>NC_134547.1:22572784-23180077 GCF_050624435.1 Tenrec ecaudatus
AAATAACAGTTTTTAGATGGGTGAAGTGTTTGAAGGAAGATTGGGTAGTCCTCAAAGATGACATTCCCAGTCATGCAGGTCAACTCAGAGGTTAGGATGGCTGTTTGGGGAAATCCAAAGGGATGGTCTCGATGAACTTTCTGAAAGGACAGGGATGGTCCAGGGGAAGTATCAGGAAGTATCAGGAAGAAGGTTGAGCACTGCATTGGTAGGAAAGGAGAGTTGTGCTGAGGAGTTGATGCTAACACATCAACACCACCTGCTCATTCTTCGAGGCCTGTGAAGACAGCCTTATGTGAATTTCACTGGGAAACATTAGCCCCTCCACTCTACGGCCCTGGTCTTACCTCTTGAAACTGAATTTTGTTCCCCGAACTCAAAGATCATTTAAAAAGCGTACCGTTTTGAGTCCGTTAAGGATATCAAGACTGCCATTGTGGCATGTGGTAAATGGCAGAGCACAGATTTCCTCGGGGAGGCTTAGCGAGATGGAAACACCTCTTTAGATGTGTATAGATCTTGATGAAGGAATGTCAAGAAACAATAACTTCACATTTTGAAATGTTTGTTCAGTATTTTCAGTGATTTTCTAGCAATACTTTTTGACCGGCCCTCCTCTAAATTATTTTGGGAGCTTTGCAGTGCAGGAGAGGGGCCCTGGTAACAGTGGGTTGCATGTTGGGCTGCTAACCACAAGCTTAGCAGTTCGAAACCTCCAGCCACTCTTGGGAGAAAGCTGAGGCTTTCTACTGCTGTCAAGACTACAGTCTTGGAGCCGACGGGTGCAGGTCTGCCCCGTCCTGTTTGGTGGCAATGAATTGGACTTAACTTGAGGTCATTGAGGATCAACTTGACAGCAACTAGCAATCAGGCTCATGTGGTTTTGTGATTTCTTTGTCTTCCTCCCAGCTCCAGCTTCTGTGGACTCTGCGATTAGCCAATAGAGAAATCTTGAAAAGGACTGACCACTTCTGAGCGCTCTAATACCATGGCCCATGTAAGTTGGTGGTTTTTTGGTTGTTTTTTTTTTAATAATGACAATTTCTAGGTCATGTGTATCTACTCATTCCTTATCCCGAAACTTCCTACTTAGCAGAGCTCCATGTAAGAACTTTTTTCTCAGTTCCCCTCATTGTTATGAGGATGTGGACTAAACATCCCGGTGTCATTGCTATAAGCTGTTATCTTCTTTACACTATCTATTAAATCTTTTGTGGCTATCAATAAGGGAGAAAGAATAAAATATATTGAGAAAAATGTAGACATGGCCTATAGTATTTTTCCCCTGTTAGTATTTTCCAGTAGAACACCTTTTGATTTTAATACCTAAGAAAAAGTATGCATATATTTATCTCAGAACATTATTATTTGTTCTAGTCTTACATAGGAAAATTTTTTTATCTCCAATATGTACTCTGACATTTTGGGAACATTTTATTGAAGTACAACATGCATATAGAAAAATACACAAATCATAAGGATTTCGGTAAATGAAGTCTTTTAAACACATCTATGCTAAAAGCCCTCTGGACAAGAATGAGAACGTTACCAGCACCCCAGATGTCTTCCTGTACTCACTCCCACGCCCCTACTCGCTGAGCCCAAATGCAATCATTATTCTGGCTACATTTCAACATCATAGGTTAATTTCGCCCGTTTTTAGAACTTTCTATAAAGGGAATACAACACCTTTTAACAAAAGAAAATGTACAGGAAGCATCGCGTTTTATTTCCAATAAAATTGCTAGCCTATCAGAATCATCTGCAGGTGTGTTTGGACTATGCAGTAGGCTCTGCTGATACCAAAGGAAGAAGCATCAGACTCTCATACCAAGTACGAGCCTTTCCTGCTGTATGTTCTTGTTGGAGATTCATTTCCATATATTTAGCTCGTATTGTATAGTCTGAATTGAGTTCCTAAACAATTGAGAAAATATTGAGGAAAAATATGTGAAGAGAAATAAAGCACATAAGGAAAAATATGTCACTAGATGAAAATCATGAAGCCAAAGACGTAGATTTCTTCTGGCCAGAAGTTACTCCTGTGCGTATGGGGGAAAGTTGTGATTTTGGCTAGAGGATTGGTATTGACATGTAATACATTATAATTTTCTGATCATGAGGAAATAGTTCCCTGGTTGATAATATAGTGCTAGAATATCTGAATAGATGAGTAGGAAGTTCCTGTTTTGAGCTTTTCTTGAAGATTTTAGGAACTATTTGACTTTAAGCACTTTAAACTTCCCCACAGACAGTAGATAATATAGGCATTAGTGTTGACTGGTCTCATTTTCCCTTATTAAGATCTTATGCTCTGTAAGGCGTTCAGGACTGGGCAGGGTCATAATGAAAACTTCAAGGATCATCTGTGGAGCACCGTGAAAGAATACTATGAACAATATCCATATCATACAGTTTTACAGAATGTGCTGGGCTAGGTCAGCATTTCTCAACCTTAGCACTACGCATATTTTGGATCAGGTGGTCATTTATTGTAAGGGATAACATGCTTGGCAGCATTCCTGGCCTCTGTGTATTAGATGCTACAGTGTTATCTGGCTACAGGATTAGTATTGACATATTAGAATTATTTTATCTCGCTCTTCTAGCCACAACATGTAACTCCCACCAAATGACTGGGTAGGACTATGCAAATGCGAGGTGCTTGTGGCTGACCCAGGGAGTTGGATAGCTTTCTAATAATGTAAATAAGGGCTATGTCACCCTTATGCGGATGGAATCATGCAAATAATGTATATAGACCCCTCATGTGGGGATTGGTTAATTTTACCATCCCACCTGGCTTGAAAATGACAAGAAGGATGATCTCGCTAGCATTGAGAAGACCTAGGAGTAGAGTGTGTTCTTAGGACCTAAGATACCCGTGCTGAGCCTCATCCATGCAGGAGACAGAGAGCTGTGACAGCAACAAGCAGCTGTAGAGAAGCGGTGGCAACAGAACCAGGACCAGCAGGAGGTGGTGCAGTAGGTTTCCGGCCCCAGAGAATGAGAATGCTGAGCATCTTTGGTCAGGAGACTTAACAATGCATTCTTAAGGATGCATTTGTGCACTTATTGATGGAGTGAGACTTGCCCAGCCACCTCACTAGAAAGCTGAGTGCCTTCAAGCAGGAGAAGGCTTGCTTGTGGCAAGTGCTCCTGAGCACTGATTGGAAGAGACTGCCACACTTGACCACGCAGGGAAATTGGCTAGAAAGACACGTGTTTGTGGGCCTAGCTGAGAGGAGGCTGTCCTGATTGAAGAACTGTATCATGAAGGATTCCTGAGCCTGAATTGTAACCTGTTACTTCAGTGTGATCTATGAGTTTGATATGGTCGATGAGTTTTATACGGTCATTGCAGCAGATTATGAAGCCCACAAGAGAAGTAGAGAATGCTGTGGGAGAGACAAGTAGTGTCAGGATTTATACAAAGGATGGACAGTGGAGGCATATATGACTACTACCTCATAGGTATCAGTGTTGGGTGACTGATATTGATCATCTTGATTCTCCTTTCCTCCATTGTGAACGTAGAAGTAAAACAGAGGCCACCCCACATTGTTTTTCACAAATGTTGAGTAGTACTCCTTGCCAGTTGTAAGAACCAAAATTGTTTGTAAACTTCCAAATAACACCTGGGGAGCTGATTACTCTTCATTCTAAACCACGGGCTTGTGGTGATATGTTTATAATATTGTCACAATTCACAATCCTCTAATTTGAGAATAAGGAATGGTGTTCAGGGAGGGATGATGCATATAAAGGGAAAATCATCCAGATACGTGTTAGATGATTGTAGCTCTTGAGATTTGGGGGAAGATTACACTGAATTAAGACATCTGAAATATTTAAAGGTAGAGCCCAATATTTTAAAAATGTGAACTATGTAGCAAAAATTTTTGTTTATAAAATAATTTGCTCTGACAGGGGAAATGTTTATATAAAATCTGACATTGTGAATGACCAACATGAGTCTTGAAGTTATTTAATTTTATAAAAATATTCTTTTCTAAGAGATTTGTTTTACGTTTGGGAGAAATGTTTATTAAAAAATTATCACTAAAGGGAAAAGAGGATGGAAGACATCACACTTCTTTTTTATTATTTGAGAGTGATTTGGACTTCACGCTTCTTAAGAATTTATGATGGAGGCACTTAGCATACAGTAGGCTTATGTATATGATTGCATTTGATTGAGATTCTCGGGTTATTTTGCTCATTTGCAGACTGGTTGGATAAGTTTTTCCATGCTGTGCCAGGATTTAATTTACAGCCATAGAGCTCCTCAGTACCTGTGAAACCCTCTGCTTCAATCATACTACTCTCTTTAAACTCTCTTCTACTCCAGTCATGGAACCGTGATGGTAATGTTGAGTAAGCCTTGGACTACTAACCAGGAGATTGGCAGTTCAAACACACTAGCACCCCACATAAAGATCTCCAGCCTCAGAGACCACATATGGGGTCACTATGGGTAGGAATGACCCGGATGGCAGTGGGGTTTTCAGGACTTATGTCGTGACTGTTTAGTCTGAGCCCTGCTATCTGCTTGCTATCTGCCCCCCCACCACCACCACGATGTAGTTTCTAATATCTACTCTTTCCACTTGAAGGGTAATTCATTTATTTCCACCTACAACCCGACTTCATCTTTTCAGGATTCAGTGACATTCAGGGATGTAGCCATAGACTTCTCCCAGGAGGAGTGGGAGTGCCTGGAGCCTGCTCAGAGGGACTTGTATAAGGATGTGATGTGGGAGAACTATAGCAACTTCATCTCACTAGGTAAGGTGACTTATCTCCAGATACTGGCTTTCTCTACTGTCAAGTTCAGAGCTCTTATTTTGAGAAACTGGCTATATTTTTGTTCTCTATTGCCAAAGGAACGGTTTCAGTTCATGTTAGTAGGTTGGGAATGGAGCCTTCCATTTAATAACGCTTTCTCGAAGTCTACTGGCCCTTTAGATTTTTTTTGGTGGAAGGAGTGGACTCTTCCTGCAATGTTCTTTTTTCTTCAGGATCCAAGAAGCAGGACTTGAATTCTGGATCGTATGATTATATACAACAGAAACATCGTTCAAGAAATCAGTAGTATTTGTGCTCAGTGCGACTTTCCATTCCAGCTACAAGGAGAGTCAAAGCTGGACACAGAGATCTGAGTTTCTCTAATAACCAAAAGAACTTGTCCACTTTATGTAGTGTGGTTTGCATACGCAAAGTTTATTTAAGACTTACCTTCTCTGTCTTATAACAGATAAACTGGTTTCTACCTGTTTATGATTTACCGTTAAAATCTAAGAACTCTACATTTAGCGTTGAAAGGATATGTGAATCCCCCAGGAAGCCTCTTATTCTCCTCTCACTAAAATAACAACACTAAACATTCATAGTTAACACACACATGAGTTTTCCATGTATTTATACATATAACTACATGCATTCGTGTGTACCCAGGCACTGTTTTACGCTTTTTACATTATTGATTAATCCTCTCAGTAATGCTACAAGAAGGACACTGCCATCTCCTTTTAGGTGAGAAAATGAGGTATGTATTTGCCGAGGGCACAGAGGTAATATGGAAAATTCGAACACACATAATCACTAAGTTATCCAAAGGCGAACTTTGGACCGCCTTGAGAAAATGGGAATCCCAGAACACTTGATTGTGCTCCTGTGGAACCTATACCTGGATCGAGAGGCAGCTGTGAGGTCAGAACATGGGCATGCTGCATGGTTTAACACCAGGAGAGTGTGCAGCACGGTTGCATCCTCTCACCACACTTATTCAGTATGAGTGCTGAGCGACTAGTCAAAGAGGCTGAGTTATATGAAGAAGGATGTGCATCAGGATGGAGGGAGGGCCTATTCACTACCTGCGCTGTGCAGATGACCCAAACTTGCTGGCTGAAAGTGAGGAGGACTTGAAGCACTTGCTCATGAAGATCAAAGACTACAACCTTCAGTGTGGATCACAACTCAACATAAAGAAGACCAAAATCTTCACAACTGGACCAAAGGTAACATCATGATAAATGTAGAAAAGGTTGAAGTTGTCCAGAATTTTGTCTTGCTTGGATCCACAATCAGTGTTCATGGAAGCAGCAATCAAAGAGATCAAAGGACACACTGCACTTGGAAAATCTGCTCACAAGATCTCTTTAGAGTGTTGAAAAGCAAAGGTGTTACTTTGAGGAGTGAGGGGCACCTAACCCAACTCACAGTATTTCCCATCACCTCATATGCGTGTGAAATGTGGGCATTGAATAAGGAGACTGAAGGAGAGTCCGTGCATTCGAACTCAGCTGGTGAAGCACATTGAAAGTACCGTGGACCGCCAGGAGAACAGACATCCAGAATGCTCCTGAGAGGCAAGCATGGGAGACTTCATCTCAATGATGTGGATAGGTTTGAAAGGAGAGAACAGTCCTTGAAGAAGAACAACATGCATGGAAAAGTAGCAGGTAGCAAAAAAGAGGAAGGCCTTTAATAAGCTGGACTGATAGGGAGGCTGCGCGGGAGGCCTCCAGCATAAGCACAATTTAGCGATGGTGCAGGAGCGGGCAGCGTTTCGTTCTGTTGTACTAAGAGTCAGAACAGACTCCACGGCACCTAACAACAACATTAGAACTTAAACAAAAACAGGATCGGTAAAGAGACACTAACGTGTAGTGGTTGAGAATACAGACGGAAGTTCCTGTGTGTTCCAGAGTTGTGGAACACAGTATCCACAGTCTCCAAAGTGAGACATTTCCGAGGAGAAGCCACCTGAAGCTACCCTGAGGGAGTCAGAGTTTCGAAGCTAAAGGAACCACGTGGAGACCCCTGCCAGCGCCGAGGTGCTGACAACGCCACTGGATCCAGAAGACTTCCAAGCCACTGTCCTGTGATCTTCCTGCATTTGGCACCATTGCATGTGTTTCATGAGCCAGAAGAGGACTTATAGATTGGTATCAGACATATAGGCTAACATCAGACTTATGGGCTTGAACTGGACTGGGTTGAGATGCTTTCCTAATGTACAATTACTCTTTATAGAAAACTCTCTGTTATACATGGATGAGTTTCTATGGATTTGTGTCTCTAGTCTACCCGGACTAACACACACATCCTCTTCTGAATCTGACCTGAACCTCTGGCAGCTCCCTATCAATGTACTGCTCGATCTGTTGTTGGATGAGCTTCAGCAAAAGTTTGCTCGCACGGGATATTAATTGTTCTATAACTTGAGCATTCTTTTGGATCACCTTTTTTTTTTTTTGACAGGGGTACAAGTATGGATCTCTTCTAGGGCAAGTAACTGACTTCCAAATTTCCCGGCATAGTGGAGTGAGTGTTTCTACGATTTCATCAGTGTGTTGTAACATTTTCGTTGGTATTCCATCAATTCCTGGAGCCTGGCTTTTGGCTGATGCTTCCAGTGTAGCTTGAACGTCTTCCTTCAGTGCCATTGGTACAACTCATCTGTTGCCTCTTGAAATAGTGGAGTGTCAACCAGTCCTATTCGATTCCGTGACTCCGTATATTCTCTCCATCTTCTTTCGATGCTTCCTGCCCCATTCAATATTTTGCCCGTAGACTCTTTCAATATTGCAACTGAAATCTTGAATGTTTTCTCAAGTTCTTTCAGTTTAAGATATGCTGAGCATGTTCTTCCGGTTTTGTTTTTAACTCTAGGTCTTTGCGCATTTCATTATAATATTTTACTTTGTCTTCTGAACCTACCCTTTTAAATTTCCCATTTAGCTTTTTGACGTCATCATTTCTTCCACTTGCCTTAGCTGCTCTACAATTAAGAGTCTCTTCTGACATATACTCCAATCTTTTCTTTCTTTCCTCTCGTGTTAATGGCCTCTTGCTTTTGTCACGAATGATAGTCTGATGTCCTCCCAGTTATCCTCAGGTCTTCGGTCATTAGTGTTCAATGCATCAAATCTCTTCGTGAGATATTCTCGACGTTCAAAGGGGACATACTCAAGGTTGTATTTTGGCTCTTGTTAACTTCATGTAATTTGCTTCACTTCCAACTTGAATTTACATATGAGCAATTGATGATCTGCTCCACAGTCAGCCCCTGGCCTGGTTTTAGCTGCTGATATTTAGCTTCTCCAGTGTCCCCCCACAGATGTAGTCGATTTGATTTCTGGGTGTTCAATCTTCAGGAGTCTATGTGTTTGTTTGTTTTTGTGTGTGCATTGTTGTTGAAGAAAGGCATTTGCTATGAAGAAGTCATTGGTCTTACAGAATTTTATCATACCATCTCCAATTTTATTTCTGTCATCTCATTGCCATATTTTCCAACTACTGTTCCTTCCTCTTTGTATCCAACTTTTGCATTCCAATCACCAATAATTAGTGGTGCATCTTGATCGCATGTTTGATCAATTTTGACTAAAGATATTGATGGAATTCTTCAATTTCTTCATCACTAGCTCTAGTAGTTGGTGCATCAATTTGAATAATGATTGTATTGATTGGATTTCCTTGTGTGTGAATAGATATAATCCTATTATAGACATTATCATACTTCAAGATAGATCTTGAAACAGCCTTTTTGATGATGAACTCTTTTGACTGTTTCATGCCCATTATAATAAACCATATCATTTTCTGATTCAAAATGGCCAATACCAGTCCATTTCAGCTCACTATTGCCTAGAATGTCAATTTTCATGAGTTTCATTTCATTTTTTACTACTTCTAGTTTTCCTAGATTTGTATTTTGTTTATTAACATCTATTCATGAAGGCTTTACTCCAACCATGGCACTATGTCTGACAATGTTGTGCGTCTTTTAATGAAGTTTTCTGTATCTGACCACGTTCAATGCTATCCATAAGGTTTTCCATGGCTAATGTATCAGAAGTCGACAACCTATTCCTTATTTGTAGTCAGTTCTGAACCTGGAAGCCCTGGTGAAACCTGTTCACTTTGAGTGGCCCTGCAGCCATTTGAGACACTAATGACAAACTTCACTTCATATCCAGTCTCTGTAAAAGGTATGAGAAAATATCATGAAAAATGTTGTTCCGGTAAATTTGACAACTTACATAAAATAGAAAAATTCCTTGCCACAGTTGACACAGGAGAAAAGGAAAGATTGATCACTGTATATGTATTTCTGTTTTCTGCTATATATGAAATTCATTGTTACAATCCTTCTCACAGGGAAAATGCCAAGACCAGATACTTTCACCAATACATTCTATTATACAAGTAAGGCAAAAACATCAAAAATCACTTTCTTCCCTGGCATGAATGGTGCTTTTCAATCTATCACCCACAAGCCCAGCTATCTCCAGGATCTGAGCACTTTCCTTCCCTGTGTCTTGGGCGCTAGTATCCTACCTTGCTGCCTCCAGAAAGTGCACTTCCTCTTCACTTCCACACGACTCCCATGCAAACCCCTGCCCCATGGACATAAGGAACATGTATGTCTTCTAATCAGTGTATGTTATCTGTTAGTGCGAGCTGTCCAGTGTAACTCATATTGACAGAGTCGTACTGCCCCAAAGGATTTTCTGGGTTATAATTCCTATGAGAGCAGATTACGCGGTTTTCTTTTTCAAAGACACCGAGTAGGTTTGAATTGCTAACCCGTTAGTTAGCAGCCAAGTACTTAATTATTGCACTACCAGGCTTCCTTGTATTTTATTTACCTGTAATTAATTTTCGGATGTAGTTGTGTTTAATTCTACCATCTTCCTCTTTTCCCCAGATTTTTGTTGTTGTTCCTTCCCCCCCCCCTTTTGTTTTCTGTAGGTTAGAAGCCTTAGTGCTGTAGGGTAAGGTTGGACTGCTAAGCGCAAGGTGGGCAGTTCAAACCCACCAGCCTTTCCTCGGCAGAAAGATAAAGCTGTCTGCTCTTGTGAAGATTTACAGCCTCAGAAACACTATATAGGATCACCTTGAGTCTGAATCAACTCAATGGCAGTGAGTTGTTTTTTGTTTGTTTGCTTTTAGATGAACAAATATTTGCTTTTATTCTACCATTGCCACTTTACCGTATTAATTATACCCAAACAAACAAACCCACTCTATTGGGTTGATTCTGACTCATAGCAACCCTATAAGAACTGAATGGAACTGCCCCATAGGGTTTCCAAGGGTGTAAATTGTTAGGGAATCAAACATCTTTCTCCTGTGCTGACACATTCGATCTGCAAACCTTTTGGTTAGCAGCTGAGCATTTTAAACACTGTGCCACTAGGGCCCCTTATATGAATGGTACCTTGATTTTTCTTCTTTTGACCGCCCTAGAGATTAACACTCTCCCATAGAATCTAAATTAGATTCTAAGTTAACTCCTTTACCTGTTTGATGATGCAGTGGTTTGAGTTACATTATCATTCCTTTTACCTGTCCCCTACTTTTTTATTTTATACAGTTGCATTTTAATTTCTACATACATTTTAATCCTCACAGAATATTAATTTATAACTGTGCCCTATAGGCAATATTCATTTACCTACATGTATACTCTTCACAGGGCTGCTTCTTCTTTCCTGTATTACAGTGCTTCCATCTAGAATCTTCTTTTTGCCTGGAGAACTCCTTTTAGTATTCTTTTTATTATATCTATTGACAGTGAGTTAACTTAGGCGCTACTGGAATATAGCTTCATTTTTAGAGTACAGAATATTTTTTGTTTTTTTAAAATTTCTATTTATTTATTTAAAGAGTACAGAATTTTGTCTTCATTTTTATTAGGTACAGAATTATTGCTTGGCAGTTATTTTCTCTCAAGTCTTTGCCTTGAGTTGGTTTAAAGGTAACCTCAGGACAATAGTTTCAAGGGTTCATCCAGCCTCCATGGCTCCAGGAATTGAAAGATGTATTCTGCATTTTATCCTCTCCTTGGTCAGAATGTTCAGTCATGGGGCTGGGCACCATTCAGTTCTAGTCCCATGACAAAGGTGGCATTGAGGTAGTTAGCCACACATTCCACATCCTCCTCCTATTCCTCATTCTCATCCTTATTCTGTTGCTCCAGATGAACAGAGACCAATAGTTGTTCCCTAGATTCTGCTTGCAAAGCTTTGAAGACCCATGGCACTCTGCAGCAAACTAGGAGGCAGCACAGCACACTAACATCCGTTATTAGGCAAATTAACCAGGGATGTCCCACGAAACCATGGCCCCAAACCTCCAAGCCAAATCTAATGAGGTATTCGGTTATACATAAGCTGCTACAACCGAAATTCTGTTTTCACCTTGTTCTCAATATTTCTGTCATTTTTGCCAGTTCAGTTTTTTTACAGGAGTACAATTTGTTGACAGCACTTACAATAATCAGATGTGCACCTCTACCGTCAACCAATGTGCTTCATCCATCATTGTAAACCCAAAGTGCATATTCTATAAATAGTAGGTTCCCCTCTCGATCTCTCTCCCACCCGTGACCACTCTTGCCTTTTGGTCTCTATATGTTTGCTTGTTCTTGTCGTTTTCTATAAGTAAGGTCATGCATTTCACCTTTCGTGATTGATGCGTTTCAATCAGCATGGTGTGTGTACGCTCCCTCTTTGTTGCATCAAGACTTCACTTCTACTGGCTGAGTAGGATTCCATTGTATGTGTGCACCACATTTTGTTTATGCATCCATTTCTCGATGGATATTAAGGTTGTTTTCGCCCATGGGCTGTTGTGAATAGTGCTGCAATGAGCACTGACTGATGTAGTCTGCATTTGAGGCTTTCGGGTAAACACCCAGGAGTGGAGTTGCCTGACCATGCAGTAGTTTTCATTTTGGGTTGTTGTTTTTTTTAATCATTTTATTAGGGGCTCATAACACTCGTATCACAATCCACACATACATCAATTGTGTCAAGCACATTTGTACATTCATTGCCCTCATCATTCTCCAATCGTTTTTGTTTTTGCGGAGCCACCACACGATTTTCCATAACAGCTGTACCGTTTTTTATTCCCAGTAATGGATAAGTGTTCCATTTCTTCCACATCGTTGCCAACATTTGTTATTTTCTGTTTTTCTTAAGCATCCGAGTGTGAGCTAAGTGGTATCTCATGATAGTTTTGTATCTTGACGATGGCTAACATCACTGAGCATCTTTTCATGTATTTCACCCTTTATTTGTACTTTGGTTGTTAAAGCTTTATAAATATATAAGTTATCATATTCTTATCAGATATGTGATTTCCAATCTAAAGCTTGGTTTTTAACTGTTTGGGTGAGGTGTTTAATGAACAAGAGTTTTTTTTTTATCTTAAAGAGGTCCCACTTATTTATTTTATCATATGCTATTTGTGCTTTTAATATGAGATGGTCCATTGTTAAAAGCTAAGCCCAACGGCATTTCCCCTTCACGTGTTTTTCTGAAAAGTTTGCACATTTAGATCTTTAACCTGTGTTGAATTTATTTTTCATTTAGTGTGAGGCGTAGGTACTGTTTCATTTTTCTGTATGCAGAAAAACACATTTTCCCAGTATCATTTATTGAAGAGATTCTTACCCCCATCGATGGACTTAAAACCCTTATTTTAAAAATAGTTGAATATAGATATGTGGGTGTATATTCTCAGTTCTAGTCTATTGGTCTATATGTCTATTGTTATACTAGTATCAGGCTATTTTGATTATGTAGCTTTAGAAGTTTTAAAATTAAGAAGTGTGACTTTCTATTTTTTTCTTCTCTTTGAACATTACATTAAGAGCTATTAGCGTTCTGTATAAAGTTGAGGATTGCTTTTTCATTTCTGTAAAGAAAACTATTTGAATTTTGATCAGGATTGCATTAAATTTATAGATTACTTTAGGTCATATTGATATCTTAACAATATTAATTTTTTCAATCCACTAACATGGAACATTTTCCCATTTGTTTCTATTTTGTTTAATCTCTTCTTTTTGTTTGCTTGTTTTTTTGTATACTTTTTCCTTGGCTTATAAGATAATTTGTAATTGCTGAACATTATATATATTTAAAATTTTAATATTGTATCTGAATGATATTTTGTCTATCTCCAGAAAGGACTAATTGGCCTCTGGCTGATTATCTTCATCTATTTGAAAATCATAATTTTCCTCTTTATTTTAGTTATAAGTGTAGCCCTTGTAGAGTCCAAAGCATTTTATCCAATATGTTCTCTTCCTCTCTAGAATCTTGGTTACTATACCTTTGTCTTCAGACAGGTCTTTAAAATTCAAATTTAGTTGTTTTCACTAAACTAGTTCTGATAACAATTTCTCCATCATAGTCAGAATAACAGTCCCTCCTTCTATTATGTTATTTCTACATTTTAGAACAAATAACATGTAAACTATGTTGTTATAATAATGTTCACATCTGTTATCAGTCATAGAATTTAAAATATTTGCAGCGCACACCAATTCTTATGACTTAGTTTTCTTTTTTCCAGGCATCTTTTGGTTTTCTTTAGTTTATTGTTGTTATCATTTATCAGGAAAGCAATGTCTCAGAACCCCAAATCCAGCATTGTCATTCTATTTTTTTGGTGCATTTTGAGGTATACAAATTACTTTTCAGCTTTTTGTTACATTGTTCAATAGTTAGTTATTAATTTGTCAATTCCTTGATTTTAAAGTTGCATAGATTTGAATGGTCTACTCCAGCCCTATTTTCTCCATGAAACTTGTAAATTTTGGTATGTAAGTCAAAGTTGAGAAATTTGGGGAAGACATATATAGAAGGAATTTCTCTATGTTATAGTCTAATACAACCATTTGAAATAAATATTATTTTATATTTGTGTTTTATTTCTTTATGGAAGTTTTCTGACTTCTGGAACAAGAAAATACCATGCGTTTGATTCTTTATTCCTTTTTCTTTTTCAGATTTGGAGTCCAGTTACAGGACCAATAGTTTATCTCCTGAAAAGGACATTTATGAAATATTTTCATTCCAATGGGAAATAATGGAAAGTATTAAAAGCCATAGCCTCCAGGGCTCCATTTATAGAAATGATTGGGAATTCCAAAACAAGATTGAGGGGCCAAAGGAACCACAAGAGGGATATTATAGACAAGTGAAGATTATCCCTGGAAAAATGACCACTTACAAAAAAAACAATTTTCTTACTGAATATCAGGTAGTTCATAATGGAGAAAAGGTATATGAATGTAAGGAATGTAGGAAGACCTTTATTCGTCGCTCAACACTTAGTCAACACCTGAGAATTCATACTGGTGAGAAACCTTATAAATGCAAAGAGTGTGGGCAGGCCTTTAGACAGCGTGCACACCTTATTAGACATCACAAACTTCATACTGGTGAGAAACCTTATGCATGTAAGGAATGTGGGAAGGCATTTACTGTGCTCCAAGAACTTACTCAACATCAGAGGCTTCACACTGGTGAAAAACCCTATGAATGTAAAGAATGTGGGAAGGCCTTCAGAGTGCATCAACAACTTGCTCGACATCAGAGAATTCACACTGGTGAGAAACCTTATGAATGTAAGGCATGTGGGAAGACCTTTAGACAGTGTACACACCTTACTCGACATCAGAGACTTCATACGTCTGAAAAGCTCCATAAATGTAAGGAATGTGGGAAATCCTTCGTATGTGGTCCAGACCTTAGAATACATCAGAAAATTCATTTTGGTGATAAACCGTATATATGTAAGGAATGTGGAAAGGCTTTTAGAATATGCCAACAACTTACTGTCCATCAAAGTATTCATACAGGTGAGAAACCCTATGAATGTAAGGAGTGTGGAAAGACTTTTAGATTAAGACAACAGCTTGTTCGCCATCAGAGAATACATACTCGTGAAAAACCCTATGAATGTGTGGAGTGTTGGAAAACTTTTAGTAGTTACTCCCAACTCATTTCACATCAGAGCATTCATATCGGTGAGAGACCCTATGAATGCGAAGACTGTGGGAAGGCTTTTAGACTTTTCTCACAGCTTACTCAGCACCAGAGCATCCATACTGGTGAAAAACCTTATGAATGTAAGGAGTGTAGGAAACCTTTTAGACTGCTCTCACAACTTACTCAGCACCAGAGCATCCATACTGGTGAAAAGCCTTACGGATGTAAAGACTGTGGGAAGGCTTTTAGACTTTATTCATTTCTTACTCAGCACCAGAGGATTCATACTGGTGAGAAACCCTACAAGTGTAAGGAATGTAAGAAGGCCTTTAGACAACATTCACACCTCACTCAGCATCAGAGGGTTCACAATGCAATTTAATATAAGAAACCCTTCAAATGGACATTATGTTGCCAGACATCACAGAATGGTTTCTTGCTAATTGTGTTTAATTCTCACAACTAAGCCTAAGAGATTTTATATTAGATAAAAAATGTTGATTTAAAGGCCTCCTGTTACCATGTAAACATTGTTTATCTGTAGCAAACACGAGAGAATAATGTAATGAATTTAGAAAAAATTTAGCCTTATCTGTCATGATACTCATTGAATACTTTTATTACTAATATGACATTGGATATTTAAGCCTTTTTTTTACTCATTTGTAAAATGTTGATGGTCGTATCTGTATATTAGTTATTTATTGCTGTGTAATAAACTACCATCCCTTAATTATACGCCTGTGTAATAAAAACACACACACCTTTATTATCTCACAGTTTCTTTCAGCCAGAAGTCCAGGCATGAATTAGTTGGACCTTCTGCTTCAGGGTCTCTAACAAAGGTACAATCAGGGTTTCATCCAGGGCTGAGGTTTCATCTGCAGGTTTGACAAAGAATCTCCTGTTGTTTATAAACAAGCCATTGAGCAAACCCACACTCAAGGGAAGGAGAATATGAGGAGGTGGAGAGAGCCAATGGGAACCATTTTCTTTTTCAAAAAAAAATTTAATCACAGGGAGCCATTTTCAAGTCTGCCTGTCACAGTATATAAAAGGATTGAAATTAATACTTGGAAGAATAGCAGTTATGTATTGTCTATAATTGTTATCATAAGTACTAGTTAATTCATGGAAGAAAGTTATTACTTAAATAATAACTGTAACTTGCCTTCTATAACTTCTTAGCATTTATTAAACTTAAGGTAATTTAATCTGGATAAAAAATTATAATGAATGTGGTAAGTTCTTCATTCTTTGAGCAGCATCAGGAATTCTATGGGGAAAAAAACCCTTCAAACCCCCCAAACCCTAAATTTCGTAAATATGGGATTGTTACTAATACAGCTGTTGAAGAATTAAGAATATGAAATTATTAATCCCATAAAAAATTTTAAAACAAATGAGACTTAAAATTCACAGACCACAATTCACAGTGGATTAGAAATGAAAATAAGATGGCAAGAAATACTTGCAAATTTGGAAATTCAATATTGTGTGTGTGTGTGTGTGTGTGTGTAACTCCAATGTGCAATCCTACTGAAGGCTGTATGCCTTTCAGTGTTCAAATTGCTCTGTATTGACAGTGGAAGTTCTTTCAAGTTCATCAACCAGTAATTTGGTGACTTTCTTGGGTATGGCTGCACAATTTCATCAGTTATAGAAGATATTCTAATAACAACTCACCATTCTGGGAAGTGTTGAGAGGAAAAATTGAGCATTTATCCTACCTTAACTGTGTGAACTAGTTTCAGGGTCATCAAAATGTATCAAACAAGGTGTTTGTTTTTAATTTATTTACATATAGAATGATTGGGTGATTGGATTATAAAAGCCACTGTTTTCTAGTGGTGGGCTACTAACTGCAAGGTCAGTAGTTTGAAACCACCAGCTGCTCCATGGAAGAAAAACAAGGCTTTTTACTCCCATAAAGAATTACAATCTGAGAAACCCACTGGGCAGTTCTATTCTGTTCTATTGGGTCTCTATGAGTCAGAATCAACTTTATGGCATTGAGTGAGAGAATGCTACAGGGGCACAAAAATGATCCTCAGTGGACGCTAAAGCTATTAAGTGGAAAATTGGCGAGACTTTTATCATTAATTTATCAAACTGACCACCTGTAAAATCTTTTAATCAATGTTAACCTCAATCAGTGAAGCTATAATGCAACATTCACCTCCAGATATAGTGTAATAGTATACAGCACTACTTAATGAAGCATTTTGACAAATTGAACTGAAAAAGTCAAGCCTATAAATAAAATTCAAACCTTGACATAAAATTCTTTAAAATTTGCAGAACAATGCAAATAAGGTAAGTATGAAAGGAAACAGTCAACCAGATTCACAATGTGTAAAATTCTACAGAACAGATTACCTGATTTTGGGGGCAACTGCTAACAGATTAAGAAATTTGAGACATAGTAACTAAATTAGACATAGGAACTTTTATGGACCTGATTTCAAGAAAATAAAAAATTTAAAAACAACATTTGGAGATTGTGGGAGAAATATGGACATAAACCAAGTATTAGATGATATTGAGAAATATTCATTTTGTTAGGGATGTATAAGTTTATTTAAAATGAAAGATTCGGTTAGCTAGAGACATGTGCTGAAAAGTTTATTTTAAAACTGTTCATTAGATAATATCTCTTTGTTTTAAAATATTCCAGAAAAAATGTATATTAAGAAACAGAGCCAGAAATTAGATTGGCAAAATGATGATAATTATTGAATTGGGTGCTTTGTTTATGGGGTTTCCTCACTCTAATATTGTTGTGTTTGAAGTATCAAAAATAAGTTTACAATACAAATTGAAGGCTTCTAAGAAATGGATGATAAAATGACTACATCTAAAATTGTAAGATGTCACTAACATTCTACACAGAAATCAATACCCTTTAATGCATTAAGGAAACAATATTTGAGCCCAATCTTCATCTTACTTTATGTTTAGTAACCAGTGGTGGTCGAATCACGTAGTAGACAGACACTTGGTAAGTGTGTTAAAAGAATGAATAAGTATGTCAATAAACCTGAAATGAAACAAAATAAAACCAACTCAAAAAGGAAGGAAAGTGCAATCAAAAGTAGAAATTAAGATACTAGACACTATTAGGCTTAGCCAGTGTGAAAAATGACTAGTCTGAATCAGAATTGACTCAACGGCAATGAGAGAATGAGAGGAAAACGTTAGAACATTAACAGTGGTAAAAGTGATATTGCTACATAATTATCAATAAGTTGTAAATATTTTATAAATTAATACATAGGTATATGTATGCAGCAGCTTTAAAAAGTTTGTGGAAATGAAATTAAAAGATAATGGAATTTCCCCACGAGCTTTTGTATTCCCTTTGTATTCAAGTACATAATTGAGTCCATTTTTTTTCCTTATGAGAATACGTTTTCACAATTGACTTCATGCTGTAGAATCTTACTATATCAACATCTGTGTAGTATGTAAACTCTGTCTACATTTTTAGGTTCAATGAAGGCCTCTTTATTAAACAGAGAGCATAAGGGGGATGTAGGGGAGGACTTTAGCAGAAGCCTTATCATGAGGAGTGCCCTTGAAGACAATATTCCCTATTTTCACAGTTCAGTGCTTTCCTACTACTACTCATGTCTCTTCTCCCCTAGTCCCAGCTTTCGGGTTCATAAGACTGCAGAAAATACTTGGTCATGGATTATGGCAGTTATAGAATTACATGTCAACTTGATAAATAGAACATAGGGGTGGAGTCTAGCCTGTCAATCAGGTAACAAGGTCACACCCAACAGGAGGATCCTGGGAACTTTTTCCCTAGACGTGGAACACACTCACAATTCCTGTTGGCAAGCTGCATAGAGTCACTATGATGGCAGCCAGAGCCCTGGAGATGCTTCCACCGCCACTGGATCCACAAGACTTTTTACCCACAGGCTGTGATCTTCCTGCATTCCACATCTTTGCATGAGTCTGTAGGGGAATTTCTATACTAGTATCATAGTTAAGGACTTGATCTGGACTGGACTGAGATGTTTTCTCAATATACAATTGCTCTTTGATATAAAGCTCTCTTACACATAGATGAGTGTCAATGAATTTGTTTCTCTAGTCAGCCTGGTCTAACACATTATGGTAACTTGGGAGTGGAGTACTAGGGAAACAAATTGTGAAGATGGAGAGCAGATGCTTGTTTGACCTCTGCCTCATGGTAGTTTTTCTTCTTTGGCTAGCCAGAGGTCAGATATGGCCATGCAGTTTACTAGGTTGTTTTCTGGAAAGAATATGGGAAATTAAAGTTTTGATTATTTTCTTTGGCTGCTGTCTTTGATTATTTCTGTTTGAAATGGTGAAAATGGATGTGATTAATGCCTGGTCTTGGTACAAGGGACTCCATTTTGAGTTCGGTGCCTCCACCTTAGCTCTCAGAATTCACCCCTTGCTGGCCTCCCCTCCCCTCCCTGAAAACCACAGGTTCTGAGAACCAAACATCCCCAGAGCCAGGAGGTTCTTTGAAGATATGGTCACTCCACCCATCCCTAACATATAGATAAGATTAACAACCTTCTCCCTTCTGAAGCACCTGTGTGCGCAGATCCTCCCCAGCTTTGATCCTCCCCAGCTGTGCCTGCCAGCAGTGGGTATAAAAACGCAGCCAGAACTCCCCACTGCACAGCTTCAATAGCTCAATACCCTGAGTTACTGAACCCACCCGCAAGCTTCTCAATAAAGCCTGCTTCTAAAACGTTGCCAATTGGATCTTTGGTTCTGTTTCGTGTCCCAATAAACCTTACAATTAATGTATATTTTGACCTCAAGGTGTGAAATTCCTCCTTGAAGTGTTCAGAGACCATACTGCTTAGTGAAAATGGCTGACAGAAGGTCAAAATGGCTGACAGAAGGTTCCGCCCTGGTTTGATGCAGTAGAGGTCTAAAGCCATATTTCCATATTTCCTATCAATAGAATGGTTTAGGTAAGGATTAAGATAAGATATACTAAGGAACTTGACTGTTTTAAGAATTAAGTTTAGGATCTGACTAGGTTTATACTGATTTCTTCTTCCTATTGTTATTGATAGAAATGATTATTGGGAAGTATAAATAGAGTTTGTAAGCTCACTGTTTCAGCCACCAATTTGAATCTTTAAATGGGTTAGGGCAGGCCTGCAAAGAAGACTGAAAAGATAAGCCCCACCCAGTGCTTTGGAGTACTCAGGACATTTGCATTTGAAGAGACTCTTGATAACCAGAACAAAAAAGGAACTCTTTGGGTTTTTGAATTTTGAACTAGTGGTTTGTGCCTGAGGCTGGAAAAATTTGGAACCATAAAGGAACTCTCCTCTCAAGGACTGAACATTAAAGGGAAGCCTGTGAGCAGGCTGAAATGCTTGCTAGGTGACCACCTGGATGCACTTGTTGAGTGAAAGTGGGAGAAATGCAGAAATAAAGAGGCAGGTTGAATCTGACCACTGACACCCATGGACCTGGTTCACAGGTACTAGAAGAGAAGACAAGAGCAGGTTGACTGGTCTGAAGTTCATGTCCTAGCCCAAGAGGGTTAGAGTTGTTGAGAATTCATGATGTGGCCCATGGTTGAAAGGTAAAGCAGCCTAGAAGCAGTATAGAAATTGGATACTCAAAATGGGGAGGATTAAGGCATAAAGTGGCTGACTTACATACTTTCATAGGTGGGGGAATATGTTGCTAGGGTTATAGGATAATGGTATAGGTGTTCACATAACTGCAATTGTTAAGCATAGAATATTGTTTTGGTCACTTATAGACTATTATGTTTATATGAGGGTGGCACACTGAATTATATACATTTTAGTTTTATCCTATTAAGTACAGATATGATTTCATTATTGTTTTGCTTAAAAAGTATATATGGCAAAAAAAAGTATATATGGCTAAAGAGTGTAAAATGTTAAGTTGACAAGGAGTGGTCTGTGATAGTTACCTAATTTCATGTCAACTTGATAAATAGAATGTAGGGGTGGAGTCTAGCGTGTCAATCAGGTTGAACGGTCACATCCAACAGGAGGATACTGGGAACTTCCTCCCTAGAGGCGGGATGCACTCTCATTCACATTCCCGTTGACAAGCCACATAAAGCCACACTAATGGCAGTCAGAATCCTGGAGATGCTTCCACTGCCACTGGATCCACAAGACTTTCCACCACAGGCCTGTGATTTTTCCTGCATCCTGCATCATTGCATGTGTTGCATGATTCTGAAGAGGAATTTATAGACTAATATTGGACATATGGGCTAACATCAGACTTATGGACTTGATCTGGATGTTTTCTCAATATGCAATTGCTTTAAAGCTCTTTGCTATAAAGCTCTCTCTTACACATAGATGAGTGTCAATGAATTTGTTTCTTGTGGGAAACAAAAAACTGGTAATATATATTTTCATATATTAAGAAGCCTGGGTTTTGTATATTAAGGCTGGGTTTCTGGGGTGGATGAAGGCCTTCACCCTTGTGAGTGGGAAGTAAGTCCAAATCACATTCTCATAATTAATATTATTCCCCACAATATCCTCCCATAATAGTGCTACCTTAAAGTTACCTCTTACAAGTACATGGCTGATTGCCATCTAGCCGGCAGCTTTAACTATAGGAACAGACATGTGCTATTGCTCTCTAGCCTCTGAAAACTGCCACTCCCCCTTTCCTGCCCCTGGGACTGATGTTAGGTTACTCCAATGCACTCAGGGACCTTTTAGGATTAAGGTACTGCTAACTTAACCCTAAAAGGTCCACCTCTAATCAGGGGGCTTGCACACCCCGAGAGTATATAATCCTTGGTTGAAAATATATTCTCTCTCTGCGCGGACCTGGCTTCTGAAGTCATGACTGCCCAGGTGAGCCCTAGCATGCCTTATCTTGTCTGATGTCTGTTTAAATTTACTCCTCAATTACACAACGTCCCCTCGGACCCATTCAATTGTGGGGATTGGTACCCCACAGCTTCTCTAGTCCACCCAGTCTAACACACAGTTCCCTCCTCAATAAGATGGATGCACACATCTGCTCTGATCCACCTGACCCCTCACCCAAGTTCTGTTCCTGGGAAAATACAGGACAAAGAAGAGCCAGGTACCTTCTCCCCAGGTTTGTTCTCTTGCTCGTCCTATCACAGCAAGTGATGAAAGGCTTGATTATTACCTTCATTTTGACTTGTGTTAACCGGCTATTCAGATATTAAGCAGCTGTTTTCTCAGCTCAGCTTTTTGACAAATTGGCTCAACAGGGTAGTCAATTAATTGCATCTCTGAAACGGAACACTTGAGATTCCTGTGAGATACGTGACCAGTGCAATACCAGCAAAGTGTGCAGCATATTTCCAGGAGGTACTAACAAATAATTTCCAAGAGTTTGAGGGTCCTGCATAGGGACATTTTCTTTGCCATGCTAGTTGCCCTGGGGACGTGCGAGCTGAAGAATTGGTGGCATTCTTGGAGGATGCTAACAGAGTCCTCCAGGCCATGCTTTACTAGTTCTTTTGGATGAGGCTATGTATGTATATACAATCCATTTTTGATAGAGGCCAACTTTATGGCCCTTAATTGACTGAGCTTTCCTGGTGGCAAGATCAGGAAAGGGGTTCTTAAAAAAAAAAAACCAAACCCAAGGAAGCCCTTCCCTGACTTACTATTCCCCAATGATGAAACCAAAGGTCCTTGGAGACTGTAAACGGAATTCAACTCAGGGACAATGCTATTTCTAAGTACGTCGCTGATACCAGTGGGTGGCCTATAGCAGTTTCTAGTATATGGTCCCTAGAACACTAGGTGCAGAGCAGTGGGTGGCAGTACAGTGGGAGTTCCCCTTTAACAACAGCCTAATGACATTTTCTTCTGAAATGTGCAGCACATAAACCCATTTCCATGGCTCTCCTGAAAACAGTCATAAAATATGTTATTGCATCCTGTTTGGCTTTTTAAAAATTCTGTTATATTGAAAACTGTATTAAACAAAAATGACCAAATATCAAGCTACTGTTTTTCCACATGTCCTCCACCTTGGCCTACACACTTCTGTAGATGGCATTTCCCTCTCTCCCACCCTTCCCTGAAGAATTCTGAACTTTTTAATTTATATCACTTAATATGAGCACTTTCGCCGTCCTGAAGAAACTCAACTTGTGTTCTTTTTCATTGTTCTTTTGAGTTCAAGGGATATAAAGAACCCTGAAGGGCCAAGATCAGGACTGAAGGGGGTGATTCTCCTAGGACAGCCTTTGGTAACCTCAGAGAATGAGCAGGTGCCCAGTTGTGAAAAACTTTCTTAAAATCCATGATCTATCAAAAAACTGGTGTTTCACGTTGGGCAGCGTTTTTGTAAATGTATTACAAAGTTTCACTAATTTGAGATATCCATCTGTGTCTTGTTAAAATTTGATATTGGCCCTGACCTCAGAGCCATTTTTCATCCAAACCACGCAACATGCACACACTCACATTTTAAGGGACCCTAATGAGATTAAGACGAGCATATTACTGAGAAAACCTGTCTGTAGCTGTCCACTTATCATAGAGGCATGTTTAAACACGTCTTGTTTGGAATGAAAACGTTCATGTATGAATTGGTATCAGTTCTGAGATCGGGAAAAGAGTAGGAATTGAGAAGGGGAGATCTTTTCTCCTTTTCCTGAAATGGTTACTTATATAAAACATTATTATCAATATATCATTTTATTGGGGGCTCTTAGAGCTCTTATAATACATACATCAATTGTATCAAACACATATGTACATATGTTGCCATCATTTTCAAAAATTTTCTTTCTGCTTATCTATTTTCCCTCCTTCCCCCACCCTCCTACCCTTGTGGACCCTAAATTATTTTCATATCTTACATCATCCACTGTCTCCCTTTGGCTTGTTTCTGTTGATCGTCCTCGTGGGGGGAGGGGATTATACATCAATCATAGTTGATTGTTTCTGCCTTCCCCCTTCCCCCTACCCTCATGGTATCGCTACTCCCCTTACTGTTCCCAAGGAGTTTATCTATCTTGGATTCCATGTGTAGAGAGCTCTTATCTGTACCAGTGCACATGCTCTAGTCTAGCTGGATTTGTAAGGTAGAACTGGGGTCATGATAGTGGGGGGAGGAAACATTAAAGAACTAGAGGAATGTTATGTGTTCCATTGGTGCTATGCTGCATCCTAGCTGTCTGGTTCTTTCCTTGTGATCCTTTTGAGGGAATGTTCAATTTTCTATGGTTGGGCTTTGGGTCTCTACTCCAACCCCCATCTTTTGCATCAATATTTGTTTGTTTTGGGTCTTCTGATGCCTGATCCGTTGACACCTTGTGATCACACAGGCTGGTGTGCTTCTTCCATGTTGCTGCCCTACTAGGTGGCTGTTTGTTTAACTTAAACTGGGCTTTAAAAACCCCAGACACTGTATCTTTTAATGGCCAGACACCATCAGCTTTCTTCACATTTGCTTATGCACGCATTTTAACTTCAGTGATCGTGTCAGGAAGGTGAGCATCACAAAATGGTAGGTTATTAGAACAAAGTGTTCTTGCATTGAGGGAGTACTTGTGTAAAAACCCAATGGCCATCTGATACCTTAACATTTAAATATAAGTACATAGACCTGTTTCTCTATTGTTAACTTGTATAAAACTTTAATAAGGAATTATAATTACAAGGTGGAGTTTAAAGATACTACTGATTTCTCTATTTTTATGTAGTTGAGATTTTACAGGCTAAATACAAATATTAAAATAGAAAAATATTTGGGATGAGAATATTCAAGTTCCAAACCAGAAAACTAGATACCATCCAGCAAAAGGAACCAAAACGTCTACTGTTTTTATAAGTCTTTAAACTTATAAACTAGTTTTTATAGTAAACTTTTATTGGAAGGCAGGATTCCTCAAATTCACTACTACTGACATTAGGGACTCAATATTACTATTAATCGGTGTGTGTGTGGGGAATCAATGTGAATAAGGAATTCATAGATATGGAAATAAACTACCATTGGCCTTTAGGCAGAATAGAGGCTAATTCTGACTGTTAATAAAAATTAAAGACCTTTTTTTTCTTTCTTTTTTTTGGGGGGGGGTCTACCATTTTTAATTCTAAGAAAAATGGAAAATTAGATGTTCGATGACATTCCAGTAGGAAATAAATTTCACCAAAAGAAAAATGAATAAATCCAATTTACCATGAAGAAATTCAATTACAAGGTTTTTTGTTTTTCAGTTTAACACTAAAAAAAATTCCAGGAATGTGTGTGAAAATACAGAGATTAAGTACATCTAAATAAATCAAGATAATGAAAGTGAATATATAATAAATATCCATGCGTGACTTGCTTAATCATCTCCAATGAAAATACTCTGGATAGAGTTTTCTAAATTCTGACATCACTGGGAATGAAGAGACAGGTTTTAATCTGATTTTCACATCTCACCCTTAGAAATCCTGGCAATGCCGAAACAGTATCGAGTAGTACTTGCTGTGCCCATCAGGACCAGACAGGCCTGAGCTCCCTGGTCACACAGGGACAAGCAGTTCCATCAGCAGCTTACTGAATTGCAAATCAGAGTAATTAAATGTTACAGTGGCTAAGAAAAGAATAAAGCTCCAAAAAATAGTCTGGCTCTTAGCTGGTCCTCTGATAAGAGCGTACGCCAACATTAGACTGTTTAAATGATTGAACGCAAAGAATGTGACGTTCCCGTCAAGGTTTCAGCAATAAAAATCTTTTTTTAAAAAGACCAACATATTGGTAATATATATTAGATTTATACAGTTGGTAATTTCAAAATAAATAAGACCTGAGTTGTCAATGCCCTATACCCATCTCTGCCCAACCCCCAGCCTACATATCTTACATACCGGTTTTCTTTTAGCTCTGTGTGTTTCAAATATTAAGATGCAAAGAAATCACAAGGGGACACCATGTTAAAACGCAGATTTTGATTGGATAATCCTGTTCCTTCAACGACCCTTAAACCAAATGAGACATTATCTGGTCTAATGACTGTGGTTTTCATATTTTAGATTCAAACATTCTAATTTTTAAAAAAATCAAAGGTCATAAGAAATAAGTCTTGGAAGAAAAGAAAGTTTTTCGTTAAGTGAGAACATAAAGCAGACCACTTGGCAGTGCTTCTGCTGTCTGACCACCTCTGATCCATTACAGTGTAAACAGCACAGCAAGTCCTTACAGCTTTCGGAAAATAATTAGTAGAGCTTGACATTCCTCCCGGCAGTTCAGGTCCAGAAAAGCCATCTCAGTACACCGTACAACCACTATGTTCATCCTTTAAAAGTACACTGTCCGTTAATTACTTGTTCACGGGCTTTAAGCTACCCCATCTCCTCCTCCTCTTTCAACTAATAAATGCTGCCTTTTCTTCTGTCTTGTAGCTAAACAGTGTGTAAATCCTAGCGCCCCTCCTTTTAAAAATCTAACAAAATTGTCCCCAACCAAAGGGCCCAATGCAAAAAGATTGGCCTCTTTAACACATTCATAGGTATATGCGTCTATTTCCACTGGGTTACCCTTACATGTAATTGGCTGGCTTGGGTTATGGCCTAGGTAAGACCCTTGCTCCTTCAGAAAAGACAGATTAGGATGAGAACCTATCAGTACCACTGCTGCAGACAGCTGAAATATTTTCTTCAATCCAGATGCACTCTGAAGAATGCATTTCATGTCTGGAGTAAAGGAAAGCACACGGTGCTCGGGAAAACTGGTATACTCAGATAAATTCGAGTCTCCAGAAGACAACTGCATACACATCATATGATAGACTTTGTGGTACTCAGGATAAAGCATTTTAGAAAGCTGTTTGAAAATTAAGCTGGGATCAGCTACTCTTCTGCGAAATGCATGGATCACAGGGATATTATTGTTGTAAGCACATAGTACTGCACCAGCAGCAGTAAGCCCCGAACCTACAATTAACACAGGATCCACTTTGCCACGCAACTTTCCTTTGTTTACCGCTGCTCCAAATTCAGGCATTGAATGAAAAACAAAAGGAAAATCTTCTCCTTCAACTTCCAAGTGGGCAGGAGAATCCGACGTGCCAGTTGCCAAAGCGACACTGTCAGCAAAGAGACAGAAGGGAGCCTGAGAACCATCGGCTGTCCGCTGATAACCCCTGATCTACCAGTTTCTCTTCATACATGATGGCTTCTCTATCTGCAAATGCTTTGCGGAGATATCTCTGTCTTGACAATCATTATCAGCCGGATCTCTGTAGAGTCTGGACACAGAGGTTATGTACGTATTCTCTCTGAAATTCTTCTGAAGACCCATAACTTTTACATAATGTTTATAGTAGCGAGCAATTTCCTCTGGCATTACTCGATCCCCTTTTAAGTTCCTTCGTTTGCTAGACACCCAATCCTTAAATGTAAGTCCAGGTAACTCCATCCAATTTCCAAAGCTGATTGTTAACATGGAGCCTTCCATATTGTGCCAAGCCCCACCAGGAGGACCTTTACTAAGAACTAAGTGAGGGATATAATGATGTTGCTCCAGTTTCCAATTCAAAACTGATGGATAATCATATCCGAAGTCAGCATCTGATCAACAATAGAAAGATGTTTTGCGTCTTCTAATTTACTATGTAAGATTGTATTAGGATGTATTGCTTCTGATGATAAATATGGCCTGTAGCCTGATAACATATAAGGCATATCCCTGAGGGTCCATTTCCTATTATTACTACAGGCAAAGTCACTGACGGAATCTTCAAGTAAAGAAGTTTCTTCAACTAATGGCATTGCTTTAACCTTTCGCCCCAAACTATCACCAAAATACTGCACTAAGGAATTAAAGATCTCTCCTTCAGTTTCAGAGTCAGTGTAGTTCCTGAAATGACCGGCCAGCGAGCAGCGGCAGCACCACACCGGCATGGAGCGCGGCCCGCTCGGGGCGCCCGCTGGCTCCGGGTCTTGGGCCCGCAAGGCACCCCGGCTGCCCGGATGCGGCGGCTCCGCTGCGGGTCCCGCTGGAGACCGCCCTGGCGAAGCGGCTTCCGCTCCTCGCCTGCGAGGAGCCCGGCGATCTCAGGGCCCCGCGCAGGGGGCGGGGCAGGAGAGGACGCGGTCTTTTTTTTCGTTTTTTAACTTGACAAAAAAGATCCTGTTGTCAGGAAAACTGCTATTCCTGGAGATCAGTGGTGAATTTTAGAACATAAGGCCTTAACCACTACATTTCAAATATACTATGCTGTTAGATAAGGTATCTAACCAGTAGGAATTCATTCACTATAGAAATAAAAGCACTAGCATGCACTAACACATCAGTAAGGAAACCATTTATTGTACAAGTGTAAACTAACTGAAAACTTGAACTTTCATCAGTGGTAGAATAGGCTGATTTTCATGAGGGTGAGTTAAAAAGTTTGCGGGAAAATGCCATCTTTTCATTCTACTTCTCCACGATCTTTTTGAAGCCTGTTCAGGTTGTGGCTTGTCTATATTGAGTCAACAACTAGTTATATTGACTGGAAGGATGCCATGGTGTGTTCGCAAGTGAGAAAAGGAGGCAGCATTTCAGTGTCTCCTGTATAATGCCCCTTAAACTGCACCCGAATTGCCATGTGGCTATCCTTTTTTAACAGAACCTCTGGTGGCATAGCAATGTGTTGGGCTAACTGCAAGGTCAACAGTTCAAAACCACCAGCTTCTTCTTAAGAGAAAGATGGGGCTTTCTACTCCAATAGGGAGATACAGTCTCAGAAACCCACAGGGACGGTTCTACCCTGCCCTATTGGGTCATTATGAGCTGACACTGATTCAATGGCAGTGAATTGGGAATTTTTTGAGTTTGAAGAAAAACATGGATGAATACATATTTTAGGGGGGCTATGTGGGTAGAGTGAATTGGTTTGGATCACCTACGCATTATTTGCCAGATTTGGGTGAAACACGATGAAAGAGAACGTTGAAGTCTTAAGACGTATGTATACGAACTAAAGTAACATGACATGACAACTAAAAGCAGCGTAAGTTGCATGAAGCATGCAACATGACCACATCTTGCTTCCTAGGTTTAATTCTTCAAAACAACACAATTTTACCTCTTTAATAATAATAATAACTCACTGCCATCAGATCAGTGCTGACTCATAGTGAATCCTCTGGGTTTCTGAGACTGAAACTGTTTATGGGCATAAAACGCCAACTTTTGCCTGCAGAGCTGCGGGTGGTTTCGAACTTGGACTATGAGGACCGCAGTCAACATGTAACCACTACATCAATAAATACTTAAAATTTGCAGGATCACACTTAAAATATTGTCCTTTAAAAATGCTTGAATCTTATGGGCTGACATGTACTTATAGATAGCTGGTTTTATTAGCTACATAATTAGACATTTTTACATTCAACTTACAGTATGTTTCCCTCCCCCCCCCCCCATAGTATGGAGCGGAAGCAGAATCCACTGGAGAAATATTTTCAATGTGACCAGATCAAGAGGACAATTGGGTACTCAGTTGCTGTATATGCACAATCTTAGCTCTGTTATTACTTTAAGTGGGCAAATTATCTTAGTGTCGTTTTAAATGTGTAAACACTATATTTATACATGCTTTAAACAGTTGGGATAGGTCAGGTCATGAACATTCTGGATAAATAAGCTTCTTAAAAAATTTCTCGTAGGCTGTCAGATTCGACTGTTTTCTCGTGATCATGAATAGGGTGAGTTATCATAGCACGCATGCTAACTACAGTGAAATCCTAGTGGCATAGTGGGTTAGGCATTGGGCTGCTAACTGCAAGATTAGTTCTAAACCACCAGCTGCCCTGAGGGTGAAAGATGTTTTCTACCCCTGTAAATAAATCGTCTCAGATACCCAAAGGGCAATTCTACTCTGTCCTCCAAGGTCTCGGTCAGTAGGAATTGACTTGATGGCAATGAATTCCAGTTTATTTTTTTATAGCCGATTTGACTGCTCTTTCCCCAAATTTTGCAAAAGGGTAATGCGATCCTCACACGACTCTTTATTTCCTGAAGATTAAGTTTATCTTTAAGATAATCTGCTGTTAAAAGAATTCTATGGTGTTGCTTGGACAAATCAGTTTCTTCTTGGTTCTTTTATTCAGGACACTTCCCCTCCTTCCCCCAGGGCTTCAGATATACTATAAAAAGTTGAACGTGTATATTTAAGAAAAGAATGCTTCTTGGTATACTGGGAAAAGCTGATTATACAGCTTTTCCCATTATATCAGTATTTTTGTATATGGATTTTAAATGACGTTTCCAAGATTTACTGACAGCAAACATCTGAGTACATGAGTAAACACATTTAGGATACTCTGGTAGAAAGAGACATATAATGGTGTTTTTGACGAGGTTAGGGACAGGGCAGTTTCAGCAGCTCAATGTCAAGGACACGGGTAATTGCAATCTACCTTCTCATGGCAATCTCAATTTAGCCCTCCGACTGTGGAATTACACATATATGCACAATATGAACACTTCCTGTTTTGAAAGAAAATTGATGCTTAATTGTAGACTTCTGCAAAGCAAGCGAGGAGAGCAAGATTCTAGGGCTGAGAACCTCAGATGCGTGGAAGGCTCTCACAGCAAAGAAAAATTATAATGGCCAAAGGATAGACAATTGTGATAATTTAAAGGTTTTGCTGTTACCTTGGCTGAACCAGGCTTCTCAGTGCTTTGGCAGCAATGCCCCATGATGAGATCTAATATAGTCAACACCATAATGAGACCAGTTATGAGCAATCAGTTGAAAGGACATTTCATCTGTGAGGTGGTCCATTTCCAATACAGTGAGCGCCGTGGGAAAGCTTTTCTTTTGCTCAGTCTGGATCCTGCATCGAGCTGGCCAGCCTCTGGTTCTCTGCACCTCAACCAATGGCCTGCTACACTGAGGGCGGATCCTGGGCATTCTCAGCAGCCTGCCATCTGCTCTCCCCACTTTAGATTCAACGGCTTCTGCAGTCACAAGCTTGACCTGTCGACCTTGACCTCATTTGTCTGTGCAGCCACCAGCCTGTAATCATCTTGATTCAGGGGTCATCAGCTCCTGCCGCTTTGTGAACTAGAAATCTCCAGCCTAACATCTGACCAATGGACTTGGAATATGCCAGCTTCCACAACCATGAGAGCCATTTTTTTTAACATGAATTTCTCTTTATATATAATTAAACCTCACTAGTTTTGCTTCTCTGGAGAACCCAGCCTAAGGCAACAACCAACTGTGTCTGCTACAATACCGTCTTACAAAACATATCCATTTTCCACCAGACTACATATTCTTCTCATTGATGATGGTTTTCTTGCCAACTTACTAAGGTTTAGGGTGCACTCTCTTCATTAGAAACAAAAAAAACCCTTTAAAATAATATGCGTATATATGTATTTGTATTCCATTAACTTTTAAAAACATTTTTTGTTAACATTTTGTTAAAACTTTTCTTCATATTGCATTGAGGGCGAATCCACTATTTCATCCCTTTGATAACAAATGGAAGGACCAATTAGAAAGAGGCACTACACCAGTGCTGTGAAGTCAGAATTAAGTCCTGGCCCTGTTTGCCCTGCTTACGTCACATTTCAATATGCAGGGCTCTCTTTGTCATCCATATAAGTGACAATCTGCTTTGAGTTCTTTTTCAATTTTTAATTGGGTGGAAAGTTTACAAAGCAAATCAATAGTTTTATGTTAAACAACTCATGCAGATTTTGCTTCGTCTCATTAATTGCGTAATTCCTTTTTTAAACATATATTTTAAAATTTCCTAGTGGGCAAACAGATTTTGGCTAAGGTATTGTCGTTCTCTATCTAAAACTGAGGCCAAAGATTGTAGTACAACTCTTTTGTTATTTGAGAGGTTTTAGTAAGTAATGGTTGACTTCACAGCTACCCACTGTTATTCTAGAGGGGTTCTTTATATTATGAATCCACACATGAGGCAGAAGAGTAAACTATGAATGAATGTCTTACAATTTTTGTTTTCTCTCCAAAAAGAATTTCCTAACACTTCAATAAAGAAAACAAGATTGTGGAAGATAATTTTATATTCACTGCATACACAGAAACCTTCCTTTCATTTATAATGGTATACGATCATGATCACAAAATCATAACCAAAGCAGCTCTCATTCAGCACACTTTCAATAGAAGCTGGACAGTGTTCTAAGGGATATAAATTTTAATTTTTCAACCCTTACAATGCTACTAAGATATATGGTGATTATACTGATTTATAAATGAAAAAATTCAGTGAAATAATTTGTCCTATATAAAATAAGTTATAATGGTTAAAGTAAGTAATGACAAAACATTTGTTAAACCTTTTCTCACTTTGATTAAATTCAGAATTCTACAGAATAACCTACTAATATTTATCAACATTGAAGTGGATGGAAAGGTTTGAAGCATTTTTAACATTAACAGTCTTCCTCCAGTATGAATTATAAGATAAATATATCATTAGCTACAAAATGTTGAATCTCACACATGGCATTTATATTATGAATCCTTGAATCTCTCATAACGATGTGAGGTCCCAAAAGTTGAGGAAGCTTTGAATGGTTGAAGTCTCTAGCATATTCAAATCCTTGCTAAACTTCTCCGAGTTTTGAATTCTCTGAGGTTGACTCTTCTGAACCACAGAAAAAGCCTTTCCCACTTTCCTTACATTCATGGAGCTTTTACATTTTATTATTAGCTGAACTCTGATATCCATTAAATTCTGAGTCACAGATAAATCCTTCCCTATTTCAAACATTAAGCAGTCTTGATGGGTTAAGCATTGGATTGATAAATGCAAGGTCAGTGGTTCAACCCCCCACAAGCTACTCTTAGGGAGAAAGACAAGGTTCTCTGCTTCCATAGATTTACAGTCTCACAAACTCTATATACACAGGGTCACTATAAGTTGAAGTGTTGACAGTTTTTTTAAATTCCAATTATTTATAAATTTCTCATTAGTAATAAGGGTTAAATAAATCCAGGCCCTTAAATAAATACTATTCAGGCCTTACATTTATAGTATAAACTCTGATATTAAGTTTTCACAAATATAAATGCTGATATTTAATAAATGGTTAGCCTTAAATGTTTTCTCACATTCAAGCCTCAATTTTCTGTTAGCAAGCTCTGAGCCTTTCCACATTTCCTCACTCATCCCTCTGTCCTATATGAATTCTCTGATGTTGAGTAAGGTGTGAGCCACGAAAAAAAGCCTTCCCACAGTCCTTACATTCATAAGGTTTCTCACCAGTATGTATCTTCTGGTGGCGACTAAGTTCTGAGCCACGGCCAAAGGCCTTCCCACACTGTTTACAATCATAGGGCTTTTCACCACTATGACTTCTTTCATGATGAGTAAGTTCTGACCTTCGAATAAAAGCCTTCCCACATTCCTTACATTTATGGGGTCTCTCACTAGAGTGAACTTTTTGATGTCGAATAAGTTCTGTGCTACATGTAAAGGCCATCCTGCATTCCTTGCATTTATAAGGCTTCTCACCAGTGTGAGCTCTCTGATGTCGAGTAAGTTCTGAACCACGACGAAAGGATTTCCCACAGTCTTTACATTTGTAAGGTTTCTCACCAGTATGAACACTCTGATGGCGAATAAGGTGAGCCTCGGAGATAAAAGCATTGTCACATTCTTTACATTTATAGGGTTTTTCCCCAGTATGAATTCTTTGATGTAGACTAAGCTGTGAAGCACAGCTATATGCCTTACCACATTCCTTACATTCATATTCTCTCGCATTAGTGTGAGTTATCTGATGAAGACTAAGTTGTGTGTCATAACGAAAAGCTTCCCCACATTCCTTACACTTATGGGGTTTTTCACCTGTATGAATTCTCTGATGGCGAGTAAGGTGTGAGGGACGGCTAAAGGTTTTCCCACATTCTTTACATTCATAGTATTTCTCATCGGTGTGAACTCTTTGATGTTTATTAAGCTGTGAGGCAGTTGGAAAGGCCTTTCCACACTCCTTACATTTATAGGGTTTCTCACCACTGTGGATTTTTTGGTGCTGATTAAGTTGTGAACTAGAACTAAAAGTTTTTCCACATTCTTTACATTTATGCAATTTCTCACCAGTATTAATTTTCTGAGGATGAGTAATTTGAGAGTCACAAGTAAAGGTATGCTTCTTATTTTTGTTACTTATTTTGTTGTCATTAATTCTCTGATGCTTAATCAAGTCTGATCTACTATTAAACGTTTTCCCACACACCTCACATTCACTGTCTTTTTTCTTACCATTTTTTTCATTTTGAGCAGAGCATGGTTGGGAGCTGAAAGCTTTACTTTCCTTGTATTCACAGGATTTCTCTCCAGTACGAACTCTCTGATGTACGCTACCGTGTGTTATCCCTGGGTGTCTGAACTGTCCCTCCTGCTGTCTCTCTAACTGAAATTTGATTTCCCTATTCTCTCTGAACCTGACACACTCAGGGTTAGAACTTGAAAGTATTTCTGTTACTTCTTGCTTCAATGATTCAATTTCACAACTTTCTTCTTTTATAGATAACCTCTTGATTTCCATTCTGGACTCCCAATCTGTAAGACAAGAAAAATCAGCAAAAACAATTAAGTCTTTTCGTGTTGCAGGAAAAATTAGTTTCAAGGTATACATGACAATCTAAAAATAGTGAATAATTGAGTCTATTTGATGAATCTGTTGAAGAAGTGGTTGTGGCAAAATTGTATTTCCATGTGAAGAAACATGAAGTAGGATCTATGTCTCACACTACATGAAAACAAATTCAAAATGGATTAAGGACCTACAATATACCAATGAAAACCATATAATAATAAAAAAAGAAATGAAATGTAAAGGCAACAGTGTCAGGCCAACTTTTTAACACTGGATTATCTACTAAGAAAAGTACAAACAGCTTAAGACAAAACAAATGGAACACCTTAAAAATCAAACCTTTTACTCATCAAAAGATTTTACAAAAAAGTAAAAAGAGAAAATACTGATTAGAAGAACATTTTGGGAAACCATATACCAAACAAGAATGTAATACCCCTCAAAATATAAAATTGGAACAAGACAATTCAATCATAAAACGGACAAAGGATTTGAACAGACACTACCAAAGAGGACAATCAAATGGATGCATTAAAAGATGCTTAATGTTATCAGTCATAGGGATGTATGTAAAAACTACAAAGAGATACCATTTCACTCCCATAGGATGGCTAAAATTAAAAAAAAATACAAGAAAATGATAATGTTGGTAAAGATGTGGGGAAATTGGAAGTTTTACGCACTGCTGGTGGGAATGCAAAATAGAATAGCCATTGTGGGAACTGCCACATGACTCAATAATTCATTCCTAGGTATATATCCACAAGATTTGAAGGAAGAAATTCAAAGAGGTGTATACCAACGTCCACTGGAGCATTATTCACAATACTACAAGGTGAAAACCACCTGAAATAGTTAAGGTTTATCGTGCCAACTTGGCTAGTAAATATGTGTGGGATTAATTGAAGGGCGGAGATAAATGACTCAGTGAGCCTCGCCTTTTTAGTACTCAGGTCTCTTGCTCTTTGATGATCGGCTAGTATGCGGCTGCCTTAGCTTGTTCTGTCTCAATTTGCAAGCTACATTACCTGTGGGACACCTCATCTGTGGACTGTGTCCCTGTAGTTTCAGGTTCCTTCAAGACCTGTTTCACCATGTTACTGGACTGTATATCGCTTGAGTGGGGGACTGTCAGACCCTGTCATCTGGCTGACTATTGGTGACCTGCCTTGCTGTTTACTGTCGGTGGCTGGATAGCCTGAATTGCTCTACAGGGCACTACCTGGTGGCCCTCAAGACTTGAAGGACTGCCAGTGTATTAGCTATCCCATGGAAGTGAATTGCACTGAGCCATTTGTACTGCTTTATAGATTGTTTATTTCTCATATATATATACACACATATATATAAAATCATTAGTGGCCTGGTTATGCTTCTCTAGAGAACCCTGTCTACCATAACCACCTAATGCTCATCAGAAGAAGAATGGATAGACAATGTGGTATATACATAGAATGAAATACTATTAAGCCAGCAAAATAAAGGGCATCATGCCCCTGATTTACTTTATTAGCAAGCTATCTAATTCTATGAAATGCTGTGGACCACAACACTTCATATCTACTTAGCATTTTTATTAAAGATTATATAGAAGCATCTGATCAAAAGGGGAAAAATACAAAATGTAATTTCAAATTTTCATGGACTTCAGATCCCCTAGAGCCTATGAAGGTTGGATGAACCCTGAAATTATTGTCCTGAGATAGCCTTTAAATTTTAAACCAAAACATTTCCTGAGGTCTTATTAAAACCAAGCAATAATTTAGCTTAGCTGGTAAAAAATGTCTGAAACATTACAGTCTTTTAAGGTTTATACAGGATCAATTTGATAACAGCAACTTGAAAGATTAGGTAAAAACCTCAGAGAATGATGAATTTATGTTAATGATGGAGAAAATACTCAGAAAAGTAGAATAAGAAGCTATACAACTCAAGAATGTAATCAAAAGGAGTGGATACCAAGGGCTCAAGTAGAAAGAAAATGCTTTGAAAATGATGGCAACATATGTACAAATGTGCTTGACACAATGGATGTATGGATCGTTATAAATGTTTTAAGAGCCCCCCAAATAAAATGATTTATTAAAAAAAGAGAGAAAAGAATGTAATCGATATCACTAAAAGTTACATGCAAAAAAATTTTAAGCGTTGCCTGTTTTAAATCATAAAAATTTAAACAGTTCTTATCACTGTATTATAATTTGAAAAACACAAAATAGGGTTAAGAACAGAGTAAATGTGGTATCTCATAAAGGAAACTGAAGGCAGAGTTTCTCTCCTGCTTCTGGTGAGACTCAAACCAGCCAGAGAATTTCTGTTAAGAGTAATGAAAAAAAGATAATGGATAGTAGTGATGGTTGTATAGGATTGGGAGCCTGTGAAAAATGACCAAAATGGCAAGTGCTGTTATATATACTTAACCATAATTAAAAAACCAAAATACAGATATTCAGGAATATAAAATGCCTTTTCTAAGAGCAAAACCTCTCACCACTGTCACGGAGTTGCAGGGCAGAACTGTCTCTGTGAGTTTCCAAGACTGTAACTCTTCGTGGGAGTGGAAAGCCCTGTCTTTCTTCTGCAGAACAGCTGGTGGTTGTAAATTGCTGACATGGATCTCAGCCGAACTTGTAACCACTAGGCCACCATACACACACACACACACACACACACACACACACACATCCACCTTTATTCTATCTGTATCTTTACCAATAGCCCAAGCGACCATCCTTCCTCACCTGGATTAACAAAGCATTCTCCCTGAACTGGCCTTCCTGTTTCTACTGAGGCTCCAATACTTTGTATCAACACAGGAGCCACCATGATCAGATCATGAAATTCTTCTACTCAAAATTCTTCACTGGATTTCCCTCTCATTCAGAGTAAAAAACAAAGTTCTTAGGTGCACTGCACCTAAGTTAAAAGGCCTTGCATGTACTTGGTTTTTAAAAAAAATACTTTTATTGGGTGCTCTTACATCTCTTATCATAATCCATACACTCCTCCAATGTGTCAAGCACATTTGCCACCATCATCATTTTCAAAGCATTCACTTCCCACTTGTCCCCGCTGTACTTGTCTTATATTATCTCTTCCTGACATTATTACCTACCTCCTTCCATTAGCTGACTCTGCCCTAGCTTCTTGACCTACTTGATATTTCTTCAAATTTGCAAGTATATACTGCCCCCCCCCCCCCCTCGGAAGCTCTGCCAGCAAAGATCTCTCCTAAGACATTAACAGGGATCATACAAGGGGGTGCCCCACCACAAACAGATTTTTTTCAAAGTTATGTATTTAAATTTTTTCCCCAAAACAACCTTATCACCTTCAAAGGACTCTCCCTTATATTTAATACATTTGTCAAATCCGAGATCCCATTCTGGGAAACATTTTTCAAACGCATCTGTTTGGATGGCTGACAAACAGTACCTTCCTCGTTTTTTCCTTCACCTCTTCTATGTCATCAAATTGCTGCTCTTGCAGAAACCAAAAGAGGTGGCATGGAGTAAGGTCAGGTGAGTAAGGTGCATGGGGCAAGAGAGGCAAGCTGATTTTAGCCCCCAAACTGGCACACTGAGATGGCTGCAGAGCAGGTGTGTTGTGGCGGTGGCAAAATCAGTCCCCCATCTGCTACAAATCGGGCCTTTTACGTCACACACTATTATGCAATCTTTTCAGAAAGTTTGATTAACAGTCCGACCTGGTGGAATGAACTCCAAATGTACTATTCCCTTCACATCAAAAAAACCCAAATGAGCATCGTCTTGATCTTTTATTTCACTTGCCAGGCTTTTCTTGGGCAAAGTGATCATGGCGTCTTCCACTGGCTTGACTGATGTTTGGCTTCAAGGTCCTAAGAACAGCACCATGGCTCATCACCAGTAATGACCTTGGGAAAAAAACGGTCTGTCTGGGTTGCTTCGGAGCTGCTCTGTCAAAGCACAGGATGTTTCCACTTGACGCTCTTTTTCCTGGTCAGTCAGAGCCTGAGGCACAAATTTCGCCACTACCCTCCTCATTCCCAAATCTGTTAAAATTAGCTGAACAGAGCTCCAAGATCCGAGTCCAGATAACTTCCCCATCTCTTCAATGGTCCGTCGCTGTCGTCGTTGGTCTTTGAGACAAGTGCATGAATTTTTGTTTGTTGGGAAAGTTGATGGATGTCTAGAACGAGGTTTGTCACCGAGAAAGCCACTCATACACTCGAGTTTTCTCACAGCACTGTCTTTGTAAGCTGTGTTCAACATCACAAACAGTTTCTTTGGCATTTTTCCGGAGCAGGATACAAAATTTCACAGCTGTATGCTCTTCTCTTAAATTGGTCATCACAAAAATTGAGGTTCAAGTGAAGCTACTTTTACAGAAAACAATCACGGTAATGAGAGAGAACTTTCCCGGGAGAAACCACTGGGGGCACTAACGCAGAGAGTTGTTCGGTGCTCGCATAATGGGAACAATGCATACTATGACAGCTCCACTCTGCCCAGCGCGATTCCATTTTCCCCGACAACCCCTTGTATACTTTATTCTGACACCTATGCCAACCTTTGAAACCACTTTATACAATGGAAGCCCATTATTCTACTTCCTTTGTGTGCAGAGAACCTATGGTCACCTGTTACCTTATCTATTTTTTCAACAATGAGAAAATTTTCAAAAGTGAAAATAAATGGAGAGATGGCAACAAATGTACACATGTGCTTGACACAATGGATGCATGTAGGGATTGTGATAAGAGTTGTACAAGCCCCAATAAAATGATGAAAAATAAAAAAATAAATGAATAAGCCTCTATTCTTACCTAGATTCTATAGTAAGCATTTTGCTGTATTTCTTAACTCTTCTATCCATCCGTACTTTAACTCTTATATAAATCAGATTATGTTATACTTTTACTTGTTTACTTATGAATTGCTCTGCCTCATACTGCCTGAATCAGGGCCTGCACAATTCAATAATTTTGTGTTCAATTTCCTCCAATGATTCGGAGACAATTAAAAGTATAGGAATCACTAAACAATGTCTTTCCCCTGCAAGTGCAATAAAATCTAAACTTCCTTACCACATCCGCAAAGCTCTGTATTATCTGAACCCTGCTTCCCTATTTATTTCACTTGAGCCACACGTTCATTTGCATTCTTTCCATTATCCTTGCCTTGGTTGGATTCCTAGACCACACTAACCATTTTGTCATCTTAGACCGTTACAGACAATATTTCACCTCTTATGAATTCTTTGCCCTATGCTTCTTTTAACTTGTATCCTTTTCTCTTATAACTGCAATGAGTGTGAATCAACTTAATGGCAGTGTTGTTGTTTTTTCTTCCCAGTGACCTAAAACAATAAAAAATCCACTACCTTATAGCTTTACAAGCTAGAAATCTGAGATGGACCTAAATGGGCTAACATTTTAAAAACATGGTGCCTATTCGGAAGACTCGACCACAACCAAAAATGCACATAGAGCAGAAAATAAGTGAGATTATGGGATATTTTGAAAATTAAATATTTCTGTGCATCAAAAGACTTACCCCAAAAGGTAACGAGAGAACCTCAAATTTGTGGGGGAGGGGGGAAGGATTGATATATATCTGACAAGGGATTAGTCTCTAAAATTTAGAGAAAACTTCAACATCTCAACAACAACAACAACAATCCAATTTAAAACTGGCAGAGGACACGAATAGACTCGTCACCAAAGAAGACATTCAGGCAGTCAACAAACACACACAAAAATGCTTGCAACTGTGAGCCATGTGACAGTTGTAAATCAAAACAAAGTGCTCCATGGCATCCCAGCAATAAGAGCAAAGCTCAATAAGACAGATGAAAACAACTGCTAGTGATGGTGTGGAGAAATGGGAACTCTTATGCACTGCTGGTGGGACTATAAAGTGGTACAATCACTTTGGAAAACAATATGGTACATTCTTAAAAAGATGGAAACAGAAATACCATAGGATCAGCAGTCCCACTTCTGGGTATACAAGGTATCTTCAAAAAGTTCATGGAAAAATTCTATGGTCTATTAATCCCACCTTTCCATGAACCTTTTGTAGCCCCCTTATATATTCTAAAAGGAGTCCTGGTGGTGCTGGACTGCTAACCTTCATGTCAGCAATATGAAACCAAGGGAAGAAGATGAGGCTTTCTGCTCTTGTAGAGATTTATAGCCTCACTCACCTTGCCACGCCAGACCCCAAGCGCTGCTTCTCTGCGCTGCCAGAAGCTTGCAAGACGCGCTGCGCACCGACGGAGCGGACATGGGCAGAGCGATGGTGGCCAGGCTCGGGCTGGGGCTGCTGCTCCTGGCACTGCTCCTCCCCACGCAGATTTACTCAAATAACACGACTACGACGCCTGTGACTAACTCTTCCCACGCTACCTCAGCTAACACAAGTCCACCAAACCCCACCGCCAAGGGAAACAGAGGCTCCCTGCAGTGTACGGCTAGTCTCCTCATGGTCGCACTCTCCCTTCTACATCTCTACTGCTGAGACTCAGGCCAAGAAACACCTCTACTTCCCTAACTTCTCTACCCAATCTGCACGGTGGCTGCAAGTCCAGCGTGCATCGAAAACCAGATCTTCCTTCAATCTACTGTTTCCGCACCTGCTTCATCGACTCAGAAGATGCTGAGAATCTCAAATTTCACTGATTGCTGATTGGAAGAACGCACGAAGAGTTTGACGAGATGATGAAAGCCATTATCATGAGTTCCATGTACAAGGTGAAGAGTGACAACATCCAAAAATTAGGAGACGGGTTCTTTAAATGTGGACTAAGAATTATGGACACTGAAAATGCTACCTTATGGGGGAGGGGCGGGAAATGGTTTTTATCTTTTCTAGAGATAAATGATGGGATAAGGAATTGAGGTTCATTTGTTCTTGAAATCTATAAGGCCATGAAGTGATGAGGTAATATTAAATGCTTCCATGGTTTTATTTATGTGTATATTCGAAGGGCCCTCCAGATCTTACATGCGTTGTTTCGGCAGTACTAATCTAATGCCGACAGACTCTAGATGAAAGCTTTACATTATTAAACTAGCACTGTTCTCTTGGGACCTGAACTCATACTTTGAGGCTTTGGATTTGGCATTGCATTTGGTGTTTTATGTAGTTGACAAATGCCCAGAATGAGGGATTGCGCTGTGCTGTGCCCTAAGTCCAAGCAAAATTCACTCATTTTGCTTATACACTTATAATGTCACGTGGTAGCCATTTCGGATCACCTACTCCCATCCAACAAGAGCATCGCTTCATTTAGCTAAAACTGATTCCAAAGAGTAGGAAGTACAGTGATCTCAACTAATTTCAAAATGCTTTTTATTTCTGTGTTGGTTACACACTTTTTACACTGCACAAATTTGTTCTGAAAGTTGAGCAAAAGAAATCTTGAAATAAAAACATGTGAAGGAGCCAAAAATAAAGTAAATCAAGGATTTGGGAAGTGAAGACGGGAAGCTAATTGCATTAAATTCATGGAAACTTTTATACTCCTGTAAATACCTTTCTTTTTTTTTACCTTTAAGAATCAGAATAGTCACATTTGGAACACTTTTCTGTATCAGTCAATATTTTTAGATAGTTAGAACCTGGTCCTAAGCCCACAGTGGGCTTACTTCTGGAAAGTGAATCTTCAATAACCCCCTCGGTGCACAGAAATTTTAATGTACCCACTCCATGAAGTCTTTTGTTCGCATGGTCACGCACTGATGCTTGGATGACCCAGTATCGAATATGAACACAGTAGTGTTGGTAACCAGTCATTTCCCCCCATTGTTTGAAACCTACACAAGAACAGCCCGATCCCACCGATCTCAAGCTACTGTGTGTGTGAATGAACACTCTCTTTTGCTTCATCTCTGAATGCTGTACATCTGTTTTGGCTTGTATAATGTGTTTGTGTATTTATGCTTTGATTCATAGTAACCTCATGTTATGGAATTGATTTGCATTGAACACAAACTGTAAATAAAAATAAATGGCTGCAAGAAAAAAAAAGATTTATAGCCTCGAACTACAAAGGGGGAAAGTCTACTCTGTCCTTTAGGGGAGAGATGAAGACCGTCCTTGAAATGAGAAGGATATATGAGACAAGGTTGTAACGTCTCGGAAGTGCTAAGTTTTCAGAGGCAAACTGGGTTACCACCAACCATGGCCTTTCCCATGCAATTCACCATTGCTCACCTGGGCACCATCCTTTTGCTTCCTCTCTCGTAACCATCCAGGGCTCTTTCCTTTGCTCCAACAATGAGATCACACCTGGCTTAGAACCAGAGAGTCCTGCTCAAGGGAACAGGAAAAGAAAGAAAGAATAGAGTTATGATGTGGGTGTGCCAAAATTAAATAAAATATGTCCTGGAGTAGCAAAGAAAGAGGAGCAACTAGATTAAGGGTCAGAGTAAGGGGTGAAGGGTAGAAACAGGGTAACCCATTTTCAACTCCAAAAGGGACAAATCACTTATTTGAAAAGTGTTCCCAAGAAATCCACAGCAAAGAATACAGACATTCCAAAAGGTCCACTCTGAATTTGTGGGGTACAAAAAACTTACCAAGTAAGACCAGGTTGTTGTAAGCCTCCAACATTATATCTCGATACAAATCTTTCTGTGTGGATTCCAAGCAGTCCCACTCCTTTTGAGAAAAGTAAATGGCCACATCTTTGAACTTCAGGCCCTGAAATCATATATAAATACACTATTTGTGGGAGTAATGTACAAAACCATCTTTAATATGAGACAAAATAAACAGAGAGCAATGCAGAAGAGAGACATTACTAGCAAACCAAGCAGGTTCTTTCAATAGATGGGTTCAGGTGTGGAAACCAGAGTCAAATGTCTCATAGTTCTCGAATATTCCTGGTCCTGTAGATGTAGCCTCTGGCACAAGATAGAAAGGTAGAAAACTACCCTTATTTGCCCAGATCTAAGAATTAAAAAGTCTAGATAATTGGTATTTCCTGATAAAATAAGCATGTACATACAAGTACATATAACAACATAGGCCCAGTATCCAAGAATTCTCAATATTTGTGATTGTCTTCTTCCTATTTATCCATTAAAGGATTCGAGAAGAAGTCAGTAACAAAAATTTAGTAAATACATGGTAAATCTAAACCAACATTCAATATTTAAAATGATGAAGATGTCTTGTGGGCTAAAAAAGGGATAATGAAAGAAAATACATGACATATTTGACCAGTGAGAATACTCTAGTTATTCGTTATTAGCTAGCAAAAGCATAAAGATATCCTTTAGTTTCAGTTACTGGTAAATCAAGAAATCAAGATTGCGAAAATTTCTAAGGTAGCCACTAAACAAACAAAATTAGTTGATAACTTTCAAACAGGAAAATTAAATAATGATGAAATATAGAAAAAGTAGAACAGAAAGTACAAATAAGGTAAAAATGGTATTTTCAATTTTATCAGTTATTACAATTATTGTAAATGAACCAAATCTTCTTGTTAAAAGACAAAGATATCAAAATCTAAAGTCCAGCTAAGTGTTGGACAATCTAAAACATAAGAATTCTGAAAGATTGGGAATAAAATGATAAAGATAACTTGTGCAAACAGCTAGTGAATAATATGTAATATACAAAAGATCCACACATAAATATAAAAAAGGGAAGAATTACAACAATAAACAGATCAGCCCTCTTTAGTGAGCAATTTTAACCCATCACTATAAATAACTGAAAGATTGAAAGAGATATTAAATAGATTATATTTAAATAGGAAAATAAAAACTTGATTTAGTATGGGGGACAATGCACCCAATTCTAAAATGCAAACTTTCTTCTCAGCCTCAGATAAGTAATTTCTAAAAACCAGTCACAATGAGTCTTTGCTCAAGATAAAAATATTTTTGTTTAAATGCACATGAATAAAAAGATGCACATTAGAAAACTTTTTCTATAAAAGGCTAGATAATAAATAGCTTAAATTCTGTGGGATATATATCGGTCACAGCTCTACAACTCCGCAGGCAAGAGTTACAGATGGCATATACATGAACGAATGTGGCTACAGCTTAGTAAAATTTTACTCACGGACACTGAAATTGGAATTTCATCACTTCCACGTTATCAGCTATTCTTCCTTTTCCCCCCAACCACTTACAAAACGTAAAGGCTGTGGTCAGTTTGGGCCTAAAAGTAACAGACCCTGACTAGCAGATTACAGGAGTTCAGTGCATGGCAACACCAATGTCCCTCGCAACATTAGTCACAACACCCCAAAGGTGGAAACAATCTAAAGATGAATGGATAAAGAAGATGTGAAATATACAATGGACTACTAATCATCAAGAGACATGAAACCCTGCTAGATGCCACAACATGGATGGTGAGTCAGTCACAGAAGAACAAATATTGTATACTCTCACTCTTATATGATATGAATATATATAGACAACAAAGGGGCCTTGGTAGCACAATGGTTAAGTGCTTGGCAGATCACCAAAAAAGCTGGAGATTTGAGCCTATAGAGACTACAAACAGGGAGTGGGGAATGAGGGGAGGAAATGAGGAGTTGATGCCATGGGGCTTACGTGGAGAGCAAATGTTTTGAGAATGAGGGCGATGAATGTACAAATGTGATTTACATAATTGATGTATATATGGATTGTGATAAGAGTTGTATGAGCCCCTATGGGGCAGTTCTACTTTCTAATATCGGGGTGTCATGAGTCAGAATGGGCTTGGTACACAACAGCAAAGACAGCAAGACTCACTTGTGGCTACTAGGGGTGAAAGGGAGGAAGAAGGGAGGGTTGACTATGTGTTGTGATGCTATAAAAGGGGAAAGGTGGGGGGCGATGACCCCAATTAGAGCAGCCAGTCCACAGAGAGGACCACATGGCCAGCCCCACTATGAGACATGATGCCCCTCACTGACCCGTGGCCCTGTGGGGGACAGCACGGGAGACACGCTATTGGAATTGCGCCTGACCTAATCCCACCACACCGAGTCAAAGCACTGGGGGAGTGCAGCAGAACAGCAAGGGAATGGAGCGGCAAGGTTCCCAGGGAATGCTGAAGGTGGACTTTGGGGCCAAGGCGTGGTGCCCCAACAGACTGGACTGGAAGACACTCCTAAAGGCCAATAAACGATCCTTGAACTAACTGCAAGCTTTTCTTTCTTGTTTTGTTCTTTGTCAGTGGTTCGCTGTTGTTGTTTTGTTGTATATTGTTGCTTGGTTTTGCTCTGTCTTGTTTTTGTTCATGTTATTATCTCCGCAGGTCTGTCTAAATAAGATAGGCTAGATGAACAATCTGGAGGAGAAAACAATGGGATTGACAGTTCCAGGGGAACAGAGGATAGGAGGAGGTGGGGGGAAATGAAGTGGTGTTAACAAACCCAGGGACAAGGGAACAAAAAGTGATCCAAATTGGTGATGAGGTGGGTGTGGGAGGCCTCGTAGGGCATGATCAAGGGTAATGAAACGATGAGGTATTGCTGAAACCTAGGTGGGGACGGAGCATGATAGTGGGACAGGAAGAAAGTCAAGGGAAATAGAGGAAAGAGCTGGGAGGCAAAGGGCCTCTATAGAGGTCTAGATAAAGACATGTACATATGCAAGTATATTTATATATGAGGATGGGGAAATAGATCTATGTGCCTATATTTATAGGTTTAGTTTTAAGGTAGCAGAAGGACATTGGGCTTCCATTCAAGTACTCCTTCAATGCAAGAATACTTTCTTCTATTAAACTGGCATTCTATGATGTTCACCCTCCCGACACAACCGCCAAAGACAAAGTGGGTGAATAAGCAAATGTGGTGAAGAAAGCTGATGGTGCCCAGCTATAAGGTTTATTTGGACGCGAAACAGAACCAAAGACCCAATTAACGAAGTTTTAGAAGCAGGCTTTATTGAGAAGCTTGCAGGCGGGTTCAGCAATTCAGAGTATTGAGCTATTGAAGCCACGCAATGGAAATTTCTGGCGGCGTTTTTATACCCCCTGCTGGCAGGCACAGCTGGGGAGGACGTGCGCACACAGGGGTTTCAGAAGGGAAACGGTCATTAAACTTATCTATGTTAAATAAATAAATAGAACTTATCTATAGGTCAGGGATGGGTGGAGTAAACATATCTTTAAAGAACATCCCGGCTCTGGGAACATCTGGTTCCCGGAATTTGCAGTTAAGCAAAGGGGAGGGGAGGCTGGAGAAGGGGGTGAGTCTTGAGAGCTAAGATGGAGGCACCAGATTCAAAATGGAGTTCCTTGTGCCAAGGCCAGACATTCTAGACTCTGTCTTATAGGGAAAAGGCACTACTTTAACCTTTTCTGTAACTGCTTCCTGCTGGTAGTGGGCGAAGAGCAAAGGGGAAGAGGTTCTTCAGGCAGAGTACTGGGAGTTTCGGCCGGCACTGGACGGAGAGGTTGGATTGTTGTAGCATCATCTGGTGAACTGCTATACGGGTGATTTTGCAGAGTCGGCTTTGCTGGAACTGGATGAGACATGGAGCAATTAAGAGCAATATTGTGACTAAAATTATGGGTCCTAAGATGGAGGCTAAGAGGGGGTACAGAGAAGAGTTCCACCAGGAAGAGGATCCGTCTGTTCTCAATCTGGTGTTTTGCAGCTCACGGCTTAGCTTGTTGAGGGTCTGGACTCTAGTTTCTACAACTCCCGATTCATTGATGTAGTAGCAGCATTCCTCTTGGAGGAAGAGGCAAGTCCCTCCTTTTTCAGCCATGATGAGGTCTAAAGCATGGCGGTTCTGTAAGGCAACTTGGGCAACAGAGGTTATTTGTCTTTGCAGGGAGGCTAGAGACTCAGTGGAGGCATCGATCGCCAGCTGGAAGCGGGTGGCTAGTTTGTCTGCTGTGATGACAGTGTTCAAGGGCCCCACCGCTGAGTCCTACTGCAACTGCTGATGAGGCTAAGGAGTGTCCTACTACTACAGGGAGAAAAACTGCTCTTTTCGTTCCACTGTATACCTGGATGTATTTGTCCTAGAACTCAGCCGGGGTATATATAGTGAGCTGCGGAACCAGAGTGATGGGCAGACACAAAAGGGTAGAGGTGGAACTGATGTTTAAATGCTTAGTGAGTGTATGGTTGCACCAAAAGAAAAATCCTTCTGGGGCTGTTAGTGGCCCGGAGGGGATCTGGGTGGTATTACATGCCTGTGTAGATGCATTGGAGTAGCAAAATAGCACGAGTGTTTTCTGGTTGGATGTATAGAGGGACATTGGGGGTGGTTATGGGTTGCGTGGTCATTACGTTGGGTGAAAATGACAGGGCAGGAGCCGGTACTGCTATCAGAGGAGAGCATTCCAGGGCCGCACACATGAGGTAGGTGGAAAGGTTGCCTACTCCCTGCTAGGGATGATGGGCAGTCCCTGCTGCAGCAGGGCGAGCCAGGAGAAGGGGGACCCGGAAGATTTAGAAATTTTGTTAGTGAGTTGATGTTTTTAGATCTGAGTATCATGGTGGATGGTGTATTGGACCTGTACTAGCGAATTCCATCTGAACAGTTTAGATGTGGGGTATGGGCTGTGGGGGGAGAAATACCAGGTTCCTTTGACTGGGCTGGTTCACTTATCATCCCACGGGTCACGGATGGTTAAGGTGAATTGTGTTCCTGACCAATGGAACTGGTGGGATATGGATATAAGGTAGGGGTGAACATGGTGAATATTGCAGGACTTCCAGGGACACCCTGTGTTTTCTTCTACCCATTGTCGTGCGCATGCGGGGTAAGAGGTTTGGTCATGTAAAAAACAAATAATGGGGGGAGTTGGTTTTATGAAAGTGTGTGCATTTGGGGAGTTAGAACCCTGTTTGAACGAAGTGAAATTACGGTAAACTGGACCGGAGCAACCGATGACCGGGCAGTCGGAAGTGGCTCGGAGATAAACTTTCTCCTGTGATGCTTGCCATGTTGGAGGTTAGTTACATTTTCAGTGAGAAAGAATCTCCAAGAGAAAGGGGAAGTTATGTTAGGTTTAGCTGGCTGGCTTGGTGAAGCAAGTGAGACGGAGAGACATAGTACCAGTAGACTGAGCAGACCACTGGGACTCATGGTCGTGTTTTACTGCTGCCTTGACTCGGGACAAATGTACCCAGGAATCTATTCCAAGTACCTTGATTGCTGAGGGAGTGGTAAGTATGACAGTGTAGGGGACTTTCCACCGGGGTGGCTAAAGGTTTAGATAAGGATTTGATTAACACAGCATCTCCAGTATGCACTGGTTTTAGGTAATCAGCAGAGGTCAGAGAGGGTTCAGGGATGGCGGAGTTTGCGTGTTGTCTAAGAAGGTTGCGGAGTAAGGACAAGTATGGGAGGTATTAAGCTAGCGGAGGGCAATCAGTTGTTGGACGAGGCGAGAAAAGGAAGGGTCGTCCTTAGAGTATTTCAAACAGACTGAGGCCGGACGGCTCCCAGGGTGCCGCATGCAGGCAAGTAAGAGAGAAGGGTAAGAGTTGAGGCCAAGAAAGTCGCAGTTCTAGGGAGAATTTGGTAAGCTGTTGTTTTATGAGACTGTTAGATGGCTTGACCTTACCAGAAGATTGGGGGTGGTAGGCTGCGTGGAGTTTCCAGCAGATGCCCAGTGAGGCGCTAACTGCCTGTTGTACCTTAGATATAATGGCTGGGCCGTTGTCTGACTGGATTGAAGCAGGCTGGCCAAAGCGAGGAATGATGTCTTGGAGAAGGTGAGCGACGACTATGCTTGCACTCTCAGAGGTGGGAAAGGCTTCGATCCATCCTGAAAATGTGTCAACCATAGTGAGGAGATATTTAAACTGCTTATGTTTTGGCATGTGGGTGAAGTCTATCTGCCAGTCCTGTCCCGGTAGGTGCCCTCGCATTTGGTGGAGCTGTCTACCAGGGTGTTGATTTCCCTGGCTACTGGAGAGGGCAGAGATGTTGCATTTTGCATGTGCTGTGTTGATAGTGTTCCATAGTCCAGTGGGGTGAAATATGGGGGTTAAAAACTTGTACAAAGCTTGTGGCCCTATGTGTAGAGAATTGTGGATATCAGTTGTAACTTTGGGAGAATGCGCAAGTTACCTTTGTATACCCATCCCTCTCGTCGAGGAAGGGAGCAGTACTGAGTGTTTTCCTCATCAGTGGGAGATAAAAAGCATACGAGCTAGGAGCGGGAAAGGGGGTTTGTGTTAGTGAGCGAGCAGTACGGTCAGTGAAGGCACTGCCTTTGGCCATGGGGTCACTAGAGGCCTGGTGTCCCCGGCAATGAATAATGGCTAGTTTCTTTGGTAAGAGGATAGCCCGTAATAGTTTAGCGATGAGCTGCCCATTTATAATGGGGTTCCTTTTGTGGTAAGAAAGTCTCTTTCCTTCCACAACATGCAATGTGTATGTGCTATCAGAAAGGCATATTTGGAATTGGTGTAGATGTTGGCAACCAGTCCCTCGGATAGGGTAAGGGCCCGGGTGAGGGCAACTACTTCTGCCTGCTGAGAGGTGGTTCCTGAGGGAAGCGGGGCTGCCTCTATTACTTTGGAAGATGTTACCACCGCATAAGCTGCCTGCTGGTTTCCAGTTATTCAGCAGGGAGCCTCCATCTACAAACAAGGTAAGCTCAGCATCTGGTTGCGGTTGATCTGTGAAATTCAGGTCTGGGAGATTGGAAGGTGTGAATAACTTCCACACATGAATGAGGTTGCATAGGGACCTGTTCTGGAACAGGGAGGAGGGTAGCTGGGTTAAGCAAGCTGCAATGAGACAGAGTTATTGAGGGGTCTTCTATAAAGAGTAGATGGTACAATTGAATGTGGGAGGGTCCCAAGTGGGGAAGAGTTTGCTGAGACAAAAGGTGAGGTGGTGGGTGGAAAATACGGTGAGGGGTTGTAATAAATTGATTTTTCTAGCTTCAATGTTTAATTCGGCGGCCGCCGTGAGAGCTCGAAGGCTCAGTGGTCATCTGCAAACAGTAGGGTCTAATTGTTTGGAGAGGTAAGCGACTGGAATGGGAGAGGAGCCTATAGGCTGCACTAGGACTCCCAGTTCTAGCTGATGTTTTTCATTTATGTACAGAAGGAAAGGTCTAGAGGGGTTTGGCAAAGCAAGGGTGGGAGTGGTGCATAGAGCTTTCTGTAGCAAGAGGAATGCTTGGTGTACAGCCTGGAGGTAAGGGGATCCATGGGGGATTCTTTGGCTGCCTGGTACAAAGGTTTGGTTAGAAGCGAAAAGTTAGGGATCCAATGCCTGAAAAATCTTGCTAGACCTAAAAAGAATGAGATTTCTGTTGCAGACCGGGGAGCGGGGAGAGCTTGTATGGCTTTGATCCTGTCATATGTGATTGCCCGGTGGGTAAGGGTGATGGACAGGCCAAGGCACGTGGCTTTGGTGAACGCTATTTGAACTTTGGAGTTTAGAAAGTTTAACAGAGTAGTGGCGGGAACACAATAGCAGAGGGGGAACACAATAGCAAGTCATCTACATATTGTAATACAACCCACGGAGGCAGGGGACATTGTATCAAATCTTTGGCAAGAGCTTGTCCAAAAATGGGGGAAGTCCCAGAACCGCTGTGGGAAGACAGACCAGGAAAGTTGTTGGGCTAAGTCTGTAACAGGATCATGCCACATGAATGCAAACAGAAACTTAGAGTCTTGGGGCATAGGAATAGTGAAAAAAGCATCTTTGAGATCCAGGACGGTAAAGTGGGCAGTGCCCACAGGGATTCAGGAAAGGAGAGTGTAAGGGTTAGGGACTACAGGGGTGATCGGGACTACTGCAGCATTAATTAGGTGGAGGTCCTGCACGAGGTGGTATTGTCCATTAGGTTTTTTTACTGGTAAAATAGGGGTGTTACAGGGTGAGTTTACAGGGGTGAGCAGACCTTGTTTTACTAATCTGTCTATTATGGGCTTGAGGCCTAGTCGGTGGGTTTTGGAAATGGGAAACTGCGGTCGGTTGGGGTAAACTTCAGAATTTTTTAGCTTAATTAATACCGGGGTGTGATGGGAGGCTACAGAGGGGGTACTTGTGTCCCATACCTCTGGCGACTCTTCTGGTAAGCGGGTGACGGTAGGGGGTGGTAAAGTGCAAACAACAGGGCTCGGGTTGTTAAAACTGTTAAGCATGACCATAAGGAGATTAGAGGAGGAGGTCAGGGGGTTAGAGAAGGAAATAGTGGCTTTTATTTAGACATAATGTCTCTGCCTAGTAGCGGAGCTGGGCAAGAGGGGATAACCAAAAAGGAGTGTGAAAATGGAGTTTTGTCAAATGTGCAAAACAGGGGGTGGGTTTGCCTGGAGGTTGAGGGGGATCCGTCAATCCCCACAACAGAGGTCTGGGAAAGAAAAGTAGGGCCCGAGTGAGAGGGAATAACAGTAGGTAGCCCCGTATCCACCAAGAAGGAGATGGATTTACCCGCTACCTGGAGCGTGACCCTGGGCTTGGCGAGGGTTACTGGAGTCGAGGAGCCAGGGCCTCTTCAGTCCATGAACCCCAGCAACTTCATACCTTGCAGTTCTGTGTCTGGAGTTTTCTGGATCTCAGCGCCTCGGCTTTGCGGAGCCAGGGGCAGAGCCAGGGTCAGGCAGTCCGACTTCCAGTGGCCCGGTTGTCTGCACAGCGGGCAAGGCTTGGTAGGAGGCTTGGGGTTGGGGCAGACTTTTGCTGAGTGGTTGTCTCAGCCACATTTGAAGCAGGCTCCTGGCAGTAGGCGTTGGCAACCCTGGGGTGCGGCGACAAACAGGATTACCTGCTAGCCTTAAGGCCGCTACCAGGGCTTGGGAATGGAGGCTAACCATCTGCTGGACCCTCACCTGGCAAGTGGCTTCAGCCGTCTCTTCCCGGGCATTGAAAACTTTAAATGCCACTTTTACCAGATTCTGTGTAGGGGTTTCAGGGCCCTTCTCAGTCTTTTTTTAGTTTTTTTTCTGATGTCAGGGGATGACTGAGAGATGAAGTGAGAGGCCAAAATAGAGGCCCCGCTTTTAGACCCTGGATCTAAACGAGTGTACTTTGTGAGTGCCTCCTGGAGGCGGCTGAGAAAGAGAGCAGGGTTCTCATCTGCCTTTTGAGTGATTTCTCTTAGTCTGTCAGTTGACAACCTTGTTGGAGACTGTCTCTAGGGCTCTAATGAGGTATCTGAGCATCAGGTTTCTGTGGGGGAGGTCAGACCCTCGGCCAGGTTGGTAATTCCAACTGGGGTCCTCTAGTGGAATGGCATGCACGCCCAAGGGGCCATTTGGGTCGATAGCGTGGTCTTTGCTAACTGGCGGCCTGCATCAGATACCCGCGCACGTTCCTCGGAGGTGAGGGTGGAAGCAAGGATCATTTGGATGCCATGCCAGGTTAAATCATACGTTTGGGTAAGTAAATTCTTTAATAAACTTAGAGGGGTCTGCCGAGAAGGAGCCTAAGCGGGTCTCTATCTGTGACAGGTCCTGTAAGGAAAAAGGGACGTGGACTTGAACGAGTCCCTCTACTCCTGCAACCTCTCAATGGACAAAGAAAAGCAGGAGGTTGTGGGAACGGGTATGAGAGGCAACCGGTGAGGACAGGGGAGAGCTATTGGACTGGTGATCGGACGGCGCAGTGGGCGGAGGAGACTGATAGGGCAGCTGGAGCGGCACGCTGAGGAGCTCAGCTGGCTCTTCAGGAGTTTGAATGACAGGTTCCATTTGCTGAGAGGATTGCGCTAACAGTATTTGGCGGGTAGAACAATGGTTACAGAGGTCAGGGCGGGAACGCAAGTCCCAAAAAGCCTGCACATAGGGGACTTCAGAATCCGTATCTGTCCACCTGCAGAAATTGTCCAGGTCCTGTAGAACGTTGAAATTGAAAGTGCCAGTCAGAGGCCAATGTGACTGGTTATCAAGCTGGTACTGGGGCCAGGCGACTTGGGTGAGAAAAACAAGTTTTTTCTTTCGCAAGGTCTGAGTATACCCTAGGCTGGAGAAACTTTTTAAGAGACAGCCCAGTGGAGTCAACGGGTCAATTTTAGATTGGCCTGCGCCCATGGTGAGGATAAGAGGGAGGAGAGGATAAAGTCTGGTTGCTCAGCTCCAAGGAGCACATAGGGAGAGGCCCTTAACATAAATCAGCAAAAGAAGCAACCTAGCTAAGGAATGACAGAACTCAGCTACAGGGCCTGGTGCCTTTTAGCATGACAAAGACCACTGTAGCAAGTGCCAACTTCAAACAGCAAGGAACTGCAGCCCTGTGACTGTGAGAGGCAATTTCATTTTATTATACTCTAGCTGGCCAGGGAGATAAAAAAATAAAATCCTCTGATCTAGTAAGTACCAGCAGACTAGATAGGACAATAAGCCCAGCTTCCCTCTCAGTGATTCTACACATAGCTGGGGAGGCCCTGCCTGTCCTGGGGCCCTAGACAGGGCTGAGGGAACACCCCAGTGCCCCTCTCCCATCCCCTGCTGCAGTGCTATATACAGCACAAGGCAGGTACATCAGCAAACTCCAGTACCCAAGTGACTCCTGGCCACAGCGCGATCTTGCTTTTGAAGTAATCCCACACAGCATCTGTGGAACCCTACATCAAATGGGTATACCACCCCGCTACCTTGAGGAAGAGTTGGAACTCTTCCAGCCTCATGGACAGGTGATCATGGATCAGTAATCTCCTTACCTACTACTCTTTCTTCTCTCTATATTTACTAGCCCTTCTAACTTTCCCACCGCACTCAGTCTCAACCAGCTCAGGTTGGTGTTGGGGTTTTATTTTCTCTTTCTTCTTTATCCCTCTTTTTTTCCTCTTTCTCCTCTTCTATCATATGCCACTACTGGCTTTCAGGTCACTACCCTCTGCTTAGGGAAAATCAATGCAAATAGCAGGAGGAACTCCAGCCTGCCCTTCGTGGGAGTGCTGTACACCACACAAGGCACTTGGGACAAACACACTGCGCTGTGCTGCTGCGGAAACCTCCGTCAGACCTCTAAGGCGATCTCGTCAACTAGGGCAATTCTGCCCAGCACCACTGGGTCCCAGCATTAAGAGGGCACACCAACCTGCCACTTGGGGGCAGGGTCTAAACCCCTCTGGCCCCACATTCAAGCAATAAGGGATCAGCTCTTTCTTTATTTCCTCCTCTCTCTCCTTCCTTTTTACCATCACAGCCAATCTTAGTGAACTCAGTTGGGTTCATTTCCTTCTTTCTTTTTTTCTTTCTTTCCTCTTTATGTCTTTGCTCTCTTCGCCTCTCTCTCTGCTCCTTCTCATTCCTTGCACATACCACTGCTGGTTCCTAGACCCCTAGACTCATCCTAGGACAACCCTGTCCTCCCAGTGGGCAGCCTGATCCCTAAGACAGTGCTGCACACAGGACAAGTCAGTGCTACACACAGCGCAGCACAGGGTCAGCTATTTATTTTTACAGTTCTCTCCTTTTTCCTTTTCTCTTCTCTTTTTATGCTTTCCTTGCGCTCGTCTTACATGTTTTCTTCTTTTCTCCTCTTCTTCAAGCTCTTCTCTATTTTCTACCACAGCCTCAACAGATTTAGTTCTCCTTTTTAGTTGTTTTCTTCTCCTTTTTTTCTTTTCTGTTTTCACTTTTGTTTACTCTGTGCATTTTAGTTGTGTGTGGGTGAGTGGGTGTCAGTTTGCTTGGCATTCTTGCCCCAGTCTGTGTCTTCCCCTTTCTCTCTTTTTCCTCTCCTTTCACTCTCTTTCCTACTACAAGACACTAGCGGCCTCCAGGCCACTCCCCTCTGCATAGGGCAACTCTGAAGACCCAACTAGGGGAGATCCCACCCTCATTTACTGGCATTGCAAGCAGCTGGGGAATTCATGCTGGTCCTCTCCCACACACCAAGAAGCAGGGGGTTCTCCCCTAAAAAATTGGGGGCATCCCCAGCCTAAATCCTGAGGCCCTCCGAGTAACAGGGGGAAACACCTGACCACCACTTGTGAGGTCCACGCTACTGTGGGAACATCCTCCCAACCTACAAGGCAATCTCTCTGTCTACGGTAATTCCCCTGTCAACTAGAGTGCTACACCAAGGAGGGCATACCTGCACGCCCTCCTCAGCACTACAGCTGCAGAGAAAAACACCACAGGACAGCCGAAGTGCTCCAAGAACTGTGAAGCCTACTTAGAGCTAGGCCAGGGAAGCGACACCATTGTGGGTCCACAACAATCCGACCAGTGTCACATGAGAAGAATATCCAATACACATTCCAAGTAACAGAATTCTCGACAGTTAGGATAAGAGTGAAACTACAGGAAGATATAGTGATAGCCTGACCCCTAAGAACAGCCACCGGCAGGTAGTTCATAGAAGGACTCATACAAATCCCCTAAGAGAGAGCCCAGGGATCTTCGACTCAGGAAGATGGCTCCAGGCTCCTCTAAAACAACACATAAACAGCAACCAGTTCCAACAACTTCAACGAAAAAGCAGGAAAAACAAAAAAAACAATGACGGAAGAAGTCATGAACCTAATGATGTGCACAGAAGAAGCAGATATTGACCTGCCACAAAAAGAAAATTTCAAAATTCTGCTTAAAGTCATAAAGGATTTGAGGAAAGCAATTCAGAAAAAAAAAGAGATGATAGAGGAGGTAAAGGCAAACACACCAAAGGAACATACAAGAGTTAAGAATTGAAATAACAGAAAACAGTGACAAATTGACAGACCTTGCGAATAGGCTTGAGAAGGTAGAGAATCGCATCAGTGATCTAGAGAACAACCAAGCAGACCTCAGCAAACGGGAAAAACAGTCAAATAAGACAATCAAAGAAGTGGAAAAAAACTTGAGAGCCATGTCAGATGCTATGAAAAGAAACAATATTAGAATTGGACACCGGAACAAGACACAACAAAGAAGTCAACAGGGAAAATAGCAAGGGAATTCTTAGAGGAAAACTTCCCCAGCTTAATAAATGAAAACCAAGCAACCATATAAAAGGCTGAAAAAACACCAGCCAGAGTGAATCCCAAGAAGTCACCAAGACACGTAATTGTCAAACTATTCAACTATGAGGAAAAGGAGAAGATCATAAAAGCAGCTAGGGAAAAGCAAACATTCACGTATAAAGGTACTCCAACAAGAGTATGTTCAGATCTATCAGCGGAAACGATGAAGAAGAGGAGGGAATAGAGTAACATATTTCAAAAATTAAAGGAAAACAATGCAAACCCAAGAATACTTTACCCAGCCAAATTATCTATTAAGATAGATGAAGTAGTAAGCGTCTTCCCAGACAGGGACAACCTCAAAAAATACATAAAAACAAACCCAGCCCTACAAAAGATCCTTTCCGACCCAGTATGGGCAGAAGATCAACACTCACCGAGGGCAAATAAGAGACCATCACATAGAACAACTCCACCCATGGGGCGACAAAGAGGAAACAGCCCCCAGAATAACATCAGCTCAAAAGTGGAAAGAAGGCAAACATAAACCACTCACACAAAACAAGCGGATAAGACATGTAGATAGAAAAATATCCATCACAAAAGGTACAATATGACATCACAGAGTCCACAGATAGATATAATAACACTGAATATCAATGGCCTGAACTCAGGCATTAAAAGTCATAGGCTAACAGACTGGCTCAGGAAACATAACCCATCGATCTGCTGCCTCCAGGAGACTCATCTCAAGCTTACAGACAAAAACAGGCTGGAGAAAAATATACCAAACAAATGGTAATGCAAAAAGAGCAGGGATGGCGATCTTAATATCTGTCCAAATTGATCTCAAGATACAGGACATAACAAGAGACAAGGAGAGGCACTCTATAATGCTCAAAGGAACAATAGACCAAGAACCAGTGAGCACAATAAATATATATGTACCTAACGAGAGGCCTGCGAAATTCGTAAATCAAACACAGAAGATGAAAAAAGAGAACACAGGCTCAACAATTATAGTTGGTGACTTTAATACACCACTCTCTGATAAAGGCAGATCATTAGGAAAGAAACCCAACAAGGAGGCTACAGATCTAAATAGCACAATTGGACGACTTGACTTTATATTTTCAGAGCTTTCCACCCACATGCAAAAAAATTCATTCTTTTCAAGGTCACATGGAACATATTCAAAAATAGACCACATGCTGGGACACAAGTCAAACTTGAGTAAATTCAAACACATAGAGATTATACAGCCATCTCTCTCCGATCATTGTGCCATAAAGCTGGAAATTAACAGGACAGTGAAGAAAACAAGGGTAAACAATTGGAGGATGAACAATTTTCTATTGCAAAAGGAGTGGGTATTGATTCAGATCAGAGATGAAATCAGGAAGTTTCTAGAAACCAATGAGAACGAAAATACGACATACCAAAACCTGTGGGATACAGCAAAGGCATTTATCAGAGGAAGGCTGACAGCAATAAACGCACACATTAAAAAAGAGGACGGACCCGTGGATGATATGGTGACACAAAATTTATACCAATTAGAGCAGAGTCAACAGAACAACTCTACTAATAGCAAGAGAATAGATATAATAAAAGTCAGAGCAGAGATACAGGAGAGGGAAAACAAGAAAACTATGGAAAAAATGACGCTAAAAGTTGGTTCTTTGAAAGAATTAACAGAATTGATAGACCTCTGGGAAACCTAACCAAAGAATGGAAGGAACAAACGACATTTGCATGGATGAGGGATGAAACAGGGGACATTACAACAGACCCTAATGAAATAAAAAGGATCATTACACAGTACTATGAAGGTCATATTCTAACGAATTCAACAATTTGGAAGACATGGACTAATATTTGGAAACACAATCCCTCCCTAGACTATCCCAGATGGATGTCAACAATCTCAACAGACCCATAGCAAAGGAAGAAATAGACAAGGTAATCAAGGGATTACCAACAAAAAATCCCCTGGGCCAGATGGCTTCACAGGTGAATTCTACCAAGCATTCAGGGAAGAACTGACACCAATCCTACACAAACTCTTCCAGAACATAGAAAAAGATGGAAAACTCCCAAATGATTTCTATGAAGCTAGTATAACTTTGATACCTAAAGCGGGAAAAATGCCAGAAGAATTGAGAACTATAGACCAATAACCCAAATGAACATCGATGCAAAAATCCTTAACAAAATACTGGCCAATAGAATACAAAAGCATATTAAAAAAATAATTCACCATGACCAAGTGGGATTCATACCAGGGATGCAGGGATGGGTCAACATACAAAAGACCATCAGCATTATTCACTGCATTGGCAGGAAAAATGATAAGCACCACATGATAATATCAATAGACGCAGAAAAAGCATTCGACAACATCCAACACACATTCCTGTTTAAGACACTTAAGAAGACAGGAAGAGAAGGAAAATTCCTCAATATTATACACACCATATATGAAAACCCAACAGCTAATGTGGTAGTTAATGGAGAAAAGACAAAAACAATTCCACTGAAAAGGGACCAGACAAAGATGCCACTTGTCCCCACTCCTATTTAACATGGTACTGGAGGTTCTAGCTAACAACATAAGACAAAGGAAAGATATTAAAGGTATTCAGCTGGAGAAGATATGATTCTATATATTGAAGATCCCTTAAACTCCACAAGCGGAGTGTTGGAAACACATCAGACAAGACCACAGAAGAGACGAATAAAAAGGTAGTACCCTTTACAATTGGCAAGCACAAATAGAAATACCTAGGGTTATACCTGACTAAAAAACCGAAAGATTTGTATGAGGAAAATGATAAAACACTACTTCAAGAAATCAAGAGTAACCTCAACAAATGGAAGAATAGCCCATGCTCGTGGACTGGCAGACTGAATATAGTAAAGATGTCAGTTCTGCCCAAGGTACTATGTAAGTTCAATGCTATCCTGATACAAATACCACCATCCTTCTTCAAAGAATTGGAAAAACAGATGACCAACTTCATATGGAGAGGGAAGAAGCCTATAATTAGCATAGAACTCCTCAAGAAGAAGGATAAAGTGGGAGGGCTTGCTCTACCTGATTTTAGCACATACTATATGGCCACAGTATTCAAAACAGTGTGGTACTGGCATAATGACAGATATTCAAACCAATGGAAAAGAGCTGAAGACCCAGAAATAGAAACATCAGTATACAGGCAACTGATCTTTGATAAGGGCCCAAAAATATTAAATGGGAAGATTATTTTCAATAAATGGTGCTGGAAAAAATGGATATCTATCTGCAGAAAAATGAAACAAGGCCTTAACCTCACTTCATGCACAAGAATAAACTCAAGGTGGATCACAGACCTGGAGATAAAACCCCAAACAATTAGGGCCATCAATGAGGGAATTGGGACAAATCTGAGAACCTTGGCACAGGGATTACATAGGCTACCAGAAATAGGGAAGGATACAAATACAGAGGGGTCACAAATAGACAAGTGGGATATACTGAAGATAAGACACCTATGTACATTGAAAGAATTCATCAAGAGAGTAATAAGAGAGTCCACCGACTGGGAAAACATCTTTAGCAATGACACATCAGACAGAGACCTTATTACTAAAATCTACAATACTTTGCAAGCTTTCAATAAGAGAAAAACTAATTGCCCATGAGGAGGTGGGCAAAGGACCTGAAAAGAAGTTTCACAGAGTCTGAAATCCGAATGGCCAATAAACACGAGAAAATGTTCCTGTTCATTAACCATAAGATAAATGCAAATCAAAACAACTATGAGATATCACCTACCACCCTCAAAGATAGCACAATTTAAAAAATCAGAAAGCAACAAGTGTTGAAGGGGCTGTGGGGAGACAGGAACTCTCATCCACTGCTGTTGCACCTGTAGGTATGTACAGCCACTATGGAAATCGATTTGGCGATTTCTCAAACAGATGGAAATTGAGTTACTATATGATCCAGCAATCCCTCTACTGAGCATATACCCAGAAGAGGCAAGAAACAAACCACAGCCAGGCATCTGTGCTCCAAGGTTCATTGCGGCACAGTTCACAATTGCAAGGAGTTGGACACAACCCAAATTTCCATCAAGAGACGAATGGATTAAAAAACTGTGGCACATACATACAATGGAGTACTATGCATCACTAAACAGCAGTAATGAACACATGAAGCATATCGACACATGGGAAGAACGGGAGGAAATTATGCTAAGTGAAGTGAGGCAAGCACAAAAGGACAAGTATAACATGAGTCCGCTAAGTTTATATATATATATATATATATATATATATATATATATATATATATATATAGAGAGAGAGAGAGAGAGAGAGAGAGAGAGAGAGAGAGAGAGAGAGAGAGAACAGAAAGGTAAGTGCAAAAGGGGCACAGGGAAAAAGCTACTGTATATAAACACTCCAGGGGTGAGGTCCAGGTAGTATGGCAGGGGCCAGACCAAATCCAGGGGTATATAAGGTAGCCAACTAAAACAGGGGTGGAGGGAGGAAAGGGGGAGGGAAAGATGTGTGATGGGGGAATGAGGCACTGACCCACCCAAGGGGAGGGTATTGTTTGTGTCTCCACAGGGAAAGAGGGACCAGATATAAAGCCAGTGCCAGATGAATGCAGTGTGCAGATAAGGAGTGGGGAGCCAGTGGAGGGGCCTGAGGGCTCAGTCTTCATACCAGCTATGTGGACAACTGCCCCTCACCCCAGAAGAATTTACTTGAGAGGATGGCACTGAAGCTGCAGCTAGGGGAGAGGGGCATTTCTGATCAGCACAAATGAGAGCAAATGAAGGGAGAGGAAGAGAGAGTGGAGCACATCCTGGCCCATCAGGCCTGGAGGACGATATCCCAGCTCTGAACAGCCAATGGACAGAGTGGACAATATGGCTGACCCCACTAAGAGACACACCTTTCCTTGATGGCCCAGGACCCTAAGGGGGACAACACTGGAGACTCAGGGCCGAGACTGGCCCAGACTGACGCTGTGACACTGAGGCAAATCACTAAAAGCGTGCAACACAGCAACAGTGCGAGCAGAGCAGGGAGGCCCGAGGGAGTACAAAGGACAGACTCTGGGGCCAAAACATGGTACCCCATTGGACCTGACTGAAGGACACGCCTAGAGATAAAAAATCAGACCCTGATCTATTTACAGGTTTCTCTTTCTTTTAAAAATTTTTTCTTTTAATTAATCTATTCTTCTATGGGCAATTGGTTTCCCTTTTTATTGTAATAGCTGTGTTCTCACTCATAGCCTATCTTGCAATGATGATTTTTGGTGGATATTATTATCTCTACAGATCTATCTAGATAAGATAGACTGAATGAATAGTCTGGAGGAGAAAACAATGGGACTAATAGTTCTGGAGGGACACGGGAGAGGGGGAAAGGAGGTGGTGCTGACCAACCCAGGGACAGGGGAGCAATAAGTGATCCAAAATGAGTAGCAAGGAGGGTGTGAGTGACGTGGTAGGGATTCAGCGAGGGCACGGTAACCTAGAAAAATTACTGAAACCCAAATGAAGGCTGAGCATGAGAGTGGGACAAGAGGAAAGTAAAAGGAAATAGAGGAACTAGGTGACAAAGGGTATTTATAGAGGTCCAAAGACTGGAATGTACATATGTAAATATATTTATATGAGTGTGGGGAAACAGGTCTATGTTATAGGTTTAGTACTAAGGCAGCAGATGGACATTGGGTCTCTACTCAAGCATTTACTCAATGCAAGAACACATTGTTCTATAAAATTGGCATTCCAGGATGTACACCTTCCCAACATGATTGCTGAAGAAAAATGTGTGCATAAGCAAATGTGGTGAAGAAAGCTGACGGCGCAGCATCTGGGATCTTAAAGGCTTGAAGATAAACAAGGGGCCATGTAGCTGAGAAGCATCAAAACCCACATGGAAGAAGCACACCAGCTTGGCTGACCATGAGGTGTAGAAGGGACCAGTTATCAGACATCAAAGAACTAAAAATCATTATCACTGGGTGCCCACCTTCCTGACACAAGCACTGAAGACAAACGTGTGCATAAGCAAATGTGGTGAAGAAAGGTGATGGTGCCCAGCTATCAAAAGATACAGCGTCTGGGGTCTTAAAGGCTCGAAGATAAAAAAGTGGCCATCCAGCTCAGAAGCAACAAAGCCCACATGGAAGAAACACACCAGCCTGTGTGACCACGAGCTGTCGAAGGGAACAGGTATCAAGCATCAAGGAACAAAAAAATCCTATCATTGAAAATGTGGGTGAGTGCAGAGTGGAGACTCAAAGCCCAATGGTAGCCAACTGGACACCCCTTACTGAAGGGTTGTGGGGAGGAGATGAACCAGGCAGGGTGTAGGGTAGCAATGATGAAACATATAACTTTCCTCTAGTTCTTAAATGTTTCCTCCCCGCCACTATCATGATCCCAATTCTACCTTACAAATCTGGCTAGACCAGAGGATGAACATAGGCACAAATAGCAACTTGAAACATAGGGAATCCAGAACAGATGACTCCTCTAGGACCAGTGGTGAGAGTGGCGATGCCTGGAGGGTAGAGAGAATGTGGGGTAAAAAGGGGGAACTGATTACAAGAATCTACGTATAGCCTCCTCCCTGGGGGAGAGACAGCAGAGAAGGCTTTGGTGGTGGTGGGGAGACGTCGGACAGTGTAATATATGACAAAATAATAATAATTTATGAATGATGAAGGGTTCATGAGGTAGGGGGGAGTGGGGAGGGAGGGGGAAAATGAGCAGCAGATATTAAGGACTCAAGCAGAAGGCAAATGTTTTGAGAATGATGATGGCAACAAAGTACCTATGTTCTTGACACAATGGATGTAAGTATGGATTGTGACAAGAATTGCACAAGCCCCCAATAAAATGATTTTTTTAAAAAAGACTTGAAGGTAAACAAGCGGTCATCTAATTCAGAAGCAACAAAGCCCACATGGAAGAACACACCAGCCTGTGTGATCATGAGGTGCCGAAGAGATCAGTTATCAGGCATCAAAGAACAAAAAAATCATATCATTGGGTGCATATCTCCATGATACGATAGCTGAAGACAAAAGGGTGCATAAGCAAATGTGGCGAAGGAAACTGATGGTGCCCGGCTATCAAAAGGTATAGCGTCTGGGGTCTTAAAGGCTTGAAGGTAAACAAGTGGTCATCTAGCTCCCAAGCAACAAAGCCCACATGGAGAAGCACACCAGCTTATGTGATCACGAGGTGCCAAAGGGATCAGCTATAAGGCATCATCAGAACAAAAATATCTTATAGAGAATGAGTGGGGGAGTGCAGAATGGAGACCCAAAAGCCCATTCGTCGGCCACTGGAGATCCCCTTGCAGAGGGGTCTAGGGGAGGAGATGAGTCAGTCAAGGTGTGAAAGAGCACCAATAAAAAATACAACTTTCCTCTAGTTCCTAAATGCTTCCTCCCCCCCCCCGCCCCCCCGACCTACTCCCACTATCATGATCCGAATTCTACCTTGCAAGTCTGGATAGACCAGAGGATGTACACTGGTGCAGATAGGAACTGGAAACACAGGGAATCCAGGGCGGATGATACCTTTAGGACCAGGGGTGTGAGTGGTGATACTGGGAGGGTAGAGGGAGAGTGGGTTGGAAAGAGGGAAGCAATTACAAGGATCTACAGGTGACTTCCTCCCTGGGGGATGGACAACAGAAAAGGGGGTGAAGGGAGACGTCGGATAGGGCAAGATATGACAAAATAATAATTTATAAATTATCAAGGGCTCATGAGGGAGGTGGGAGCAGGGATGGAGGGGGGCAAAAGAGGACCTGATGCCAAGGGCTTAAGTGGAGAGCAAATATTTTGAAAATGATGAGGGCAATGAATATACAGATGGGCTTTACACAATTGATGTATGTATGGATTGTGATAAGAGTTGTATGAGCCCCTAATTAAAAACGTTTTGGTTTTTTTTTGTTTTTTTTAAGGGGGCAAGGTAGGAAATCCCTATCCTCATCAATTCCCTCCTGGAATTAGATCCAAGTTTGACCTTGCCAGATCTCTAAAATCCTCATTGCCAGCCACTTCTGTGATATTTCCTTTCTCAACCTAACCACACAAAGTTAGGTCATTCAAATCCAGGATGAGCTCTAGGCTTAGGATTCTGTACAACACCCAGCACTACAGACAGGCCAGCTCACCTCTCTCTTCCTAGCCCTGGGAGCTGGATCATAAACTAGGAAAAACTCTGGTTTTCATGGACGATTTTTCGTCACCCACATTCCCAGGACAAGGACTTCACTAATCAACTGCTTGTGTAGACTGCTTTTGACCACCAACTACCCAAAGCTAAGTTTGATTCCCATTGCTCCCTGTGGTCTCATTAACTCTCCATAATGGCTCAACCAAAGGAGCGCTGGTATTGTAGTGGGTTACACACTGGCCTTCTTACTGTTTGTTAGGAGAAAGATAAGGCCTAAAGCCCCTGGAGACTTACGACCTCAGAAACGCACAGGAGCAGTTCTACTCTGTTTCAAAGGGCCATCGGGTCGGAATCAATACCACGGCAGTGGGGTTTCCCCCTTTTCCTGATACTACCTTATGCTTTAATTATAATAAGAAAGACTACAAATGAAGAGCTGCACCAGCAATGTCTGGGAGAGTTCCTGGAATAGGGTGTCCATTATCCCCAAGACTGTGCCATATCCTCCCATTCATAGATGTTATCCCCAAACCCAGGAAACCCTGAAAGAGGAAACTCCTAGGTTCAGGGATTCCCGGTTATAGGGACCTCATGTCTATGTGCGACTAAGGCCTTAATGCATAGTTACTATCATCCAATTAATATCTGACTATATCCTGCCCCCTTCTCTTCCTGAAGTTAGCTGGCTAGATGTGGGTTCTATGTAGCCCCTACTTGTCTAACTTTTTGAGAAAAAAGAGTATCTTAACTCTGGTCTACTCCAAGGGCGATTTTTAGAAACCACAAAGGCTAGATTAAGTTATTTGTCCTACATAAATGTCTTTGTTAGTCATGTTGGGTCCATGGGTAGATTATGTTGAGAAGACAAAGTGTGGGGGTGGCTAGACGAGATCAAACATGTGATCCCATGTATGGAGCTTAGAGCAACACAGTATCAATCAGCCTGACCTCTAGGACAGGGAGGACATGTAACCTAGCATCATGAATTATCTAAATTTGTTCATTCTTCTAGCTCTGTTATATTGGCAATATTCTTTGCCAACAGTAAAATTTCAATTCATCAATTATTTTTCGAACTATTATATGCATATCCAAAGGGACACATAATAGGGAGCCTTCAAAAAGAAAGTTCCATTTTTTTCCATGAACTTTCTGAAACCTCCTCATAAAGGAACTCATTTTATCACAAGCTAAGATTATATCAGCCACGCTGATATAAAGACGTTCCAATAAAACTCTGGATACCAAGTCTCAGGTGAACTTCTCTGGTTGACAATCTGCCATAGCAATGTGCCAGGAGACCGAAGCATGCTGATTCTGCAGGGAAAGGATAACAGACAGCTTCCTGTTTGGGATCCTCCCAGATCTTGCCCAAGCTCTTCCTTTGGCTGAGACAGGATGAAATACAGGAAATTTGTCCAACTCTTGGAATTCAACAGGCAGGAAATGGGACAATGGCACAAATTAACGGTGAGTATCTAGTGACTGCCACGAACAAGGATGATCCTGGGAGTAGTTCAGAGACTAGCAGGACTGAGTATAGAGGATGGGGCCACCACTGCTTACCTTTCAAAGAATGAGACTCCCATTTTTGTGAGGCTAGAGAATGGGATCAATACCCCAAGTTCAATGCTCTAAATTGAAGGAAAAGAGCTGGTGATCTGTTGGCCAAGGAGAATGGGGGTCACTCAGTACCAAGTGTGAGGTCATTGCTCCAATAGTCAGGGAGAGTAAGACCATGGCCTAAAATCAAGGGAACAGGGTTAATGTCCCAGTGGACCTACAAAACAGGGCTGGAAGAGAAGGGTAGTGCGTCACCCAGAATCCAGAAAGCAGGGCCTTTATCCACAGTCAACGCCCAGATGAACCCAGAGGATAACAAATCCTTCTCAAGCCTTGAAACCTAACAAGATTTGTCCTGTAGAGTTTCAGACTTGCCTGGTACCCCTTGTGTGGGATTTCTAATTAATGCTGACCAAAGAGTTTGATCTCTTTTTGTCTGTGGTTCCTAAGAAGTAACCTCTAAACATTGTAATTTTTACAATGATTAAAGTATCTTTAATAATTAACTCCAAACCTTACTTAGATAGAGGTTAGTGAGACTAGAGAAAAACAAAAACAAAAGAACACGAGCCCTTCCTTAGGGGAGGAGGCCAGTGCAGGTTGAATTCAATTACATGTAATGATTCAATCGTGTCTCTATAAGGAGACCATACTATAAAATCTCTGGTTGGTGATAGACGTCTGTGCATGTGGGAGAATAGTGCTTCCTCTGGGATACCGGAATGCCTCCCAATCTCAATCTATGCATTTCTTCATTTATAGTCTTTTTTGTTATAATAAACAATAATGATAAGCCTGGTGCTGCCCCAAGTTCTGTGAGTCATTCTAGTGAGTTGCTAACACAACCAAGAGAGCAATGGGAGCCAGCAGGTCAGCCATGAAGGTGCTACTGGAAACCCAGAGCTTCCAGCTGACATCTAGAGTCTGGGGCACACATGGCAGGATGAAGGACTGCGCTCTCTACCTGTGAGAACTGCCCTGTCCCAGGTCGTCAGCATCAGAGGAAGAATTGCACATGCAGCTATTGTCAGAAATGGAATTGGAACAGAAAACTGAATCAGTGAACTTGATTATACTGACATCTTAATTTTATCATGACATCTTAATTTTAACTTTCTAATTTCCTCCTCTTGGAATGGAAATGTCTACCTTACTATGCGTGTTTCACCATTGTGCTTTGGGTGCAGATTACAGCTAGAGAGGAATTTCATCCCAAACTGGACTAAACTCAGAGTCTCACCAGACCTGATTTAGATGATTCAGGAGATGAGATTTGGGACTTAGAAATGATGCTGGAATGGGTTAAGACTTTAGGGGATGCTGGGCTGCGGTGAATGTATTTTGCACAAGGGAATGGCATGAATTCCTCTGTGGCCAGAGAGAGGAGTGATATGGATTGAACTGCATCCCTTCAAAATAGAAACTGAAGCCCTAACTTCTGTATATAAGTGAATGTAACCTTGTGTGGCAAAACAGGGTTTTTCTTAGCTAATTAAATCATACCCATTCAAGTCCTAATCACGTTTGAGTGTGCTATTATATAAAAGACAGACACAGGAAAGAGAGTATCGAAGGCTCCGTCTACAAGCCATGGCATATGATGAAACTCCTGGCCATTAGAAACTCAAGGTGATAGGAAGGAGCTTTCCCTACAGGTGCCAGAGCTAGAGTCAAGCCCTACCGACACCTTACAATCACACTTCTAGTTGTCAGCACTGTGAGAAAGTAAATTTCTATTCTTTAAAGTTACTCATTTTGTGGTATTTTGACACAGCAAATACAACTCATCTATCCAAATCAATTCTAACTCATTTTGATACTTTGGGACGGGGCAAAACTGCCCCAGAAGGTATCCAAGGCTATAATCCTATGGAAACAGATCACTACATCTTTCTCCCATGGAGCAGCTGATGGATTTGAACTGGTACCCTTTTGGTTAACAACCAAGAACTTAAAAACTGTGTTAGTAGGGCTTAATCCTAACAACCCTAAAAGATAGTTTACCTCTGAGGGTAGAGAAGGCAATGAGGCTAAGGTGATCACAGCACACATGGGTTTCTAACAGTGATTAATGCTCTACTTTTTAACCATTGGTGTTTAATCATTCTTTCAACCTTATAGTAAGGAGCTTCAAAAAAAGTGGATAGAAGGTAAAACTAACAGATAACACATTTTCCACCAACTTTTTGAAGGCCCTCATAATTTTCTACTACTCAATATTTAATTAAAGCAGTTTTATAGAGTTCAGTGATAAATACAGCAGTGGGACACAAGTACTCCCTCAATGCAAGAACACTTTGTTCTATTAAACTGGCAATCCATGATGCTCACCTTCCAGACATGATCGCTGAAGACAAATGTGTGCATAAGCAAATGTGGTGAAGAAAGCTGATGGGGCACCAGCCTGTGTGATCACGAGGTATCGAAGGGATCAGATATCAGGCATCAAATAATAAAAAAATCATATCATTGTGTGTTCACCTTCCTAATATGGTTGCTAAAGACAAATGGGTGCATAAGCAAAAGTAGTGAAGAAAGCTGATGGTGCCAGGTTATCAAAAGATATGGTGTCTGGGGTCTTAAAGGCTTGACGGTAAACAAGCAGCCATCTAGCTGAGAAGCAACAAAACCCACATGGAAGAAGCACACCAGCCTGTGTGATCACAAGTTGTCAAAGGGATCAGGTATCAGGCATCAAGGAACAAAAAATCGTATCACTGTGAATGAGGGGGAATGCAGATTGGGGATCCAAGACCTATCTGTAGGCAATTGGACATCCCCTTACAGAAGAGTTACGGGGAGGAGACGAGCTAGTCAGAGTGCAGTGTAACAACAGGGAAAGATACAACTTTCCTTTGGTTCTTAAATGCTTCCTCCCCCCCCCCCATCATCATGATCCCAATTCTACCTTACAAATCTGGCTAGACCAGAGGATGTACACTGGTACAGATAGGAAATGGAAACACAGGGAATCCATGACAGATGATCCCTTCAGGACCAGTGGTAAAAGTGGCGATACCAGGAGGATGAAGGGAGGATGGGCTAGAAAGGGGGAACCAATTACAAGGAGCTAAATATAACCTCCTCCCTGGGGGATGGACAACAGAAAAGTGGGTGAAGGGAAACATCGGACAGTGTAAGATATGATAAAAAAATAATTTATAAATTATCAAGGGTTCATAAGGGAGGGTAGAACAGGGAAAGGGGAAAAATGAGGAGCTGACAACAAGAGCTCATGTAGAAAGCAAATGTTTTGAGAATGATGAGGGCAACAAATGTACAAATGTGCTTGACACAATGGATGTATGGATGGATTATGATAAGAGTTGTATGAACCCCCAATAAAATGATTTTTAAAAATACAGCAGAGGGGAATGTAGTCACTCAGTGCCACCAACCCCTATTAATGCCCTGAAACAGGCTTTGCATAGGCTGGTTCATGAGTGGGGTCCAGCAGAACCCAGGAGAAGCATCCCTTTTGTGTGCTTTGTGCAATGAAAGGAGGCGACAGCACTGTGCATTGAGGACGTGGCTAGTCGTTCAACATGAATAGAGACTAGAGTGAGAGAGAGAAAGAACTAGAGAAAGATGTGGCTCACGAGACACTGGGGCTTATTCTCACTGATGGTAAGTAAGACTTGAGAGTTTTAAGCAGATTACATTGACACTAATGAAAAATAGAAGAATCTTGTGATTAGAAATGGTCATCTTACTAGGCTAAGGATATGGAGAAAGTTTTGTGTAGCAAAATTAAATGGGGCTTACCAAGGAAACAAACCTACACCAGCAGAAAGTGAGACTAAGCGCATCCCTTGTGTTGGATGAGCATACAGCTAACTGGGGTGACTGACAAGGGGTTGCGGGGGATTAGTACAGCTAAGTGATTTTGGGGACGTTGACAAGAAGGGCCAGCTCAGAAAGGTCTTGATGGCAGCTATCCCTGGCAGGACTTAACACAGTGCCCTTCACTCACCACTTTACCCCAGAACTTGGTGTGGCACTAGAGAATGTGCTTTCTAGTAAATACGCAATGAGTGGCGAGGGAGGGGGTAAAATGAGGAGCTGATACCAGGGGCTTAAGTGGAGAGCAAATGCTTTGAGAATGATGAGGGCAATGAATGTACAAATGTGCTTGACACAATTGATGTATGTATGGACTGTGATAAGAGTTGTATAAGCCCCTAATACAATGATTAAAAATGAAAAAATTTTAAAATGCATATACGACTTTCCTCTAGTTTCTTAAGTCCTTCCTCTCCCCCACCATCATGATCCCAATTCTACCTTACAAATCTGGCTAGACCAGAGAATGTACACTGGTACAGATAGGAACTGGAAACACAGGGAATCCAGGACAAGATGATCCCTTCAGGACCAGTGGTGAGAGTGGCGATACTGGGAAGGTGGAGTGGAAAGAGGGAACAGATTACCAGGATCTACATATAACCTCTTCCCTGGGGGATGGACAACATAAAAGTAGGTGAAGGGAGATGTCAGACAGTGTAAGATAGGACAAAATAATAATAATTTATAAATTATCATGGGTTCATGAGGGAGGGGGAGGCGGAGGGAGGGGGAAATGAGGAGCTGATCCCAAGGGTTCAAGCAGTAAGCAAATGTTTTGAGAATGATGATGGCAACAAATATGCAAATGTGCTTGACACAATGAATGGATGTATGGATTGTGATGAGTTGTATGAGCCCCCAATAAAATGATTAAAAACAAAACAAAACAAAAAACTGATTGCTCCACAGAACAAACCAGAACAGAAATCACTGTGAAGAATATAACCCATGTGACTGACCAATTTGTGTAGAAATTGTTGCATGGGAACCTAAACTGCTCTGTGAACCTTTTAGAAAACAGATTAAACATTATCTCAAATTTATTCAAAGTCATAGGAAACATAATCAAAGCCCAAACCAGGAATATGACAGTTAACATAGTAATACCTCACATCAGATACATTAAAAATTAAATTGTTTGGACAAAAAGTTCTTTAAAAAATACTTCTTAATTTTTGTGGTAAGGGACGGCATTATGGCATGAGGAAGAGGGGAGAAATTTTGATAAATGAGTTGATCTGATATATTTTAAAACACTGAACTGTGAAAAATAAGTCATGAAAAAATATTTCTCACACAATTCATAAGTGACAAAGCGAAAGTATGGTTATCCTATAAGCTTTCATTTAAAAGAAACCCACCGAAGACAACACTCTGACAACTAGGCATAGGAAATGAGTTGACAATGGATAAATCCTCATTCTCTCATTTATAAAGTGTATGATTTGGGGGTAAGTGTCACAACTACTCAGAATCTAATTCCGTCTCGCTCAATTCAGAATACTAATTTCATTGATTCTGAGCTGCCACTGACAAAGGAAAGGGGAAAAAATGCTGCAAATTAAGCTATAATTTGCCAGGAATTTTATAACTAATCCTGATTTCAAAGAGGTGGGGGGGGGTGGTGTGTGGTGTGTGTGTGTGTAGGCACAAAGTACATATTTAAGAAGTTAATTGCTTCCACTATTAGCAAGGTTCTACTCTGGAAACAAAATCATACCCATAATTATAATTTGAAAATGATATGAAAACATTATTTCTGGATGGTGTGACAAGGGTAAAATACCTTCTTAGTACCTTTCTTAATACAGTAAAAAAAAAAATGCTGGTAGGAATGTTATATTACTTGAATCACTGAAAGGAACCATAGGGTTATTTCTGTGTTGGGAAAACTATCTAGAGTTGAAGAGAGAAGGTGGGGGTTAGCGGCGATTTAAACAAACAGATAACTTCATTTGAGGCGATTTACACCAACAGATGACTTCATTTGACTGAGGAGGGAATGTCAAAGAAATTAAGGAAAACTGAAGCAAGTAACCTGAACCCATTCTTCACCAAGACTGGGTAACTATCTTCAATTAAACATCATCAAGACTGCTCTGGACGTGAACAAAATACAGGGAAATAGAAAATGCAGATCACATGAAACAATGTATGCAAACCAGATAGCCTGGAGCCGGTTTTACGGCTGAATCACTTATATAAGCAAATTCCCTAGGCAGAATCTTTCAAAATGTTCTACAAATCCCTAGATAGTATTAGCAAATAAATACACTTTAACAATTTCCTGGTATATTCATTCTTTAGTACTGTTGCTTATTATTTTCTTTGCTGTAACACTATTAACAGGTGTTCCTCTGCCCTGAAAATCAACAAGTCCTTTTTAAGAAGAAAGTGCCAAATTAAACTTACCTCCACCATGATTGCCAATGCCCTGCAGCTGTCTCTTCCTCTGGGCTCTTAGAAAAGAAAAAAAAAAGTTTTAAAAACCATAAGATATCAGATATCAATCAACCTCTTTCTGGAGTCCTAAAGGGGTCAGAGTAAATCAGAATAAATCCCTACGCCGGCGGCAACTAGGTCATTTCCAGCTGCACAGTGGCAGGAAACTTACGATGCCAAATGGGCATCCCGGGGGAAGCTCCCACTCTGTAGCCTCCTCCTTAGGAGACTGACTTGGGTCCATTCCATGTCCAGCATCTTACTGAGACTGAGACACCCAAGACACAGCTCTAAATAGACCCAACTGGTCAGTGTCCCACACGCCTGTCTTTAGACTGGGGTCATGTTTCTCAAAAACTCCCGGCGATGGCATTGAGTCAACGCTGACGCCTGACGACCCCTGAGACAGGTACAGTTTACAGGAGTAGAAAGCTCAGTCTCTCTCCCGCGGAGCTGCTGGTGGTTTTGAACTGCTGGCCATGCAGATCGCAGCGCAACGCGTAACCACTCCACCACCAGGGCTCCATGGGGGCACCTTTAAGGTCCTTAATCTCCAGCAGCTTAGAGGTTAAAGATCGAAAACAGTAGGAGCCCCAAACTCCAGAAACCACCCCTCAGGGGGAATATTATTCATTGTGCAGCAATTCAACTCCTCCGGCCCCTCCGGGAGAAGGCTGGGGCGTTCCACTCCTGCAGTCACGGTGTCAGAAATCCACAGGGGCAGTCTGTCCTGTCCTTTCTACGGACAGGATCGCCATGAGTAGGAATCGACTCAGTGGCAGCCAGTTTGTTTTTTGGAATTGTTTTATCTTTTTAAAAATCATTTTATTGGGGGCTTGTACAACTCTCATCACAATCCATATATTACATCCATTGTGTCAAGCACACTTATACATTTGTTGCCATCAACAGTCTCAAAACGTTTACCTTCTACTTGAGCCCTTAATATCGGCTCCTCATTTTCCCCCTCCCTCATGAACCCTTCATAATTCATAAATTATTATTTTGTCAAACGTTACACTGTCCGACGTCTCCCCCCCACCCCCCAGGGAGGAGGTTATACGTAGATTCTTGCCATCGGTCCCCCCTTCCCACCCCACATTCCCCCACCCTCCAGGCGTCGCCAGGAATTTTTTTTCTTTCCGTAAAGTGCAAAGGAATGCAGAAGAGTTGGCTCGGCTGCAGGAAGAGCTACTTGACTCGGGGCGACACAGTACTGAGTTTCCTGGACTGTGACTCTTAAGGGGAGCAGACCGCCTCTTTCTCCCATAGAACACGCACCCAGCAGGTGAGTTTTGAACTTGCCACCTTGCCAGCGTGGTCCGTCTGACCCGCTCGGATCCAGAGCGCACGAAAAACGCTCACTCCGTTCTCAGGTCTCCCCCCAAACACGGAGTTGGCGACGTGGCCACTGGAGTTGTCACAAAAGGACCAGGGTCGATGGCCAGGGGTCGCCGGGCGGCAGACGCTGCGCGCGGGCTGGGTCCCCGGGGTCGCTCGGCGCCGTAGGGCACGGAGCGGCGACACATTTGACCTCCGACGCGCCCTCCCCGCCGCCCAGCGGTCTCCCGAGCGAGGCCAGTCCCGAACCACACGCGCTCGGGGCAGCTCGCGGCCGCCCGACGTGTCCCCACACCGCGGTGTACCCCGAGAGCGCAGCGCCCGCACCTACCCCCCTGCCGCGGACCCGCCCTAACAGCCCCCTCCTCACCCGACCGCAGCGTCCTAACGCGCCTCCTTCTCACTTTTTAAATTTAGCGCACTCTGGCCCTCGGTCTGTCCCGAAGGGCAGGCCCACAAACAGTGCGGCACGTCACCGTCTACTTCAGGCGCCTCGGCGGTGGGGCTCGACCGGATCTACTTCGCTGCGCGCCTGGGACCCCGATGAATTCGCCTCCAAACTCCCGCCAACTCACCCCAGCCGGCCCCGCCGGCCGCGGGGGCCGATGGGAAATGTAGTCCGCGGGCGGGGCCGTCCGGCCGGGGCTCGCGTCCGCACCCCGGGCTGCCCAGTGCCCCGTCGCCTAGTGCGCCCCGGAGGGCCGAGGTGAGCCTCCAGCCTGAGGGCTCAAAGGGGGCCGCTGAGCGGTGCGCGAGCAGTCCAGAGCCGGGAAAGGCGCCGGCGGGCTGCAGCCCAGACCTTCCGAGGCTCCGAGGGCCATCCAGCTCGGCCCTCGCTCCAGAGCGCGGGTCAAGGCCCACGGCCGCTAAGGCCCATAGTGTAGCGAAATGGGGACTGGACGCGCTGCCGAGTCACGCACAGAACGTGGCGTCTGACCCTGAGCCACTCATCCCTGCACGTTATGCCACCCCGAAGGAATTAAAGGGTGCTCGCTTGGGTTGGAAATTCGCCCCCCAGTCCTAGGCAGAAGTCTTTGGCACGTGCATTTCGGGACGGGGTGGGGGGCGCAGTGTTGGCAGCAGACAGGTAGTTTGGACACTCTCAGCAGCTGGTTGCTAGGACACCTGATAGATGCTGGGCGCAAAGCGGATGCACCTGGATGCATCTACCTCCGTGATGAGTTGGAGACCTGGCTCAGAAAGGCCTTACAGAGGCTATCCTAGATTCAGAATGGGGGTACTCTGAGAAGGTCCTGGTTGAGAGTGGAAGGGGACACCCCTCGGGTCAGGGTGTAGCAATGGAATATCAATATAGTGAGATGCAATGTATTTTAAAATTAACCTGCAAGAGAATAATGACAAAAATATGTTCAAGAAATCTTTTAAGTAAAAAAAGTGTTACTAAACTCAACGGGGAATACTGTTTACACAAAATTTTTATAAGTGTATCAATACAGATAGAAAAGCACTGTATAATGAGGTCTCTGAAAAGTTACACTAACAATTATTAACAGTAGTTATAGCCAGGATCTGTCATTGTAATTTACCCCCCTTCTTTAGTTACTTTATATTTTGACCATTATCATGTACTTCTTGTGAAATAGTTTAACATTTTAAGTGGACACTGTTTCAAGGAGTGGGGGGAATAAAATTGAATCTTTGTTAAATAATCCTCCCTTAAACGTAGATTAAAACTCAGGCATGAAGTGACCACTCCATGTTGCTCTAAACTTCTGAAATGAGGAGACGTTACTGGAGAAGGAGAAAGAAATGCACAGGAAGCCAGCCTTGCAGTTCACAGGTGCAGAAATACAAAGACCTTTAAGCCTAACCACAAAGTCCGTATTTGAGGTTCATCAGCCCTGGTGGGAAGAAAGATGACGTCGTCTGCTCCTGAGAGAATTGATTCAAAGGCAGTAGGTTTGGTTTTTCTTGGGATTTGCTTACATGAAGCAGGACCCCTGGTTTTTTCAATTCAGGACAATTGTTCTTAGGTGCTGTGAGAGCCACCCCATGTCCAAACCCATGTCATTATATAAAGAGTAATTGTGCATTAAGAAAACATCCCAGTCCAGTTGAGATCAAGTCCATAAGGCCAAATTTAGCCCATATGTCCAGTGCCTGTCTGTAAATTCCTCTTCAGACTCATGCAACACATGCAATGACGCCGACTGCAGGAAGATCACAGGCCAGTGGGTGAAACGTCTTGTGGGTCCAGTGGTGGTGGAAGCGTCTCAACGCTGGTGTAGGTCTCCAAGTGGCTACTCCGGTTCCAGGACTCGTGTAACTCCATGTGTCTTGTCAGCACGAATACCAACCAGACAGTCTAACAAGCATCCACTCTCCATCTCAATGAATTTGTTTCTCTAGTCTCCCCAGACTAACACAATGACCAAAGCTACAACTGTTAATAATAGTTTTCTTTTCACACTTTGTTAAAATTATAAGCCCAGGTACTATCTCTTTCCTACAGCACATATATATCCTCCAGTGACTAAAGACCAACGTCCTAATTAGGAGAGTGTGGAAGAAAATGTATTCTGAAGAACTCCCTCTCCACCTGTAATGTTTGAGGCACCAGTTACGCCATGGGGCATGCCTTATTGTCTTCTACTGCCAGCTCGACTACTTCCATTTCTCCTTGCTTTCATTTAAAGATTAGATCACTTCAGATGCCTCATCTTTCAGATAGCACTTATGGCTTGTTCTCTGTCCCCCTTATCTGTGCTAAAGAATTCCCAACTAGAGTCAAAATCAGCTTCCTCTTAGGACCCCAGGAGATCTTAGCAATTTCTTGCCCAACATACAACCAAAACGTCACATTTCACAAAGGTTCAGAGGCTAATATAATAAATTCGTGTGAGCCTTTCGAATTCATGCACAGGTATCATCAGTAATAAGAAAACATTTTGCAAGAGGGCACAAGTTCAGCCTCCTCAATTAACAGAGACCATTCTGTGCATATTTAGAAAAAACGACTGTTCCCTTGGTTGTTAAGTTTAGTTAGAGGAGAAATAGCAGCTGGTCACATGAGAATACCAAAGTGTCGTTAACCGACAGCCATTAATTACTCTCCAGAAACAGCTGCTGCGGGAATCGTCCTGGGTTTTGTAGCGGCACCGTGCCCAGGGTACAGCTGACATCAGTCTATCTTTGTTAGTGAATAACGTTAGCAGATAAAATTACGACTGCATCTGTATTTCCATGGCTTACCGAGTTAAGAACAATGAAAACAGAGGCTAGATTAACAGTGCAAGATATTAGGCAATTTTCTAAAATATATTCCTTCTATGTAACTCAGCCAGTCCACTCCTAAGAATTTATGCACTAGCAATGAGAAAGATCTAACTATGCAAAGACCGATGTGCAAATGTTCACGGTCGCTTTCTTTGGAATATTATCAAAACTGAAAACAACAGGTGATAGGATAAATTGTGGTAGCATTACTTGGCAATAAAAATAAACAGTGGCTAGAACAGTCTCACAATATCTGATCTAATAAAGCTAGATATTAAAGACACTGTGACTACATTTCTATGATGTTCTACAACAGATACAACGAATATTCATATAGAGAGACGGAAACTAGAGCACTAGTTACCTCACAATGGGATGGTAGTGATGTTTGGAAGTATGCCAAGGGAACTTTCTGCAGGGATAAAAATACTCATTTCTTGTTCTGGATAGCAGATAAACAGGGATGTACATGTATAAAAACTTAAGACTTATATTTTGATACATGTAAATTATGCATCATTTTTAATTGGAAAGAGAAAAAAATGAATGAAAGCAAGGAGCAGGTATGGAAGTTTTAAACTCATAGACAAGGAATAGAGTAGAGAAAAACATAAACTGCAAACAGCTGATTACCTGTGGACTAATCAAGGACCCACACACAAAAAATTCAGACCTAAAAAAATATTGTAGGCTTTAATAGTAACTACATGATGGAATTAAGATTTATAATGAATGCCTTTAAATTTTTAAGTGACATGTTTATTACTCAATATGATTTTATATGTTGATGTTGTTATCTGCCGTGAGTCAATTCCTACCCGATGTACAACAGAATGAAACACCTCCTGCCCTTTGCCATTCCTACAATTGTCCTTATGTTTGAGTTCATTGTTGCAGCCACCGTGTCAATCCATCTCACTGAGGCTCTTCCTCTTTTTCACTGCCCCTACACTTTACCAAGCACGATACCTTCTCCAGGGACTGGTATTTCCTGATTACAAGTCCAAACTACTTAAGACAAATTCCCGACAGCCTTGCCTCTCAAGAGCATTCTTGCTGTGGTTCTTCCAAGCTAGATGTGATTGTTTGGCAGTCCATGATACTTTCAATATTCTTCGCCAGCGTCATAGTTCAAGTGGATAGATTTTTCTTCTTTCTTATTCAATGTCCAATATTCACATGAATATGAGATGATTGAAAATACAATGGGGTGGGTCAGATGTACCTTAGTCTTCAAAGTAACATCCTTATTTTTCAACATTTTAAAGAGGTCTTTTTTAAAATAAATCATTTTATTGGGGCTCATACAACTCTTATCACAATCCATAATACATCAATTGTGTAAAGCACATCTGTACATTCTTTGCCCTCATCTTTTTCAAAGCATTTGCTCTTCACTTAAGCCCTTTGCATCAAGTCCTCTTTTTGCTGCCCCCCCTCCCTCATGAGCCCTTGATAATTTATAGATTATTATTTTGTCATAACTTGCCCTGTCCGAAGTCTCCCTTCACCCCCTTTTCTGTTGTCCGTCCCCCAGGGAGGAGGTCACATGTAGATCCTTGTAATTGGTTCCCTCTTTCCAACCCACACCCTCTACCCTCCCAGTATTGCCCCTCACACCCCTGGTCCTGAAAGTATCATCCGCCCTGGATTCCCTGTGCCTCCAGCTCCTATCTGCACCAGTGTACATCCTCTGCTCTATCCAGACTTTCAAGGTAGAATTCGGATCATGGTAGTTGGTGGGGAGGAAGAATTTAGGAACTACAGGAGAGCTGTATTCTTCATCGGTGCTACATTGCACCCTGACTGACTCATCTCCTCCCCTAGACCCCTCTGCGAGGGGGTCTCCAGCGGCCGACAAATGGACTTTGGGTCTCCACTCTGCACTTCCCCCTTCATTCACTATGGTAAGATTTCTTTTTTCTGACGATGCCTTATACCTGATCCCTTTGACACCTTGTGATAAAGAGATCTTATACAGCAGATTTACCCAATGTCATGTTTGACCTCTTGACTGCTGACTTCATGAACATTGATTATGGATCCAAGCAATATTAAATCATTGACAGCTTCAATGTTTTCTCCATTTATCTTAATGATACCTATTGGTGCAGTTGTGAGATATATTGGTTACATATTGGGTTGCTAACTGCCAGCTCAGCAGTTCAAATCCATTGGAGAAAGATGAGACTTTTTGCTCCCGTAAAGAGTTACAATCTCGGAAACCCACAGGATTTCTACCCTATTCCATAGGGTTGCTATGAGTCAGAATCTACTTGATGTTAGTGGATTTGTTTGGTTTACATTGAGTTGTAATTCATAGTGAAGGCTGCAATCCTCGATCTTCATTAGTAAGTCCTTCAAAGCCTCCTTATTTTCAGTAAGCAAGGTGTGTCATCTGCATATTACAAGTTGTTAATAAGCCTTCCTCCAGTCCTGATGTTGCATTCTTCTTCTTATAATCCATCTTCTCTGATAATTTTATCAGCATACAGATTGAATAAGTATGATGAGAGGATACAACCCTGACACATATCTTTCCTGATTTTTAAACCCATAATATTCCCTTATTCTGTACTTACAACGGGCTCTTGATCCATTTATAGAATCCCCATATGCATAATGAAAAGTTCTAAAACTTAAAAAAAGAAAAGAAAATTTCTTGGATTCCTATTTTCTCAAGGCTATTCATAGTTTGTTATAATCCACAAAATCAAATGCCTTGATACAGTGAATAAAATACAAGTAAACATCTTTCTGGCACTCTCTACTTTCAGCCAAGATCCACCTTAGGTCAGCCATGATATTTTGTGTTCTATGTTATCTTCTTAATCGGGCCTGAATCTCTGGTAGCCCTCTGTCAGTGTAATACTGTAAATGTCGGATAATCTTCAGCAAAATTTAATTTGCATGAAATATTAATTATACTGCTCTAAAATTTGCATTCTTTTGAGACATTTTCCTTTTAAATGGCTACAAATATGTATCTCTTCTAGTCATTTGGCCAGGCAGCTCTCTTCCTCTTTTTTTTTTTTTTTTTGCGTAGATGAGTAAGTGCTTCCATTGCTACATCAGCTAGTTGAAACATGTTAATTGCATTCCATCAATTTCTCAAACCTTGTTTTTGATTAATGCTTTCAGTGCAGCTTGAACGTCTTCCTTCAGTACCATTGGTTCTTGCTCCTATGCTACCTCCTGAACTGGAACGTCAACTAGTTGGTTCAGCAGTTCTGAGTATATTTTTGTCATCTTCTTTTGATGCTTCCTGAATCATTAAATACGGCAGAACCCTCATATCGGATCCCTGAAATGTGGAATAAGGTAGGAAAGGCCAAGTGGACACCATTAGAACTGCCATTACCTAGGAAACTAGTAAACCAAAAGCAGAACCGCATTCCTGGAGGGATTGCAGAGATCAGTGCCACCATCAAAGACTCGAAAGATTCAGGGGTGGTGATTCCTACTACATTCCCATTTAATTCACCAATTTGGCCTGTAAAGAAGAGAGATGGATCCTGGAGAATGACAGTGGACTATCGTAACTTAACCATGTGGTGACTCCAATCGCAGCTGCTGTCCCAGATGTGATTACATTGCTTGAGCAAATCAATACTTCTCCTGGTACATGGTATGCAGCTATTGATCTGGCTAATGCCTTCTTCTCCATACCAGTCTCAAAGGACCACCAGAAGCAGTTTGCCTTCACCTGGCAGGGGCAACAATATACTTTCACAGCTCTCCCCCAGGGGTACATCAACTCTTCTGCCCTGTGCCATAATTTAGTCCGAAGGGAACTTGATCACCTGTCTATTCCACAAAATGTCATACTGGTCCATTATATTGATGACATTATGCTGTGGATCCACTAAGGAGGATGTATCAAAGACTCTAGATTCATTGGTACAATATTGGCATACAAGAGGTTGGGAAATTAACCCAACGAAGATTCAGGTACCCTCCACATCAGTAAAATTTCTAGGGGTCCCGTGATGTAGGGCATGTCGACATATTCCTATTAAAGTGAAGGATAAGCTATTGCATGTAGTGCCCCCATCAACTAAAAAATAGGCACAACGCCTAGTGGGCCTCTTCGGATTTTGGAGGCAACATATCCCTCACTTGGGTCTTCTGCTTCGACCTATTTATCAAGTGACACAAAAGCCTCCAATTCTGAGTGGGCACCAGAACAAGAAAAGGCTCTTCAACAGTTTCAGGCTGCCGTGCAAGCTGCTTTGCCACTGGGACCATTTGGTCCAGCTGACCCAATGGTGCTAGAGGTGTCAGTTGTAGATAAATATGCAGTGTGGAGTCTTTGGCAGACCCCTATTGGTGAATCACAGCGTAGACCATTGGGATTTTGGAATAAAGTCTTGCCATCCTCTGCAGACTTTGAAAAACAGCTGTTGGCCTGTTACTGGGCCTTGGTGGAGACTGAATGCCTCACCACGGGCCACCAAGTCACTATGAGGCCTGAATTACCTACCATGAACTGGGTATTGTCTGACCCACGGAATCATAAAGTTGGACGTGAGTAGCAACACTCCATTGTTAAATGGAAGTGGTATATATGAGATCGGGCCAAAGTAGGACCTGAAGGGACAAGTAAGCTGCATGAAGAAGTGGCCCAAATGCCCACAGGCTTCACTCCTGTCACTCACATAGCCTTCTTTCTCCTAGTCCGCACCTATGGCCTCCTGGGGAATTCCTTACCATACTTTAACTGAAGACCAAAAAAGTCACGCGTGGTTTACGGATGGCTCTGCACGATATGCAGGTGCCACTCGTAAGTGGACAGCAGCAGCACTACAGCCCCTTTCTGGGATCTCCCTAAAGGACAGTGGTGAAGGGAAATCTTCCCAATGGGCAGAACTTCGAGCAGTGCACCTGGCCGTTCAGTTTGCATATAAGGAGAAATGGCCAGATGTGAGATTATATACTGACTCATGGGCTGTGACTAATGACTTGGCTGGATGGTCAGGGAATTGGAAGGACCATGATTGGAAAATTGGTGACAAGGAGGTGTGGGAAGAGGTATGTGGATGAACCTCTCTGAATGGGCCAAGAAAGTAAAGTTAATTGTATCTCACGTGAACGCTCACCAAAGGATTACCTCTGAAGAGGAGGACTTTAATAATCAAGTGGATGAGATGACACGCGCTGTGGAGACTGGACCTCCTCTTTCCTCTGCCGCCCCTGTTAACGCCCAATGGGCACATGAACAAAGTGGACATGGCGGCAGGGATGGAGGTTATGCATGGGCACAGCAACATGGACTTCCACTCACCAAGGCTGACTTGGCCACTGCCACTGCTGAGTGCCCCATTTGCCAGCAACAGAAACCAACATTAAATCCAAGATATGGGACAATTCCTCGGGGAGATCAACCAGCAACTTGGTGGCAGGTTGATTACATAGGACCACTTCCATCATGGAGGGGACAGCGTTTTGTTCTTACTAGAATAGGCACCTACTCTGGATATGGATTTGCCTTCCCTGCACGTGATGCTTCTGCCAAAACTACTATTCGTGGACTTACAGACGGTCTCATCCACCGGCATGGCATCCCACATAGCATTGCTTCAGATCAAGGAACTCACTTTACAGCAAATACAGTGCGGCAATGGGCCCATTCCCATGGAATCCACTGGTCGTATCATGTTCCTCATCATCCTGAAGGTGCCGGCTTGATAGAACGATGGAATGGGCTCCTAAAGACACAATTACGGCGCCAACTAGTTGGCAACAACTTGCGGGGCTGGGGCAATGTTCTCCAGGAAGCTGTATACGCTCTAAACCAGTGGCCAATATATGGTGCTGTGTCTCCAATAGCCAGAATTCATGGGTCCAGGAACCAAGGGGTGGAAGCTGGAGTGGCACCACTCACTATTACTCCTAGTGATTCCCCTTGCAGCATTTTTCTTCCTGTCCCAGCAACCCTATCTTCCTCAGGCCGGGAGGTCCTGGTCCCAAAGGAAGGAACTCTCCCACCAGGAAACACAGCATGGATTCCACTGAACTGGCAGCTGAGAATGCCCCCTGGCCACTTTGGGCTTCTCATGCCTTTGGATCAACAGGTCAGGAAGGGTGTCACTGTACTGAGTGGTGTGATTGATCCTGATTACCAGGGAGAAATTGGACTGGTGCTACATAATGGAGGCAAAGAAGACTATGTCTGGAATCCAGGAGATCCCACAGGCCGACTCTTAGTGTTACCATGCCCTGTGATTAAAATAAATGGCAAATTACAGCAACCCAATCCTGAAAGGACATCTAATGACCTAGACCCCTCAGGAATGAAGATCTGGGTCACCCCACCAGGCCAAAAACCACGGCCAGCTGAGGTGCTTGCTGAGGGCAAAGGTAATATAGAATGGGTAGTAGAAGAAGGTAGTTCTACCTATCAGTTATGACCACGTGATCAATTGCAAAAACGAGGTTTGTGATTGTCAGTGTATTTTCTTTTTATGTGCTTATTGCATATCTTTCCTTTGTTCAGGTATTATATATCAGATACAATTGGACTCAGTGTGTTTTCATTTATATGTATGATAGATGATTGATGCTCAGTATAAGTGTGATTTCATCAATGCCTGAAAATTATATAAGTATATATGGCTAAAGAATTGTGTACAAGTGTCAGCTTGGCAAGGGGTGGATTGAGATAGTTTATTGTGCCAGCCTGGCTGATAAACACATGTGGGATTAATTGAAGGGTGGAGAGATAAATGACTCGGTGAGCCTCGCCTTTCTTGTCTCTCGCTCTTTCATCATTGGACCAGTGTACAGCTGCCTTGCTTGTTAGGTGACTCAATTTACAGGCTACGCTACTTGTGGAACCCTAGCCTGTGGACTGTGTCGCTGTAAATTGAGGTCCCTTCAACATCACATGATTGGAATTTACATCTCTTGAACTGGGGACTGACTGTTGGTGACCTGGCTGACCCGCCTTGCTGTTTGCTGCCTGTGCTGGGATAGCCTAGCTCTCTCTACCAAGGACTACCTGACGGCCCTCAAGACTTGAAGGACTGCCAGTGTCTCACAACTCTCTCACAGGAGTGAGTTGCATGGAGCCATTTGTACTGCTTTATAATTTAACTATTCATTTCTTGTATTATATAGCTATCTATCTTTTATACTTTAACAAGTCATTTCTTGTATTATATATCTAAATATCTTTATAAATATATAAAAGTATCAATAATCTAGTTTTATCTCTCTAGAGAGCCCTGTGTACCACAGAATCTTTCGTATTGAAAATTAAAGTTTGAATTTTTAAATTAAGTTCATTCAGTTTAAGATATGTTGACTGTGTTCTTTCTTTTTGGCTTTCTAACTCTAGGTCTTTGCACACTTCATTATAATATTTTTATTTAGTCTTTTTATGCTACCTTTTGAAAATTTCTGTTCTGCTCTTTGATTTCATGATTTCTTTCCCATTTGCCTTAGCTACACTATAATCAAGCGTAAGTTTCAGACGCTCTTCTTTTGCTTTCCTCACGTACGATGTCCTTGATGTCATCCCACAGTTCATCAGTTCTTCTGTCATTAGTGTTTAGCGCATCAAAATCTGTTCTTGCAATGTTCTCAAAATTCAAATGGGATATATTCAGTCTTATTCTGGTTCTCATGGACTTGTTTTAATTTTCTTCAACTTTAACCTGAACCTACATATGAGCAGTTGATGATCTGTTCCACAGTCGGCCCCGGGTCTGGTTTTAGCTGTGGATGTTGAGCGCCTCCATAGTTTCTTTCCATGACAAAACAAACATGCCGTCATCCCCACCAATTTGATGCTGACTCATAGTGACCCTATAGGTCAGAGTACAGCTGCCCCAGATTTTCAAGACTGCAACTCTTTTAAAAAATATACATGTGTATTTATTTCAGTCAACTTATGCAACAAATAAAACATACAAAAACACATTTTCTCATCACCCTCTATTACGTTTCCAAAAAATATCTTTGAAAACATTCCTTCAGTTATTATAAAGTTCTAAAATATAAAAGAAATTATATCTGTAAGCAAGTCTAGTAGACTAGATACTTTTGCCAGAATTTACATATTGTTGGGTATGACTCAGTACATTCTATGCCATCCACCTCTACTCTTGCTGCCTTGTCCATAGCACCCTCCACTGCTGCCACTGCCACCATCCCCACCACAGCCATAACCACCCAAACCATGAGAAGTACCTCATATTCCACTGTAATTGTTCTCCATTCTCTTTCCTCCAACAGGCCTATATGTCCTCCCTGGTTATCCATTTCATCTCTAGCCTCCTGTTCCAGAACCTCCCATTCCAAAACCTTCCATTCCAAAACCACCGCCTGGAGTAGAATTTAAGAAGAGTTCAATGCATTTTTATCTTTAGACATGGCAGCTACTGCATCTTCATGTGTCACAAACTCTACATCTGCTTCTGTTGATTTGCCATCAGCCCCAATATCAATATGAACTTGTTTCTGAGTGAGAAGAAATTAGCAATGTCATTTCCTTTTCACGATAAGATGAGTTTTTCATATGTACAAAATGACCACCATGAAAACCTGAATTTGTGCAGTATAGCACCGATGAAACATACGACTAACCTCTGATTGAATTTGTGCAGTACAGCACCGATGAAACATACGACTAACCTCTGATTGAATTTGTGCAGTACAGCACCGATGAAACATACGACTAACCTCTGATTGAATTTGTGCAGTACAGCACCGATGAAACATACGACTAACCTCTGATTGAATTTGTGCAGTACAGCACCGATGAAACATACGACTAACCTCTGATTGAATTTGTGCAGTACAGCACCGATGAAACATACGACTAACCTCTGATTGAATTTGTGCAGTACAGCACCGATGAAACATACGACTAACCTCTGATTGAATTTGTGCAGTACAGCACCGATGAAACATACGACTAACCTCTGATTGAATTTGTGCAGTACAGCACCGATGAAACATACGACTAACCTCTGATTGAATTTGTGCAGTACAGCACCGATGAAACATACGACTAACCTCTGATTGAATTTGTGCAGTACAGCACCGATGAAACATACGACTAACCTCTGATTGAATTTGTGCAGTACAGCACCGATGAAACATACGACTAACCTCTGATTGAATTTGTGCAGTACAGCACCGATGAAACATACGACTAACCTCTGATTGAATTTGTGCAGTACAGCACCGATGAAACATACGACTAACCTCTGATTGAATTTGTGCAGTACAGCACCGATGAAACATACGACTAACCTCTGATTGAATTTGTGCAGTACAGCACCGATGAAACATACGACTAACCTCTGATTGAATTTGTGCAGTACAGCACCGATGAAACATACGACTAACCTCTGATTGAATTTGTGCAGTACAGCACCGATGAAACATACGACTTAGCTCTGATTGAATTTGTGCAGTACAGCACCGATGAAACATACGACTAACCTCTGATTGAATTTGTGCAGTACAGCACCGATGAAACATACGACTAACCTCTGATTGAATTTGTGCAGTACAGCACCGATGAAACATACGACTAACCTCTGATTGAATTTGTGCAGTACAGCACCGATGAAACATACGACTAACCTCTGATTGAATTTGTGCAGTACAGCACCGATGAAACATACGACTAACCTCTGATTGAATTTGTGCAGTACAGCACCGATGAAACATACGACTAACCTCTGATTGAATTTGTGCAGTACAGCACCGATGAAACATACGACTAACCTCTGATTGAATTTGTGCAGTACAGCACCGATGAAACATACGACTAACCTCTGATTGAATTTGTGCAGTACAGCACCGATGAAACATACGACTAACCTCTGATTGAATTTGTGCAGTACAGCACCGATGAAACATACGACTAACCTCTGATTGAATTTGTGCAGTACAGCACCGATGAAACATACGACTAACCTCTGATTGAATTTGTGCAGTACAGCACCGATGAAACATACGACTTAGCTCTGATTGAATTTGTGCAGTACAGCACCGATGAAACATACGACTAACCTCTGATTGAATTTGTGCAGTACAGCACCGATGAAACATACGACTAACCTCTGATTGAATTTGTGCAGTACAGCACCGATGAAACATACGACTAACCTCTGATTGAATTTGTGCAGTACAGCACCGATGAAACATACGACTAACCTCTGATTGAATTTGTGCAGTACAGCACCGATGAAACATACGACTAACCTCTGATTGAATTTGTGCAGTACAGCACCGATGAAACATACGACTAACCTCTGATTGAATTTGTGCAGTACAGCACCGATGAAACATACGACTAACCTCTGATTGAATTTGTGCAGTACAGCACCGATGAAACATACGACTAACCTCTGATTGAATTTGTGCAGTACAGCACCGATGAAACATACGACTAACCTCTGATTGAATTTGTGCAGTACAGCACCGATGAAACATACGACTAACCTCTGATTGAATTTGTGCAGTACAGCACCGATGAAACATACGACTAACCTCTGATTGAATTTGTGCAGTACAGCACCGATGAAACATACGACTAACCTCTGATTGAATTTGTGCAGTACAGCACCGATGAAACATACGACTAACCTCTGATTGAATTTGTGCAGTACAGCACCGATGAAACATACGACTAACCTCTGATTGAATTTGTGCAGTACAGCACCGATGAAACATACGACTAACCTCTGATTGAATTTGTGCAGTACAGCACCGATGAAACATACGACTAACCTCTGATTGAATTTGTGCAGTACAGCACCGATGAAACATACGACTAACCTCTGATTGAATTTGTGCAGTACAGCACCGATGAAACATACGACTAACCTCTGATTGAATTTGTGCAGTACAGCACCGATGAAACATACGACTAACCTCTGATTGAATTTGTGCAGTACAGCACCGATGAAACATACGACTAACCTCTGATTGAATTTGTGCAGTACAGCACCGATGAAACATACGACTAACCTCTGATTGAATTTGTGCAGTACAGCACCGATGAAACATACGACTAACCTCTGATTGAATTTGTGCAGTACAGCACCGATGAAACATACGACTAACCTCTGATTGAATTTGTGCAGTACAGCACCGATGAAACATACGACTAACCTCTGATTGAATTTGTGCAGTACAGCACCGATGAAACATACGACTAACCTCTGATTGAATTTGTGCAGTACAGCACCGATGAAACATACGACTAACCTCTGATTGAATTTGTGCAGTACAGCACCGATGAAACATACGACTAACCTCTGATTGAATTTGTGCAGTACAGCACCGATGAAACATACGACTAACCTCTGATTGAATTTGTGCAGTACAGCACCGATGAAACATACGACTAACCTCTGATTGAATTTGTGCAGTACAGCACCGATGAAACATACGACTAACCTCTGATTGAATTTGTGCAGTACAGCACCGATGAAACATACGACTAACCTCTGATTGAATTTGTGCAGTACAGCACCGATGAAACATACGACTAACCTCTGATTGAATTTGTGCAGTACAGCACCGATGAAACATACGACTAACCTCTGATTGAATTTGTGCAGTACAGCACCGATGAAACATACGACTTAGCTCTGATTGAATTTGTGCAGTACAGCACCGATGAAACATACGACTAACCTCTGATTGAATTTGTGCAGTACAGCACCGATGAAACATACGACTAACCTCTGATTGAATTTGTGCAGTACAGCACCGATGAAACATACGACTAACCTCTGATTGAATTTGTGCAGTACAGCACCGATGAAACATACGACTAACCTCTGATTGAATTTGTGCAGTACAGCACCGATGAAACATACGACTAACCTCTGATTGAATTTGTGCAGTACAGCACCGATGAAACATACGACTAACCTCTGATTGAATTTGTGCAGTACAGCACCGATGAAACATACGACTAACCTCTGATTGAATTTGTGCAGTACAGCACCGATGAAACATACGACTAACCTCTGATTGAATTTGTGCAGTACAGCACCGATGAAACATACGACTAACCTCTGATTGAATTTGTGCAGTACAGCACCGATGAAACATACGACTTAGCTCTGATTGAATTTGTGCAGTACAGCACCGATGAAACATACGACTAACCTCTGATTGAATTTGTGCAGTACAGCACCGATGAAACATACGACTAACCTCTGATTGAATTTGTGCAGTACAGCACCGATGAAACATACGACTAACCTCTGATTGAATTTGTGCAGTACAGCACCGATGAAACATACGACTAACCTCTGATTGAATTTGTGCAGTACAGCACCGATGAAACATACGACTAACCTCTGATTGAATTTGTGAAGTACAGCACCGATGAAACATACGACTAACCTCTGATTGAATTTGTGAAGTACAGCACCGATGAAACATACGACTAACCTCTGATTGAATTTGTGCAGTACAGCACCGATGAAACATACGACTAACCTCTGATTGAATTTGTGCAGTACAGCACCGATGAAACATACGACTAACCTCTGATTGAATTTGTGCAGTACAGCACCGATGAAACATACGACTAACCTCTGATTGAATTTGTGCAGTACAGCACCGATGAAACATACGACTAACCTCTGATTGAATTTGTGCAGTACAGCACCGATGAAACATACGACTAACCTCTGATTGAATTTGTGCAGTACAGCACCGATGAAACATACGACTAACCTCTGATTGAATTTGTGCAGTACAGCACCGATGAAACATACGACTAACCTCTGATTGAATTTGTGCAGTACAGCACCGATGAAACATACGACTAACCTCTGATTGAATTTGTGCAGTACAGCACCGATGAAACATACGACTAACCTCTGATTGAATTTGTGCAGTACAGCACCGATGAAACATACGACTAACCTCTGATTGAATTTGTGCAGTACAGCACCGATGAAACATACGACTAACCTCTGATTGAATTTGTGCAGTACAGCACCGATGAAACATACGACTAACCTCTGATTGAATTTGTGCAGTACAGCACCGATGAAACATACGACTAACCTCTGATTGAATTTGTGCAGTACAGCACCGATGAAACATACGACTAACCTCTGATTGAATTTGTGCAGTACAGCACCGATGAAACATACGACTAACCTCTGATTGAATTTGTGCAGTACAGCACCGATGAAACATACGACTAACCTCTGATTGAATTTGTGCAGTACAGCACCGATGAAACATACGACTTAGCTCTGATTGAATTTGTGCAGTACAGCACCGATGAAACATACGACTAACCTCTGATTGAATTTGTGCAGTACAGCACCGATGAAACATAAGACTAACCTCTGATTGAATTTGTGCAGTACAGCACCGATGAAACATACGACTAACCTCTGATTGAATTTGTGCAGTACAGCACCGATGAAACATACGACTAACCTCTGATTGAATTTGTGCAGTACAGCACCGATGAAACATACGACTAACCTCTGATTGAATTTGTGCAGTACAGCACCGATGAAACATACGACTAACCTCTGATTGAATTTGTGCAGTACAGCACCGATGAAACATACGACTAACCTCTGATTGAATTTGTGCAGTACAGCACCGATGAAACATACGACTAACCTCTGATTGAATTTGTGCAGTACAGCACCGATGAAACATACGACTAACCTCTGATTGAATTTGTGCAGTACAGCACCGATGAAACATACGACTAACCTCTGATTGAATTTGTGCAGTACAGCACCGATGAAACATACGACTAACCTCTGATTGAATTTGTGCAGTACAGCACCGATGAAACATACGACTAACCTCTGATTGAATTTGTGCAGTACAGCACCGATGAAACATACGACTAACCTCTGATTGAATTTGTGCAGTACAGCACCGATGAAACATACGACTAACCTCTGATTGAATTTGTGCAGTACAGCACCGATGAAACATACGACTAACCTCTGATTGAATTTGTGCAGTACAGCACCGATGAAACATACGACTAACCTCTGATTGAATTTGTGCAGTACAGCACCGATGAAACATACGACTAACCTCTGATTGAATTTGTGCAGTACAGCACCGATGAAACATACGACTAACCTCTGATTGAATTTGTGCAGTACAGCACCGATGAAACATACGACTAACCTCTGATTGAATTTGTGCAGTACAGCACCGATGAAACATACGACTAACCTCTGATTGAATTTGTGCAGTACAGCACCGATGAAACATACGACTAACCTCTGATTGAATTTGTGCAGTACAGCACCGATGAAACATACGACTAACCTCTGATTGAATTTGTGCAGTACAGCACCGATGAAACATACGACTAACCTCTGATTGAATTTGTGCAGTACAGCACCGATGAAACATACGACTAACCTCTGATTGAATTTGTGCAGTACAGCACCGATGAAACATACGACTAACCTCTGATTGAATTTGTGCAGTACAGCACCGATGAAACATACGACTAACCTCTGATTGAATTTGTGCAGTACAGCACCGATGAAACATACGACTAACCTCTGATTGAATTTGTGCAGTACAGCACCGATGAAACATACGACTAACCTCTGATTGAATTTGTGCAGTACAGCACCGATGAAACATACGACTAACCTCTGATTGAATTTGTGCAGTACAGCACCGATGAAACATACGACTAACCTCTGATTGAATTTGTGCAGTACAGCACCGATGAAACATACGACTAACCTCTGATTGAATTTGTGCAGTACAGCACCGATGAAACATACGACTAACCTCTGATTGAATTTGTGCAGTACAGCACCGATGAAACATACGACTAACCTCTGATTGAATTTGTGCAGTACAGCACCGATGAAACATACGACTAACCTCTGATTGAATTTGTGCAGTACAGCACCGATGAAACATACGACTAACCTCTGATTGAATTTGTGCAGTACAGCACCGATGAAACATACGACTAACCTCTGATTGAATTTGTGCAGTACAGCACCGATGAAACATACGACTAACCTCTGATTGAATTTGTGCAGTACAGCACCGATGAAACATACGACTAACCTCTGATTGAATTTGTGCAGTACAGCACCGATGAAACATACGACTAACCTCTGATTGAATTTGTGCAGTACAGCACCGATGAAACATACGACTAACCTCTGATTGAATTTGTGCAGTACAGCACCGATGAAACATACAACTAACCTCTGATTGAATTTGTGCAGTACAGCACCGATGAAACATACGACTAACCTCTGATTGAATTTGTGCAGTACAGCACCGATGAAACATACAACTAACCTCTGATTGAATTTGTGCAGTACAGCACCGATGAAACATACGACTAACCTCTGATTGAATTTGTGCAGTACAGCACCGATGAAACATACAACTAACCTCTGATTGAATTTGTGCAGTACAGCACCGATGAAACATACAACTAACCTCTGATTGAATTTGTGCAGTACAGCACCGATGAAACATACGACTAACCTCTGATTGAATTTGTGCAGTACAGCACCGATGAAACATACGACTAACCTCTGATTGAATTTGTGCAGTACAGCACCGATGAAACATACGACTTAGCTCTGATTGAATTTGTGCAGTACAGCACCGATGAAACATACAACTAACCTCTGATTGAATTTGTGCAGTACAGCACCGATGAAACATACGACTTAGCTCTGATTGAATTTGTGCAGTACAGCACCGATGAAACATACAACTAACCTCTGATTGAATTTGTGCAGTACAGCACCGATGAAACATACGACTAACCTCTGATTCTTTAATGCTTCCTCCTTCCCCACTATCATGACCTCAATTCTACCTTACAAATCTGACTAGACCAGAACATGTACACTGCTACAGATAAGAGCCCCAAACACACGGATTTCAGGACAGATAAACCCCTCAGGACCAATAATGAGAATAGATATACCAGGAGGGGAAGGGGAAGGAGGGGTAGAAAGGGGGAATCGATCACAAGGATCAACATATAACCCCCTCCCAGGGGGACAAACAACAGAAAAGTGGGTGAAGGGAGACAGTGGATGATGTAAGATATGAAAATAATAATTTATAATTTATCAAGGATTAATGAGGGAGGGAGGGAAAATAAACTGATATCAAGGGCTCAAGTAGAAAGAAAATGCATTGAAAATGATGATGGCAACATATGTACAAATGTGATTGACACAATGGATGGATTGTATGGATCGTGATAAGAACTGTAAGAGCCCCCAATAAAAGTATTTCATAAAAAGAAAAAAGAAAACCTGAAATTGCATTACCAGCTTCACCATAACTGTGCCTTCCCATACCTCTTCAATCTCTCATTCTGTCATTAAAGCCATAATTTCCATAGCCATAATTATAGCCACCATATTTATCAAAACTTCCATGCCCAGCTTCATAATAGTCCTCTTATTGGTCTATCCGATGGTCCCAGTTGCTTCCCCAGTAATCTTCTTGGTGGGTCACAAAATCCTTTGATTTCACTCTGATGACTTCTGAAGATCTCAATATACCTGGGTCCTGTGCTTTCCCTGTGTTTCCCGAGAACATTACCTGCTATCTCCTCTGAAGCAAATTGCACTGTGGCGTCCCTTGATAGAACCAAACTATTTCCTCTTTGCTGCAACCAAATGATAGGTCACGAAGTCGGACTGTCCCACACTAGTGTCATTTGAACCACTATGTTTCATAACCCAATCCAGCTCAATTCCTTTGTATTTAAATGCCTGTCGGGAGACAGTAACTGTGGCTCTGGTGCCGAACGGGGTACAGTTGTGAGAAGGGAGCTGTTCTTTGTCTCATGTGGCACTCCCCACAACAGCCCTCCGACCACTTTGGATAGCTGCAGCTGCTAAGGGAGCTGCGAAGCTGAGCAACTGGTTTGGGTAGTCAAGACTGCAACTTTTTAAAATTTGTTTCGCTCTCTGTAAAAAAAATCTTTCTATTGGGGTTCATACAGCTCTTATCACAATACATACATACATACACACATTGTGTCAAGCACATTTGTACATTTGCTGCCATCATCATTTTCAAAACATTTTCTTTCTATTTGTACCTTTGGTATATCAGCTCCTCAGGTTTCCCCTCCCTTCTATATTAACCCTTGATAATTTATAGTTTTTTTTTTCATGTCTTACACACTGACCGATGTCTCCCTTCACTCACTTTACTGTTGTCCACCCCCTGGGAAGGGGTAATATGTAGATCATTGTGATCAGCTCTCCCTTTCTCTCCTCCCCTTCCCCTCCTGGTATTGCTACACCCAATATAGGTCCTGAGGGGTTTATCTGTCCTGGATTCCCTGTGTTTCCAGCTCTTATGTGTACCAGTGTACATGCTCTAGTCTAGCTGGATTTGTAAGGTAGAATTGGGGTTATAATGGTGGGGGGAGGGGAGAAAGAGGAAGCATTAAAGAACTAGGGGAAAGTTGTATGTTTCAAAGGTGCTATACTGCACACTGACTGGCTCGTCTCTTTCTCACGAGCCTTCTGTAAGGGGATATCCAATTGTCTACGGATGGGCTTTGGGTCTCCACTCTGCATTCCCTCTCATTCACATGATATGATTTTTTTGTTCTGTGTCTTTGATGCTTGATATCCGATTCCATCGACACCTTGTGATTACACAGGTTGGTGTGCTTCTCCCATGTGGGCTTTGTTGTTTCTGAGCTAGATGGCCGCTTGTTTATCTTGAAGCCTTTAAGATCCCAGATGCTATCTATATCTTTTGCTAGCCAGACACCATCAGCTTTATTCACCACATTTGCTTATGCATCCATTTTGTCTTCAGAGATCGTGTCAGGAAGGTGAGCATCATGGAATGCCAGGTTATTAGAAAAAAGTGTTCTTAAGTTGAGTACTTGGGTAATGTCCAATGTCTGTATACTACCTTAATACTAAATCTACAAATATATGCACATAGATCTATTTCCCTATCATTCTATATATAAATATATTTACATATGTACATCCCTGTATTTAGACCTCTATAAATGCCCGAGACTGCAAGTTTTTATCGGAATAGAAAACTTAATCTTTTTCCCACTTAGTAGCTGGTGGTTTCAAATTGCTGACCTTGTGGTTAGCAGCCTAATTCATAGCCATGAAGCCACCAGGGCTCCTTCTTTTCCCACAGTGTACTCAATTTTATTTCTGTGTATTTAATCTGAAGAAGTCCACATCTTCTGTGTTGTTGAAAAAAGGTATCGGCAATGATAAAGTTGTTGGTCTTGAAAAGTTCTATCATGTGGACTACAGATTTATTTCTTTCATCAAGACCACATTTCCAACTACTCTTCCTTCCCCTTTGTTTTCAACTTTTACTTTCCAATCACCATAATTATCAATGCATCTTGATTACATATGTGATTAATTATTGATGAATTCAGACTGAAGTCCTTGGTAGAATTCTTCAATTTCTTCATCAATAGCTTTGATGGTTTGTGCATAAATTTGAATAACTGTTGTATTGATTGGATCTCCTTGAAGGTGGACCAATATAATCCTATCCTAGACTGCATTGTACTTCAAAATAGATCTTGAAATGTCCTTCGGAACATTCATTTGCTGATGGGACGCAATTCAAAGTAAGAAGAAACAGCTACAAAAATCTACCAATAGGACTTCTGAGGAGATGGTGTCCGTGTGGGGACATACGTCCACAGCTCCCTGTGAGTAGTCACTGGATTTGAAGGTGAGGGAGCCAATTTGGGGGAGTCTGACCTAGCCGTGGTCTTGCATCACCCTGGGGACCTTATAGTGTTTTCTCCACAGTTGGCACAGCTGTGCTAGCTTTGAAACATGTTCCCCTGAGATTCCTCTGCCCTGGAGACCCATGTACCATGGCCCTATTTTCTAGTGATGTGGCATGCACCAGCACTCCCTGAACTTTCCCCAGCTCCAGAGACCCCTGCCTGCCCTGTGACCTCCACTCCACCCCCACATGTGTCATAATTCTGGTATGCTTGCTTCTGGCCTGGTGCTACTATGTGTGGCACATGCCTGTGATGGGTTCTTGTGACTGACCTGTGCACATGTCCCCTGAGTGGCTCCCTTCCTCTCCGCAGCCCTGAACATTGATCCACCTGCGTTCCCTTGTCCTGATCAATGTCTGAGACCAGCCTGTACACAGGTCCCCTGAGCAGTTCTCTTACTTACCTTGGACCCTGAACACCAGTCTGCCGGTACGTAATTGGCCTGACCAGTCCCTGCAACCCGCCTGTGCACAGGTTCCTGAATATCTCTCTCACTGTGCTAGTCTGGGTTGACTAGAGAAATGAATCCAGGGACACTCATCTGGGTATAATAAAGAGCTTTATATCAAACAGTAATTGTATATTAAGAAAACATACCAGCCCATTCCAGGTTAAGTCCATAAGTCTGATATTAGGCCATATGTACAATACCATTCTATACACCACTTCAGACTCACACAACACATGCAATGACACCAAATGCAGGAAGGCCGGAAGGTGGAGCATTTTGTGGCAGTGTAAGCAACTCAGCGCTGGCCTGAGTCTCCACATGACTCCTGACTCCATCAGCATAGTTCCATCTGACTTGTCAACAGGAATGTCTCACAGAGAGAGAGTGTGTGTGTGTCCTCCACCTAGGGAGGAAGACAGGAGTTCCCAGAATCCTCAGGAGAAGGAAATGTCCACACAGAGGCATTGTTGGCAATGACCTAATTGATAGGCTAGACTCTACCCCTTCACAAGTTGACTTATGAAGATTATGTAACTGCCACACCCACTGAAGACCATGAAAGCCAATGTGCCTGCATGTGATTGGCCTTCCCAGTGCCACCCTGCTGCTTGAGGCAAGCCTGGATCTGCTGTGCATGACTGGCACCTGTAACCAGCCTGTGCACAGGTCCTCTGAATTTCTCCTTGCACCCTGGGGCTTGTGACAACTGGCCTGCACTGGGTGCAATTGGCATGCTCAGTGATTTGCTTACTGCTTAAGAATAGCCTGGTTCTGAGGCTTGCAATGGGACCAGTGACTGACCTGAGTTGCTCCCTGCATCCATAGCCTGTGGTGTGTGTGATTGGCCTCTCCAGCAACACTCTCGCTGCTTGTGACCGCCCTGTCTATATTGCCTGAGAGTGCCACTCACATTGCCCTCTAAATAGTTAACTCGAGCTGTCTAGGGAGAAAGCCAACCCCAGTGAGACAGAGACACACCTTGAACTAGCAGCGCCACTGGCTTCAGGTAGTCTCTAGAACTATTCTTACTAGCCTTTGAGAAAGAAAACACAAGGGTCCTTGACTCCTGCGAAAATGGCGCAGAGCTCGAAAGCAAGAGAAACAAAATACAGTGTCTGAGGAGGACATGAACATAGTGACGTACATAGGAGAAGCAGACTTTGAGTCACCACAGAAAGAAATCTTCAGAATGCTGCTTAGAGTCATGTAGGATATGAGGGAATCAATATAGAAAAATTATGAAAAATTAGAGATGACCGAGTCCACATACCAAAGGGAAATAAAAAAGTTATGAAACGATGCAGCAGAAACAGAGAAGACAGTAAAAGACCTCAACAATAGGCTGGAAGAAGCAGAGAACTATATCAGCGACCTTGAAGATATCCAAGCATATTTCAACAAATGTGAAAGAGAATCAAACAAGTTGATTAAAGAATCTGAAGAAAACTTGAGGACAATTAGCAATGCTATGAAGAAAAACAACGTTTGAATAATAGGGATACCAGAGCAAGATGTAACAAAGAAATCAACAGCCAAAATAGCAAGGGAATTCCTGGAAGAAAACTTCCCCAATATAATAAAGGAAGATCCAACAATCATCCAGGAATCAGAGAGGACACCAATTAGACTGAATCCCAAGAACAGATAGTCAAATTATCCAACTTTGAGGAAAAGGAGAAAATTGTAAGAGCAACTAGAGGAAAATAATGCAGTTACCTACAAAGGTAATAAGAATATGCTGAAACTTAGCAGCAGAAACCATGAAGAAGAGGAGGGAATGGAGAAGTATGGTCGTTAAGTTTCTTGTGCCAACCTGGCCAATAGGAACATGTGGGATTAAACAGATTGCAGTTTGATTGGAGGAAAAAGAGTTAAAGACTCTCCAAGGCCCACTCCGATCTTTCTTACTTTCTGGTGATTGGATCAGCATGCTGTTGCTTTAGCTAGTTCTCTGCCTCAACCTGTGTGCTACACTACCTGTGGGCTAAGCCAACCCATGGATCATGTTTCTAGAACTTGAGGCTCCTTAAGAGATCTGCATTGCCACGCTGTTGGTGTGTACATCCCTTGAGCTTGAGGCTGGCAGATTCTGTTGCCTTACATTGTTTGGGTTTGATATCCCATCCAGATCTGTTTCACTAAGCTCCAGAGCAACTGACTGTTGCTGACCCACCCTGTTGTTTGCTGCCTTCAGGCAGACTGCCTGCCTTGCCAAAGTGGGACTCTGTTGTCTGCTTCCTTAACCTTGGACCTGGCAGCCCATGTGAGCTGAAGGACTTCCAGTATATTAACTGTTCCATGGAAGTGAGTTGAACTGAGCCCTCTGTACTGCTGTGTAGACTAATTAGCTGTTATATTCCTTCTTGTTGTATATATATATATATATATATAATCATAAGTGTCCTTATTTTGTTTATCTAGAGAAACCTGTCTAACATAAGTAACATCTTCCAAAAGTTGAGAGAGAATAACTGAAACCTGAGAATCTTCTATCCCATCAAACTCTCTATAAAAATAGAAAGGAGGGTAGAAGAGTATGCTGTGATAAGGAAAAATTTAGAGAATATGTTTTTTTTTAAATCCAGCACTACAAAAAAACACTGTACAACTCACTTTTGATAGAAGATCAACATCCACAGTACACAAACATGATAACACTTCATAGTGTTACACCATCCAAAAGTCATTGTACTGAGAACAATGCCGAAGATTTCCTTGATCCAATGAGCAAAGAAGGCATGAATGAATCCCCCACTCATATACAATACACAGCTAAGGAGGGAGACAGGAAAATATCTAACACAAAAGATACGCTATTACAGCAAAGAATCCACAGATGGATGTAATCACTCTGAATGTCGGTCCAGCAGACTGGATTGTGAAACAAAACCCATCAATCTGTTGTCTGCAAAAGACACATCTCAAACTCACAGACAAAAACAGGTTGAGGATAAAAGGATGGGAGAAAGTATATCAAGTGAATGGTAATCTAAAACAAGCAGGAGTTGTAATTCTAATCTCTGAGAAAATCAGTCTCAAGGTGCAGTACATAACAAGAGACAAGTATGAGCACTATGTAATGCTTAAGGGCCCAAGAGCCAGTAAGCATAATAAACACATAAGCATCAAACAAGAGCCCTGCAAAATTTGTCAACCAAAATCCTTCAAAAGATGTAATAAGAAATCACAGGATCTACAATCATATTAGGAGACTTCGATATCCCACTCTCCAAGAAAGAATGATCAACAAGAGAGAAACTCAGCAAAGGCTACAGAACTAAACACTACCATCGGACAACTAAATCTGATAGATATATTGAGAGTTCTCCACCCAATGACAAAAAAAAAGAACACATTTTTTTAAGTGCATGTGGCACATATTTGTAAATAGACCACATGCTGGGACACAGGTCAGGCTTGAGTAAATCTAACAGAGGTTATGTAGACATCCTTCTCTGACCCCCACAACATAAAGCTGTAAATCAACAAAAGAAAGGAAACAATGGCAAATACATGGTGGCTAAATAACTTACTTCTTAGGAAAGACTGGGTATTGGGCCAAATTAGAGACAAAATTAGGAAGTTTCTAGAAGCAAATGAGGATGAGAATACAACATACCAGAATTTATGGGATAGAGAAAAGGCAGTTATCAGAGGATGCTTGATAGCAATAAATGTGCATTTGAAGAAGGAAGAGATACTTATGGTCAACACACTCAAAATCATCAGCAGCTGGAACAGCATCAACAGAATAATCCTAATAGCAAGGGAAAAGAAATTATAAAAATCAGTGGAGATAAATGAATGGGAAAACAATGGAAAAATTAACTCAGGAAAAAGCTGATTTTTGGAAAGTATCAACAGAACTGACACACCACTAGCAAACCTAATAAAAGATAGGAAGGAGCAGACATCAATTTTCAGAATGAGGGATGAAACAGGGGAAATTAAAATAGACCCATTGAAATTAAAAGACTAATTACACAGTGCTACAGAGGACTGTACTCCAGTTAATTCAACCACTTGGAGGACATGGACAAATCCCTTGAAAAAGAGTCCATCTGAACTTATCACATATGGATGTCAAGAACTTGAACAGATCCATAGCAAAAGAAGAAATAAAGTTGTCAAGGAACTACAAACTTAAAAAAAAACAACCCCAGCTCGGATGGCTTCACAAGAGAATTCTACTAAGCATTCAGGGAAGAGCTGACACCAATCCTTCACAAGCTCTTCCAGAACATAGAAAACGACAGTAAACTCCCAAATAAATTCTATGAAGCTAGTATTAACACTGATATCAATGTTGGGCAAGGATCCCACAAAAATAAAGAACCACAGGCTGATATCTCTAATGAACATATATGCAAAAATCCTTAACAAAATCTTGGCTAAGAGAATACAAAAGTACATATATTTCATGACCAAATGGGATTCATACTTCATACCAGGGATGCAGGGATGGTTCAACACCTGAAAAGCCATCAACATTAACAAGAGAAAGGATAAGAACCATATAATATTATCATTAGATAAAGAAAAAGCATTTGACACCCTTTCCTAATAAAGACACTAGGATTAGAGGGAAATTGCCTCAATATAATAAAGGCTACACATGAAAAACCAACAGCTGGTGTTACTATCAATGAAGAAAATAAGTAAACAGTGGGTGAACAAGTAAATGTGGTGAAGAAAGCTGATGGTGCCTGGCTATCAAAAGAGATAGTGACTGGGGTCTTAAAGGCTTGAAGATAAACAAGCGGCCATCTAGCTCAGAAGCAACAAAGCCCACATGGAAGAACACACCAGCCTGTGTGAGCGAGTGATCCCAAAGGGATTAGTTATCAGGCATCAAGGAACAAAAAATCATCATATCATTCATTGGCTGCACACCTCCATGATAGGATCGCTGAAGACAAATGGGTGCATAAGCAAATGTGGTGAAGAAAGCAGATGGTGCCCGGCTATCAAAAGAGATAGTGTCTGGGGTCTTAAAGGCTTGAAGATAAACAAGCGGCCATCTAGCTCAGAAGCAAAAAAGCCCACATGGAAGAAGCGCACCAGCCAGTGCGATGGCGAGGTGCCCAAGGGACCAGGTTTAAGGCATCATGCAAAAAAAGAAAGACTATGTGTGTATATATATATATATATATATATATATATATATATATATATATATATATATATATACCATATTGAATGAAGGGGGAAGTGCAGAGTGGAGACCCAAGACCCAAGTGTCAGCCTTTGGAGATCCCCTCATAGAGGGGTTTAGGAGAGGAGATGGGTCAGTCAGGGTGCAAGGTAGTACCGATGAAGAGCACAGCTTTCCCCCAGATCCTGGATGCTTCCTCCCCCCAACTACCATGATCTGATTTCTACCTTGCAGGGCTGGATAGGGCAGAGGTTGTACACTGGTACATATGAGGGCTGGAGGCACAGGGAATCCAGGGTGGATGATACCTTCAGGACCAAGGGTGTGAGAGGCGATGCTGGGAGAGTGGAGGGTGAGTGGGTTGGAAAGGGGGAACTGATTACAGGGATCCACATGTGACCTCCTCCCTGGGAGAGGGACGGCAGAGAAGGGGGGGAAGGGAGACTCCGGATAGAGCAAGATATGACAAAATAATGATGTATAAATTACAAAGGGCACACGAGGGAGGGGGCAGCGGGGAGGGAGGGGAAAAAAAGAGGACCTGATGCAAAGGGCTTAAGTGGAGAGCAAATGCTTTGAGAATGATTGGGGCGGGGAATGTATGGATGTGCTTTATACAATTGATGTATGTATATGTATGGATTGTGATAAGAGTTGTATGAGTCCCTAATAAAATGTAAAAAAGAAAAGGGGAAATAAAAGAAAGAAAAGAAAATGATTAGGGAAAAGAATGTACAGATGTGCTTTATACAATTGATGTATGTATATGTATGGACTGTGATAAGAGTTGTATGAGCCCCTAATAAAACGTTTTAAAAAAAAAAAGAAAGGAAAGAAGTAAACAAGTGGCCATCTAGCAGGGAAGCAACAAAGCCACATGGAAGAAGCACACCAGCCTGTGTGATCACGAGGTGTCCACAGAATCAGGTATCAGTCATCAGAAGATCCCAAACAAACAATCATATCGATCTGAACGAGGGGGGACCAGAGTGGAGACCCAAATCCCATCTGTAGACAATTGAACATCTCCTCACAGAAGGGCCACAAAGAAGAGACGAGCCAGTCAGGGTGTAGTACAGCAACAATAAGACACACAACATTACTCTAGTTCTTTAATGCTTCTCCTCCACCACCACCCCACTATCATGACCCCAGTTGTACCTTACAAATCTGGCTAAACCAAAGCATGTACACTGGTACAGATAAGAACTCTTGACACACAGAATCCAAGACAGATATACCCCTCAAGTAAAGTAAAGGGAGTAGTGATATCATGAGGTTAGGGAGAATGTTGGGGAGAAAGGGGAGAAAGGAGGCACCAACTTCAATGATTGATGTATAATTCCCTCCCTCCTCCCAGGGGATGAATAACAGAAATGTGGGTAAAGGGAGACAAATATTCAGATGCCCATTTGTAGAGTTTATCAAAACTACCCGACAGGGCCATTGACATAATGTGTGACTAAGCAAAGTTGTTTACCTCAATGTATAAAAACCCTACCGGTGGCAGAGCAGAGAGGACACCATGCCACTCTGAACTCTCCACCGGTAAGGTAAACCAAAATGTTTGCCAAAATGTTAAGTTAGAATATATACTCACTATAAAATGTGTTATCAATTTATTGAATAAAAATGTGAATTCAGAATCAAAATAATAATAATAATTTATAAATTATCAAGGGATCACAAAGGAGGGAGGTGGGCCTGGGGAAAATGAGCTGATACCAAGGACTCAAGTAGAAAGAAAATGTTTTGAAAATGATGATGGCAACATATGTAAATATGTGCTTGACACAATGGATGGGTATGTGGATTGTGATAAGAGCTGTAAGATCCCCCAGTAAAATGATTGTATACAAACACACCTCTGGAATATACACACAATGGAATACTATGCATCTCTTAAAAAAGTGATGAACTGATGAGACACCTCATCTCATGGAAGGAGTTGGAGGACATTATGCTGAGTGAAGTTAGCCAAGCACAAAGGGTCAAGTACAACATGAGTCCACTGAGGTAAGTTCAAATAGCAGAATGGGCATAAGGAAAAATGCACACAACGCACAATTCCTGAGCTGAGGACCAGTTACTCTGACATGAGCCAAACCAATGATGACCAGATACATATGTCATCAAAAACAGATGGAGAAAGCACCTGTGCTGAAAATCATCCCCCCACACCCCACCTCTCATATGTCTTTAAGGCTCATATAGGGGTGAGGGAAGGAAAAAGATGGCACAGTGGGTGGGGTCAGGATACTTACCCACCCAAGAGGAGGGTGCTGTTTATATCTCCATAGGAAAGGAAGAGCAAGCGCAGACTTCATTCCAGGTACCAATCCTTGAGGGCTATGTTCCTGCTTGGAGCAGCTCATTCTCAGAAATGACTGCAGGGTTGCCCCAGCTCAAGACATGACGTCCTCTTCCTAGGTGGCAGCACTACAAGGGACAACCTCAAAGATACAGTTCAGGGAGAGTGGCCAGACTGACCTGTCCACTTGGGAGTAAAACAAGGGGAGTGCAACAGATCAGTGATGGGAGTGAAGCCATGCAGTCCCCGAGGAATCCCAATGGTAGACTTTTGACTCAGGGGGCAGCACTTGGCACCCCTTCTGAACTGGTTGGAAGTTATGCACAAGGGGACCACACTGAAAGTCTAAAGGTGTAAGGGGGGTGGGGAACACTGGATGGCTCCATCCCTAACTGCAGGTATCTCTGACTGCTATGGGGACTTTCAGAAATGCTGAAGACCAAAAACATGTGTGTGTTGTTAGGTAAGTGAGACCTGGGATCTGGAACCCTGAAAGAAAGGTGGAATGGTCCGATGGATTATAACATGTCCTTCTCTCTATTTAACAGAGATATTCATTTGCTCTGTGTCAGGGTCCCTGAAAGATTTGGATGTAATTGTTGTTGTCTGTGTCAGGATCTCTGACAGATTTGTATGTTGTTCTACTTCTCTCTCTGTTTCTTTTGTTTGTCTATATAAGATAGGCAATCTTACATAGACTGTGGCAGGACCAACAGTTCCTGGGGGCATGCGAGGGGAGGAGGCTGGGGGACAGGGAGAGCAGTGAGCCAAGAAAGATGGGTACAGGGGAATAAGTAAGGGTTCTAAAATGGATCGTGAGGAGGATATAGCTTTTCTTTCATGCATGATCAATAGAATTGTATCTGAAAGGAATTACTGAGAGGGGAAACGATGGGTAAATATGATAGTGGAACAAGTGGAAAGAAAAAGAGGAAAGACAAAATATATAGGTAAACATGTATATGTATATATTTAAATATATGCTTATTTAAATATAGGCATATTTGTTTATATGTGTATATAAATGCAAATGCAAAAAGGAAGCAGATGTACTTAAGGCCTCTAGTTAACTCATACCCTCGTAAAAGAGCATTTTTTTCCAATAATGTGGCATCATATAATACTTACCTTCCTGACATAATTGCTGAAGACAAAATAAGATATAGCATCTGGGGTCTTAAAGGCTTGTACTCAAACAAGCAGCCTTCTAAAAGGGAAGCGAAAAAAGTCCACATGGAAGAAGCACACCAGCCTGTGTGATCATGAGGTGTAGATGGGAATAAGCATCAGAAGTTCAAAACCGAGCAACCAAAGCGATGTGAAGGGGCATGGATGTAGTGGAGACCCCAAACCCACCTGTAAGATAATTGGGCAGTCCCTCACAGAAGGGCCACATGGAAGGGATGATAAGTCAAGGGTGCAGTAATAACACTGATTAAAGGCTCCAAAGCAAGACTCTTTGCTGTTTCCAGCCAGCTTTAATTTTTCTATTTGTTTACAAACAAATCCATATTCCCTGTTTCACTCATGCAGCCTGAGGTCAAATGTCATCACAGCCTGCAGATGTGAATGTCCAGATGTGCCTAGGGGCACAGAAGAATCTAACTAGAAAGATGCGCTGAACCCCTCTTGTCAAAAATGAAAATATTTATAGACATCCCAAAGAGAGCAATGCCAGAGAACATCCTTTGTTCACTCTTGATGCTCTTAGCCTGTGAGCCCACTGAAATACCCTCCCCCACTCTCTCTTCCTTTCTCTGCTTCTATCTGCCACCTCCTTCTCTCCTCATCGCTGTTTCCCTGAAATAAAGGTGCTCCCTGCAGGCAGTGGCTGCAGCCAGGGAAGACCCAATGAACTCTTCAAACTCTATTGTAGCTTGCTAGTGAGTGTATTAAAACTTGCTTCTCTCTTCTTTTGTGCAACCTTCCTAAGGCCACTACCCTTTTATACAGTTCCTCATGTTGTGGTGACCCCCCAACCATAAAATTATTTTCATTGCTACTTCATAACTGTAATTTTGCTACTGTTATGAATCATAATGTAAATATCTGATATGTAGGATGTATTTTCATTGTTACAAATGAAACATAATTAGAGCATAGTGATTAATTACAAAAACAATATGTAATTATATATTGTGAAATATTTATTTCTAATGACAAATGAAATTTTATCTTAAATCATGGTGTAGCATGGGTAACAGTCTTAATTTAACAACAGTAAACTACATTTCTACATTTTGCAACAGTATGAGTAAAAAGCCAACGTTGAGTGTGAAGGTTGAGATAGTTTTTTTCTCACCAAATCAGAAATTCTCAGGGCAGTCTTTGCAAGAGCACAATGAAGATCATCTTCCACAACAAGTCTACTTCTTTATTTAGATTTGATAACCAGTAAGCTGGAAAACCCTGTTTCACAAAGATGTGTTGTTGGAAATGGAAGAAGAAGGTGCAGCAGTCTCAGACAGAACAGGATATGACTGTAAACACTTGATCCAGAATTTTGTAACTGGCATTTTAAACAAATCACTTCTCACTGCATCGCTGTTAATAAGCTCAATGAGCTCCTCTTGTGCTGTCTCAGGAATATCTTCAACTTTGACTGTGCAAGTGTTCTTTCACAGAAATTATCATCATAATCTTTGTGTCTGGTTCAATGTCATGTTCCTCAAAGAAAGCAGATAAGGTAGGCAACATGTAAATTTTATTTCCATCCAATTTCTTTTGCTAAAGTTGGAGTTTCATTTGGGATGATTGGATCTTTTCAGACAAATCGAGGCATGTTGCACTTGGACCTTGCAGTGATAAATTTAACTCATTCAAAATGGCAAAGATGTTAACCAAGTAAGCTATTTTCTGCAGTTCACATTTATTGCTGAAAGTGCTTTGAATTGTGATCTTGCTCTCTGATTAAAAAACGTTTTGAATTCATCCCAAAGCTCAAAAACATGTTTTAAAAGTTTTCCTCTTGACAACCATCTCACTTCCATGTGAAATAGCAGAGCATTATTTGGAGCATCCAACCCATTGCACAGTTGTGAAAACAGCCGAGTGTTTAAAGTGCTTGTCTTTACAAAATTGATACAATTTATGATGCTTTTCATTACTTCTTTTTAAAAATCATTTTATTAGCGACTCATACAACTCTTATCACAATCCATACATACATCAGTTTATAAAGCACATTAGTACATTCATTGCTCTCATCATTCTCAAAACATTTGCTGTCCACTTAAGCACCTGGCATCAGCTCCTCATTTCCCCCTCCCTTCCCACTCCCCCATCCCTCATGAACCCTTGATAATTTATAAATTATTATTTTGTCATATCTTGCCCTGTTTGATGTCTCCTTTCACGCACTTTTCTGTTGTCCATCCCCCAGGGAGGAGATCACATGTAGATCCTTGTAATCAGTTCCCCCTTTCCAACCCACCGTCCCTCCACCCTCCCGGTATTGCCACTCACACCACTGGTCCTGAAGAGTTCATCCGCCTTGGATTCCCTGTGTTTCTATTTCCTGTCTGCACCAGTGTAGATCTTCCGGTCTTGCCAGATTTGTAAGGTAGAATTGGGATCATGATAGTGGGGGAGGAGGAAGCATTTAGGAACTAGGAAAGTTGTATGTTTCATCGTTGCTACATCGCACCCTGACTGGTTCATTTCCTTTTCGAGACCCTTCTGTAAGGGGATCTCCAGTGGCCTACAAATTGACTTTGGGTCTCCACTGCACACCCCACCCCCCATTCACAATGATTTTTTGTTCTGATGATGCCTGACACCTCATCCCTTCAACACCTCGTGATCATACAGGCCGGTGTGCTTGTTCCATGTGGGTTTTGTTGCCCCTGAGATAGATGGTTGTTTCTTTACCTCCAAACTTTTAAGACACTAGACGCTATATCTTTTTATAGCCAGGCACCATCGGCTTTCTTCACCATATTTGCTTATGCACCCATTTGTCTTCAGTGATCTTATCAGGGAGGTGACCACACAATGATATGATTTTTTGTTCTTTGATGCCTGATAACTGATCCCTTCAGCACCTTGTGATCACACAGGCTGATATGCTTCTTCCATTTGGGCTTTGTTGCTTCTCAGCTAGATGGCCGCTTGTTTACCTTCAAGCCTTTAAGACCCCAGATGCTATCTCTTTGATAGCCAGGCACCATCAGCTTTCTTCATCACATTTGCTTGTGCACTCGCTTTGTATTCAGAAGTTGTGTCGGGAAGGTGAGCATCATAGAATGCCTATTTAATAGAAGAAAGTATTCTTGCATTGAGGGAGTACTTGAGTGGAGGCACAATGTTCTTCTGCTACCTTAATACTAAATCTATAAATATATGCACATAGATCTATTTCCCTATCCTCATATATATATTTGCATATGTACATACCTTTATTTAGACCTCTATAAGTGCCCTTTGCCTCCTAGCTCTTTCCTTTGACTTTCCTCTTGTCCCACTATCATGCTCAGTCTTCATTTGGATTTTAGTAATTCCTCTTGGTTACATTACCCTCGATCAGGCCCTACCAGGCCTCCTACACCCTCGTCACCAATTTGGATCACTTGTTGGTCCCTTGCCCCTGGGTTTGTTAGCATCACATCCTTTCTCCCCCACTTCCCCCTCTCCCATGTCCCTCCAGAACTGTCAGTCCCGCTGTTTTCTCCTCCAGATTGTTGATCCAGTCTATCTTATTTAGACAGACCTGCGGAGATAATAACATGAACAAAAACAAGACGGAATAAAACCAAGCAACAAAATAAAAGAAAACAACACCAACAAGTCAATGACAAAAAACAAAACCAGACACAATAACAAGAAAGTAGAGCTTGTCGTTAGTTCAGGGACTGTGTGCTGGCCTTTAGGAGTGTTTTCCAGTTGAGTCTGTTGGGGCACCAAGCTCTGGCACCAAAGTCTATTTTCGGTATTCCCTGGGGACCTCGTTTCTCTGATCCCCTTGCTGTTCAGTTCGACAGTCTTAGTGTTTTGTCTCGGTGTTGTGGGATCAGATTGGGCGGAATTCCTACACTGTGTCTCCAGTGTTGTCCCCTGTAGGGCTATGGGTCAGTGAGGGATGTTGTGTCTCATAGTGGGGCCAGCCATGTGATCTTCTCTGTGGACTGGCTGCTCTGGGCAGGAATATCGTCCTCAAGGCTTGGCGGGCCAGGATGTGCTCCATTTGCTCTTCTTTCCCCTTCATTTGCTCCTGTGTGCTCTGATCAGAAATGCCCCTCTTCCGGAGCTGCAGATTCAGTGGTGTCCTCTGAAATAAATTCTTCTGGGGGAGGGCAGGTGTCCACGTAGTTGGGTTTGGGGCCGGCCCCTCAGGCCTCTCCACTGGTTTCCTACTTCACGCTGCATGTTGCATTCACATCTTAGAACACTGGTTTGAAGTCAAGGTCCCTCTTTTCCTGTGGAGATATAAACAATACCCTTCCCTTGGATGGGTTAGTGCCCTGTGTCCCAGCTACCCATTTCGTTTTTATTTTTTCCTTTCCTCACCGCCTCTTTAGTTGGCTCCCATATGTATCCCTGGATTTGGTCTGGCCCTGCTTTTCATTACTTCTTGTAAATCTTGTGGCAGCGTCTTCATTGCTATTTGCCGATGAATCAGACAGTGAGTTCCAATGACTTGGGGTGGCTCATTCATTAGCAAATGTTGAAATCCAGATCGACAGTCTAACATAGATAGAGCACCATATGTGCAAACACCACAAACCTTTTCCCAAAAAAACTTATGCTCTTTCAGTAATGAATCAACTGTGTTCAAATACATCACGTGCAGTAGTTATCATTTCAAGAGGTTTGCAAAAAAGAAACTCATCTTTAAAGTATCCATCATTAATAAACCTCACGTAAGCCAGTCACTGTGAACAGTTTGCAACGTCTGTAGATTCATCGAGCTGGATGCTGAATATCGGAAGTGGAGCAGATTTAATTTCCTGGATTACCTGATCAAGAATATCAGCAGACATGTCATCTATTCTGTGGACAGTGTCATTAGATAAGGAAATTTCACTGAATTTCATAACAAATTCATCTCTGATCATAACTCAAACAATGCCTTTGGCCACTGGCAACAGTAAATTCTCAGCAATGGTGAGAGGTTTCATAGCTCTGGTGATTCTGAATGCCACCAAATATGAAGCTTCAATGGCTGTTACATTTTGTTTGTGGTACTTGTCACCAGTGTCAAGTCTGGCTTTCTTGAGTCCATCAGCTTTGCTTCTAAAATAGTGGTATCCTTGCCGGCAAAGCTCAGATGCTTGCTATCAAAATGGCATTTTAGTTTGTTCAGCTTCATAGATTCGGCTGACAGAACTTCACAACAAATAACAAATTGCAGTTTCTCAATTCCTGCTGTCATTTTTGAGGTAAAGCCATACTGTAAAAAAATCCTCACTATATTTTCTTTTCTTAATGTTCTTCTCTACATGATCCATTGTCATAGGATGATTTGCTAATGAAAATAATATATAACAATCGCTTTAATAATACAAAAGATAATAGATGGCATAATTCAGTCAATACAGTTTATTAAAGTTTCCTATCATTTACCATTCTCTGTGTTGTTGTTTTTTTTACATACCTGTTACTATCTCAGGGGTGCAGTATTCACATCAACCACTGCTGAAAATAAAAAGACCAATCAGCATCCAGATTAAGTTCCCATGGTACACATATATAGATATATATATGCCATAGTTGATGATTTTACATTTACTCAGTAATTATAATTCACAGGTGTCATCTTACCTCCAATACTGCTGCTTTCTACATAGTAGCTGCTCTCTACACATGTGTGACTGGTCTGTTTAAGTACATTATGGCACCAACCCTGTCACATACACCTGTATTTGTACAGGGTGTGTGTGATAGGGTTGGCACAATGATGTCATCACACTGGGTACTCTTTTGTGGGCATATCTGCATGTGGGCGGACCGAACTGGAGATGGTGTCTCAGTTCCTAAGACAATCAGAAATATGTGTTTTCTGATGGTCTTAGGCAATCCCTGTGAAAGGGTCATTCGATCCCCCCAAAGGGTCACAACCCACAGGTTGAGAACCAGTGCTCTAAAGGGAGTCAAAGACAGATTAAAAAACACAGATCCAGGTGTGGGTTTGGGGTTCACACTAAATCCTAGCTCCAATTTAAGAATAGTTTGTTCTTACATAATGGTCCTGCTCGATACTTGCCCTCAGGAAGGGAACACAGAAGGTATGGGTGCTATAACAAGATGTGGTGAAGAAATTAGATGGTGTCCAGCTATCAGATAAAATAGTGCCTGGAGTTTTAAAGCCTTGTTTCTAAAAAAATCAACCATCTAGATGAGATGTCAACTAAGTCCACATGGAAGAAGCACACCAACATCAGTGACCAAAGGATTGTAAATCGTATAATCTGAAGCTGAAGGAGGGAATAGTGTCAGCGTCTAAATTGTGAGATTCTGGTTTGCAGAAGGCTATGCATGACAATGGAAGAAGCCCAAGATACTTTTGTGAGATCTACAGAGGAAATAAACCTTTGGCGATTTCCCTCTATCCATACTGGAGGGATGAGGATAAACTGGTTACCAAACAGAATACATTAGAGACATGACTACAGGAGATCAAAATGATAAACCTGACTTGAACAGCTAAAACCTTATCAGTTGATCCCCTCTGATATACATTGGGCCTGATCTGGTTTTCAACATTTTCGTGTTATTTTATTTTATTTTTGATGTTGAGGCTTTTCTCTGATGTATTTTTTCATTGGGGGTAGCTCTCTTGAATTTTTGTTGTGTATTTTTTTGGATATAAAATCCATGATTGATGGACCTATAGTGACAACAGGTAGAATAAGGGTTCCGGGGGTGCACAATGGGGGAGGAAGGCAGAAGGAATATTAAGGAGTTCAAGAAGGAAGAGAATGTTTTGAAACTGACTGTTGTAGAAATTGTACAATACTGATTGATGTCACCGAACTACGGAATTATATGATATCTGAATTTCTCCCAATAAGATGGTTTTGGAAGAAAAATTAAATGAAAAATAAATAAAAGAACAAACTGATCTGTTCACAAAATAAAGAAAAAGACCATGAACACGAAGGATCAACACAGTGACTGTGACAACAGGCCCAAACAGCAAGTGTGAAGATGCTACAGGACAGGTACTGTTGCGTGAATTGAAACCGATTTAATGGTACTCACTGAAGAAAGGCGAGGCTTTGTCCACCAGTAAAGCATCTTGGAAACTCACAGAAGCTGTTCTACCCTGTCTTATAAGTCACTCACTATGCATTAGAATTGACTCAGTCGCAGTGAGGTTTTGTTTGGTAATAACAACATGGGCAAAGGTTTCAAACTTTTCATATGTTTGTTGCCTACCTGAAAAAATTAAGTGGTTTCTTCATATCCTTTGCCCATTTTAAAATTAGATTGTCTTTTGTTGTCTATAGTTTTGACATTTCTTAGATTTTAGAGATTAGTTCATGTTCAACATGTCATTGTAAATATTGTCCCCCAGTCTGTAGGTTTGTTTTCACTGTTACAGTGAAATCCTTTGATGCACACAGTGTCTAATTTTAAGGAGGTCTCAATTATCTAATTTTTTTCTGCTACTTGTGTGTTTTCATTTATGTTTGATAGTGTTTTTGTGCCACGTATTTGGGCCATTGGAGCCCTGGTGGTGTAATGGTTATGTTTGGATTATAATCATAATGTTTGGCAGTTCAAAACAACCAGCAGCTCCACGGGAGAAAGACTGGGCTTTCTACTCCTGTAAAGTTACCGTCTTGGAAACCCACAGAGGGTCACTATGAGTCAGCATTGACTGATGGCCGTGAGTTTGGTTTGGGTTTATTAGGTTTCTTAAGTCTGCCTCTATTTTTTCAATGATGGTCTTTTTGCTTTTAGTTTTACACTTAGGTCTTTGATCCAATTTAAGTTCAATTTTTGTATGCGGTATGAGATGTGAATCCTGTTTCGTTTTTCTGCAAATGGATAATCAGTGTTTTCATCATTTGTTAAAGATATTATCTCTTCCTGTTTAATATGTTTTGACATTTTGTCAAAGATCAGCTGTCTATAGAGCACAGATTTACTTCTGAGTCCTCAGTTCTATTCCACTGGTCTATGTGTCTGCTTTTCCAGTATCAGATTGTTTTGATTGCTGAGGCTGTGTAGTAGGTTACTATACCAGGTAGTGTGAGGCCTCCTGATAGGTTCTTATTCAATGTTGCTTTGCTTGTCTGAAGTCTCTCTTTCATAGAAAGTTGGTGGTTCATTTTTCCATCTCTTTAAAAATAATTTTGGAGTCTGGGTCAGGATTGAACTATAACTGTAAATAGCTTTGCATAGTATTGACGTTTTTGCAATAGTCAGTCTTCTATCCATGAGCATGATGTATTCTTCCATTTATTTAGGTCTCTTTTGGTTCTGTAGTAATGTTTTGTAGCTTGCTTTGTACGTTGTTCTTGTTGTTGTTAGGTGTCGTTAAGTGTATGTCTACTCATGATGACCCTATGTAGAACAGAAGGAAACACTGCCCAATCCTGTGCCAACCTCAAAATTGTTGTTGCTTGAGCCCATCCGTTGTTGCAGTCACTGCGGAAGTCCATTTTATTCAAGGTCTTCCTCTTTTTCGCTACTCTTCTACCTTACCAAGCATGATGTCATTTTCCAGGGATTGATCTCTCCTGATAACCTGTACAGATCCTTTGCTTCTTTGGTAAAATTTATTCCTAAATATTTACTCTTTTGATTTGATAGTAAATGATGTTGTTTTCCTGAATTCCTTTTCAGAATGCTACTGCTTAATAAAAAGAAAATTCAACTGGTATCTGTTAGTTGATCTTGTACCTTGCCACATTGCTGAATCTTTCAATAACTTTCAGTAATTTTCTTGATGAATCTTTGTAATTTTCTATTTAGAGAATCATATCATCTGAAAATAGAGAGTTTTACTTCTTTACAAATTTGGATGCCTTTATTTCTCTTTCTTTTCCTATAGGTCTGGTCAAGACTTCTACCACAATTTTATTTTTAAAAGAGTTTTGCACAACTCTTTTAAAAATGAATAAATCATTTTAATGGGGACTCTTACAGCTCTTATAGCAATCCATACATCAATTGTTTCAAGCACATTTGTACATATGTTGCCATCATCATTTCTAAAACATTTTCTTTCTACTTTAGCCCTTGGTATCAGCTTCCACCACAATTTTACATAGGAGTTATAGTAAAGGGCATCCTTATCTGGTTCCCGTTCACAAGAGAAATGCTTTCAACCTCTCGCGATTGAGTTGGTTTTTATGTATGCCATTTATTATTTATTTATATTTCAACAGTTTTTGGCACTTCTTCCACATATCATACAATTCAGTAATTCACTCATATCAAGATGAGTTGTACAACCATCAGCACAATCAATTTTAGAATATTTTATTCTTTGTATTCATCATTATGAGGGTGATAATTATTTTTACTTGTGATAAAATATACATAACAAAACATTCTCCAATTCAACAACTTCTGAATGTGTATTTCAGTGCCATTGATTATATTTTTCATATTGTGCAATCATTATAGCTATCCCTTTCCAAATTACTCCACCACCATTAACATAAACTCAATGCCCCTAAGTGAGACACTCTTTCTCCTTGATCCATGCTAATCATTGGTCAACATTGGTTTCTTTTTTATTAGTTTTCTTGATACAAAACTCACACATTTCCTTTGCATAGTTAGGTCACTTTAAAAAAGAGTTGTATATACATTATCAAATTCAATTCTAGTGAATTCAGTTCTCCCCCTTCCTGAATTCATGGTGGGCTCTCCAGTTCCTCTCACCTTCCCCACCGCTCCCCAGTCCCTGGTAAACCATTATATCAGTTTTGTCTCTATGCATCCATTCCTTCTGTATTTCATAAACTGGGAAGCCTAACAGAAACAATAAAAACCTAAAGCAAAGTGAAACAGAAAGAAAAAAATAATAGTAATATAAAGATAAAAGTAAAGAGTAAAAATAAAACGACCACCAACAATATTTAAAAAACAAGAGAAGAAATTTCTGTCTTGGAACAAGTGAAATATTTAAGCCTAGAGCAAATTCAGGTTGGATTGAGAGGGAAGTCAACTAACCAAATATATTATAGTGTGTGAGGGAAACAGGACTGGGAAGAGAGTGTATGAGGATGAATTCTTTATTCTCATATTTTAAGAAGTCTGGGAGGCCAGGATTCTGGGTGGGAAGGAGGCCTTCACATTTGTGAGTGAGAGATGAGTCCCAATCATAATTAAGATTAATCCCCATTAGCATAATTCTCATAACTAAGAGAAATCTCCAAAATATCCTCCCCTAATAGTGCTGCCTTAAATTTACCTCTTACAAGCATCTGGCTGGTTGCTGTCTGGCAGGCAGTTTTATCTATAGGAGCAGACATGTTGTGATTGCTGTCTTTGCTCAGAGGACAATCACTCCCTCTTACCTAAAGTGACGGGAGAATACAGTCTCTCTCTGTGCCTGGACCTAGCACCTTGTTGGTGAGCACCCCCAAACTTTTGTCTTTCTCTTAATTTTCTTCCCTTCAATTACACAACCATCCCTTAGGACCCATCTGGTTGGGAGGCTGGATATTACAACCATGGTTGGATCCACCACAATCAAACTCATGGTAATTTCTGTCTGATGGATCTGCCAGAGGCTTAATCTGACTAGATACTCAGCGGATGGATCTTGGCCACCCATAGCCTTCTACAAATTGGGTGTTCACCACATTTGCTTATGCACCCGTTTTGTCTTCCGCGATCATGTCGGGAAGGTGAGCATCATGGAATGCCAGTTTAATAGAACAAAGTATTCTTACATTGAGGGAGTACTTGAGTGGAGGCCCAATGTCCATCTGCTACCTTAATACTAACCCTACAAATATATGCACATACATCTATTTCCTCATCCTTATATATAAATATATTTACATATGTATATGCCTTTATTTAGACCTCTATAAATGCCCCTTTTCCTCCTAGCTCTTTCTTCTATTTTCTTTTACTTTGCTCTTGTCCCACTATCATGCTCAGCCTTCATTTGGGTTTCAATAATATCTCTGGGTTACATTACCCTTGATCACGCCCTACCAGGGCGTATTTATTTGTCTGTTACTACTTTATTTATTATTTTAAGTCATTTTATGGGGGCTCATACAACTTTTATCACAATCCATACATACATCAATTGTGTAAAGCACATTTATACATTCGTTATCCTCATCATTCTCAAAACATTTGCTCTCCACGTAAGCCCCTGGTATCAGCTCCCGATTTTTCCCCTCCCTCCCCATTTTCCTATCCCTCATGAACCCTTGATAATTTATTAATTTTTTTATCATATCTGTCTGATGTCTTCCTTCATCCACTTTTCTGTTGGCCATCCCCCAGGGGGAGGTTATATGTAGATCCTTATAATTGGTTCCTCCTCTCTACCCCACTCTCCTTTCACCCTCCCGGTATTGTCACTCTCACCACTGGTCCTGCAGGGATCATCCGTCCTGGATTTCCTGTTTCCAGTTCCTATCTGTACCAGTGTACATCCTTTAGGTTAGCCAGATTTGTAAAGTAGAATTGTGATCATGATACTGGGTGGGGAAGGAACTAGAGGAATGGAGGCCAGCTATCAAAAGATATAGTGTCTAGGGTGTTAAGACTTGAAGGTAAACAAGCAGCCATCTAGCTCAGGAGCAACAACGTCCACATGGAAGAAGCACACCAGGCTGGGTGATCACTAGGTGCTGAAGGGATGAAGTATCAGTCATCAAAGAACAAAAAATAAAATCATTGTGAATGAGGAAGAGTGTGGGCTGGGGACCCAAAACCCATCTGTAGGCAACTGGACATTCCCTTATAGAAGGGTTATAGTAAGGAGATGAGCCAGTCAGAATGCAGTGTAAAAACGATGAAACATACAATTTTCCTCTAGTTCCTAAATACATCTCTGTAAAGAATGATGTTGGACTCTGGATTAGGATTACATTATATCTTCAGGATTATGTTATATCTGTAGATAGCTTTGGGTGACATTGCCATTTTCACAATGTTAAATCTTCCTATCCATGTGAATTATATATTCCTCCATTTATGTTGTTCTCCTTTGGTTTCTTGGAGTAGTTTTGTTTATTTCTTGTAGTTTTCTTTGTACAGATCTTTTGTTTTGCTGGAAAGATTTATTCCTGAGTAATTCATCATTTGGGTGGGTATTATAAATGGTATTCCTTACTGGATTTACTTGTCAGAATAATAAATGCAGGAATAGAACCAATTTTTGTATGTTGATTTTGTACTTTGTCACTTTGCAGAAACTTTCAATTAGTTCCAACAATTTTTGTTTCTTATTTGTACCATTTTAATCTCCTTTTTCCTTTGTTAAATTTGGCAGTGGTGTGTTGATCTTGTTGATTCTTTCTATTGTTTTGTTCATTTATTTCTGTTCTAATTTTTATTTCTTTTTTGTTGTCTTCATTGCAGTCTTATTTTGCTGCTTTTTTTAATTTGTTGGAGATGCTGAGTTAAGGTGTTGATTTTGGTTCTTTCCCATTTTTATAATATGCACTTTTTCCATATAAATTGCCCTCTAAATATTGCTTTGTTGTGTCCTAAGGGCTTTAGTATGTTGCATTTTCATCTTGTTTTGAGTTGGGAAGTGTTTTAATTTCATTTTGAAAATTTGTTCTATCATACAGTAGCTGTAAAGCAGGCTGTTATTGAATTTCCGTTATTTTATTTATTTCCTTGATCTTCCAATAATTTATTTATAATTTTATAATATTGTGATCTAAGAAGATGCTTTGTAGTATCTAGAGATTTTAAAATTTATTGAAACCTAATGTACAGTCTAGTCTAGAGAATGGTTCATGTGCAGTGGACAAGAATTTATATTGTGCCATTTTTAGATTGAGTCTCTCTATGTGTCTATAAGGTCAAGCTGGTTGCTTGTATTGCTTGGTTCTTCAGTCTTCAAGTTTCTTTCTCATTGTTTTAACCGTCATTGAAAGTGGTGTACTAAAATCCCCTACTATTATTGTACAGTTGTCTATTTCTTGCTTCAATTCCTAAGAATTCAAATAATGTATTTTGAGATTCTTCCTCTGGATGCATAAACTTTAAGGCAATGCCCCCTTGTTCACTTGATCCTTCAGTTATTATATACTGCCCTTTTTTGTCTCATATACTTGATTTTGTCTTAAAGTCTATTTTATCAGAAATTAATATTGCCATATTAAATGTTGGAGTTAAAATCAGAAGTCTTAGATTTAAAAATAGCTGCTTCAAGTTTAATTTTTAAAAGTGTCATTGTAGTTCACAATCTTACTAACAATGAGTGACTGCCCACTTACTTGGATTATCCCTAGTGCTGACGGCTGCAATTGTAATTTCTGCAAGCTGATGGGTGAAAATGCTGTTATTGTCACTTTAATGAAGGTGAACCTAAGTACATTTTCTGTTTTATTTTCCATTGAATCTTTCTTGTTGCTAGTTACCTAGACATATATGTAATAAAATGTAAATAATTTTCATTGGTCCCTATCATTTTGTGTTGGTGTTCATTTTAATAATTTAACAATTAAAGAATTTAAAAGAAAAATATGTACTGTGTTATAAAGATGTTTTCTTGTCATTTGCCTCTCATTTTTGCTTTTGATGTATTTTCCAAAAGCAAAGTTTACAATTTTCTATTGAAAATATGCTTTTTCATTTGTAACTTTGTGTCTTATGCATTAGACAGCATTTTATCAAAATTTTCCTATTTGAGAAGCTTTATATTTATGGTTTTTAACTCGAGTAGAATTTATTTATGGAGTGTGATGTGAGAGTTTAATTTTGTTTCCATCCAAATGGAAATATGGTTATACTTGCAATTTAACTGATTGAAAAGACTGTCTTTGTCATCAGTTTACTACTTACTTTCACAAGTTTAGTTTGATTGTTAGACCTTCTCTTCTGTAGTAATGGCTTTTGTCTCGTGACTTTGTAGTAACTTTAAAAGTTGGGCAAGCTATCTTAGGCCTTGAAGGCCAGAAATTGGATACTCAGTTAAAACAACAATAAATTCTATTTCACAGTTGACGATGCAGCTACATTTGGTCAATCCCTGGTGGCATAATGGTTATACATTGAGCTGCTGCTAATCACAAGGACAGCAGTTCAAAACCTCCAGCAGCTCCTTGGGATAGAAACTCCCACAAACAGTTACAGTCTCTGATACTTACAGGGGTAGTTCCACCCTGTCCTATAGGGTCACTAAAAGTTGTCACCAACTCGATGGCAGTGAGTTAGTTTGTTAAAATTAGTTTTAGCCAGTGGAATGTGAAAGAAAATGTGCAGCTTTAGATACCTGTCTTTAATGGAAACCAAGTTACTTTCTATTTTTGTTTCTTTTTTTAACTCAGCAAATTAAGATATCAGTGGGATGACAAGTCATCTTACACCATGTGAATAACACCACCATCTCCGGAGTGCTGGGAAACAAAACAGAAAGAGAACCACTTCAAACCATTACATGAGCGCATCTACCAGCCCATTTCTGGAGCAGAGTGGGAGAGCGCTTTGCTATACTGCTAAATCCACTGACGATCTGTTCCTTCCCAATATTCTTCCAGCTCTCTGGAATCTTGCCACTTCATGTCTCACGCAGTTTGACAAAGCTGCTGAAGTTAAGCACCTCAGATCCAAATCAGCAGATAACGAGATGTTGTTAATCTACAGTTATTATAAACAAGTCACCATGGTGACATAAACACAGAAAGACCTGGAATGTTGGACTTCCAAGGCAAGGCCAAGTTGGGTGCCTTGAGTGAATTGAAAGGGACCTCCAAGGAAGTTGCCATGAAAGCTTACATAGACAAATTAGAAGAGCTGAAGAAAAAGTATAGACTATAAGGGACTAGATAAGTATGTCAGCCAAGCTTTGATCCTATCAGATGTAACGCCATATTCTTTCTAATATTGTGGTTGGTGGAAGCAGATTGTCTTAAGATAAACCCGAGAAAGGAATTCCTGGGCTTCCGAGTAACAGAGTGCATTTATAAGACAGGCTGAACCTCATTTCCTTCTTCAAGTAATCCAGGACCATTACATTCCACAGTTTAGGCAAGCTCAACTCAGGGAGCTATTGCACAAGATGATCTGACCTTTGTCTAAGGCAAAGTGCATCTTTCCCTTCTGTTCCCTGGGAGGCAGCTGAAACAGAGCATTCTGACAAATATCAGTTTTGGGAGTTTAGAGATTTATTTTTATTTATTTTGAGGTTAGAGATTTATGTTAAGAAAGTTTGAAGTGTAACAAACCCCTTAGAGCTTTTGTCATGACATGGCATATTCGTGAGCAGCTGTGAACACAAGACTTTTGTTTACTTCACCAATTGTTTTGTTTGTCACTAATCTCTTTCTTTATTTGTCATTTGGAACACATCACAGTTTGTTTTTTTAAAATTTTATTTCTGGAAGAGTGTAAACTTTCATCTTAAAACAGCATTTTTCAGTTCCGGGTGGGGGAGGGGGAGGAGGGTAAGGAAGTGGTGTTAATAAACACAGGGACAAGGGAACAACATGGGACCCAAAATGGTAGTGAGGGGGGAGTGGCAGGCCTGATGGGGAACGATAAAGGGTAAGGTTGCGTAGAGAAGAGGTATAGCTGTAGCCCAGGTGGGGACGGAGCATGGTGGTGGGGCAGGAGGAAAGTCAAGGGAGATGGAGGAAGGAGCTGGGAGTCAAGGGGCATTTATGGAGGTCTAGACAAAGACATGTACATGCAAACATATATATGAGGATGGGGAAATAGATCTAAGTGTCTACATTTATAGGTTTAATATTAAGGTGGCGGAAGGACCTTGGGCCTCTACTCAAGCACTCCCTCAATGCATGAATACTTTCGTTTATTAAATTGGTACTCTATGATGCTCACTCTCCCGACACAACTGCTGAAGCCAAAGTGGGTGAACAAGTAAATGTGGTGAAGAAAGCTGATGGTGCCCGGCTATCAAAAGAGATAGTGACTGGGGTCTTAAAGGCTTGAAGAAAAACAAGCGGCCATCTAGCTCAGAAGCAACAAAGCCCACATGGAAGAACACACCAGCCTGAGTGAGCGAGTGATCCCAAAGGGATCAGTTATCAGGCATCAAAGAACAAAAAATCATCATATCATTGGCTGCACACCTCCATGATAGGATCGCTGAAGACAAATGGGTGCATAAGCAAATGTGGTGAAGAAAGCTGATGGTGCCCGGCTATCAAAAGAGATAGTGTCTGGGGTCTTAAAGGCTTGAAGGTGAACAAGCGGCCATCTAGCTCAGAAGCAAAAAAGCCCACATGGAAGAAGCACACCGGCCAGTGTGATCACGGGGTGCCAAAGGGACCAGGTATAAGGCATCATGCAAAAAAAAAAAAAAAAGAATATGTGTATGTGTATATACATACATATATATATATACCATATTGAATGAAGGGGGAAGTGCAGAGTGGAGACCCAAGGCCCAAGTGTCGGCCACTGGAGATCCCCTCATAGAGGGGTTTAGGAGAGGAGATGGGTCAGTCAGGGTGCGAGGTAGTACCGATGAAGAGCACAGCTTTCCCCCAGATCCTGGATCCTTCCTCCCCCCAACTACCATGATCCGAATTCTACCTTGCAGGGCTGGATAGGGCAGAGGTTGTACACTGGTACATATGAGGGCTGGAGGCACAGGGAATCCAGTGTGGATGATACCTTCAGGACGAAGGGTGTGATGGGCAATGCTGGGAGAGTGTAGGGTGAGTGGGTTGGAAAGGGGGAACTGATTACAAGGATCCACATGTGACCTCCTCCCTGGGAGAGGGATGGCAGAGAAGGGCGGGAAGGGAGACTCCGGATAGAGCAAGATATGACAAAATAACGATGTATAAATTACAAAGGGCACACGAGGGAGGGGGCAGCGGGGAGGGAGGGGAAAAAAAGAGGACCTGATGCAAAGGGCTTAAGTGGAGAGCAAATGCTTTGAGAATGATTGGGGCGGGGAATGTATGGATGTGCTTTATACAATTGATGTATGTATATGTATGGATTGTGATAAGAGTTGTATGAGTCCCTAATAAAATGTAAAAAAAGAAAAGGGAAAAGAAAGAAAGAAAAGAAAATGATTAGGGCAAAGAATGTACAGATGTGCTTTATACAATTGATGTATGTATATGTATGGACTGTGATAAGAGTTGTATGAACCCCTAATAAAACGTTTTTAAAAAAACAGCATTTTAAAAAATCCAGCATCTTAATATTAACAATGAGACTTCACATAATTTAAACCACACCCATCGTAACATTCTAAAGTACATGGCACTGTTTTCCAGTTTTTGAACCATTTACATCAAGTCTGCTATTTTTCTACTTGTTTTGCTTTTATTTACCATGTATTACTTTTTCTTTGCCTATATTCTTTCTTTCCAAGCATTCCACTTGTAGCTACTTAGTATATTATTGTGGGTCAAAGTCTTCCTGAACCTTTTTGTCCATGATAATAACTTTTTGAAGACTGGGCCATATACCAAACAGAACTGGGAAACCTTGGGGATCTGTGGGGTCAAAATTGTTTTCTCAATAATTCTAAGGCTTTATTTTTCATTTACACTTTCATTCTTTCATGAGGGTACAGTCGAGGTGCCTTGAGCCTATGTGACACAAGACATTGTTGATAAAACCTGAATACAAAGCATATTATTGTTATACATTAAAAATATTCTCCTTTTTAGAAAAAGATTTTCAAAATATTCTAACAATGTTACCCTTCTCACTGGTTATTTTTGTTATCAAGGTTTATTTTGGGGGGAGCAGGGAGGAAGGGGAAAAATAAGGAGCTGATACAAAGGGCTCAAGTAGAAAGCAAATGTTTTGAGAATGATGAGGGCAACAAATGTACAAATGTGCTTGACATACAATGGATGTTTGTATGGATTGTGATGAGTTGTATGAGCCCGCAGTAAAATTTTAAAAATAGATTTATTTTCACAAAAGAGATTAATATATACAGTTTATTTTAAAATAAAAATATTAAGGTATCTTCCAGCTTGAGGTTGTTGTTGTAAAATGAGGCGTTGTTCTAGGTCAGGGTCCTGAGAAAACAGATTCTGAGATGAAAACTTGTGGCTAGATTTATTGGAACATCACCTGTAAGGGGAGCAGAATTGGGTGTAATTGAACTGTGTTCTGGTTACAATTCCTTGGTGAGCTGTAGATCTGGTGTGGTCATTTGGAGTTGTCCTAATTTGAGGCAAAGAGGACCAGGGTGTCCTTGGGGAGGCTGGGAAGCTCCATTCATCTGAAAGCAATTTCTGAGGTGCAATTTAGCTTTGGGTTATCAGTAGTCTAGATAGCCATTTTCAGTTGGCAAGAGGTATGAGTGCCCCTGTTACTCATTGTGGAACCTGACAACTCTGAAGAATTTACTACAACTTACTACCCAGTAAAGAATTTACCCTTGCCTAAACAGAGGCCGGGTCTTTGTCTTCAGATCATAATGACAAGAAGTGTCAGACCTGGTAGGAATATATTTTTTCTAGAGGCCCTAGGTCACACCAGATAGTCTAACAATTTGTGTTAGGGTGAATATCAATTTAACTTCAAGGGGGAGGGGGTGTGTGTTGAAATCTGTTATCAGCTGTGTGGGAATTCAACCACGCCAACATGATGGAACTCCAACTTTGGACACGAAGGCTTAGATGAACTTCCACAGTTGGCAATACACATCATTTCAGGGCAAAATAATGTTATCCCTGACTCTTCTGGATGTGTACTATCAGAAACTGTGCGCTTAGGAATTCCCTGGACTCTGTTCCTCATGTCTCTTCCCTTGGGAAATTTTAATCTGTATTCTTATAACAGTAACACCTCTTAGTGAATTCTGTGTTATTTCACTAAGCATTGAATCTGAAGATAGCCTTGGGGTCTTCTAAACGTGTAAATGCTATCAGAAGTGAGGAAGGGCTGGAGAACTAATGTGTTATTCTGGGTACTTTACAGAAACAAATCCACAGAAACTCATGCATAAGAGAGAGTTTTATATAAAGGGTAAGTGCACATCAAGAAAACATCCCAAACCCAGTGCTGCTCAAGCCCACAAGTCCAACATTAACCCATATGTCTGACACCAATCCACAAAATCCTCCTCCATCTCATGAAACACACTCAATGATGCCAACTGCAGGAGGAAAGCCAAATCAGTGAGCGTGTAAGCATCTCAGCACTGGCAGGGGGCTCCACACGGCTGCTCCAGCACCCAGGGCTGCATTGGGGTAGGTCCATTTGGCTTTTCCTCAGGGATGTCTTGCAGGAAGCAAGCCTTGCGAGCTGAAATAGGGAACTGGATAAGGTAGCTGCACCCTGGTCTGACCATCACAAAACAAGAGACCCGAGAACCATTGTTCTCTCCACCCTTCAATTGACCCCACAGGTGTTTATCTGCCAGGTTGGCACAATACATTTTAACTCACCTCCTAATTTGCATTTAGTGTCAAAGTTTTGTGCTCACCTCCCTAACTTTGTACTTACACTTCAGAGCTCCCCTAGTTACCAGATTGAAATGACCAATGGCAGGACTATGCCTGAGATCATACCCTTCACTTATTACTCTTTCGTATTCTGCTCCTTCCATGTCCTTCCCTTCTTTCTGGGAGCAGGTTCTTAATAAATCACTGATACAGAAATACTCATCTTAAGATCTGCTTCCAGGAAACAGCCTAAAAGAATGTTCCAAACAAAATTATATTCCATTATTCAACCTTTAGCCACAAATGTTATATTTTTAGAAAATGAACAGCCTCTCGGCTAATTGTTGTCCTAAAATCTTAAGAAACCTCCTTTATTGTTAGGGGAGCTGGCCCCTAGCAAATCATCACAGACCCAGTAGATACAATTGTACAGCAATAATAAGTAAAGATTATAGTAAAGTCATAGAGAATATGAGGAGAGATTGAAATAATGGAGTCAGACACATTTCATCATAGCATGCTCACCTCAGCCCCGCTTGATGGTATAGGGCAGGAGAAAGAGCAAGTTTATTACTAACCATTCCTTATGTATCTTTTGGGGTATCCAAGCCCACTATTACAGATAAGGACATATGTCACAGGAAGGGGTTGTTGCTATAGGTAATACAGTAATGGGAGGGGGGAAATCTAGAGGGTATACTCACAATAGGAAGAGGAGGGATTAAGGGTACACATGTGACAAGAAGTGCAGACCCTAGATTCATGATGGCGGCCTAACCTTGATTGTCCTAGAGCTGGAGACTTTATTTAGTCTAAGCTTTCAGGGGAAGCAATCCACTGTCCCTAACAGCAGGGAGTGAGCCCTACCTATTGCGGGAGAAACAATGGTGTCTGCTTGCTCTGGATGGCCGGAGTCTTCAGGGAGATAACTTAACAATCATTTACCATCAGTTGCAAGCAGTGTCCTATGTCTAACATATATATTTGGGGGAGTCAAGCAGGGAAAGTCTTTTTGTATCCCACACTTTATCTTTTTACTCATATTTCATATTGGAAAATCCTATTGGTTCATTTAAAAAATATTTCAAATCTATCAACTTACACTGTTCTATCTCTAATTCAACCCATATTGTTCTATTTTGTTTTGTAAGGTCATGTGCATTATTGGACATCATGAAGTTAAAAAGAATGAAAAACTTTTCTAGCATGAAATCATGTACACCCAAGCAGACAGATTTACCATCTCAGTCATTTGTATCTCTTGACTCTGAGAACACGAATAACAAACAGATTTACAAAAATCTGATTATTTGCTAGTTAATGTATAATTCAACTGTACCACAGATTCAGGTTTAATGTTAAGCACTTTAGCTCACTTGGTTTGGAGTCACACTTAGGAGGGGGAGAATAACGGCTTGTCCAAAAAGAGTATAGTATCTAATGTTGCCCATAGGGAATGTTAGCAAAATGTTAAATGGTTCCAGTATCTCCAAAGCTGGGGGCAAGGAAATATAAGGCATATGCCTTATTTTATATGAAATATGTGTCCAAAGATATATGAAATATGGACTACATAAAAAAATCCTCAAAGAATTATGAGAGGACAATGAAAATTTAGCAAAAAAAGGGGGGAGATGACATCTTGAAACTAAAAATATGTACAGAGGCTTTCTTAGCAAGATAACACATTGATTTTGAAAACTGTTAATAACAGCAACAAAAGGTCTGCAGATGTTAGGTGTTCTTTTTAGGCTAGATTTATTACATACTCTACTAAGAAGAGATTATGCAATAACAATAGTCATAGTTGTTTAAGTTTTGGTAAATTTTGTTCTCATAAAAATCATCCCATTTAAAAAAATCACCTGTTAAAATTTATAAACCATTGTCAATCTTCAAAAAATAGCTACCAAAAGTCAACCATTGGTATAATCATGATTTCTCTTTACAACTTTAGTTTGAAAATCTTAATTTTACTAAATCGGCTTTGAATACATGCAATTGAGGTTTAAATATGAAAGCTAAAGGTCCTATTTAGCCAACACTTCAAATGCCAATCTCCTCTTTTAAAAAGGAATTAGTAGTTTCTTTGTATCAAGAAATATTGTGGAGATGGTATAATAAAAATTACCTTAAGCAACGCATTGTGGTTGGAAGGGTGCCAGCCCCCCACCACTAATCAATGGTTCGATAGATGCAATTGTATGGTTGAAATATATAAATATTATATTAAAGTCATTGAGAGCATGAGGGATAGGAGATAGAAATAATGGAGCCAGACATATTTCATGGTAGCATGCTCACCTCAGTCTCACTTGGTGGTCCACATGGAGAGGGAAGGGAAGGAGGGTAAGGGGAAAGGGGAGTGAGGACAGGAGAGGAGAGGCCGACCAGAAACCAACAGAGGGGAACCAGAGAGAGAGCTCTTTATTGTTAACCAAGGGCTATCTATATACCTTTGCAGGGAGTGCAAGCCCACTAATTACAGGTAAAGATATATGTCACAGGAAAGGGTTGCACTATACAGCAATGAGAGGGGAACAATCTAGGGATATACACGCAATAGGAAGAGGGATTTGGGGTTTCCATGTGACAAGATGGGCAGATACTAGATTCAGTATGGCAGCCTAACTTTGGATGTCACTGAGGTTTGACTTGTTCTCTGGATCTCCATAGAAACCATTATCAGTAGGGTGTAAACCCCACCTACAGAGATCAAGCTAATGGTCACAAGCCTTTAGGGAGGTAGTTTGACAATCATTTATCACTAGCTGCAAGCAGTTTCTTAAGTCTAACATATATTTGGGGGAGACAAGTTGAAGAAATCTTTGTTTCCCACAATGCATTGTCAGAGAAAGATTCTTTTAGCGTCTAAGATCACCTCCATTGTTTCCATTACGAACTAGAAAGAGTGCATTGTTTGGGCCAGGTCTGAACTAGGCAGCCCTGTTTGGACTAAGCTGAACCAGGTCCTGGCCCTGCATGTGCTTCCCTGCACATCCCAAAGGTCAGCAGCAGACAGCGCCAAAAAAGATAACCAGTGAAACCAGATGCTCAGGGTTCAAAGAAAGCAGCAAGGAGCTGACAAGCAATTCCAGACCCCATATGCTAATTGCCCTACATTCCTCACCTCCTCTTTAAAAACTTATGCCCCCAGCTGCTGAGCACGATTTCCCTGACCTATTGACCTAGGTCACTGAACCTAGTCTGGGAGCTCCCCCTAATAAAGCTATTTCTGTTTCTGCTCTCCCTGGTCCTGTCAGTTATGTTTGTCCGTCTCCCTGTACCTGTTTCACCTTTAAATGCATCAGTCAGGGTTGTGGGATGCATAAAATTATTTGTAGTTTAAGATTTAAGTAACTTAACATAACCACTTATGGTCACATTATAGAAACAAACATTGTGATAAATAGCAATACTAATGGTTGTACTATTCATATAGGAATTTACAGAACAAGAAAATATTGTAAATTTCTTAGAAAAATCATTCTCCATAAATAATCTGCACATAAATTATAAATCTACAAATCTGTTATTAAACAATCTTGGACATGTTATTAAAGAATCCTGGAAACATACCATGATACTCTAAAATAATATGTAAAAACATATTTGTCACACTGCCATTTAATTTTAAAAATTTTAATAGATTACATATTTACTTAAAGCTATGAAACTTTTGAAACTGAGTCTTAATTTCAGAAATGATACAATGTAAAAAAGGTATCACAAAGTTGATATATTAATTTTTATCATAGTGAACATGACTATCATTTCTAATTACTAATTTTCTAGATATATTTTAATGAAAATTTAGCATCTAATAAGGCATATATGGTTGTTACAATTTATTTTCTATATGCATAGAGTTCCCTCCATCCCATTAATTCTGAGAAATAAGTTAAAAAACATTATTAATAAAAAACACCCATATCACCATAACATATAACTTTTAAGATTTATCTTCTTTTTAAGAGAAAAAATTACAAGTAGAGCTGATAGCCTCCTTTAATCAGCAATCCTAATCCCAGTCTGCTGGATACAACTATTAGCATTAATTTGGTCCATTTTAGATACATATGTATGATAATAAAACCATGGTCCTGTTCTTTGTAAATGATTTTAATGTACATGAATATCATTCTACAGCATCATTTATATATAGACATATATTTTCACTCGACATTATTAACAATTTTACCAACACATATTACAAATATATTGTTTTTAACTGCTGGATATAACTCCTTCATTTGAATATAATACATTTTATTCATTCACTACCCCACTGATAAATGTTTAGGTTGTTTTCAATTAAGGCATACAAATGTGTGCACAGAGTCAGGAGTTTCTTTAGAATGTGTATGTAAAGAAGTGGAATTGCAAGGTCTTTTTATTAAAAATAAAATGCTTACCTGATGACATAATTGATATTGTCCTGTGTTTTATCCTAATAACTTCAGTTTGGATTTTCCCAGTCTAGGGTCCAAAACCTTTGAAATTGTTTTTATATGTTGTAAGGTTAGATGCAGTTTTATTTCCCAACATAAATAGCTAAAGACTTCATTAGCAATCATTTCCATACTTATTCATATCTTGTCTAATATGATGTTCACATATATTCTGCAGACTGCTTTAGCTGGTCTATTTTGCAAGACTTTTTAATTTATCTATTAATGTACTAGTAATGAATATTAATAACTTTTATAATATGTGTAATATATAGTTTGAAGGCACATCCGCTGTTCCTTTTCAAAAGTGTTTCAGCAATCCATAGAATTCTATTTAACATGATTTTAGGGTCATTTTATAAAGATCCTAAAATATTCTTGTGAGATTTAATTTGAAACTGCATTAAATCTATAAATTGTTTAGATTATTGAAAATTTTATATTGAATTTTCCCATTTAGTTACATGGTACTTCCCTGTATATATTCATGTTTTATGCCCTTTAACAATTTTTTCCATAAAGATCTTGTGAGTTTTTGTTGTATACTCCAGGATATTTAAAGTTAGAGCATGGTTTGAATTTGAGAAGTCTGCTCTTATTTAGTACACTTGACACTTCTCACCTATATGGATTCTTTTATGTATAGAAAGGGATGCTCTTTGAGAGAATGCTTTCCCACATTCATGACATTCAAAGGGTTTTTCACCAGTATGACTTCTCATATGTATAATAAGTATTGAACACTGAGAAAAGGCTTTCCCACACTTATTACACTCATATGGTTTCTCCCCTGTATGACTTCTTACATGAAGAGTAAGGGATGAGATTCGAGAGAAGGCTTTACCACATTCAGTACATTTAAATGGTTTCTCTCCAGTATGAATTTTCTCATGCTCAAGGAGATTTTGTCTTTGACTAAAAGCTTTTCCACATTGATTACAATGATATGGTTTCTCTCCAGTATGGATTTTCCCATGTTCAGTCAGATTTGATTTCTGACTAAAGGTTTTACCACATACTGTGCATGCATAGGGTTTTTCACCAGTATGTATTCTCTGGTGTCGAACGAGGTTTGACATCTGAATAAAAGCTTTCCCACATTCATTACATTCATAAGGTTTCTCTCCAGTGTGGATTTTCTGATGTGTAATAAGATTTTCTTTCCGGCTGAAGGCTTTTCCACATTCATTACATTCATAGGGTTTCTCAGCTGTGTGATTTCTCATGTGTACAGTAAGAGATGAACTTTGAGAGAATGCCTTCCCACATTCACTACATACATAGGGTTTCTCACCTGTATGACTTCGCATGTGTATAATAAATACTGAGCACTGAGAGAAGGCTTTCCCACATTTATTACATTTATATGGTTTCTCCCCTGTGTGACTTCTCATGTGCAGAGTAACAGATGACATTCGAGAGAAAGCTCTGCCACATTCATTACATGCATACGGTTTCTCCCCAGTATGAATTTTTTCATGTTCAATAAGGTTTTGCTTCTGGCTGAAAGACTTCCCACATTCTTTACATTCATAGGGCTTTTCTCCACTATGAATTCTTTTATGTTCAATTAGATTTGATTTCTGACTGAAGGCTTTCCAACAATCCTTGCATGCAAAAGGTTTCTCCCCAGTATGAATTCTTTGGTGTCTAATAAGGTTTGACATCTGAATGAAAGCCTTTCCACATTCATTACACTTATAAGGTTTTTCACCAGTATGAATTTTTTGATGTGTAATAAGATTTTCCTTCCTACTAAAGACTTTTCTGCATTCCTTACATTGATATGGTTTCTCTCCAGAATGAATTCTCTCATGTCTAATGAGATCAAACTTATGATTGAATTCTTGTCCACAGTGAGTACACTTAAAAGGATGAGATGAGGTATAAGATGGTTTCCTATATTCATTATATTCACAGTTTTTACCTCTTATATATTGTTTCTTAACACTGAGAAAGTCTAAATTATGTTCCAAGTCCTTATCAAGTTCATAGAAGCTTTGTCTCAAAGAAGCAATGTCTGAGCTAAGAGGAATTAAGTTTTTAACTTTTTTGCATCCATTGCCTTCTTCTTTAATCAGAGAGTTTTTGGAGATGGATGTGATTTTCATCATAGGTGTTTCCTGTTGCTTCTCAATCTGTTCATCAATTTCCCAAACTTCTAAAATAGAGGACCAAAAATTATTACTAGTAAACATTTCTACTTTATACTATTAATAACATTTCAGAAATTTTTTAATGTGAAGTTGAATGTCTGATGGCCCCAATTTCCCAATATGAAAGACATCCAAAGGGTAAACATCTTAAGGTTTTAGGTGGTAAATTCTAAAAAAATTACTCAAAAGAGGAAAAAGTCTGGAGTAGTCTAAAAAAGAGAGAAGTTAGAGTACTCTAAATAGGCTAGAGTAGTTTTGATTTTTTTTAAACATCCCTATAAAATATAGAAATCAGTAAAATTATTATAATAAGATGAAAGGAAAATACATAAATAAATAACTGGGTAAAGATTTCACGACAAGGATATTTTAACATTGTGTTAAATACTGTTTATTTAATATACATGTTTATTTCTCCTCCTTCTGAAGGACTTATAAGAACAAAAGGATAAAGATATTTCAATAAAATACTGGAAGATGAAACGTCCAATGGGCTTCAAAAAGTTCATGGGAAAATTTCACTATCTTCTCCATGAATTTTTTTGAAGCCTCCTCATATATGGGAAATTGTTAACTGATAGCAGAGCTAAGAATTTAAAATAAAAGTCTCATGAGGATGACAATGCCAATAAGTAAAACAAAAATTTTAAAAAGAGACTTGGCTATAGAACACTGGAAAAGCTCATATATTGAAGAATCTAGATACTCAAAGGGTAGGAACAGGATTGTGGCTGAAAAGAAGAGAATGAATGTAAAGTTTGAACAAGGAGTAGTTAGATAGATGCCCTGATGCAGGTATTATGAAATTGCTCAAGTAACCTCTTTTCAATCTGAAGAGATTGAAACAGTAAAAAACTATATTTCTTAGATACATTTGGGTATAGGTTTCTGGATATTATCTGGATTCACCATTGCACAAATAAAACATTTTAACTGTGAACTGAACAAAAAGAAGAGACTGGGCATAAGGCATCCATTATGTTCAAGACATTCCAAAATCACCAGCACATTTCTGGATTCTACGGCTGGCATCTACCTATTTGAACCAGAAGTAACTCCTCGATTGTGACAGAAGGGCTCTCTTTGCAACTTAGTTCTGTGTTCTGAGTTTCAGAAACATTTCTATTTGGAAACATTTCTTACTTTGACACAAATTTCTTCTTTCTTAAATTATTAAGTAGATTATTTTCTCTGTAACTTACCCGTAATCAATATACTCTTTCCTTCCATCTATACAGATAGTGACCATGTATCCATACCTCAACAGAAAAAGGAAGGTTTACTTTCTATAGAAAATGAATCAGAGAACCTCCGGATTTAGGAACAAAGAAAATAGATGAAGAGGAAAGGTCTGATACTAAAGAATTAGGAAATACATGAAAATTTAATACTGAACACTGAGGCATCCAATTCCTTTCTATTGTTTATTCCCATGAATACTGGCATTTGCCACCAGGTAGAAGATAGGAAGGCTAAAAATAAAGGGTCTATTCATATTAGTACTTGGGGCTCCATAATAAAGTCCTGGATTCTAATTCAACCATTCTACAGTATTGTCTACTAGTCAAAAACGCCTACCTATTGATATGCAAAGGAGCCCTGGTAGTATTATTGGCCTGCTGTCTGCAGGGTCAGTAGCTCAAACCCACCAACCACTTCAAGGAAGAAAGAAGAGACTTTCTGTTCCTGTAAAGATGTACAGCAAGGAAGAGTTGTATTAGTCCCCAATAAAATGATAATAAAAAAAAGATTTATAGCAAGAATGTTACTTTGAGGTCTGAGGTATGCCTGACCCAAACCATGGTGTTTTCAATTGCCTTATATGCATGTGAAGGTTGAACATTGAATAAAAAAGATCAAAGAAGAATCAATGTGTTTGAATGGTGGTGCTAGTGAAGAATATTGAAAGTGTCATTGCTTGCTAAAAGGACAAACCGATCTGTCTTGGAAAAAATATGGCCACGGTGCTCCTTCCACGTAAGGATGGTGAGACTTTGTTATGCATACTTTGGATATGTTGTCAGGAGAGAACATCCCCTAGAGACGGACATAATGCTTGGTGAAGTAGAGAGGCATCGAAAATAGAAAGGCTCTCCATGTGATGGATTGACACATGGCTGCAACAATGGACTCAAGCTTAAGAACAATTGTAAGAATGGCGCAGGACCAGGCAGTGTTTCATTTTGTTGTGCACTGGACTGCTGTGAACTAACTTGGTGGCAATTAACAACAAAGATTTACAGCCTTGGAAATCCTTTTAGATGGAATTGACTCAATAGCAGTGGGTTTGTTTGTTTGTTGTCGGGTAGGCAAACAGAGATTACAAACAGCATTCTTTTATCTGTAATTTTGAAAATTGAACTGACAGATCATAATCTAGATTTTTAAGAATAATCTTGAATATAAGATATCAAAACACACATGAAACATTAAAGAAGCATAAATATTGAAAAGAAAATGTTGCAAAGAAAAAGATATCATACCACAGAGATACTAGATACACAAAACAGAAGAGAACAACTAAAATAAGGAATACTTAAAAATGAACAAATACAATTTTGAAATTAAAGCCAAGGCTTTTTCTTAGAAAAAACAACAAAGAACAGTAGAAAATTACACTCAATTAATAAAAGTTATTCTCATATTAATAGAACATAGAAAAGTAAAAATATTTTAAAAAATAATTTAAAGGATTAAAATATGTATTCTAGACCAGCGGTTCTCAACCCCATTTGGGGGGGTCAAACAACCATTTCACAGCGGCCGCCGGATTCATAACAGTAGCAAAATCACAATCATGAAGTAGCAACAAAAATAATTTTATGGTTGGGGGGTCACCACAACATGAGGAACTGTATTCAAGGGTCGTGGCATGAGGAAGGTTGAGAACCACTGTTCTAGATCAAAAGCAATCACTACATATCCAGCAAAATTAGTGAAAAAACCTCTACTCAAGAGCACATCATCAAAAAAATTCAGAATTGAACATACATTGGTACACATATGAGCCCTTGACACATGGAATTCAGGACAGATAAACTCCTCAGGAATAATGGTGGTAGTAGTGATATCTTGAGAGGTGAGGGATGGTTGGGAAGAGGGAAGGGAGAGAAAGGGGTGACCCATCACAAGGTTGGATATATCCCCAACTAAGGGAATGAATCACAGATATGTGGGTGAAGGGAGACAATGGACAATGTAAGATACGAAATAATAACAAGACATAATTGATTAAGGATTCATGAGGCTGGGAGGGTGGGAGAGGGAGGGGAAAAAAGAGGAGTTTATACCGAGGACTCAAGTAGAAAATGTTTGGAAATGATGATGGCAACATATGTACAGATATGCTTGATACAATCAATGTATGGACTGTTATAAGAGCCTCCAAAAGATGATAGAAAAAAAATTCCCCCAGAATTTTGGGAATAAAGATTCTCACCACTTCAAGAGAGAAAGAGGACACAATTGTGAGGATGGCACAGGACCGTTTTATTGTGCATAGGGTCATTATGGGTCAGCACCAACTCGATAACACCTAACAACATCAACATCTACAGGTGGGAAGGAGCCTGGTGGCACAGCAGTTACTTGTTGGGCTGCTAACTGTACGGTGACCAGCTCAATACCACCAGCCACTCCGAGGGAGAAAGGGGAAGCTTTCTATTCCCATGGAGAGTTTCGTTCTCCGAAACTCGCAGAGGTAGTTCTACCCTGTCCTGTAGGTCACTAGGGTTGCCATCGATTGGATGCCAGCGGTTTTTTCTTAATACGTCAGAGAAAGGAAGAAATTAGGTATCAAAATGAGAGGGGGACCTTTATTAATTGAGTCTATATAATATATACATATATATGTACAAGTAAATTTATATGAACTGGAAGGTGGGAGTGAACAGGAAGATGGCATCAATATCTAAGCCAAAAGCTTTTAAAGCTGCATGGGATTATCAGAGCTGTGAAGTATAACGCACAGTCTGAGTATCATTATAAGACAGAACTCCAAGGTTTTTCCAAGAACCCAGTGAAAAAGAGCCTAGCGTCAAAAGAAAAAAATTCTTAAAAAAATACTACACGGAGGGCAACGAATGTATAAGGATGCTTTGCTCAATTGATGCATGTGTGGATTGTGGTAAGTTGTATGAGCCCTAATAAAATGATTTTTTTTAAAAAGAAAAGGGAAAAAATACTATACAAACATGAGATACTACTGACTGTATAAGAAACTTAAGGGAGGGGGAGCAGGGAGGAAAGGGAAAATGAGGAACTGTTATCAAGGGCTCAAGCAGAAAGCAAATGTTTTGAGAATGATGATGGCAACAAATGTACAAATGTGCTTGACACAATGGATGTATGTATGGATTGTGATAAGAGTTGTACGAGCCCCCAATAAAGTGATTTTTTTTAAAAAGAAAGAAACTTGGAACTATGAACCGGCTGGAAAGAGAAAGGTTACAAGTCAAAGAGCTCCTGGTTATAAATGAATCACAGTGCTATCATCCTGAAATCAGATGAAGGGTTTCTGGTCCTCTAAAAGTTGAAGAGAGAGCCCCCACACAGGAAAAAAATGTAGCAATATCACAGTAATGTAAGACATCTAGCCCATTTGTCACTCTGTAAGACTAGCCCCTAAAGAGAATCGCGGAGGTGTGAAATGGTATTAACCTCTCACTGAATAACTTGCATGTAACTTTCTGATGCAGTGCTGTCTGGCTTTCACTTCTTTACCTGGGCACTGCTTCCTAAACATTTCCTCCTCTATCAACCATGGCTCCTCTTCCTGCTCCAACTTGAAGATCACATCTGGTTTGGTGTCTTGACAGCCTATTATTAGAAAAGACAAATGTCTTGGAACATTAATGCTGAAGGCAAAAATAAATAAATGAACGAATAAATAAATAAAACTCCACCCTAGGTCTTAGGCAGAATTCAGGGGACTTGAAGGCTAATGCAGGATGAGGGAAAGAAATTCTAAAGCAGTACAATGACACAAGTCATTTGCCTTTATTTTAGAGACTAAAGCACATATAAGTATGGTCATGTGAAGAAAAAAGGGGGGAGGGCTAGTCTCACCTAACCTGTTAGTAGTCATACATTTTCGAAGTAGAACTAATTTCTGAGTTAAATGGCAAAGCTACTCTTACCCACTGTGACTAGGTTGCTATAATTCTCCAGCATCACATCTCGGTACAAGTTCCTCTGAGCAGGTTTCATTTCATGCCACTCCTCCTGTGTGAAGTCCACAGCCACATCCTTAAATGTCACTGTTTCCTGAAAAGCAAAAAAAAATCCTAAGTAATTTGAAGTCATCAAAAATGAGTATTATGGTCAAAACACAAAACCTCAAATTAGCAAGTATTTAGGGATCAGCTAATTAAAAAGCATATATTATATCTTTATACAGGCAGTTAGCTAATTTTGTATTGTTCTGTGTGTGGAGGGAGGGAGGGAATAAACAATAGAGTAACTATATTGTTAATGTACCTTATTGAGTCAGTAAACATGAATTCATTATTCATTATGCAGGAAGGCAGAGATAGCAGTCATTGATTTGTACTGGGCTGACAAAGATGGAGACAAAGAGTTAGAGACTCATGGTTAACTGATTTGGAACCTTTCCAGGTGGTTGAGAGAGAAAAGGAACAAAGTATGAAATGAAAAGTAAGTGAAAAGAAGGCAGGAGAAGGTAAAAAGGTGTGAAAGTTTGTTGTTTTTAAACTGTCTACTATTAGTGAAAATATACATAGCAGATATCCATTAAACAATCTCTACATATATAGTTCAATGACAGTACTCATGTTGTGTCACTACTGTCAATATTTATCCTGTTATTTCACCATCTAGTGCCATGACCTTTCTAGCCATAGTCTTGGTAACTCCCATTAAATGCCTAGGTAGCACTATGCAAATGAGAGGTGTATGTGACCAACCAAAGGGTTTAGACAGCTTGCTAATAATGCAAATAAAATACAAAACACGCTGATGAGGTGGGAACATACACCTCAGGTGTATGGAACCCTAAGAAGGGGCTTGCTCAGAATTGTCATTCTGTTAGCCTGAGGATGAGCTAACCCAGAGGTGGAAAGGGGGCTTTCATTGTAAGCAAAAGCAAAGAACATGAAAGAGTGTGTCCTTTGGTTTGAAGAACCACCTGCCAAACCTCCTCTGTTCAAGAGACAGACCACTGTGACACCAGAGATGGCAGGGAGATGGTGACCAGCAGCCGCCGAGAAAAGGAAGCATTTTAGAAAGGAGCCCAGTGGGTAGTAGCTACTCGTTGACTGTGATCTGCATGACTGCCAGTTGGAAACCACCAGCATTTCCTCGGGAGAAAGACTGCGCTTTCTACTCTTGTAAAGAGTTGGTCTTGGAAACCCACTGGGGGTCTCTATGAGTCAGCATTGACTGGATGGTGGTGAGTTTGGTTTTTGAATTAGGTGAGCCAGGAGAGCGTGGTAGACTTTCCAGACCAAGAGTGAGAACACTGAGTGCCTTCAGGCAGTGGGTTGAGTTTTTAATCTTTAGGTAAGACAGTCTTTTAAAAAAATGTGTTTAACAATTATAAGAATGATAATACATTTTATAATTTTTAAAAACTTACTGCCAATGAAAAACTTTCATTTTTTCTAAGTAGTTGTTAAACTTCTTTCGCATAGACCTAAGTACAATTTATGAAATGAGTTTGGTGTTAGTTCATTGTGCCTCTTTAAATCATATTCAGATTTTGTCATTACTTATGGATCTCTTCCTGCATATTCACGTCTTAAATTTCCTCTGGTTCAGATCTTCTATATTTCCTTACTTTTGATTTTCATCTATTTTTCCTAATTTACAAAGTGGTTTGTGATATCTAACTAAACTTTATAAAGAAAGGCAAGATGTAAAGAACTTGCTTAAAAACGTACAAGAGACCTGGTCATGTCCTCTTCTTCCCTGGAGAGGACAGATTCCGAGAAGGCCAAGCTGAGGGAAGAGAAAAGAGATTTGTTTCAGAGCTCCCGATGATCAAGTATAGAAATCTTGAGCCCTAAGTGGCTATCAGGCACCCTGAAGATTAATAATCCTTAGAAAATGTTAACAGCCACCAGGCTAAGGAGATGTTGAAATTTACCCACATGACTAATCTGATCATTTGAGATCTAATGGGGATATCTAGAGGGCAAAGGGAGGATGCCCATTGTCAATAACACTATTCTCCTAGGCTCTTGCAATTTTATTCCAAGGAATTTATGCTGAGTACATAATAAGGATTAAGAACAATACTAATAAGGGGTAGGATGTTCTTTAAGGCAATATTTATGATGATAAAGTTTGAAAATAAACTTTAGCCAAAAATTATAAGCATTATTATTAAAAGAAATAAATAAATTACAAAAATAATTACAGGCATTATAGAGCAACCATACAATATAATAAAATTGAGTCTAATGACATTAAAATAGCACTGATTTATTTTAGTCCTAAAAATTTCAGGTCGTGAAGAGTAGGAACACCCCAAATGTTTATCAGCAGAATTGATAAACAAAATGTGATATACGCAAATAATACAGAATTATTCAACTACAAAGAGAAATAATGTTCTAAAACATGTTGGGGCATGACTTCTTGAAAAATGCTGAGTAAAATAGACCAAGTACAAAGGAACAAATATTGTATGACTTGACATAAAATATCAAGAATGGACAAATGCTTAAGTTTATTTGTGGCTGTCAGCAGTTGAAAAGGGAGATGGGAGAGGAATGCTGAGAAAAATCCTTTTTACACAGTGTTAAAAGAAAAGTAAATAAGGGCCTTCTAGTTTAAAATGGCAGACTGAATATTGGCATTTATCTTTGTTCTCTCTCAAATGTAATCAAAATTATAGTAAAGGAACAAAAGAGGCCTAAACTTACAAGGAAAATGATTTCAGCAGATTTTAAAAATGTCAACTAAATTTTGGAAGGCTGGTACCTAACTTAGCAAACCAGAGAGAGCTAAAACTAAAGGCAGGATGGGGAAGTCATGAGAGAATCTTGGGAAGGTTTTGGAATTACGTATTTTTGTAGGCAGGGGTTTGTGGCATGGCTGAGAATCAGAGAAATAGATGTAAGATGTTATAAGAAGTTACTAAGAGCACAGGATGTCCTCTTTCATTCTATAAAACTTGATGAGATGTTCCAAACCCCGGCAAAGAACAATGAGAGATTCCCTGTCTAGAAATACTGAATGAGACAGACTGTACACTTCAGTTATACCAGACCTAGATAAAGATGTGGTTGAAGTAACAGAGGAAAAACAGGGAAATTAAGTTCTCATATTGAATTGTGAGGAATCCCTAATTCCTATATTCTTTCTTTGCTGGTTTTCCATAAAGCTGGTATCCTGGTTTACAGCATTCAAACAAAATGTATAAATTGGAAGAAACCCCAAGAGGGGAGTGCAACAGACCAGCAATGGGAGCAAAGCGACGAAGTCCCTGAGGAATCCTGATTATAGAGCACATCTAAACTGTTTGGGGGATATTCACAGGGGCCACAATGAAAGTCAAAAGGTGTAATGGGGTTGGGGCACTAAACCACCCCATCATCCTTGACTGCAGGAAAGGCAATGGGTCTTGTAGAAGGTGCACCTCTGGGTCACGAATGCTGAGGACTAAAAGGGCTTAAGTGCTATTAGGTAAGCAGGTCCTGGGATATGGAACCCTGAAAGAAAAAGGGGACTGGGCTGGTGGATCATAACAGGGTCTACCTGCTATTTAACACAGAGATATTCTACTCTGAGTCAGGACAACAGTTAGACTTGGAACTCTTTGTTTGGTCTCTCTAATTTTCTTTTTCTTTTGGTGTCTAATCCTAAGGATACAGCAATGGGAGCAACCATCAGGTGAGGGTGGGAGTGGGGGATGCATGGGAGAGGAGGAGGCAGGAGGAGGGGAGCAGTGAGCCAATGACAGGGACATGGGAATAGCAAGGGATCTAAAATTGGAAGTGAGACGGGTGTAGCATACCTGATTGTGTTTGATCGATTGAAATGTATCTGAGAGAATTACTGATAGGTGAATGATGATTCAACATGATCGCGAGGCAAGAGGAAAGAAAAACGAAGTAGGAGAAAGAACAAGAAAGTAAAAAAATATATACCATATAAGATAGTTTATTGTGCCAGTCTGGCCGATAAACACAAGTGGAATTAATTGAAAGGCGGGGAGATAAGTGGCTTGGTGAGCCTTGCTTTCTTGTCTCTTGCTCTTTAATCGACTAGTGTGCAGCTGCCTTGCTTGGGCTTTTCCTCAATTTAAAGGGCACACTACCTGTGGGACGCCTAGTCTGTAGACTGTGTCGCTGTAAGTTGCGGTCCCTTTAAGACCACTCGGATGAAATTTACATCTCCCGAGCTGAGGACTGACAGTTGGTGACCTGCCTTGCTGTTGCTGCCTGTGCTGGGGTAGCCTAGCTCTCTGTCTACAGAGGACTACCTGACGGCCCTCAAGACTTGAAGGACTGCCAGTGTCTCACAACTCTCTCACGGGAGTGAGTCGCACTGAGCCGTTTGTACTGCTTTATAATTTAACTGTTCATTTCTTGTATTATATATCTGTTTATAATTTAACTTTTCCTTTCTTGTGCTATATACCTATCTTTATAAATATATATATAAAATTATCAGCAACCTAGTTTTATCTTTCTAGAGAACCCTAACATACCATATAAAATAGAGTATAAGCCAACCTGAATATCAGCCGAGGCACCTAATTTTACCACAAAAACTGCATTTAAAATGTGCTGAAAAGACTTGGCTTATACATGAGTATATATGGTATGTAGGTATAAATATAGATATATAAACAAAGATAGGTGCATTTGTCTGTATATATATATATATATATATATATATATATATATATATATATATATATATATAAATACAAGGAAGCAGATGGACTTTGGACCTCTACTTAAACCTTAGCTCAGAACAAGAAGGGTTTGTTCTAGTAACGTGGCCATGTACAGCTGGAGGCCTTTATTTACTGTGGGAAACACCCCGAGGAAAAATGACGAGGACTCTATTCCCTAACTTATAATAGGGAATCTGGAAAGCTAGTTTCCATGGTAGGAAAGCCTCCACTTTGGTAAGTTACAGATACGGTCCAAGTACATGATCCTGCTTTAAACAGCATTCCCACAGAGTCTCCCCTGACACCTATGCTGCCTTAGAGTGAGCACGTGGTTGATTCTATCTCCCTGTAGAGCAGGCAGCCTTTTGCTCTCTCTTCCTGCCGTGTCACCCAGCCCCCCTCCGACCTTCCCCCAATGCAGGCATTAGGTTTCCTCACCTGTGAGCTCAGGGACCCTAATGTAGGTATCACCCACCTTGTGACGCATGTAACTACTGAATATGCATGTCTCTGGCCACCTATAAACATCCCAAGTAAAGGCTCTCTCTCTTCTCCCAGTTCCATGTGGACCATCAAGAGGAGCTGAGGTGAGCATGCTACCATAAAGTGTGTCTGACTCCTTTATCTTCTCTTCTATCTTTCGTATCCTCTACTACTTCACAATAATCTTTATATATGATCGCCTACTGGTCCCTTCGGTTGTTGAAAGCTGGTGTCCTCTGACAAACTATAGGAGCAGACATATTTCCTTTGCAGGGCAGCCAACTCTCCTCTGCCTGCCCCCAATGCTAGTGTTGGGTTTCTCTTCTCCTCTAATGGGCTCAATGACCTCTCGGGTTAAGATACTGCCCACCTTGTTACACAGGTAATTAATGAGGCCTGCATGTCCCGAGACATGGCTAAGTACATTTGCTCTGTTTCATACCTGGCTTCGTGGAGGAGATAAGCATTCTAAACCTTTTGTCTGTTTATTTATCCTTTTCAATTACATAATCTCTCCATAGACCCTGTCAGTTATGGGGCTGGTCTCCCACACCTAAGGACAGGTCTCCTGACAGGAGCCAATACTAATTTGCCTATCATCTTAGAATTTAATCCTATGGCCTCTATCCAGCCTGTTTATGACCATAGCTCCACTGAACTCTTGATTGTAATTTCATGAAAGCTCTGAACCAGAAATCTTCATTCAAGCCACTCTCTGTTAACCATAGAACTGTGACAAATATTTTCCTTTTCTTAAGCCACTAAAAGGTTTTTAAAATCTTTTTATTTTTAAAAACTAAAGATCATTTTATTGAGGCTCTCACAAATCATCAATTATATCAAGCATATTTGTACATATGTTGCCATCATTCTCTTCTAGACATTTACTTTCTATTGAGCCCTTGGTATCAGCTCCTCTTTTTTCCCTCCCTCCACATCAACCACCCTCATGACCCTTGATAAATATTATTTTCCTTTCTTACACCGATCACTGTCTTCCTTCCCCATGGTTTCTGTTGTTCATCCCCCTGAAGGGTGTGTGGTTATGTGTCGATCATTGCAATCACTTCCCCCTTCCTCCCTTCCTCTCCCTCTACCCTTCTGGTATGGCTACTCCCATTCCTGTTCCTGGAATTCGTGTGTCTTGAGCTCTTACCTCTTATCTGTACCTGTGCACATGCTCCGGTCTAACCCACAGTAAAAGGCAGTATAGGGGTCATGATAGTGGAGGGGGAAAGGGTTGAGGAAGCCTCAAAGAACCAAAGGAATGAGTTTCCATCGGTGCTTTACTGTGCCCTGGTTGACTCATCCCTTCCCTGTGACCCTCTGTGAGGGGATGTCCCATTATCTACAGATGGGCTTTTGGTCTCTGCTCCAACCCCCTCGTTCTCAACAATGTTTTGTTTTGTTTGTTTGTTTTAGGTCTTCTGATGTCTATTACCGGGTCCTGATGACTCCTCATGACTGCACGGGCTGGTGTGCTTCTTCCATGTGGGCTTGTTGCTTTTCTGCTATATGGCCGCTTGTTTAACTTCAAGCCTTTAAGACCCAGATCTTTTGACAGCTAGGCACCATCACTTTCTTCACCACATTAGTTTATGCACCCATTTTGTCTTCAGTGATTGTACCGGGAGGTTGAACATCACAGAATGCTAGTTTGTAAGAACAAAGTGTTCTTGCATTAAGGGAGGCTGTGAGCAGAGGCCCGATGTCTGCCCACTACCTCAGTGTACTGCCAATATAAATATATGTACCAAGGCCAATACCTCTATTTTTATAAAGTAATGTATTTACACATGTACATACCTATGCTTATACCTCTATCATAGCTTTGCTTCCTAGATCGTTCTTCCATTGCCTTTTACCTTTCTCCTTCATCATGCTTGCCCTACTTCCACCTCGGTAATTCCTAGATTGCTATTGCTCCAATACCCCCAGGATCTCTATGTCTTCCTTGTTGATTTTCATTTCCTAGTTGTTCCCCTGTCTATGGTACTGTTTGCTCACTGCTTCCATCTCCCGCCTCCTTCTCTCCCCAAGTCCCTTCTGAACCATTGGTCCAGATTTCTCCTCAGGCTTGCCATGCCTATTTTATTTAAGTAGGCAAACAAAAAATAATAAAGGCCAAATAAAAAGAAATTATTGTAAAAAAACTTACATAATTCCAAGGCCACTGAGGTTTGAGATAATTTGTTGCACATCAGCAGACAACTAATACAACACCGAAGATTTAGCTTCCTTGACTAGAATCACAATCTTTGAAGTCACTGACCAGAGATGCTAGAGGAGAGACCAGCTTAAGAACACGGAGGAAAACTCAATGACTCAGCAATCCAGGCTGAATCAACTGCTCAACAGAGATAATAACAGTGTAGAAGTGAATGGTGATTTTCAAAAACTATCTACTCTTCAAATATCTTTTCTGGGCATAAATGTGTGGCCTGATGCAGTGACAGATATAAAACTGAGTCTAAACACACTCAGATTTGCAATAACTCCAGATTTCCATTTTCTGCTTGGGTTATATTGGCAACTGAAGTGAAAATAAGAGTTATATCAAAAGTCCCAGACTCTACATTTGAAATTAGAATTACTTGTATGTTTATTTCATGATGAGAGTGACTGAATCAATGACATGGCTATTAGCTAAATAAAAAAAAGTAAATGTTGATAAACAATTCGAGGAGATAAAAATAGGACCAACAGTTCCAGGGGGACATGGGAGAGAGGGAAGTGGGGGAAATGAAGTGATGAGCCAACAAACCCAGGGACAAGGGAACAAGTGATCCAAAATCGACGACACAGAAAGCCTGGTGGGGTTTGATCAAGTGCAATGTAGCTGAGAGGAATTACTGAAAGCCAAATGAAGATCGAAGATGATAGTGGGACAAGAGGAAAGCAAAAGGAAGTAGAGGAAAGAACTAGGAGGCAAAGGGCATTCATAAAGGTCTAAATACAGGCACGTACATATATAAATATATTTATATATAATGATAAATATATTTATATATAATGATAGGGACATAGATCTATGTACATATATTTATATGTTAAGTATTAAGGTAGCAGAATTTACTAATTTAGGCATTAAAATTAGGTTATACACCAATTTTTAAAATAATAATGATCACCTTCTAACTACTAAGTAAGTAATATACTTATCATATATATATGAGGGAATTTCAAACTTTTCATGGGAAAAATGGAATTTAAAAAAAAGGAAATTTTCCACAATTTTTTTTGAAGTCCCCTTATATTGTCTGTCATCCCTCCCTGATATAAAAGTCATGAAAACTGGTATTCTTTGTCTCTTTCTGCTAATAGAAAACTCAAAGAAAGAAAGAAACAAACGCACTACCATTGAGTGGATTTACAGTGACAGTGCCTTCTTAGGGTTCCCAAGACTGTAAATCTTCATGGGAGCAGCAGCCACCTCTTTCTCCTGCTGAGTCCCTGCTGGGTTCCAACTGCTGACACTGTAGTTTGCGATCTAACACACCTCTAGGGTGCCTTCCACTAGGCTCTCGAAATTATGTATGTTTAACAAATGAACTATTTACTAATTTCTCAACTCACCGCCATTGAGTCCATTCTAGAACTATAGGATATAATGATCCTATAGGACAGGGAGAACTCTAGGACATAGTGATCCTATAGGACAAGGTGAGTTCCCAAGTCTGTAACTCTTTATGGGAGTAGAAACCCACAGAATTTACTTTTAGGTATTAAAAATTAGAAGTAACATAGCAGATACAAGTAGGTAATTTGGAGTTAAAGTATCCTAAAGGTTTATTTGCGTATGGGCTTCTTTAGTATGCATATGAAAATTTTATGCATATTAAAAATGAAAACAAAAGAAATTGAATTAGTAACATAGAAACAAGTTGAAATGGTAAAAGGGAAATGCTAAACCTGTATAATTTTAAAATGGCATAATTGAACTTAAGGGAAAAAAGCAAGTTAATGCATATCAAGAATTGCAATACATGTAATTGAAGTATACTCACCTATACCAGTCAAATAAGAAGAAAAGTAAATAACTCAGCACTATATTCTTTACAGAAAACAGACCTGAAACAAGGAAAATGAGAAGCAGTTGAAAAAGTAAATTTTTTGCTAAATATAGTAACAACAAAATCTGATAAGCAATAATACCAGAGGAGAAAGAACAGTGAGATACAATTACTATATGAACTGGCATGTTTGGTAAAGTGGTATATTGGAATACTGGCTCCAGTTCTACAATTCTAATTCTACTGCCACAAGTGGATTTCAATGATAAAAACCCAAATTATAAAAAGCTTCTGCACTGAGTTTTCAACTCATAGTGACACTATATGGGAGAAAGACTGGGTTTTCAACTCTTATTAATAGTCAGGGTGCAGTATAGCACCGGTGAAACATACAACTTTCCTCTAGTTCTTTAAAGCTTCTTCCCTCTCTCCCCCATTATCATGATCCCAATTCTACCTTACAAATCCAGAGGATGTACAGTGGTACAGATAGGAACTGGAAACACAGGGAATCCAGGATAGATAAATCCCAAGAGTAGAGATACCAGCAAGGTAAGGGGAAGATGGGGGAAAAGGGGAAACCGATAATCTACAGGGGAACAGACAACAAAGTGGGTAAAGGGAGACATCGAACAGTGTAAGACATGGAAAAATAATAATTTATAAATTACCAAGGGTTCGTGAGGGAGGGGGAAAATGAGGAGCTGATACCAAGGGCTCAAGTAGAAAACAAATGTTTTGAGAAAGAAAATGAGGACAACAAATGTACAAATGTGCTTGACACAATGGATGGATGGACTGTGATAAGACTTGTATGAACCCTCAATAAAATGATTTATAAAACAAACAAAACAGTCTTGGAAATTCATAGAGGCAGCTCTACGTGGTCTACAGTCACTGTAAGTCAGTATCGACTTGATGGCACTGAGTTTTGAAGTGACCTTATGTAGGGTTTCAGAGACAAATCTTTATTGGAACGGCTTTATCATTTTTCAGCAGTGACTTGTTTGAATTTCCCACCTCTTGGTTAGCAGCCCACACCTCCACCAGGATCCAGGCTCACCCCGAATTAACATTATAAACTCATACTCTGTCATATAATTTGGCCCTGCCTTCCTACTGTGAATGTAGCAATGCCCCACTTAGTGACATTCAACTTAGACACATGACGTGTTTGGGCCAACGGAGTACAAGGGGCAGAGATTGTAAGGACATGTGCAAGTTCTGTTTTGTGCTCCTGGGCTTTGGTGATCCACCATGAGAAGATCATGCAGGAGCAACCACTGTCCCTTTTAGCCTGGGCCCCAGGAGTGACACATGAGCATATCTCAACTCATCCTATAAAGAATACAAGCTATAAGTTAATGAGAGAATAATGAGCCTGGAGAGAAGGCTAAGAAGGAGTGGAGAACAGGGGAGGAGAACCACGAGGCAGCAAATACAGACATGCTTGTGAAGAGTTTACCAACAAGGTCAAATGCTACAGAGATGAACTCCACATGATTATCACACCCTAGCTCCCCAAGCTCGGCGTTCTTTCTCTCTCGCACATGCCACCACACGTTTCATGACCATATGATTAATAAGTGTAAGTCCAAATACACTTAGCATCCCCCACCCTATAATTCATGATTACTGACACTATCCTACACATCCAGTTACACATATATCACGACCTCTCAAACCATCACAAGTACTCACGCCTTCTCTTTCTCACACACACACACACACACACACACACACACCACTCTCATCTGGAACAACTAATCATACATGTCACCAATCACATATGTCAAATCAGTCTTGCCTCACGATCTGGTCTCCGTCTGTCTGTCACACACACACACACACACAATTATCATCTGGAACAACAAATCATACATATCACCACAATCACACATGCCAGATCACTCTGTCTCACGGTCTTTTCTGTCAATCTGTCTCTCTCTCACACACACACAATTATCATCTGGAACCACAAATCATACATATCACCACAATCACACATGCCAGATCACTCTGTCTCACGGTCTTTTCTGTCAATCTGTCTCACACACTCACACACACACACACACACACAAACACACACACCATCATCTGGAACAAGTATTCATACATATCACCACAATCACATATGCCAGATCAGTCTGTCTCACGGTCTTTTCTGTCAATCTGTCTCTCTCACACACACACACACCACTATCATCTGGAACAAGTATTCATACATATCACCACAATCACATATGCCAGATCAGTCTGTCTCACGGTGTCTGTCTCTCCCTCCCTCCAGTTTCTGGCTCCGACAACTCCCACCACTCTTCAAGCAGCGACACTCACACTGACACCCCTCCTCCGCCGCCAGGTTCCCCAAAGCCGTTCCTCTCTAAGTCTAGCGGCTTCGCTCCGGGTCCCGCCCGCGGCGGCCCCACTGCGGGGGCCCCACCTCAGGCGCCCTTCTCCCCGCGCGGCTGGTCACCGGCGGGAAGCGCCTGCGGCACGCCGCCCCCGGGAGGAGGGCGAAGAAGGCGAACGGTGGGTGCCCGAGGCCAACCGCCGCCCACGCAGACGCTCGCGCCGCACCTCCGCCGCTCGCCGAGGTTGAGCGCAGCCGGGAACGACATCTCCCAGAAGGGCTCGCGGCTAGACCCCACTTCCGGTCGGGCGGGAAGCCGTGTGGACCCGGAGGTCCGCGAACAAGGTCCACTCCCGACCCCCACCCCCAGCCCCCCGCGCGCGGGCCGTAAACGCAGACCGGATGTGACGCTGGTGGCGCCCGAACCGACGTTGGGGGTGGGCCCGATTGGCCGGCCGCAGGCACGCACGCTACGCACGCACGCACGCCATTGGTCAACGGGGGCCTCGCGGGGCACCACGTTTCCCAGGACCACGTGGCGGGCTCTGTTCCTAGGAAGCCTGACTGGATGGTTTGATTCTAAGGCGACAGATCCGATGGGCCCCCCAGGGGACCGTTCACCTCTGCAGGGTCTAATCTGTAAGACCTGAGGTGAGGAGCCCCGAGGGTGGGGCGGGCCTGGGGCGTGGGTTCTAGAACCTGTGACCACCGAGCGGCCTGAAAAGGGGGAGGTGGTGAGATGGTGTCGGGAGACACTGTGGGAGATTGTTGTCACCGCTGTCATGTATTGATAGGAGATACTGATAAGAAACTAATTTTTATGGGCCCTGAGGGCACTATCAGAGCCCTAGTGATGGATTGGCCTGCGTTCATCATGGCTGGCAGTTCAAGACCACTAGCAGCTCCAGGGGAGAAAAACTGGGCTATCAATTCCTAAATTACAATTTAGGAAACCCACAGGGGGTCGCTTAGAATGTATGATTGCGACACTGAGGAGTGCTTGAGACTATGGGGTTGTCACTCACTGTGCCCTATCGTGGGTGTGTGGTTGCCATTGACCATGTGTGGTTGTGGCTTTATGTGACTTGGCCTATATGTGGCACAGAGGTTAAAGTGGGCGGCTGCTAACAGAAATGTCAATGGTTTGATCCACCCGCCACTCCAGCCATTCCATGGGAGAAAGGTGGGCTCTTGTACAGATGTGCAGCCATGGAATTCCTGTGGAGCAATTGCACTCTGTCTCAGAGGCTTGCTTGTCAGAGTAACCAACCTCTGACCATCGTGGGCGGTCCACAGGTGCAATTGTATGGCTTCTAATAATATTAAGATCATAGGAAAGTCATAGAAGATAAGAGAAAAAGTAAAATAAAGGAGTCAGACACATTTCATGGTAGCATGCTTACCTCCTGGACGGCCATGATCCCAACTGCCAAGTCCCACCAGAGAGTGGGAGGAGAGAGGTAATATATTTCTGACCAGGGCTTATATAAAATCAGTGCAAGCCGCCCGGATTACAGGTGATCACATATGTCATAGAAAGTGATTGTATGATAGGCAATACAGCAATGGGAAGGGAATGATCTAGGGGTGTGCATGCAATAGGAAGGGGAGGGACATGTGACAAGATGGGCCTATCCTAGATTCAAGATGGCAGCCTAACCTTGATCATCCTTGAATGGGCTTAGACTTTTCTCTGGACTCTCCAGCAAAGCAATCACAGCCTTATCAGTAGGGTGTGAGCCCCACCTGAGAGATAAACAATAGTGTCTCATTGCACTGGATGGCTGATGCCTTCAGGGAAATAACTTCTAAGTAGCTTGCTTCCAAGTGTGTTACAATCATTTACCATGCGATCCTAGGTCTAACATATCTCTGGGGGAGACAAACTTGGGAAAAGGCCTTTTTCATCTCACACTTGCTGTGAGTTGGAATCTACTCGTTGGGCAGTCGGCTTGATTTGGATTTGGTGGAGATTCTGTCAACTGTGCTGTGGGGCACAAGTATAGATCAACTGGGTCAGGGCTAGAATAGGCTGTGGAAAACCAAAGTTTGAGGTCGGCCTAAGTTTCGGTTTCTCGGAAAGGGCCTAAGGTTCAGTTTCAGGTTCCTGGAACAGATGTAAACCACCGCCTGATGTAGCCTGACCCACGCTGACCCATGGGACACAGTGTCCAATAGGAGACCACCCACTGTCGGCAGACCAATCGGGAGGACACACGTGACCCTACTGGCCAGTCACTGCTGGACAAGACTGGCACCAGAAATATTCTCCAATAAATTTAAAGAATAATAACCCTGGACTGCCCCTTGCCCCCTAGCCCTATAAAAGCCTGGAGAACAAAGAACTCAGGGCTGATCCCCTTTGGATGCTGGGTCTCCGCTGCACTGGACAGTGGAGGGAGGAAGCCCTAGCTCGAGCTAGAAAAATAAACTCCTTTTGCCATTTTTGCATCTCAACTGGTCGTAATTCTTCCGTGTGCCCAAGGTGAGCTCGCATTCCATTCCCCAATCTAACAGTGCGATTTTGACTAAAGACTTCTAGTTTTGAAGATGTGATCCAATTCTTGTTCTAACTAGCAGTGACCTCAGCCTCACCCTATGATGCTGGGATTTGGGCAAGCTGCTTAATGGTCCTATGATCTTCGTTCCTGGTGTTGGTGAGTGATAGGGGCACGGCTGGGATTATCGGTGACCAGACCCATTTGGATACCAAGAAAAACACAGTAATTTTCTTCTCCCCTAGTTCTACCCTTCTCTAAGTAAGGTTCCCAGGAGAAGAAGGCAAGAGCGCACCATGAATGCATTAGAAACAGTGTCCAAGGTGTGTTGGAGTGTGTCTCTACTCTCTTTCTTCTGAAAATTCGTGCTTAATAAGGATGGGTAATTTAATTATAACCGAAACTGTTGTGGCATCAGTTTTGATTCATAATAAGCCCAGTGTGTGAGAGGAGAGTTGTATTCCATAGGGTTTTCAGTATCCATATTATTTTGGAAGTAGATCACCCACCCTTTTTTCCACTGTGCCTCACAGGGGATTCAGTCTCTTAACCTTCTCATTAATAGCTGAGCGCTTAACCATTTGTTCCCCCAGGAACTCATTTGATTCTGAGTCCTTAAAACATTCATTTATTTAGAAAATGACTACACTTCACTGCATAGAGTTCTTGTCTTCTCAAATGCAATATTTTTAAAGAAAAACATGATTATTTTAGAGATTTTGAAAATAAAGAATTGCCATGAAAAAAAAAAAGATAAAATTTAACTGTTAATGGCCATTGTATGGCCGGATCAATGCCAGGCTGGTTCCTAGCAGCAAGTGACCTTGGATCTCCCCCCACCCATGTGGAGCTGACCAGAACTGGCTGAAACATCTAGCAGCAAGTGGCCTTGAATCTCCCACACACACCTGTGGAGCTGACCTGTCAGCAGCTTTGCCAGTTTTTTCCTTTTACTCACGGCCCATTTTGTTCATGGCCTTTTTGGCTCAGTGCCCACTTTGCTCTCTACCCTCCACTCTGCACTCAGCACGGCCCATTTGGCTCAGTGCCTGCCTTGTTCTCAGCCCACCACTCTGCACCCGGCACGAATACACCCGGAACCAGGGAGACTCCTTAAATTCCAGAAACCCGGACATACCTGTCCATATATAAGCATCACCCCTGTAGCCTGCAGTGTGACTCCTCCGGCCCAGACACTGTGGACCGTGGGACTTCGCCCAGGCTGGGTCTTTCTCCCTAATAAAGCCTGTTTGCTCTAATTCGACTGATTTGGTCTCAAGCACCTCTCGACTTCCTTACAGCCATTTGGTTCCATTTTTCAAAAATCAAATTAGACACCACTATTTTATAGCACACCTTTTTGTGGGATCCAGTCCCACATCCAGATGGGTGCTAAGGGGGTAGTTGTGTATTTAGGGGTAAATTAGACATGAGACAAGGCATGCTCACCAATTGTGAAGGAGACTGGAACCAGAATGAGGGAATAATGTATTCTCTCCCAGCCTGACACAATCTCAGGCATGCAAGCCACAGTGACCACATTCTTAACAGGAAGGGGTTGTACTAGACTCTAATAATTAGAGGGATACACATAACAGGAAGGGGACCGGCTAGAGGTGTACATGAAACAGGAAGGGGAGGTACTAGAGGCATGCACGTGACAGGAAGGCACATCTGTAACTAGATGGGTGGGTTCTAGGGTCAAATGGCAGCCTAACCTTGGGTGCCCTGAGCTCTTCTTCAGGAAAACAGTCTGATCCTTATCAGGAGGGAGTGGGCCCTACCTAGCAGGGACAGACAATAGGTCTGATTGCCCTTGAAGGCAGACAACCTTCCAGCAAGTAGTCTTCAAGCAGTTAAGCTTCAAGCCTATATAGTAGTAACCACATGCTTGTTAGCAACTTTATTGGGGCGGGTGGGGGGGGGGAGTTTTATAAATATTCTCCCGTATCATCAAATGACCTTTGCAAATAACTTTCATTAAGATAAATATTATTTATTTGTATGAAGGGGGTGTGGTTTGTATTTTTTCTTATATAGCATAGCGTATACATAAAAGTATGTGTAAATTTAACAAATACTATAAAGGAAACTTTCTAAATGACAAACTGAGATCAATAGTGTTGTAGTCACTCTAGGAAAAGCTTAAACAGCCTTGACAAGAGTGAAGCCATTTTGAGCTGGAAGAAGCCATTATGAACTATAAATGAATTAGGTGTAAATGAACTAGCTGATGTTAGGGAGGCAGGCTGTGCTGACAAGTGCAATGGAATGTACCAAAGGAAATGCATGTTCAGAAGGCTTGGAAGAATGACCAGAGCGATGATTATTCAACTGAGGGCAATTATTGTTTGACTAAGAATGGCTAACCACAATATCCTGCTTCTGTACTCTGCTTGCTTGCGAACCTGCACATTGCAACAGTATAAAAACCTTTGGAAAAGTAAATTGGACACCGCTCAGTCTCCTCTCGAGAGGGCTGATGGTCCCTGTGTAGGGAATAAAACTTTTCTTTTGTACTTGTTGGGGGTCTAGGTTGTTTTCTTTCTGGGAGCAACAGTGTCAGATTTAAAATGTTTGCCAAACGTGAAGGGTATATAATGATTTATACACACATACAACTGTGCACAAACACAGAGTCAATTCTCATTTGTAGCTTATAAAAAAACTCACTGCCGGCACTTCCGTTCTCTCCCTCTCTCCGTTTCTCTGCCACCCCGAGTGTGGTGGTGCTCCAACTTCATGTCATCTCATAAGACTTTCAGGATCAAGAGATTCCTGGCCAAGAAACAGAAGCAGAACCGGCCCAATCCCCAATGGATTCGAATGAAAACTGGTAATAAAGTCAGGTACAACTCCAAGAGAAGACATTGAAGAAGAACCAAGCTGGGGCTGTAAGGAGCCCCCTGAAGGGCAGCATGCATGGCCACATTTTCCCAGGCTCAAATTTTGTCCCCATCTGATGACTTGAACTTCTATTGGCAAATAATCTGGTTTATTCCTTGTTTTTTTGCTTCCTAATCAAGTTTAACAATAAATGATGTAAGGCTGTTAAAAAAAAACAACAAAACTCACTGCCATTCTGACTCAGTGACTTCCCCTTTGGGCTTCAGAGATTTAAATCTTTATGAGAGTAGACAATTTTATCTTCCTCCTGAGGGGTGGCTTGTGGGTTTGAACCATTGACCTTGTGGTTAGCAGTTCAGTGTGTCGCCCACTGAACCACTGGGGCTCCACATGCTTTATAAAATCACTTTATAAAGTCACCTAGAACACTTAATTAGTAAAACTCAACCTCCGGTCACAATATTTTTATCACATATAACTTTGTTTTTTGTGTTTCCCTTTAAAGGCATCTTACATGATATGTTTATGTTGTTGACTCATTAGCATTGAACTGCTGGCCAACAACAGTGTCTCGTGTCTAGTAGTGTTAGCTTACCTAATACACAATATTTTCTCAGTAAAGCACCTCTCAGCCTTCTTGTGTGTACGAACACTGGATAGTACTTTAGCATTATACTTGGGGTCATTTTAAAGCAGCGGGATCAATAAAACACAAAAAATGTGAACATTCACTATGGAAAGAATATTTGTTTAGTACGTATTGAGAAGGAAAAAAAGCATTGCCTTGTTCAACCTCAGCTGAAAAATTGTTTTGCTGTTCCACACATATCTGTACATGACTATGAAGAAAGCATTATAACTTTTGATCTGGGGGTTACAAATTAATTTCAGCCAGTAGGATTCTGTATTTGTACTTTTTTTTTACACTCTCTCTGGGGGCTCTTCAACAATATGGGCAGCAGGCACATCTTGTAGACAAAACCAGTGAAATTAGTGAGAGACTTAGGAAGGTATAAAATTAACATACAGAAATCAGTAGGCTCTGTTCATACAGACAACAGATGTGGAAGATTTTGGGGGATAAAAGCCTATTTTTAAAAGCTACCCAAATGGCGGAAGGACCTTGGACCTCTACTCAAGCACTCCCTCAATGCATGAATATTTTCTTCTATTAAATTGCCATTCTATGATGCTCATCCTCCTGACAACCGCTGAAGCCAACGTGGGTGAACAAGCAAATGTGGTGAAGAAAGCTGATGGTGCACGGCTATCAAAAGAGATAGTGTCTGGGGTCTTAAAGGCTTGAAGATAAACAAGTGGCCATCTAGCTCAGAAGCAACAAAGCCCACATGGAAGAACACACCAGCCTGTGTGATCTCGTGGTTCCGAAGGGATCAGTTATCAGGCATCAAAGAACTAAAAATCATATCATTGGGTGCACACCCCCATGATACAATCGCTGAGGACAAACGGGTTCATAAGCAAATGTGGCGAAGAAAGCTGATGGTGCCTGGCTATCAAAAGAGATAGTGTCTGGGGTCTTAAATGCTTGAAAGTAAACAAGCGGCCATCTAGTTCAGAAGCAATTTGTTGGAAGAAGCACACTAGCCTGTGCGATCATGAGGTGTCGAAGGGATCAGGTATAAGGCATCATCAGAAAACAAAAATCTTGCCATAGTGAATGAAGGAGGAAGTGCAGTGGAGACCCAAGGCCCATTTATGGGCCACTGGAGATCCCCTTGCAGAGGGGTTTAGGAGAGGAGATGAGTCAGTCAGGGTGCGATGTAGCATCGATGAAGAATACAGCTTTCCTCCAGTTCCTAAATGCTTCCTCCCCCCCCCACCTACTCCCACTATCATGATCCGAATTCTACCTTGCAAGTCTGGATAGAGCAGAGGATGTAAACTGGCGCAGATAGGAGCTGGAGGCACAGGGAATCCAGGGCGGATGATACCTCCAGGACCAGGGGTGTGAGGGGCGGTACTGGGAGGGTGAGTGGGTTGGAAAGAGAACCGATTACAAGGACCTACGTGTGACCTCCTCCCTGGGGGATGGACAACAGAAAAAGGTGTGAAGGGAGACTTCAGACAGGGCAAGATAGGACAAAATAATAATTTATAAATTATTAAGGGCTCATGAGGGTGGAGGAAAAAGAGGACTTGATGCAAAGGACTTAAGTGGAGAGAAAATGCTTTGAAAATGATGAGGACAAAAAATGTACAGATGTGCTTTACACAATTGAGGTATGTATGGATTCTGATAAGAGTTGTATGAGTCCCTAATAAAATGTTAAAGAATAATAAGAGGGAGGGGGAAAAAAAAGAGGACCTGATGCAAAGGGCTTAAGTGGAGAGCGAATGCTTTGAGAATGATTGGGGCGGGGAATGTATGGATGTGCTTTATACAATTAATGTATGTACATGTATGGATTGTGATAAGAGTTGTGTGAGTCCCTAATAAAATATAAAAAAAGAAAAAAAATGATGAGGGCAACAAATGTATAAGGGTGCTTTGCTCAATTGATGTATGTATGGATTGTGATAAGAGTTGTATGAGCCCCAATAAAAATATTTATTAATTTAAAATAATAATAATAAATCAATTTTCAATAAAATAAAATAATAAAAGCTACCCAAAATGTTGATATCTAGGAATAACCCCAGTAAGGTACATGCTTGTCTATTAGAAGATTTTACTATGTGCCAGGTATTAAGCTGGATACTTACTGGTTCATCTGATTTCTCTGTACACAAGAGATAAGCCATCTGCTTATATAATAGGATCCCAACCCCTTTAATTTGCTCACTAATCTCTATTTTCTTTAGAGTTCCCTCCCCACTCCTCTAATACCATCTTTTTCTTTTCTCCTTCCATGTGAACCCATGTTTGTTGTTTCAGGGGTTAATGATCAGGGAGGAATGGAATGCCTGGACTCTGGTCAGATGGATTTATACAGAGAAACAATGTAGGAGAATTGCAGTAAACTGATTTCAGCAGGTAAAGTTAACTGGCCCCCCAGTTATACCCCCAGGAACATCTCTTTCATTGTGAATTGCTTATTTCAAGTAACCAACTGAATTGAATTTTGGGTCCCTGTTCCCAAAGGAATGGTTTGAGTTGGAATGGAATGAGAGTTGTGAATGGGCAGCTTCAATGGGCTGTGACTCCAAAGGGCTTTCTCTCCTCCGTCTTTCTCTGGTCCTTCTTGTAGTGGCTGCTTTTCCTTGTTCTACCAGGGAGGGGAGGTCATATCCGGTATGACTTCCATAGTCCTATGTCTTTCTTGCAAGAAGGATTCTCCAATTCTACCCCAGCTGTGATCTCCTTATTAGGACAAGGAAGGTTGACAGAGGATCGAAGAGAGGCTTGCTGTGTTCAGGTAACTGAGGGATTGTCTGGCAGGAAGCAGGATGCTTAGGAAATCACACCTCTGAGATATGACCCAGAAGCTTCCCTCAAGGGCCCAAGACTTCTTCCATATGAGCTTTCTTGCTCCCCCCCAACTTACAGTTCAGCATAGCAAGTGCCTTCTTTCTTCATATCAAAGCCAATTATTCTATTCACATATTTTATTTTAGAAGCCTACTATTACCAAATCCAACTTTTACACATCAGTTTTCTTTTTAAATAGTCCAAATAAGTACTTTTTTTGGCCATTTATAGCCTTCCGATTTTTAATATGCTGCCTGTAAAATGTGCCCAATATCTGCTAGCCACAGCTAGGATAAACTGTAGTTGTGAAGACCCCAGGCTACGGCCGCCCTTCAGAACTCTCCGAGACTCAGTTTTGCTGCTGAGAGATGTTGCCTATAAACATAAAGCCTCCCACCCTTCGCTCCAGAGTTCTCTTGTCCTCTTCCCCTGCCATTGTTTGCTTGTGGATGCTCTCTTGGTGTAAGGGTTTGTCCCCATGTACAATACCTGGTAATACACCTGAAGTAACATCTTCTTCTTTATTAGACCTAAAATGCCTGAGGTACTTCTGACAGTTAACTCACTCCCTACTATGCAACACCAAGCTTCCTGCCATTGAGTCAATGCTGACTCATAGTAACTCCTTTTGGATTTTTGAGACTGTGACTATTTACAGGAGGAGAAAGTTGCTGCTGATGGTTTCGAACCACTGACCATTTAGGTCACAGACCAATGTGTAAACACTATCCCATCAGGGCTCCCTACTACCTACTATAGTATATCTTTGGACTGGATATATGATAGAGTACATTTTGTTCCATTGAAAATTTGTATTTGCATTTTAGAACCATCTTATTAATATTTCTCTCCCTCAAATTACTGTTATGATTTAGATTGAGGTTGAAATGAATCTCTAGGTCAGTTTGGGGAGAATTAATTATGAAATATTAAATAAAAAAACATTTTACCTTAAATTTACGGAGATAGTCTGCTAGGTGCTGCATAGTTTATATAATATGTAGGCTTTTAAACAAGCTAATTGTCTTAATGTGCTATTTAAGACATTTCTTTAAATTCCACAAAGTAGAGTCTTCAAAATAAAATCTTGCTTCAAAAGTCAGAGGAAAATGATAAGATGGTTAAAAACATTCAAGTAGAATTTGTTCAAGTAGAAGAAATGGTTGGGGTGTTGTAAGTGGATTTCATTACCCACAGAGATACTTTTGGAAACAGAATCGTCATGCCTTTATTGGATTTGAGAAGCAATTCTGGATTTGACTGCATGAACCTAGCCAGGAGTTGGTGAATTTTTATTATTTCTTTCTCATCAATAGGTCTTAACTACCCTGAAATCTATATTTTATTGCTCTTTTGCTACTTTTCCTCCTTATCAGTTAGCTAATTAACCTCCTGTCCGGTCTTCATTTGACTTAATACTTAGCTGTGCTCTGTTGACTATACTACACCTTTGATTTTAAAATTGTTTTCCTTTTAATCCAGTTAGAATTTGCATACGATTAATATCATTGAGTTGTATATTTAAAATGCAAAAATGTTTATAATTGAAAATTTACCACAAAAATTTTTTTTAAGTTTTCTTTTAAAAAAATTTTTAAAAACAATTTATTAGGGGCTCATACAACTCTTATCACAGTCCATACATATACATACATCAATTGTGTAAAGCACATCTGTACATTCTTTGCCCCAATCATTTTCTTTTTTTTTCTCCTCTTTTCTTTTTTTACATTTTATTAGGGACTCATAAAACTCTTAAAGGGACTCATACAACTCTTAAAAGTTTTCATTGAGGAAAAAAGTATGTTTTTTTTTAGTATGCACTTCCTTTCCCACTATCCCATTTCCACTCATCAGTCAATAAACTTCAACTATGACCTCTTATCAAGGTAACCCTTGATATCTTGTTGTGGCCATTTTGGCCCGATTCCTACAGCTGCCATGTATTTCTTGGTTATATCAATATTCATATATATTGTAGTTATTTCTTTGGAAAACTTCGATTTTTCTGTTTATTGTTTAACAGTGTACTGGCATATAACTAATATGTCATACAATTCATAGTTCAGTCATATGAAAGGAGTTGTGCAATCATCACCGCAATCAATGTTAGGACATGTTCTTCTTGCGCTCATTGGCAGCAGCTTCTCGTTTCTGCACACCTTCCTCTGTAATACCCTGCAGGAGACCAGCGATGCGCTCCTGTTTCTAGAGCTTTGCCTATTCCGGGTGGGTCTCACGTGCAGACAAACACAGCGAAAAGTGGACAAGCAAGCAAAACAACCACAGTACCAAAGGAAAACCCCAATCAAAAAGAAAGCAGAAAAGTATTCAAAACGAGAGCAAATTTTAAATGGATCAAAAGGGGCGATTATATGATAAAGTGTTATTTTTTATTTTATTCATTTATTTTAAAAGTTTTAATATATTCTTAAATTTTTATTTTTAATAATTTTATTGGGAGCTTGTACAACTCTCATCACAATCCATACATCCATCCATTGTGCCAAGCACATTTGTACATTTGTTGCCATCATCATTCTCAAAACATTTGCTTTCTGCTTGAGCCCTTGATATCAGCTCCTCATTTTTCCCCTCCCCCCCTGATTCCTCCTCCTCATGAACCCTTGATAATTTATGAATTATTATTATTTTGTCAGATCTTACACTGTCCGACGTCTCCCTTCACCTACTTTTCTGTTGTCCATCTCCCAGGGAGGAGGTTATTTATAGATCCTTCTAATTGTTTCCCCTTTTCTACCCCACCTTCCCGGTAACGCCACTCTCAGCACTGGTCTTGAAGGGATTATCTGCCCTGGATTCCCAGTGTTTCCAGTTCCTATCTGTACCAGTGTACATGCTCTGGTCTAGCCAGATTTGTAAGGTAGAACTAGGATCATGATAGTGGGGGTGGTGGCGGGGGTGGAAGAAATGTTTAGGAACTAGAGGAAAGTTGTATGTTTCATCATTGCTACACTGCGTCCTGACTGGCTCATTTCCTCCTTGAGACCCTTCTACAGATAGGTTTTGGGTCCCCACTCTGCACTCCCCCTCATTCACAATGATTTGGCTTTTTGTTCTTTGATGCCTGATACCTGATCCCATTGACAACTCGTGATCACACAGGCTGGTGTGTTTCTTCCATGCGGGCTTTGTTCCTCTGAGCTAGATGGCTGCTCGTTTATCTTCAAGCCTTTAAGACCCCAGATGCTGTATCTTTTGAAAGCCAGGCACCATCAACTTTCTTCACCACATTTGCTTATGCACCCGCTTTGTGTTCAGTGATCGTATCTGGGAGATGAGCACACAGTGATAGATTTTTTGTTTTTTGATGCCTCATACCAGATCCCTTCAACACCTCATGATCACCCAGGCTGGTGTGCTATTTATTCTAATTACATCTGCAGTAATGTACTTTCCACTGTGCTCTGAGTTCCGTGACTCGGAATACAAGGCTATTCACATCCCTGGTCTATGGTCAAAGGGAATTCACCAGGGGTTTAATCCGCGTGTGGACCGTGCAAATGGATTTTAAGCTTCCACTGTCATCCACAGTCTTGTGCAAACTGGGTGTTCAGAATGTAAACTCTGAAACTGTACCGTCCTGTGGATTTGGATTTTATTATTTCCTTTGACAACTTTTATTATTTTTAAATATGCAATGCTTCACGAATTTGCGTGTCACCCTTGCGCAGGGACCATGCTGATCTTCTCTGTATCGTTCCAATTTTAGTATATGTGCCGCCGAAGTGAGCACCAGTTTTCTTTTTTAATTGGGGGGGGGGGGGAATGGTATTTTGGAAGAACTGACTACATAAGGTGGCAGAATTCCAAAATCAAATTACATGAGACTATACATCGCAATTTCTTTGTACAATAGGTGAGGGGGGACCTGCAGTAGAGAATAGAGGCAAAGAAGGAGGAAGGGCTATGGGAAGGGTTGGAGGCTAAACAGCATTTGTAATAGCAAATTCAGACGATAAGTCGAAAGCATATAGTTGTACATGCTTTATTTTATTTTTATTTTTTAAAAACATTTTATTACGGGTTCATACAACTCTTATCACAATCCATACATATACATACATCAATTGTATAAAGCACATCTATACATTCTTTGCCCTAATCATTTTCTTTTTTTTCCTCTTCTTTTCTTTTTTTACATTTTATTAGGGGCTCATACAACTCTTACCACAATCCATACATATACATACATCAGTTGTATAAAGCACATCCGCACATTCCCTGCCCCAATCATTCTCAAAGCTTTTGCTCTCCACGTAAGCCCTTTGTATCAGGTCCTTTTTTTCCCCTCCCTCCCCCCTCCCCGCTCCCTTGTACATGCTTTATTTATCCAGCCTTAAGATTAAGCAGCTGGAGGAGTGCTGGGGAAGAGGAAGGTGGCATTTAGAATTCTGAATTGCTTAGGGTACATTGAATTCAGAACCAACTCTTTAGTTCTTGAGGGTCATGACTGGGTTCAAGAGCTCTCAAAAGCCAAAAAGAGCATTGCTACATCCAATGGGAGAGAATGGGTGCTGTTAGAGTAAACCAGCCTTTAACAACCATGTGAGGTCTGTAAGTGCAACTGTATGGCTATAATACATAAAGATTATAATAAAGTCATAGAAGATAGGAGAGAAAAAATAAAGGAGTCAGACACATTTCATGGTAGCATGCTCACCTCAGCCCCTCTTAGTGGTCCACGTGGAGGTGGGAGAAGATAGGCAGGGGGACACAATATTTCTAACCAAGGCTGATATCCTTAGGGGGCGTGCAAGCCCCCCTGATTACAGTAACCACATACCTGTTGTAGTGCCATTGGCAATACAAGCAATGGGAAGGGGGCCATCTTGGGGTGTACATGCAATAGGAAGGGGAGGGACTAGGAGTATCAATATGACAAGATGAGTGGCTTGTAGATTCAAGATGGCAGCCTAACCTTGGTTGTCCTTGAGCTGGCGTGACTTATTCTGAGCTCTCCTTCAGGAAAGCAATCTACCATCCTTAGCAGGGAGTGAGCCCCACCTATGGTGGGACAGACAATAGCGTCTAGTTGCTCTATAGGGCTGAGTGCCCTCAGGGAGAATACCTCTAAGCAGCTGACCTCCCACCATGCCCTGGCAAGCAGCATCTTAGGTTTGGCATATATTTTGGGGGCAGGGGGCAACTTGGGGAAACCCTTCCTGTAACCCACAGGGTACAAGTAGAGTACAAAAAGGACAAAGCACCTAGTGATGACCACTCTCTGAAGTGGTCATTAAAAAGTCAAGTAGTTGCTTTGTACATATTTCAGGATTTGAACCAGTGATTTGAGGAGACAGAGAGAATGGAAAACAAAGGGGACGGTTCCAGAACAAAGAAGATACAAAAGTGTAGTAAATGAAAAGGTTTTAATGAGGCCTCACTGATTTAAAAGGAAATTAAGTGGAAACTTTCAAATCCTAATTACTTTTCATCTTACATGGTTTAAGCCTTAAAGTATAAGGAGTCTTTTAAAACTGTTAAGAAATGATGGATAGGAAAAGGAATTCTGCTAAAATCTTTAAGAATTTACATGATTATTATTCTACAAGAAAGAATTATTTGGTACAAAGTGTATTTGTGGATGTACATGAGCAGTATACATATTATCTGAATCAAGTTGTGGCAGGTACACATCTTTACAATTCTTCGTGAAGGTTAAAACTGCTCATTAAAATTCAAAATGCATACTCATCTGTAAGTTGGCCACTTGTTAAGGCTCTTATCAGCGTCGATAACTGGCATGTTTCATTGCTGCCCAGTGTTTGCCAACTTGTTCCAACAGATGTCCAGCAATGGGTGGGTTGAGTGCAGGGGAAACTCAGTGCCATGTTTCTCAATTGGAGACTCTTAAATAAGTGAAGTTACTAGCTGCTGAATAAATGTCACTCAGAAGCTGTCTCTTGACTTTTTCTTATGCAGCAGGAAACTTTCCTTCTGAATTCTCCATTTCTGTTTTCCCTCCATTCTTTTGCAGTGTCCCCATTAGCAGGTGACTCCTCAGTAGGGTCTGCCAGAATAAGAATGACGCTATTCATGATGGCTTCCATGGTGTAGATGGGGAGCCAACGTTCCTCTGGCTTTTCAAAACCAGGCTCATGAGGAATAGAAATATGTACATCACCATTTTTATCAACATTTGAGAGCCAGATTTCTGTAATGAATTTCATTTTAGGAGGCCATAGGGGATAATCTTTGGGAAGGTGAGATGAGCCATAAAAACACCACCTTCATAAAGTGTGTCAGGAGGACCAATAAAATAATTCCCATCGATAAATATCATTGTCATCTATTAAACCTGTGTGGGAAACAACCTGGAAGAGAGTGTACGAGGACAAACTTTCAACATTCATATGTTAAGGAGTCTGGGAGGCCAAGGCTTTCAGGGAGGAAACCTTCCCATTGGTGGGTTAGAGATGTGTCCCACTCACATTCTCCTAAGTAAAAGTTATTCCCCACAATGGCCCCCCATAATAATGCCAAATTCAAGGTGATGTTTGCAAACACATATAGTCATTGACTAAACCCTTGGAGGGTTGTCTGTCCCACCCTGAATAGGACTCTCCCTCCTAATAAGGACAATGGATTGTTCCCCTGAAGGAGAACCCAAAGACACCTAAATTCAAGCCAACCTAAGGTCAGATGACCAAGGTGCCATTTTGATTCTAGAACTTGCCCATCTTGTTACATTTGTGCCTTCCTGTCACATATATGTCCCTAGTGCCTCCTTAAGGTGACCAGATGTCCCGCTTTGGGCAGGAAAGTCCTGATTTTAAGCAAATTTGTCCTGCGTCCCATGGCATTTTTGGAAAGTCCCGATTTTTGGAAAGAATGCACGACAAACTAGGATATACGGTTTTCGGCTGCCATGTGGCTATTTCACCAGGATATGAGTTTTATCAATGGTGTCCCGCTGTACCAATGTGAACATCTGGCCACCTTATTACCTCAAGCTTGTCCCCCTCCTGTTTTGTGTATTGTTTATTGTACAACCCCTTCCTGTTACCTATGTGCTTACTGTGGTCTGCATGTCCAGATTATGTAAGCATGTGAGATTACATTACAAGCTCTCTACTCAGCCCTGACTCCTGAAGTCCTGACTATGAAGGTGAGCATTTAACACATGCGTTATCTGGTCTGGTGTCTCTTTTATTTACCCTTCAGTTACACCTTCAGTTACACCCATTCGGTTTAGGGAAGCTGGTCCCGCATAAACCTGCTGAAAAGCCTTCTACTGCATTTTTGTTGAGTTCTCAGAGCTGGGGATTCACAACTGTGCCCACCCAGACACCCCTTCCACCCCCAACTTCCAGCGGTGACCCCAGCTACACCTGATGCCCCTTTGATAGCTTCTTAACATGCCATCCCTTTGGCTAATTGCTTATTTTCTGTTAGAATGGGAATAAAAGGAAAGTGGGCCCAGAGTGTGGGTTTTAATTAACAGGTTTATAAAAGGTGTTTAGAATGGCAAGAGAGTCAAGGGATCAGAGTGAGGGGAAATTTGAAGACAGTAAAGAGAGACTAACTGAAAGTAAGAAAGGGAGAGCTAGAGAGAGGAAGAGACAGGGATGGATGTGCAGCCACACAAGAAGGTGAAGACAGAGTGAACAAAGGAATCCCAAATTATTATGTCTCAAAGGAGCCTGCGCTCCCCCCCATTGGCTGTGGCACCAGCAGAACAGAGGAGAGGGGGAAGGCTTCTGTGAGACGTCTGGAGAAGTCAGGGTGTCCTGTTACGCTAGGTGGGGATGGAGAATGGGTTAGAGATGCTGCCTATGACTGAGAACCACAGCGTTTCTGCCAGACCCTTTATTCCTGCGTTTTAATGCTATGGAATATGGGTGAAGGTCTCTTCTGTAATTTCTTCATACTGGACATGGACAATGAACAGCCTAAAATTGTCCTGTTTCAGCAGAGTCCGATGAGTGCATTATGGGCTGGAATCCAGCCATACACAGCTCCATGCAGGTCTGACTGGTATACTTTTTTGCAAGAAAAATTTTGAAAACAGCGAAACAAGACATATTAAAACGAGAGGTCCTACGAGTGGCAGAACCCAATGTCAGAGGATATCAGCCTCTAACAACCAAAGGGTCTGTAGGCACAATTGTACCATTATAATATATAAAGATCATAGTAATGGCATAGAAGATAGGAAGGATAAGAGAGAATAAAATAAAGGAGTCAGACACATGGTAGTGTGCTCACCTCAGGTCCTCTTGGTGGTCCACGTGGAGTTGGGAGAAGATTCACATGATGGACACAAACGGAATGGAACATTAGTCATAGAGTACAGAGAGAAATAATTTTATATTGTATTATAGAGAAAATTTAAAATGATGTTATTGAGCAGAAGTAGCAAACTTTTTTCCAAAGGCAAGAAAGTAAATATTAATACTTTTGTGGGACATACAATCTTTGTCACTACTCAACTCTGCTATTATAATGCTAAAACAGTTACAGACAATATGTAAATATATAAATGTGGCTTTGTTCTGATTTACCAAAACAAGTAGCCATTGTTTGCCAGTCCCTGTTACAGAGAAATGGGGATAAATGCCATTTAGCATCTTTCTGTTCAAATGTGTGGTTCTCCAGTCTCATCAGAGAGCTTTTTAGACATGCAGAACCTCAGACCTACTGAGACCATTGTAGACCTACTGAATTTGAATCTGAATTTTAACAAGATGTTACTAGGTGAGTAATCATCAAGGAGTTTATCATGCTAGGATAGTTAGTTACAAGATAAATGACTGATGATCTAGATAAAAGAAGGCAATCAAGGAACATAATTAGGACTTAAAGAGATCTTGATTTGCTAGATAGAATTTAGGAGATAGGAAAAATATTACATCTCTATTTTTTAATAAGCGCTAATGAAATCCACCATTTCCTTAGATTATGACTGTAAACAACAAAACACAGTAGTATTAGCAGTTCACATTATAGCTGTTGGGAAAGAGACCAGTTGTGAACAACATGGAGTGTCAGAATGGATGAGTTCTTTGAGACAGTTATACCATGAAAAGGACAACCAAGTTTGGATGACAGAAAATGCAGCTTAGAAGGAAAAAAGGCTGGGTGGGAAAATAGAGGATACAGAGCACCTAGAAAAAAGGGTAATATGAAAATAAGGGTGCTACAGCAAAGTGTGGTGAAGAAAGTAGATGGTGCTCGGCTATCGGAATAGTGTCGGTGGTCTTAAAGGCTTGTGTTCAAACAAGCAGCCATCAAGCAAGGAGTCAAGCAAGCTCACACAGACGAAGCACCTCAGCTTCTGTGATCCACAGATGGCACCTCAGCTTTTGTGATCCACAGATGGCACCTCAGCTTCTGTGATCCACAGATGGCACCTCAGCTTTTGTGATCCACAGATGGCACCTCAGCTTTTGTGATCCACAGATGGCACCTCAGCTTCTGTGATCCACAGATGGCAATCACAAAATTCGAATGTGGTGAAGAGAAAGCAGCAGAACTAAAATTACGAGCGCCTGATTTGTAGAAGGCTGTGGGGGACAGTGGGAACCCCAAATGCATCTGCGGAGTGTCTTGTCAGACTGAGCCGCTGGCAGATCTGCTCTAGCTAGCCAAGGGCAAGAGTCCCAAACAGCTTTACTATTAGGCAGAGACCATGGTAATCTTGATTATGCTGGATTGAACTAGGTACTTGGCCAGTTGACGTCCCTGTAGACATGACCTGAATTTGTACTGGGTGTAAGTATCTCTCCGTTGTTCCATGACAGAAATTGCTTCCCTGGCTTTTTGAAGATCTGTACTACAGGAGTCTTCTTCTTATGCATTATTTGTATTTTTGTCTTTACACTAATATGATCTTATCTTTACCATCTTAGTGTGATTTGCTTTTTATTGTTTTCTTTTGAGTATCCCAGATGTGAAGCACAGGAGAGGTTGCATTGCATAATCATGATTACTGATGCAAGGGAATATAGGGAATTGGGGTGGGGGAAAGGAAAAAAAGGGAGGGAAAGGGGTCTTGGGAGTAAATAAAGCAGGAGGGAGGAGGGGGCCTGCACAGCTCATTTTAAAGACAATTTAACCAGGGGTAGGGTGTGGGGTGTGTGTGGTAGTTACATAATCTGTCATCAATTTGAGACAATTAAGAATGAAGAGATGGAGTTTAGCCTGTAAATCGGGTTGCGACTTGATGATCTCATTAGGAGGTGATAAGGCGATAAGTAACTTGCTAGAGGTGGTACACACACTCACTTCCTGTGAGGCATTCCTGTTGACAAGACACATGGAGTTATGTTGATGGAGCCAGAACCCTGGAGCTGGAGAAGCCACATGGAGACCAATGCTAGCACTAAGATGCTGCCACCCAAGACTTTCCACCCACTGGCCTGTGATCTTCCTGCACTCAGTGTCATTGCATGTGTTGCATGAGTCTGAAGAGGCCTTTACAGACTGGTACTGGACATGTGAGCTAATAATGGACTAATGGGCTTGACCTGGACTGGGCTGGGATGTTTTAATGTACAATTCCTCTTTATATAAAGCTCTTTCCTGTACACATATGAGTGTCTATGAATTTGTTTCTCTAGTCTACCCAGACTAACAAAGGGTGGGATGCTCTGAGATTGGCGTGGTGGTGATTATACAATTCCCCTTGCTATGATCAAAGGATTGAACTATTCAGTGGTATGATAGGTAAATTATATATCAATAAAACTGTTGGGGGGGATGAAGGTGGGAGGCAGGAGGGAGCACTAAAATTGATGGTGAATGCACGTCTCATTTTAAGGGCTGTGGGAAGCAGAGGTCTGGGAAAAGTGTATGCAGATGAATTCTTTATTCTCATACTTTAAGAAGTCGGGCAGGCTGGGTTTCTGGGATGAAGAGAGGCCTTCACCCTTGTAAGTTAGAGATGAGTCCCACTCACATTTGCATAATTAATATTGTTCTGCACACTATCCTCTCATAATAGTGCTACCTTAAAGGTTACCTCTTCCAAACACATGGCTGATTGCTATCTGGCTGGCAACTTTCACTGTAGGAGCAGACATGTGCTACCTGTAGGATCTGGAGACAGTCATTCCCCTTTACCTATAATGTGTATGCCTATGGTACTGCCCCTTCCTGTGACGTGTGGTTACCTGCAATCACGCCCCTGAAGTGGATATAACCCTTGGTTAGCAAGAAACCGGTTCCTCGAGAATCCTGCCGGGTCCCTGCCCCACCTCACCTTGAGCCACGTTGTGTGTGGACCTGGCTGGTAAGATCATGGCCATCCACCAGGAGGTGAGCATGCTACTATGAAATGTGTCTGACTCCATTATTTCAATCTCTTTTCTATGACTTTAATATAATATTTATATATCTTAACCGTACAATTGTGCTTACTGAAACCGTGATTAGTGGTGGGGGGCTGGCATCCCTTCCAACCACATTTCACTATTAGTGTTTTGTGCACAAATTTTTCACATCCATGGTTAAGTTTGCTGTTAGTTGCCACTGAGTTGGTTTCAACTCGTAGGAACTCTATACACAACAGAAGGAGCATTGCCGTGCCCTTCTATCTCCTCCTCACAGTTGTTATGTTTGAGCCCACTGCTGCAGCCACAATGTCAATCCACCTAGTTGAGGGTCTTCTTTTTTTACTGACCCTCTTTGTTATCAACCACAATGTCCTTTTCTAGGATTGGTCCTTCCTGACAACACATCTAAAGTACGTGAGATGAAGTCTTAGCATCCTCATTTCTATGGAGCATTCTGGCTGTACTTCCTCCAAGACAAATGTGTTTGTTTCTCTAGTAGTCTTTGCTGACACCCTAATTCTTTTATGGTTTTCCTTGTTTATTGCCCTGCTTGCTTTATGGCTCAATGTGGTTTATCCCACATTTAAAAAATTATTTTCTATTATGAATTTTCTAATTTTGAAAGAGACAAGCAACATGGTAAAAATCCTTCCTTATTATTATTACCATATATACTAGAATATAAGCCGACCCGAGTATAAGCCGAGGTACCTAATTATTACCTGGGAAACCAGAAAAACTGATCGACTCTAGGGTAGGAAATGCAGGATGTGAATTAACACAGAGACCAGAGGGCAGAGATGGAGCGCAGCCACAGACACATCCTTACCAGTTCAGCTGTCGGTGTAGGTGAACCACTACGGGTGCTTCTGCGAATTGGAGCCATCCACATCATAGGACGGCTCTGATTAGTTAGAATTAGATGTGAATAAACAAACATTCAAAGACCTCAGTGTCAGTGGGGCTTTGAATGAACAGCGGAGGAATGGCAATCACCGCGAGATGTTACACCTCACTGGGGTACCACAGTTTTTGTGCTGAAAAACTCAGCATATACACGAGTATATATGGTATTTAGAATGTACTAGATAAACAAGTGGCCAACTAGCTCAGAAGCAACAAAGCCCACATGGAAGAAGGACACCAGCCTGTGTGGTCACAAGGTTCCAAATGGATCAGGTATCAGGTATCAAAGAACAAAAAATCATATCAGTGGGTGCTCACCTTCCAGATACGATCACTGAAGACAAATGTTTGCATAAGCAAATGTGGTGAAGAAAGCTGATGGTGCCCGGCTATCAAAAGATACAGCATCTGGGGTCATAAAGGCGTTAAGGTAAACAAGCAATCATCTAACTCAGAAGCAACAAAGTCCACATGGAAGAAGCACACCAACCTGTGTGATCATGAAGTGTCGACAGGATCAGGTATCGAAGAACAAAAAATCAAATCATTGGGAATGAGGGGAGTGCAGATTGGGGACCTAAGACCCATCTGTAGGCAACTGGACATCCCCTTACAGAAGGGTCACAGGGTGGAGATGAGCCAGTCAGGGTTTAGTGTAGCAACGATGAAACACAACTTTCCTCTAGTTCCTAAATGCTTCTTCCCCCACCCCACTATCATGAACCCAAATCTACCTTACAAATCCAGCTAGACCAGAGGAGGTACAGATCGGAACTGGAAGCACAGGGAATCCAGAACAGATGATCCCTTCAGGACCAGTGTTGAGAGTGGGGATACCGGGAAGGTGGGGTAGAAAAGGGGAACCGATGACAAGGATCTACATATAACTTCCTCCCTTGGGGGGTAGACAACAGAAAAGTAGGTGAAGGGAGCCATCGGACTATGTAAGATATGACGAAATAATAATTTATAAATTATCAAGGGTTCATGAGGGAGGGGCAAAATGAGCTGATACTAAGGGCTCAAGTAGAAAGCAAATGCTTTGAGAATGATGATGGCAACAAGTGTACAAATGTGCTTGACACAATGGATGTATGTATGGATTGTGGTAAGAGTTGTACTAGCACCCAATAAAATGATTTTTAAAATGATTTTAAAATGAATTTATTAACTCATTGAATCTTCACAGCAAACCAATACATAATTATATATTCTGGTACATAAGAAATAAAACAGTATTTATGTAAGCAAAATTGAAAAAAAATATTGGGCAGGATAAACAAATGTTTGATAACAATAGTTACCTTTCTGGTATGAGAATGAGATTAGGACTGTTGATGAAAAAGAACAACACAGCTTGTAATAAGAATATATAGATAATTTCAGGTTTCAAAAATGTTTTAAAAGAAAACAAAAGCAAGCAAACATTCAAAAATAAATTTTGATTGTCTTCATCAGCTACTTTTATAATCACAAAACATGGGAGCTAAAAATGTTCATCAACATGAACATCATGAATGAATATAATATCTATATTTACTGAGATGGAAAATATGATATATTATAGCATATAAAAGGCACAGCATACCTACCATGATTACAATTCCATAAACCAAATCTGATAGGATTTTCTCAAAAAAATTCAAATTACTAAACTGTACTTGGTATCATTCCAAGTATCTCGGCATTTTAGTGTTTTCTGTTCTTTACTTATTAGTATACATTTATAAAATGAAATAAAAGCATTAACACTGATTTAAAAAACAAAATTATAATTCTACAAAGAATTTAGAAATATAAGTGGGGTTCAAAAAGTTCATGGAAAAATCAAATGAAGTAAGATTTTTCCCACAAACCATTTGAAGTCTCTTGTACTAAAGGCAACAAAATCTAAACAGCATATAGGTACAAGTACAACAAATACATATATCAGGAGGGAAGATAACTCTGAAACACAAACATAAATAATATAACATAACAGCAAGAAGGTAAATAAAACAACCGAGAAGGATGGCATTGAGTAAATTAGAAAGGATATGAGTTTCAGGGAAGAGGACAAATGTTAATTGAGGCCTTGATTTATGTTGTAGAGTGAAATAACTTCTGCATTAAAAACATAAAATACAAATTTTGAGACTAAAAATATTTGGAGAATGTAACACTTAAACATGATTTTTAAAAATTTAAACGATTAAGAAGGTGGAAAGAGCTTTACGTTTTATTCTCCATCAGTATGAATTCCCTGATGACGAATGAGGTCTGAGCCACTACTAAATATCTTCCCACATTCTGTACAGTTAAAGGGTTTTTCACCGTTATGTGTTCGCTGATGCCGAGTAAGGTTCGAACATTTATTAAAGGACTTTCCGCACTCATTACATTCATATGGTTTTTCGTCTGTATGAATTCTCTGATGCTGAAAAAGTTGTGAATTCTGAGTAAAAGCCTTCCCACACTGAAAACACTCAAAGGGTTTCTCGCCAGCATGGATTCGCTGATGTTGGTGAAGTTGTGAACTCTGGGTAAAAGCCTTCCCACATTCCGTACAATTATAGGGTTTCTCCCCGGTGTGGATTCTCTGATGATTAGTGAGTGCTGAGCCACTACTGAAGGCTTTACCACACTCCTTGCATTCATATGGTTTCTCCCCAGTGTGGATTCTCTGATGCTGAACAAGCTTTGAACTTTGCGTGAAGGCTTTGCCACATTCCTTACACACATAGGGTTTCTCACCTGTATGAATTCGCACATGTTGAAAGAGCTGTGAGCTCTTAGTAAATGCTTTCCTACAAACTTTACATTCATAGGGTTTTTCACCAGTGTGAATTCTCTGGTGGTCAATAAGATTTGAGCAGTAACTAAAGGCTTTCCCACATTCCTTACACTCATAGGGTTTATTCCCAGTGTGAATCCTCTGATGTTGCGAAAGGTAGGAGTTGCAACTGAAGGTCTTTCCACATTCCTTACATTCAAAGGGCTTTTCACCCGTATGGATCCTTTGATGTCGAGTAACATGTGAGCCACAGCTGAAAAATTTCCCACATTCCTTACATTCATAAGATTTTTCACCAATATGAATTCTCTGATGTTGCATAAATTGTGAGTTTTGGCTAAAGGCCTTTCCACATTTTTTACATTCATAGGGTCTCTCTTCATTATTAACTATTTGATGTAGATTAAGAAACGTGTGTTGAGAAAATATGGGCATGTATTCAGGACTGAAATATCCCAGATTTCTTCCCAAGTGCACTCTATAGTCCAAGATATCTCTAAAATTGGAGTATTCCAGGCCCTGCTTCGTAAGTCCAAGTACATCCCTCTGACATGATTCTATTTCATACACTTCCTTCTTTAGAGATAATAACTTGGTTTCACACATTGATTCCAGATCTGAAAGAAAATGAAATGTTAAAGATTCTTTTTCTTCTTTTGCTATAGTTCAACTTTTATAACATAAATGGAGAATTTAAGTGAATGTAATATCTAGTATTCAATGGCACGCAGTTAAAATGTACCTATATAACCCCAAAAGTGGACAAAAACTTTACAGAAATTAAAGAAATATAATGCAGGAAGTAGAGGAAGGAAACAATATTACTACAGTTGCAGTGGGTTCGGGTAAAAGAGGACCATTACAATGTCCAGTTAGAATGATGTGAAGCATTTACTGTATACCAGGCTAGCCCAGACTGCAGGGATGGGGATGTTCAAAGGAACTAACCACCAGCATGCAGTGCCTGTCTTCCCTGGCCAAACCTTTTTTATATTATTCAGGGAGGGCAGAATGCAAAAAGCAGAAGAAAAAGCAAGTTAAAATACATATATTACCAAGTGGTATTGGCAGAAGCAAAACAAAAGTATAGGTAAAGGTTCAGGTGCCTTGTTTTATGTCCCTATTTCTGGATTTCGTCTCCAGCTGTCCTAGCGGGGATGGGAAATGAACACTCCAGGTGACTGGGAGAAAGACTTATAATGGCTCTTGGTAAAGAGAGAGGGGTAGTTTAAACAAGAATTGTCTAAGGACACTTACAAAGCTTCATTCCATTGTGATGTTAAAACAGATGCCCTCAAGAGGACGCTCAGAGGGAGGTGGGGTTAGCAAGATGCCCTTGCTTAAGGGAAAGTGTTTTTGTCAGTTTGGCTTAAATGTGTTGATATGAGCTTGTCTACTTCACAGTGATTGTCAAATATGATGTGGATCAGAATCATCTGTAAAGCTTTATGAATGTGCAATACTTAAGACTACTTTCCATATTGAACGATAATTTTAACTCACTGCCATAGGTTCGATTCTGGCTCAAAGTGACCCTATAGGCCAGGATAGAACTGCCCCTGTGGATTTCTAAGACCAACTCTGTACAGTAGAAACCCTTGTCTTTCTCCTGAGGAGCAGCTGGTGGTTTCAAATTCCTTGTGGTTGGCAGTCCAACATGTAACCACTATGCCACCATTCAGGGCTCCTGAATGATGAATAGTCAAAATTAAATTACTTGTAAGCATGCATGTATTTGTGGGTGAGTGTGTGTGTCATTGTATTATATGGAGCATAAAACATGGAAAAATTTCCCTTCCACTAAAGTTCTCCGAAGAGGGATAAATGCACACAGGGGAAGATTCTTGGGCTCTGTAATAAAGGATGTAATGACTAAAAATGAAGAAGGTAACACAGGATTAACTACAAGGGCAAAGGGCCTGATGTGAATCTAACGTTTTGAACTAATTTCATGTGAGTGGTTATTGAGACTCTCCCATAACCAGAATATGGGATTTGGTAAAAAGATTTTGTGGAAGAATTCTATGATGCTTATCTTGGAAGAGGAAGAGAGATTGCTCATTTACAACACCAGTGATAGAGAGGGGAGGTAGTTAAAGAATTTTAGTGGAAACAAAGTAAGATAGTACACCACACTGCCATGAAAAGATGCCAGAACAGATTGATAGGAGCTGAGCCCTATCTTTGAAAGTAATTGGTTTATGTCCGTAGGCAATTATTTCATTAGTTTTATCCTTCATTTAGAGCTCTGGTGGCAGAGTGGATTACTGCAAGGTCAGCAGTTTAAAACCACGATCCTCAGAGAAAGATGAGGCTTTCTAATCCCATAAAGAGGTACAGTGTTGGAAACCCAAAGGGGCAGTTCTTCATGGTCAGGTTCCTAAGAGTCAGAATTAACTTGATAGTAGCGAGTTTGTTTTTTTTGGTCTGGATCTTTCATTTGTAAAAGGGAGATAATCCTTAATTTGCTATTACACTGGGAGGATAAATATGGAGAATGTATGTTTGTGACTATCTTATGGAAGAGCTGATCCAAAACGGGGATATTAGGTATGCCCTCTAAGCCATCAAAGTGGAGCCTACTAGAACATCTCAAGGCAGACAGGGGAATTCATTTGAGGAGAATTATGTTTCTCCTAGCCTCTATTGGATAGATCTGCAACTTTCATCTAGTTAAGTTGTTTAATAATCCTCCACTGCCAAAGTCTTCTCTAAAAACAGAATCACCTTTTATCTAGCCTACTGATGAAGCCTAACCCAATCTCCCAAATTAAATTATCATACCATTTAATCTAGTCAGGGATCAAAAGAACATTTGGTTCAACTGGTTTCCTGATCAAAACCCCAAATCCTCATGATCACCAGCGATGGCTAAATGATATGATTCCTTCCTCTCCGACCTTGTATGATAATCAATTGTCACTTGCTCACAAAGCCCAGCAACACTGCTTTCTTCAGTTCTTCAAAAACCCAAGTTCTCCCTTCTTATCAGAACCTTTAAGAATTTCTTCTGCTTAGACTTGTCTTCATTAAAAAAAGAATGGTCTTCATTAATCATATATTAAATAAGAAGATCTACTAGTAAGCTTAATAACACTAGAGCAATTCCATAGTACTTATGAGCATGAATGCTATTCTAATAAGTATGTAAGAGTAATATGATGTAAAATATTTGTGATTTATGTTATTATAAAAGTCACAGGAACTGCTCATACTACTATGGTTTGTTTGTCAAATATATACTAAAAGAAGAAATACTAATTTTTCATTGGAGGTCACTAAAAATTAAGATATCTTCTTTTCTAGTCACTCAAGTTCATTGACCTCCCTCCAATTCTACCAAAAGAAATCCAAATCATCTAATGGCTTTACATTTTACTCAGAATAAAATTCATAATCCACACCAAGGCCCACAAAACCCCAAGAATGGACAGGCAATACTCCAACCTATCCCTGAAATACAGAGATTTACTCATACTTAAATAAGGGTGTGAAATGCTGGGAGGAAGAATATAAGTCAGAGTCTGTTTAATTTCAGGGGGGTTATTGACTCGGATACCAGCACTCTCAAACTTTTTACTAATTTGGACACCAACCATTCCTCCCACAGCAGGGTCTGGCAATCTGTTGCCATGGTCACACAGAACTTACAGTGACGTGCCTGGAATAAAGGATACTACAGGGGATAGCTTGTCTCCGGCTCAACATGCTACACTCTCAGGATTGGGAAGAATGGGGCAGATTCTCCATTCTTCGGTGTCAGGCCAGTTCTCTCAGTTCCTTTGGGTTATGGGTGGTCTCCTCTCAGCCTCTGAGGATAGGTCTCCTCTTGGTCCTCTGAGGACAAGCTTCTCTTGGATCCTTCAGGGCAGGCTCTCCTGTCTGTCACTGGGCTCCTTCCAAACAAGTCTCTGCCAGTTCTGCTACTGGGTCCTTTCAAAGCCCATCCATCGTTACCTTCAGAGTTACAGACCCTGACCTGTTTTAGCTCTTTTAGAGGTTCCTTGCCTTCTTTTTCTGTTTCCTCTCTTCCTATTTCTGTTTCTGAAATCTCCGTGGAGTTGACTGCCTATACACATAAATTACTGGTCAATTACAAGGCATAGCCTTCCTGCCACCGCTGTGATTTGACTAATTCTTAGTAGACCTCTTAGTAGGTCACACTCTTCATTTAAAGAGTACACTATACACCAGTCACAGGGCAGGCTGCAGCCCAGAACCAGACAAAAATACCAGAGTTGTTTAATGCTTAACCAGGAAATGTAATAACCCCCTGGGACACGAGTGGGAAATCTCTCGAGGGTTTTCTTAAAGAAGCAAGCCAAAAGGTCACATGAAGGAACTCAGTTTATCAGAGAGGCTGTAGTAGGTAAGATGTTATGTCAACTTGAATTTATATGAAAGTCTAGGGTGGACTCTTAATTTATCAATCAGGTTACAGTCTGATGATGCCTCCTGGGGTGTGCGGCTTTTTCTGAAGAGACACAGTGAGAACTTCTCCTTCCTCTCTTGCTCTTGACCTTCATCCTTGCTGGGACTCTGTAGCTGCCTCCCGAGGTAGGCCCATGTGGGCAGTTGACCCTGGGAGCCAACCTCCAGCTGCCTCTGGCCTCCCAGGTTTCCACCAACCTCGGATCCATGGGACACTCTACCTGCCAGCCTGTGATCTCCCTGCGTCCCCCTGTACCTGTCTGCATCCTTGGCCTTCAGCTACGTGAGTCCGAAGAGGACCCCTCTGCCTAGCACTGGACACAAGACTTGAGCTGGAATGGGTTGTAATCCTTTCTTGACATTAAGTTACTTCTTGATATAAAGCTCCTTCATATATATTTATATATGAGTGCCACTGGTTTTGGTTCCCTAGACTACCCATCCTAACAGAGGCATTTTCTAACATATGTATATATACTTCCTCGATAATATAGGCTTCAGAAGTACAAACCTTTGCATTTTTTTTCTTAAGTAATATAACCCCAACAACTAGACCAATGCTTGGTATATGGTAACTGCTCAGTAAGCACTCTTTTCTCCCTGTCCTGAATCTTTGCCTATTTGCCACCTTTTCCTTTTCAATATAGGCATACACAGTTTCCCCAACATTGTGTCTACAGGAAATTATAGGGATTGAACTGTGCCCCCCCCCAAATACGTGTTGTAAATCCTAACTTCTAAACCTTTGTTTATAATCCCACTTAGGAATGAGTTTTCTCATTAATGGAGGCGTGTTAGTGTAGGCTATGTCTTCAGTCTATCCTTGTTGACATATAAAAGAGCAGACTGAACAATCAACCAAACAAAAAGAAGTAGAGGTGGGGAAGAGAGATGCTGTCTCATAAAATCCTCAAGAACTCAAAGAAAGAATATTGAAAAGAGAAAAGAACATTCCTCTAGAACCAACCCACAGAGAACACTTTCCCTTGGATTTAGTGTCCTGAATTTGGACTTTTAGCTTCCTCCACGGCGAGATAATAAATTGGTTTGTAAAAGCTTTCCACTTGTGGATGTCTGTGATAGCAGCACTGGATAACTTAGACAGACGCTAGAGACGGTAATCATTGCCAAAACTCTAGATACTATTTCAGTATGAAGTAATTTCACTTCTACTTATTTCCCCACCGACATTCTGTTCACCTCTATCTGACTTTTACCCCCCTTTTATCAGATTCTACTTTGCAGAACTTATTTATGGATATATTTTAACACTACTTCAGAGTCTGAATTCGTAACAGCTGACATCATTAGTACACTTTAGCACTTGGAAAATTTCCTTGCACAAATTTTGAAATGAAAAATGTTGGGTAAGGGGGCGAGGGAGCAGGGTAAACTATTAGGAGATTTGATAAGTATTTTAAGTTGGTGGGGGAGAAAAAAGAGGATCTTAAATGTAAATCTCCACAGAATTCACAATAAAAACTTTTTTTAAAGGTTGGGTAAAAGGAGAAGTCAAAAAAAAGCTAATGAAACAGGTCACAGGAAGGAAGCACAATGAAAAATAGGGAAGGGGGAAGGAGCGGGTGGGAAAGATGTAAATGTAAATGTATGTGTGCATGCACACACACACACACACACAAATCACAGTATGTTATTTTGGAGGACCCTTGGTGGCGTGGTGGTTACCTGTTAGTCTGTGATCTGCATGGTTGGCATTTCAAAACCACTAGCAGCTCCATGGGAGGAAGACTGGTCTTTCTACTGCCATAAAGAGTTACAGTCTCTGAAACCCACAGGGGGTCGCTAGGAGTCAGCATTGACTGGATAGCAGTGAGTTCGGGTTGTTTGGATAATGGAAAACATGGTTTAAAGAGATAGAAAAAAGATAGCAAGGAACCGAATCCACAGGATTTATAATTTTCATTGGAAGGTTAAGTGAAGGGCACTTCATTAGAAAGAGTGAAAGTTGGAAGGAAGGGATGAAATCCATTTGAAAGCTCACAGTAAAGGGAATTACTTCTTCTCCATAGGCATAGGGCCTTCACAGAAGCTTCTAACTGGCATCTCAAAGGTGCTGCTTCCTCACTGATAGTGGACTGCCTGGCTTCTAGCCAGGCAGCTTTCACTCACCTGAACAAAGGCCTCTTGTAAGATTTTTGCCTACCATCCAAGGCTCTTTCCCTTGTTCCAATAAGGAGATCACTTGAGGCTTAGGAATGTAAGGTCCTGCGTATGAGAAAAGATAAGGAACATGGTCATACTGTGCTGTATACATGGTTATACTGTGATATATACATGGTTATACTGTGCTGTATACATGGTTATACTGTGCTGTATACATGGTTATACCGTGCTGTGTACATGATTATACTGTGCTGTATACATGGTTATACTGTGCTATATACATGGTTATACTGTGCTATATACATGGTTATACCGTGCTGTATACATGGTTATACTGTGCTGTATACATGATTATACTGTGCTATATACATGGTTATACTGGTTCCCTTGATGATCAAGGAAGCAATGCCACTATAGACACAGCCAAGAAGGAAGGTGGATGCAGCTTCAGCCAAAGCCCATGGGAGGGTCTACTTCCCACTCTTCCTTTTCCAAACAACTCATTTTGGAATACAAAACAAGCAAACAAAACCCATCATTGCTGTTGAGTCGATTGCAGCTCGTGGTGACCCTATAGGACAGAGTAGAACTGGCGTGCAGGGCTTCAAAGGCTGTAATCTTTATGGAAACAGATTGCCACATCCTCCTTCTGGGGGCTGGTTGGTGGATTTGAACCTGACCTCTAGAATAGAAGCCAAGTGCTCAGTCACGGTCCTAGCAGGGAACAGAAACGTAGCTGATAACTTGAAAAGCGGCTGAGAAATTCACTCCTCTGTGAAAGGAGCAGCAGACATTCCCTAGAGAAAACTTTAAATTACTGGTAGAGATAGTCTTACCCATTGAAACCAGATTGCTGTAATTTTCCAACATCACATCCCTATACAAGTCCCTCTGAGCAGGGTTCAGGCACTCCCACTCCTCCTGAGAGAAGTCTACAGACACATCACTGAACACCACTGACTCCTGAAACAACAAACATGGATAACTCATGTAAGTAAAGAAGTACTTCTGAGACTCTTATGTTTGTATTGAGATAATAACAAACAAGTAAGTATATTAGTGCTTTGAAAATGATGAGGGCAAAGAATGCACAGATGTGCTTTATACAATGGATGTATGTGTGGATTGTGATCAGAGTTGGATAAGTCCCTAATAAAATGTTAAAAAATAAAATAAAATAAAGAAGTAAAAAAAAGTATATTAGTAGAACTAAGAGCCAATAATTTTCGATCTCAGAAATGGGTGCAAGACATTGCTTCTTGGCCTTTTGGCTAAGATCAAGCATAAAAATAGGTGCAAGAGTAAGAAGTTTATTTCATATAAACAACAAACAAATTCCTAGCTATGTCCACTGAAAAGCCTTGAAGCACTGATGAAGCCAGTAGCAATGAACACTCGAGTTCTGAAACTGTGGTGTTTATACCACTTTAAAGTAAAGGAGACCAAAGATCTTTAGAGAAAGCCTTGACTTTAGGATCGAGTCAGAAATACACAGAATGAGCTTACCCTCTTGTCATAATAGAAAGCAAGGAAGCTATTAGAAACAATTAGGGCTGTGTTAAAAGGACTCAGGAGCAAGCCTTAAGAGGCTCCCAATAGCCAAAAATATACTAATTTGAGCACAAAATTATAAGGATCATGGCTACAATGTATTAATTACATAAAAAATGTCTACATCTGTGAATTCACAATGATGCTATAAAAATATCACTGATTACCTGTGTATCTTTTTAAATTCTCTTATTTGTACTAGTTTTTGGTCCGTAATGTGATGTTAAAATATGCCTCCCCCACTCTCAGTTTACACGTCTGGAGGAGAGGAAGACAAAGTCGGGAAACCCTGCATTACACAGTGAAAATCTTGGCTACTGTACGCAGGGCTTGCAAAGAGCTGGTTAACAAGGGATTTTGTGCCCTTGGTTTAATTCAGTGTCTACTTCTGAAGTATTTAAGAGCCTGGGAGAGTCTAAGAAAGGTTGTCTTTGGGTGAAAGATCTACTTTTGGAAATGACTGGTGTCATTTGAGTTGTCGGCTCACCAGGGAAGGAGGGAACCGCAGTGCCACCAGGGTTGCAAGTAGAACCTAGGGGGACATCGCAGAAAATGGTTTCGTGTGTTCCCAAGTTTAGGTGACACAGACATTGGGGCCCAATTTCCTCTTGAGGCGAGACAAAGACCCCCCTGGAGGAGGCAGCCCGGGCCTAGGTTGGTTCTGACACTACTAAAAGGGTTTCTATGAAAGAGCAGGGACAACACCGAGGGGTGGAGAAATGAGGGCCAAAGGCTGAGAGCTGTTAGCTGGGGTACAGCCTCCAGCAAAAGGATTTTAATTAGAATGCCCACCCTAAACACTTCAGATGTCAACTAGACCCACGGTTCAGAGAAACAGTAGTGTTAGAACAAGTCCTCACCCAGCAAAACCAACCCCGTTTCTGAATTACTTCTAACTCACGGTGACCGGTCTAAGTCAAGATTGTCCTTGTTCTTTTACTTGTGTCTCCCTTTGCCGCCTCAACTCAGCTCGTTGGGGGATGCCTAGTGTGAATAAGAAGAGTTCTACGAAAGGAAATGTAAAATGTGCTAATGGCTTGCTCACTGAACACTTCTATTTTATGTGGAAAGAAGTTTAACTTTAAGACAATTTTATGGTCTTGATTATCACAGTGGAGTAGACACTAATTATTAAAATTCGATGGGTTTGGGGCAGTAACCAGAAAACTTACTGTCCAACATGGACAGAAAAACTCCTCCAAGAGTAGAGAATTCACTGGCCCCTACAGAAATCTGATAGTAAAAGTTATGGTAAATAATCACGACAGTGTATCCTTTTGTGTCCTATGGAGTACTCTGACCCAAGTACCTATTACCAAACTTCATCATTTATGAAGTTACAGACAATATTTTTTCATCTGGAGTTCCACCCATTAATTTTTTAACTTTATTATTTAACTTAGTAGGAAATAAGTCACATACTATATAATTCACCCAGTTAAAATGTATAACTCAATGTATTGTATAATCTCAGACTGGCTTAGATGTGGAACCTTGTACTATTGCCCCAAAGTGAGGCTGTTTTAAACAAATATCAGATCCAAACTCACACACACACTTCCATATTGTCATGGGAAAACCTACAGGATTCCTCTTTTAATTCTCTTCTCTTCTCTTTTCTATCTTCAAGTTGAATTAAAAAACAAAAAGTGGAGTCTGTCAGGGTGCAGTATAGCACTGATGAAACATACAACTTTCCTTTAGTTCTTTAATACTACCCCCCCTTATCATGACCCCAATTATACCTCACAAATCTGGCTGTAGACCAGAGCATGTACGCAGGGACAGATAAGAACTGGAAACACAGAGAATCCAGGATAAACAAATCCCTCAGGACCAATACTGAGAGTAGCCATACCAGGAGGGTAAGGAGAAGGTGGGGGCAGAGAGGGGGAGCGGATCACAATGATCTACATATAATCCCCTCTCAGGGGGATGGACAACAGAAAAGTGGTTGGAGGGAGACATTGGTCAGGGTAAGACATGAAAAAAATACTGAAAAAAATAATACTTTATCAATTATCAAGGGTTCATGAGGGAGGAAGGGTAGGGAGGAAGGGGAAAAAATGAAGAGCTAATACCAAGGGCTCAAGTAGAAAGCAAATGCTTTGAAAATGATGATGGCAACATATGTACAAATGTGCTTGACACAATGTATGTATGTATTGTGATAAGAGTTGTAGGAGCCCCCAATAAAATGATAGGGAAAAAATGTGGAGGCTTATGCTGAACCTTAAGATGCTGGGCAAAAGTTCTATTATTGTTGGGCTACTTTAAGTGGTGGCAGAGCTGAAGAATTTTCATTTTAAGGTTTTGTGTTCACATTAATATTTCCTAGTCCTCTTATAGTAAATGATTGTTAGCAACCTTCAAAAATCTCTTAGTTTGACAAATTCTTGGGGGTTAATTGAGGAAGTAATTAAATCGGAGACTTTCCTGCAATAAACATATAAAACAAGAAACACACTTTAAAATGACAAAACAAGACCCCAAATTCTTACATTTCAGATGGATACCCTATTCCTGAGGCATGACAGGAACTTTCAGCTGTTTTCATTTTTCCCCAGAAAGTTCACTAAATATTTTATTATACAGTAATTGATTACTCCACTGATTACTTCATGACCTAACGAGCCTCTTAACTTGCCTAAAATTGTTTTACCTAAAAATTAGCAAGCACAATGAATTCAGAATACTTGCAAAGTAAGTATTTGGGTGGCACTGTGATTAGACAATGAACAGATGACCATAAGGCTAATGGTTCAAACCTACCAGCTGCTCTGTTGGAGAAAGATGAGGCTGTCCACACAAAGATTTATGGTCTTAGAAATCCTAAGAAGCAGTTTTTCCCTGCTTTATAGGGTCACTGAGGTAGTTTATTGTGCCAACCTGGCCAATAAACACATGTGGGGTTCATTGAAGGGTGGAGGGATAAATGGCTCCGTGAGCCTTGCCTTTCTAGTTCTTGGGTCTTTTGCTTTGTGATGGTCCGACCAGGGTGCAGCTACCTTAGCCAGTTCCCTGCTTCAGCTGGAAAGGTTCACTTCCTGTAAGACATCCCTGAGAAGAAGCCACAGGGACCTACCCTGGTCCAGCCCTGGGTGCCATAAGGAGACCCTTGGCAGTGCTGAGATGCTTACACATTCACTGACTAGGCTTTCCTCCTGCAGTCAACATCATTGCCTCTGTTTTGTGAAATGGAGGAGGACTTTGTGGGTTGGTGTTGGAAATATAGGTTAATGTTGGACTTGTGGGCTTGGGCAGCACTGGGTTGGGATGTTGTTGATGCGCACTTACCCTTTATATAAAACTCTCTCTTATAAATGAGTTTCTGTGGTTTTGTTTCTCTAAAGTACCCAGACTAACACAGTCACTAGCAGTTGCAATCCATTTGGCAGCGGATGTGGGTTGGCTTGAGTTTTATTCTTAAGGAGCTAACGCTGAATGAAAGCTATTTGGGTGGTGTAGATGAAAATGTCTAACTAAGCCTGGCGTTTCCAATAAGAGAATATCAGAACGAGAAGCACCATCCCTTGATTTATTAGGTCTAAGCTTTCCTAATGCATTTTCTGGGGAAAACCCACCCTCAATCATATTTGGATTCCTCTTTCTCTCTCTGATTGCCATGAATTCCAATGCATAGCAACCCCTCAAGGCAGGGCAGAACCTCCCCTGTGGGCTTCCTCTCTGTGTGTAAGATGCTGCATCTGTCTCCTGCAGAGAGGCTGAGCAGCCCAACCCATGGCCGCTGCACATAACCACCACGTCACCAGGGCTCGCTCTCATGACTCACCCCAAATGTTCATGGCACCCTCAATTGCACTTTCAAAATGGGAAACAGGGTTTACTACCTAGTCCAACATTAATGGGAATGCCTATGGGGAAGGAACAGACCATCATGAAAACTAAGAGAAAGGGATTCTAAAGAGCTGGGTTCTTAAACCCTAAGCCAGCTGAGTATCATTAGTCATCAGGGAAATGTACAAACAGTTAAAATTTGCACAACACCTGAAGACTACTTCTCTTGTAATCACTCATCCTCCTGTGATGAGGTCTATGATTACTAATGGGGACCTGAAATATTGTCTGTGGACGGTTGGAACTCCCTAATGACATATGAGAGTATTGTTATGAAGTACACACATGAGAAGGTGTTTCACGTAAGAGGGTGTTTTTTTTTTTTTTTTAAAAAAGTCTGCAATCATCAGAGCGATTATACATGGGTTATTTTTCCACCCTAGTATTTTGTTTCTCATATAAAGCACTTTTTCTACCAAACGAAAGAATAAACTTGACCTTTTAAAATGCCAGTTAGCCATCACCGCCCACCCCAAACAAGGAAAAGCAAAAACAAAGTACCAACAGAAGGAAAACCACAAAGGCACCCTGGTGGCGTAGTGGTTGTGAGTTGGGCTGCTAACCAAAAGGTATGCAGTTCGACCACACCAGCTGCTCCGTAAGAGAAAGTCGAGGCTTTCTACTCCCATACAGAGTTACAGTCACAGACATTGCCCACAAGGGCAGTTCTACTCTGCCCAGGCAGGTCGACTCGGGTCTCTAGAAGTCGGAATGGACTTGATAGCAAGAAGGCGCCCTCACACCTGCGGTCTCATGCAGTCATCTGAGATAGAAATAAGATTCCAACGTCATCAGCACATGTGGACACACAGCCCAGGCAGACACTGCACGCAGTACAATAATAAATTACCTGAACAGCCAAAGTGAATAATCAACTATCACTTAAGAAATTACCATTCTACAAATACTATTAAATGTAATATAAAATCATAAATATTTAATATTATAAACACCTCAAAACTCACTGCCATCAGGTCGATTCCAACTCAGTGACCCTCAGGGCAGGACCCTGGGGGTTTATGCAACTCCGTATGGGAGTAGAAACCCACATCTTTCTCCTGAAGAGCTGCTGGTGGATTTGAACTGCTGACTCTGTGGTTAGCAACCTAATGCATAAACTACTACGTGTCCCCAGGGCTCATTTAATGTTAAATACAGCAAATATTTTAAATATACTGATTAAAATATTGAATTAAGTCATAATGTGATATTAGAAAGGGAAAATAAGTTTTGAGATGTTACATATTTTCATTATCATTCAGTCCAAAGAGTCTTTAACTTCCACTGTCATTTCTGTTCTGATTCATCAGTGACTTAGAAATACATTAAATCCCAACACTAGAGTATTTACACTTATCCTTTTGCTAATAACTCCCTTAGCTTAATTCCACTGTTGTCAGACACAGTCTTATTCTAATCCTTTGAAATGTGTTGAGATCTATCAATTATCCAGCTTATGATCAATCTGTACATATGTATCATCTTTATTTAAAAATCATGCATATTTTGTAGTTATAAGGTACACTGACATGTCAGCTAGGTCAAGTGCACCAATTACATTATTCAGAACTTCTGTCTTTATGAGAATGATATTGATGGTTCTAGCAGCTATTGAAAAAGTATTAAAAGTCCCCCTTACTATTTTTGCTTACTTCTCATGTTTAGTTCTATCAAAAACTTTTGAGTTATTTAATGAGAATATATGCATTTAGAACTACACTACTTTCCTAGTAGACTGACTATTTTATTATGAAATATTCTTCTTTATTTTGAGCAGTTTTTTTGTTCTAAAGTCTATTCTCGTACATTGAAGTTGAGAACATAAACCAGTACTATCATCTTGGAAAACTGTCAATATCAACTACAGTTAATTACATACAAAAGCTATGACCCAATAATTTCACACCTAGGGTATATATCCAACAGAAATGTATTCATATGAGGGATTTTCAGCAGGTTCGTGGAAACTGTATTTATTATATGGGGGAAAAAATCTATGCCTGGGTTTATAATAGTTTTATTTTTTTACCCAAATAAACTCTCAGTAACTTGTTATAACCTGTCTGAACAGTGTTCATCATGGGGTATTTTGGAAGAGAAGACATTAGTTTGAAAAGTGCCCCTATCAGAGAAACATGAATTCTGCTACAGGGGAAGCAATTACAAACATCAAGTTTAGTTCGAAGGTTGGGTAGAGGAACGGGGAAGTCACTGATGCTTTACAAAAAGTTTTAGAAGACAATGCGTTAGAGAAACATGCAGTTTACAAAGGGAGAACTCAGGTTAAGACAGGGCAGAATGATTAGGAAGGTACAGCCCACAGGGCCACAACATCCATATTGATTTGCCCTAACTAAAGCGGACCTACCCTTAACAGTAGAAACAACAGTCAGTACCACAGACATCTCAGTCTGCTCAGTTCGCACAATTCTGACTGAAAAATTAAAATTTAGCAAACTTTCAGCTTGATGGATACCAAACCTGCTCTGCCCAGGGGGCTGCAGACAAGAACCGAGCTTTCAATGGAAATTTTAAGTAAGTGAGATCAAGATCCTGAAGCATTCCTTAGAAGAAATGTAACAGGATATGAAACATATCTTTACTAATATGATCCCGAAGACGAAGCAAATTCAAAATGATGATGACCAAGGGGTGGAAGTGGTCCAGTCAAAGCAAAAGCAAACCAGTGAATGGCAAAGGACATGGCAACAGGATTTGGGGGTTGCTCATGGCATCTTGCTTGACTTTCTGGACAGCCAACGAATGGAACAGCTGCTATCATGAGAGCGTTTTGAGAAAGTTAGTCAAAGCTTTAGGTGAAAAACCTCCAGCAAAGCTTCACGCGAGCCCTTCTCCATCACGACAATGCTCCAGCTCATTCCTCTCATCAACCAAAGGCAATTTTGTAAGAGTTTCTATAGGAAATCATTAAGCATCTACCTTAGAGTCTTAATTTGGCTCCTTGAGACTTCTTTCTGTTTCCTAATCTTAATAAATCTTTTAAAAGGGCAGCTAATTCTCTAAAATTAATCATGTAAAAAAAGACTAACTTGGCACGGTTAAATTCCAGAACCTCAGTTCTTTAGGGATGGTCTAGATGGCTGGTATCATCACTAACAAAAGTGTCTTGAGCTTGATGAAATTAATGTTGAGAAATAAAGTTCCCTCTTTTTTTTAAACTTTTATCTTTTAATCCCACTTTTCCATGAACTTTTTGAAGGCCCCTCATATGCTCACCAAAGAAATATACAAGTGTACTTTAGCTGCTCTGGTCATAAAAGTCTCACATTGGAAACAACTCACTGCCATTGAGTTGATTCCAATCCGTAGCAACTCTAAAGGTCAGGGTAGAACAGCGTGGGAGTTTGTGGGCCGTAACTCTTCACAGGAGTAGAAAGTATCGTCTTCCTCTGCACAGCAGCTGGTGGTTTCAAACTGCTGACTTTCTGGTTCACTGCCCAACTCGAGTTGACCCACAGAATGGATAAATGGTGGTATATTTATATAGGGACATTTTAAACAGCAATCAACAGGTATCAACATTAATGAACTGCACAAATGTAATGTTGAACAAAAGAAGCCATCTTGTGATTTTATTTACATACAATTCAAGAACAGATAAAAACTAGGGAGTGACCAGATGGGGTAAAAATCAACTTCTGGAGTGCTTGATGTTTTATTTTCTGACCAGATTTGAGATCTGATTAAATAAATATGTTCATTTTGTAAATTATCACCAAATTTTATACTTTGATTTCTATACTCGCTACAATGTTATACTTTAGTAAGAATAGATACTTTTTAATTATAATGTAACATTCTGAAAAGTCATTGTATCGCCAGATTACATCATCAAAGATAAAATAACAGGTGACCAAGTATTAGAGAAAATACGGAATGATTGTTGCACTTACAAACTATTGGTAGAAATGTAACTGCTCTGGTCATATCAGTTTGATATTACCTAAGCTAGTGGGAAATACACATACGTCTTAAGGCCCAGCCGTTCTTTTCTAAAGTTCATACCAGGGAACATGTATACATGCAACAAGGAACTTGTACAGAAATGCTCAGAGTAGCACTTTCATAAAGGTTAAAAACTAGGGGGAAAATAGCTATGTATAACAACAAAGGTAAACCAAATTTAATATTGTCTGAGGACTCAAAAGAATACTACATAGCACATGTCTATGAAGTACTTTTAAAGGCAAAACTATATTGTTTAGGGAAGCATGCATATAGGTGAAAACTATATTTTTTTGCAAAAACTATTTTTAAAAACAAGAAAATAATTATTATCAATGCTAAGGTTAAGGTTACACAGAGAAAAGATAAGGTTTCTTTGAGAGTGTTGAACAAATGGGCTTCTGGAACTCTGATGAAGTTCAAGTTTTTGTAATATAGAGGTTCCTTTTATAAAGTTACTTTTATGTTATAAATAATATTAACTTAATTATTATGAGGACAGTATAGATTTTATAATAAGCATTTCTATTACCACAAATTTCAAAAATTCATTATTTTGATCATCAATTTTAATAGATTATGTGAAATTTGCATAGCATTTACTATGCAAAATACATCTGAGCTTTAAAATTTTTTAAAACATTTTATTAGGGGCTCATACAACTCTTATCACAACCCATACATATACATACATCAATTGTATAAAGCGCATCTGTAATCATTTTCAAAGCATTTGCTCTCCACTTAAGCCCTTTGCATCAGGTCCTCTTTTTTTTCCCTTCCCTCCCCGCTCCCTCCTCCCTCATGAGCCCTTGATAATTTATAGATTATTATTTTGTCATCTCTTGCCCTATCCGGCGCCCCCCTTCCCTATTGTCCGTGCCCCAGGGAGGAGGTCACATGTAGATCCTTGTAATCTGTTCTCTCTTTCCAACCCACTCACCCTCTACTCTCCCAGTATCACCCCTCGCACCCCTGGTCCTAAAGGTATCATCCACCCTGGATTCCCTGTGCCTCCAGCTCCTATCTGCACCAGTGTACAACCTCTGCTCTATCCAGACTTGCGAGGTTGAATTCAGATCATGGTAGTTGGGGGGGGGGGGGGGGGAGAGAGGAAGCATTTAGGAACGGGAGGAAAGCTGTATTCTTCATCGGTGCTACATTGCACCCTGACTGACTCATCTCCTCCCCTAGACCCCTAGACCCATTTTATCATCTTGGAAATGAATCCATTTTTTACATGATGCATTGCACATTGCATTTATGATTATAATGACATCATTGCATTAACTTAGTAATTTTTAAAATGTTTTATTGTGGACAAGGTGGGGGTTACAATTACTTCATTAAAGATATATCCTAAAGAACTTTCTTTATGTATATAATATTCAGTGATAGAAAAAACGCTAAGACTTACTAATGAAATGATTTAAAGTCATGATGTGCTAGGGAACCACTTGACGGGAAGGACACTATGCCTCAAGGTGACCCCATTTGTGTCAGGGGAAAACTATGCCCCATAGAGCTTTCGATGGCTGATATTTTGGAAGTAGATTACTACACCTTTCTGAGGTACTGTTGGGTGGGCTAAAACTTCCAACCTTTTCACTAGCAGCTGAGCAAGGTAACTATTTGCACTATCCAGGGACTTCATATAAGAATATAGGAGGGGGCCTCAAAAAATTGTGGAAAAATAGAAAAGACAATGAACTTTCCCCATAATGTTTGTGAAGCCCTCTCATAGTTCATTAAAAAAGCAAACATGACACACTCTCTCTCTGCTTCAACTCCCTACTGGCAAGACACTCAGGGAGCTGGAGGAGCCACCAGCATTGGGTCCACAAGACTTTTCACTCACTGACCTGTGATCTTCTGCATTCAGGACCATTGCATGGCTGGGTGACTCGAAAGAGGAATTTATGGACTAGTATCGGACATATGGGCTAAAATGAGACTTATGGACTTGATCCAGACTGGGCTGGGATGTTTTCTCAATATACAATTGCTCTTTTACAATAAAGCTCTTATGTATATAAAATAAAAATTAAAAACCACACAGAAGAAATGGAGCCAGTTTCCATGTTAGTAGGTGAACAGCATATAGAGAGCAGTCAGGAAGGATACTAGGATTTGCGTGTCCACAGCCAGGGCTTCCCATTATTTTTTGGAATGGAAATTTGTAGGTACCAAGTCACTTGATGAGTATGTTAAGCATGATGAACCAAAAGAAAGAAAGCAAATGGAAACCCCAGCACACCTTGTAAATGGTTTGGTCAACAGCCATTCTGCCGTCTCCTCTTCTGGGAATTTTCTGAGAACAGTGCTGAGGAGGAAGGGAATCATGAAACACCAGGTCTTTCCCCTTGCCCAGCCTTCCCAGATGCAAAATCCATCTAGATACTTCCCTCCCACCCACAGATCCAGGAAGGAAGGCTGCACAGAGGGGTCTGGACCAGCTTGATCATTCCTGGTATCACAGAAAAGGGGTCAAGTTTTTGCGGTCTACGACAGGATGCGCCCTGATTTCACAGCGGTTATTCACAAGCACCCACACCCCATCTCACTCACATCTGTGCAATCACTACGCAGTCACGCAATTGTAGTCCACGCCCACCCTGGGGGCCCCATGCATCTGGTTACAGACCCCTCGAACACAGCACCGCACAATCATACCTGCCTCTCAGTATCGCATGCCCCACCGACCCACTCAGAGTTACAGTCTGGCCCCTAAACAAATCCCCGTCATCATACCACGTCACCAAAAGGAAACTCAGTGGCACACGGTCATTCGGGCATAATTCCAGGCACTCCTCCCCCCCCCCCCACCAATATAATTACAGGGTCACACCGACACATCCTCTCACACTAACAAGCCTTCCGTACACTTAACGATGCTCACATTCTCACAAACCCGATCACATACGCACAGGACACCAGGAAACAATGCCCGACCAATGGAAGCAGCCACCCAGGAGACAGCATCTCAATCTGTACCCACGCATCGGTCATCATGGCCCCCGCAGAAGCAGTGAAGACACGTGCTCACCTTCACCCTCCATGGTGGCCTGCCATCTCGTCCACGCAGTCAGTGCCACGTCCCAACGGGACCTGGGCCATCCCTTCCCGCACGCCTCCTCCCCTGCCCCCCTGCCCCACAAACACGCACAGGTCAGCCCCAATCAAGGCTCTGCCACGTGCATCATCTCAGGCCCCAGACAACGCACCTGTGGAGTTCCGCCCAAGTCCCAAGGCCAAGGCCGAGCAACTCGTCCTTTCCTCCGGCCGAGGATTTCCGCAGGCAAGGGAAGTAACGGTCCTGCTCCCGAGAAGCCTCTGGGAAATGTAGTCTGCAGATGGACGCGCCCCGCCCGCAGGACACTGGACCCTCCGGGTGCCTCCTCGGGTCCGGCCACCGACTAGCCAAACTGTGCTTCCGGTCACATCGCGCCGGGCCTCGCGGGGTCTGGACGCCGACGCGCATCGGGGTGCCTCCCCACGGGGACCCCACGGCCACAGAGAAGCGTCCTCCATCGGCCTGAGCTGCTCTCCCCACGGAGTCGTGAGCCACGGCCACGGGGTGGATGCCGAGCCAGGGCGTCCAGCGCTGCGGGGCACAAGTCCTCTGCCTCCCGGAGGGTGGGTGGCGGGGTCAGATTGTGGACCTTGTGGGACAGCAGCCCAACTAGCAGCATTATACCAACGGGACACCATAAGGGAGCGCCATGGTTCAAATCTATTGATTTGTAATGGGGATGGGGGTGGTGTGGGGGGGTGGTCCAGGTATGCGCCGGAAGTTGCCTCTGGCCGCAAGAACTTGGGGGAAATGTAGTCCCGATCCGAGGAAAGGTTGCGGGGGGCGGGGGGGGGCAGGGAGGTGGCAAGATGCTGATTCCAGGGAACGTGGGCGAACGTGGCTATGAAGGACTTTCTATGTTGGGCCTGTGTACCCTTATGCAAGTGGAATCTGGGAGTCCCCAACCTGTGCGCTGCTGGGGAAGCAGGAGTCCTGGAACCCAGAATGGTGCCGATGGGGCTCAGTATGGCTGCAGAGTGAACACTAAGTAGCAGGGAGGAGGAGGAGGAGGAGCAAGAGTGGACAGAATGGCCTTGAGGAGGATTCTAGTGTGTGACGTGGGATTCTCAAAAACGCACTGTCATGGAGTCGATACCAACTCATAGTCACACACACACACACACACACACACACACACTTGTGGGTTTCAGGGACTGTAATTGTTTACAGGACGGAAAAGCCCAGTCTTTCTCCCATGGAACTGCCAACTATGCAAACCGCAGCCGAATTCATAACCACTACACCACCAGGACTCCTATGACTTAGGTTAGTGGGCACTTGAAGTTGCAAAATAGATGTATTCATCTAATAAAGGATTTAAAACAGTTTTCATAAGATCATGTTTCAGTTCCTTGCACAAGACTCTTGGTCCTGCTCCCTTCCACGCCGTTTTCATATGCACAGGGATCTGCAGCATTGGGGCTTAACTTTGTTCTGTGTTAAATTTCAAGTACTTGGTTTCCTGCAGGCTGTAGTTTAAAAGGAGAGTTTTAACTCTATTTTCAGGCTTGACATCAACTCAGATTCATTTGAGTTCTTTCTATTAGCTGACAATAGAAATAGCTTTGCCTTCAGGCAGAATGTGCTTGAAAATAGATCACAACTCCCAGAACGCAGCAACAATGGTGGCTTTGTAGGCTAAATATTGAGCTGCTAACCAAAGTCATCTGTTCAAATTCACCTGGTGCTCCCAGGAATGAAAATGAGGCTATTTACTCTTGTAAAGATTTACAATCTTGGAAACCCTTTGGCAGTTCTATGGGAATCCTAAATTGTCCTATAGGGTCACTAAGACTTAGAATATACTAAGTGACAATGGATTTGGTAGGGTTGGTTTGGTTAGTCCAGGAAGAAATAGTCTTCCCTCAAGGGACTTGCCTTAGTGTTCCCTTAATGAAAATTAGAGTAAACTATTAAAAGATATAGTGTCTGGGGTTTTAAAGGCTTCAAGATAAACAATCAGCCATCTAGCTGAGAAGCAACAAAGTCCACATGGATAAAGCACACCAGTCTGTGTGATCATGAGATATTGATGGGATCAGGTATCAGGCATCAAAGACCCAGAACAAAAAATCATATCAATGTGAATGATGGGGAGTGTAGAGTGGAGACCTAAAGCCCATCTGTAGACAATTGGACATCCCCTTACAGAAGGGTCACAAGGGATGAGCCAACCAGGGTGCAGTGTAGAACCAATGGAACATCCACCTTTCCTCTAGTTCTTTAATCCTTCTCCCCCCCCCCACTATCATGACCCCAGTTCTACCTTACAAAGCGGCTAGACCAGAGTATGTACACTGGTACAGATAAGAGCTGGAAACACGGGGAATCCAGGACAGATAAACCCCTCAGGACCAATAATGAGAGTAGTCATACCAGGAGGGTAAAGGGAAGATGGGAGGAGAAAGGGGGAACCGATCACAATGTGATCAACATATAACCCTCTCCCAGGGGATGGACAACAGAAATGTGGGTGAAGGGAGACATCGGTCAGTCTAAGATATGAAAAATTAATAATAATCTATAAATAATCAAGGGTTCACGGAGGGAAGGTCGAGGAGGGGGGGAAGAAGCCAATATCAGGGACTCAAGTAGAAAGAAAATGTTTCGAAAATGATGATGGCAACAAATGTACAAATGTGCTTGAGACAATAGATATATGTATGAATAAGAGCTGTACAAGCCCCCAATAAAATGATGTTTTTAAAAAGAAAAAATTAGGGTCTAGTGTCATGTGATTATAAGTTATACCCAGATCAAGATGATCAGTAGGTCCCCAGAACCAATCCTATAAGCTTTCTCATCTATAGTTATGCACACAGGCCAATTCCCTGGTTCTCCTGCTCCAATTCCAAAGTCCACCAATGAAACCAAATACATAAATGTCAATGTCCTAGGCATTAATGAGTTGAAATGGAATGGTATTGGCCATTTTTAGTCAGACAGTCAGGTGGTTTACTGTGCTAGAAATGACAAATTGAAGGAGAAGGATGTCCCATTCATTGTCAAAAGAACATCTCAAGATCTAGTTTGAAGAACCATGCTGTCTGAAAGGATAATATTTCTATGAGGAAGACCACACAATTTGATTATTCAAATTTAAGCACCAACTACTAAAGTCAGTGATGCAGCAATTGAAGAATTCTACCAGCTTCTTCGGTATAAAATTGATCAACCATACAATGAAGATGCATTGCTAATTACTGGAAACTGAAGTGTAAGGGCTGTTACAAACAAAAGCGAATTCGTTGAAAAAATATGTCTTTGGTGGTACAAAAGATGCTGGAGATTGCATGAGAGCATTTTGAAAGATCAATGACTTCATCATTGCCAATACCTTTTTCAGCAAGGTAACATAAAAAGCATCATGTTGGGAAGAATGTGGGTTCCAGAACACTTTATTGCCCTTGTGCAGAACCTGAACATATTGGAACTGACACCAATACTGTTCAAACTCTTCCAAAAGATACAGAAAGAAAGAATGCTCCACAATCCAATCAGTCAGGCAGACATAACCCGGATACCCAACCGGATAAAGGCACCACAAGAAAAGAAAGCTACAGGCCAATGTCTTGCAGGGAAAATGGGTTCCCACAAAGAGACAAATGGAGGTGGTTCTATGTCTCCAACCAGTCACAAAAACACATCCAAAATGGGATCTCATATAAATTAGAAAATGTTGTTCATCAAAAGAATTTACCCCCCAAAAAAGTGAATAGATAAGCTACTAGCTAAGAGAATATTTCTGAAAACTATATAACAATAATCTAATAACCAAAATACATGTAATACATCAACAAATTTACAATAAAAACAAATAACACTTATAAAATGGGCAAAGGACATGAATAAACAGTTCACCAAAGAGGACATTCAAATGCCTACAAACACAAGAAAAGATGCTCCCTTCGCTATCTTCCCTGTTCCTCTGCTGTTGCAGCCAGGAGGGACAAGCTGTGCCGTTTCAGCGGGAACAAAAATTTACCCCAGTCCAAAAAAAAAAAGTATCCCTGACAGGAGAGGCGCTGCGCCAGGACTGATGGAAAGGTTTTCCAGTTACTGAATGCAAAATGCGAATCAGCATTCCCTTCCAAGAGGATCCCTCCGCAGATCAACCGGACAGTTCTCTACAGGAGGAAACACAAAGAGGAAGACATGCAAAAGAAAAGAACCCTCCGTGCTGTCATTCCAAAGGACCATCAATCACTGGTGCATCTCGTTGATATAATGGCCAAGTGGAATCCGAAACCGGAAGTTATAAAGGCCCACGGAGAACAGACTACAGGGGCTGCCAAGGAAGCAAGACAGGCAAAGCAAGCCTCGTAAACGGCAGCAATGACTGCGACCAAGGCTCCCACAAGGCAGCACCTCAGCAAAAGTTGGGAAGCCTGGGAAAGTTTCTGCTCCCCAGGTTGGTGGAAAACGCAAAATTGGCAGAATGTAATTGGCAGATGAGTTTTAAAAAAATGCATGTATAACTCAAACAAAAAAGATGCTGAGCAATGGGGAAGCGATTACAAGGATCTACATATAACCTCCCTGAGGGATGGACAACAGAAAAGTGGGTGATGGAAGACGTCGAACAAAATAATAATTTTTAAATGATCAAGGCTTTTGAGGGAGTGGGGAGGGGGGAAATGAGGAGCCGATGCCAAGGGCTTAAGTGGAGAGCAAATGGTTTGAGAATGATGAAGGCAACAAATGTACAAATGTGCTTGATACAATTGATGTATGTATGGATTGTGATAAGGCATCTCTCTGTTGGCTAATGATGCTCAGCATCTTTTTTGTGTTTTGTTTTTAAGTTTTTCTTTTCTGTGGTGCTGTTATTTTTTTTTCTCGCTGTTTGTTTTTTAGGGGGGGGGTATTAAAAATCATTTTATTGGGGGCTCACAATTCTTTGTGTGTATGTGTGTGTTCATATAATGTGTCAGTTTAATTTCTTTGAAAAAAAATCATTTTATTGGGGGTTGATTGTGTGTGTGTGTTTGTGTGGGTGTAGAATTGGTACAAACATTAGAGGAAATTTTTTTAAAGATGTTTCAAAATGCAACTATTGGTGTCTGCTCACATGGAACAAATAAGAGTGAAGAAAATCGAAGGCCCAGGAAACAATTAGTCCAAATTAGTCAGCTTCCACAACCTCGAAATCAGAACTAGATGACGCCCAGCTGATTGCTCAGAAAGGGATCCCAGTAGGAGATCCCCGCAGAGTAGAAGAAAATGTAGAACTAAACCCAACATTCAACAACAACAACAAAAAAACAACACCACAAACAGACCAGGAAAGAACCAGGTTTACTGGTGGGCCTTCATACTATCGCCCTTAAACACCCATCAAGCTCGGACTGAACTCACAATTGTGGCCTGCCTTTCAGCCAAACAATAGACAGGTTCCCCGGTGAACAATGACCACCGGTACACACTCCTCAGAACAATCAGCCATAGGAGATGAGCAGGGCAGCGTTTGCCGGGAATGAACCTGAGATTCCAGGAAGGAATAAAAAAGAAAGGCAAAGGGAAATGGTCAACATAGGGAGGACATTGAAAGAGTGCGATGATAGTGAGAAGATTACAGTCGATCACAAAGCGAATCTGAATTGTTGAATAACAATTTGCTCTGTATACTTTTGTCCAAATCACAAAGTTCTAAACCCACACACAGTACAAAGAGGACAACCAGATGGCTCAGCAATTCCACTCCAAGGTGCAGATAGACCTCAGTTATCTAGGTCTGCTATAGCAAATATCACAAGTGGTTGTCTTTAATGAATCAAAATATATTTTCTCAGTTAATGAGGCTCCTCCTCTCCCACTGCCTTCAAGTCAGTTCTGACCCAGAGTGACCCTCCACGGGGCTTCCAGTGCTGTCAGTCTTTACTGGAGCGGAAAGCCTTTTCTCGCTCCCTCAGAGCTGCTGGTGGTTTCAAACTGCCGACCTTGTGGCTAGCAGCCCAAATCCTAACTTATTATGCCTCCAGGCTAAAACTCTAAATTTAGTGCGGGCATTGGGATGCTCTCTCTGCTGGCTCTAGAGCAGCGGTTCAGAGAAGTTGTTTTATTTGTGTCGGGGTGGGGGGTTGGGGCCCAGAATCTGTATGGGCAAGATCAGGTCTGTAGGGCCTGGTAGATGGAGTCAAGCATCCCATTTTTTGTAGGGCAGCCCAAGGTACCCAAAGAAATATTTTAGAAAAAAAATATGACTAGTCCTAAGAAAGTGGAGCTTAAATATGTCCCACTTTTTGAAACCATTCTATCATCTCTGACACCCGCTACCACTCCTTTCCTTAATACAGTGGTTCTCAACCTTCCTCATGTCCCAACCCTTTCATACAGTTCCTCATGTGGTGGTGACCCCCCCCAACCATAAAATCATTTTTGTTGCTACTTCATCACTCTAATTTTGCTACTGTTATGAATCAGGTGACCCCTGTGAAAGGGTCCTTTGATCCCCAAAGGGGTCCTGACCCACAGGTTGAGAACCGCTGACCTAGAATATTCCCTTATAGCCCACGGTTTAGCAATTCACTTCAGTGGCTACCCAGAAGTCACAATGTGAAGGAAAATAGCTCATGTAGTTGTGGGTGCCAGTAAGTCCTACATCCAAACCAGACATTCATCTGGAGGATCCTCTTCCTCCCTGAGGCTGCAGAAGTTGGTGAAATCAGACCAGGTGACAGCCCTTAACTCCAGTTCCCAAAACTGGAAGTCTGGCAGAGAAAGACAAACCAGATGCAGGGTTAAAAGGATACTCTCCTTCCTTTCGTGACTCACCTCTCTTGCTGGCAGTAAGCTCCCACCCTTTGCTTCTGTGATGGCTCGCTTTATACTCAGCAGGATGTCAATGACTCACACCTGAATCATATAATGCAATCAGTATCTTCCCTGACATTTTACCAGGACCTATTAGGAAATAAGCCATTTGGTGGGAATCACAAAAGAGCCATATGTAATTCACTGCACTGCAGCATCCTTGAAAAATGAGCATTGTCATAATGGTACGTGTCCTCAATACAAATTTCCTGGCCCTTGTCTCACCACCAGAACTTTCAGTTTTCCTGAAACTCCATCACAAACCCCCATGACCTTGTGTCTTTCAAGGAAATCAATCAAGATTACCCCTCTGGAAGGCCCCAGCTGCACCCACACACCAACAAGGAAGCCCTGGGTGCTCCCAGGCCCTGGCAAGAAAGCCGTGGACAGCCCTGCAGCATGCTCTTCCATTCTGGTTTTCTAACTCTAGGTCTTTGCACATCTCATGACAACATTTGGCTTTTTCTTCTTGAGCGACCCTTTGAAAATTTCTGTCCAGCTCTTGGTCTTCATCCTTGCTTCTATGTGCCTTAGCTACTCAAGATTCAGAGCAAGTTTCAGAGTCTCTTTGACATAGACTTTGACCTCTTCTTTCTTTAATGACCTTTTGGTTTCCTCAAAACTGATATTCTTGATGTCCTTCCTCAGCTTATCAGGTGTTCTATCATTTGTATTCAATACATTAAATCTGTACTTCAAATGTTCTCAAACTTCAGGTGAGATAGACTCGAGGTTGTATTTTGGCTCCTGTGGACTTGTTTTAATTTCTCTAGGTTCATCCTGAATTTACATATGAGCAATTGATGGTCTGTTCCATAGTCAGCTCTTGGCCTAGGTTTAGCTGCTGGTATTGAGCTTTACCAGCATCGCTTTCCACAAATGTAGTCAATTTCATTTCTGTGTATCCCATCGGGAAAAGTCCATGGATATAGCTGCCTTTTCGTGTTGTTTAAAAAAAGGCATTTGCTATGAACAAATCATGAGTCTTGCAAAATTCTCTCATGTGAGCTGCATCACTATGTACCATTAGAAAACAAACAAACAAACAAACCAATAATGAAACCACTAAGTACCTCATGACATGAATGGACTTGGAGAACATTATGCTGAGTGAAGCTGATCAATCATAAAAAGACAAATATTATACGAGACCACTACTAAAGTAATAAAAAACAAGACAAAGACATTGGAAGATCCCCAGGGAGGGAGGATGTGTTGGACGAGTTTGTTTAAAGAAGCAAAACCAGTGTCTTTTGTATGTGCATACATATAGAAAGATGTCATGTCTCAGAAGCAACAAAGCCCACCTGAAGAAGCACACCAGCCTGTGTGATCATGAGGTGTTGAAGGGATCAGGTATCAGGCAGCAAAGAACAAAAAATCATATCATTGTGAATGAAGGGGAGTACAGAGTGGGGACCCAAGACCATCTGTAGGCAACTGGACATCCCCTTACAGAAGGGTCTCAGAGAGGAGATGAGCCATTGTTGCAGTGTAGCAACAATGAAACATACAACTTTCCTCTAGTTCCTAAATGCTTCCCCCTTCCCCACTATCATGATCCCAATTCTACCTTACAAATCCAGTTAGATCAGAGGACGTACACTAGTACAGATAGGAACTGGAAACACAGGGAATCCAGGACATATAATCCCTTCAGGACCAGTGGTGAGAGTGGCGATACTGGGAGAGTAGAGGGAGGGTGAGTTGGAAAGGGAGAAGCGATTACAAGGATTTACTTATAACCTCCTCCTTGGGGGGTGGACAACAGAAAAACGTGTGAAGGAAGACGTTGGACAGTGTAAGATATGACAAAATAATACTTTATAAATTATCAAGGGTTCATGAGGGAGGAGGGACGGGGAGAGAGGGGAAAAATGAGGAGCTGATACCAAGGGCTCAAGTAGAAAGAAAATGTTTTGAGCATGATGATGGCAACAAATGTACAAATGTGCTTGACACAATGGATGTAAGGATGGATTGTATAAGAGTTGTACGAGTCCCCAATAAAATGATTAAAATTTAAAAATTAGTGCTTAAAAACAAAAAAGATATGTATGACAAGAAAGTGCTCACACATTTATGGAAGTAAGTCCAGGTCAGATCAAGTCCATGGGTTTGATGTAAGTTGACCCTGCAGCTTGATTCCTGTAGCTGCAGGAGCTGAGAAATGGGAAGCAGGAAGATGAAGCAGCAAGATCCCATGCTGATAGATCCAAAGGTGAATGAGTCCAAGGCCGGCAGTCTGCTGATGGCTCCTGGGAGCAGCTGGCAATGTCACAGGAGGTTGATGAACCAGATGCCGAATCCAGCAGTAAAAGTGAGCTAGCTTCTACACACTCTCAGTCTATACTGAGTAGCTCACATCGCGAATGAAACCTCCCTCAAGTGTTTCAAGATTATGACCAGATTCACAGCTTGATTACTTCACAGAAGATCGCGTCATGGAGTTGAGCACACAGTAATAGAACAAATCATGGGAGAGTCCTGGCCAACCCAAGTTGCCAACAAAACATCACAAAGGGCAAGGGTAGGAAACTGAAGCACCGGACTGGAAGGCTGACAAATATTGACTTGGATGAAAGAGGGGATAGTGACCCTATAGGATGGACTATAACTGCCCCTGTGGGTTTGGTTTCTGAGACGGTAAGTGTTTTCAGGAGTAGAAAGCCTCATCTTTCTCCCAAGGAGTGGCTGATGATTTTGAACGACTGGCCTTGCAGCTAACAATCAAACATGTAACTGACTAAGTCACCAGGGCACCTCAAAATTAATCACAGCAACTCAAATGATTAGATAGGAAGGAACCACATGGGGCACTGGATTTATACTAACGGGAAAGGAAAAACTCATCGAGAAAAGGGAAAACTCAGAAAAGGAGGGTGAGAATGATTGGATACCTTGAGGAATGTGATGTAATGTTGAATAGGTGTATGTTTTGCTGCGTATGTTCTCAATCAAAAAAATTTATGCATAGCAAATGTGGTGAAAAAAGCTGATGGTGACCAGCTATCAAAAGATATAGCATCTGGGGTCTTAAAGGCTTGAAGACAAACAAGCGGCCATCTAGCTGAGAAGCAAGAAAGCCCACATGGAAGAAGCACACCAGTCTGTGTGATCATGAGGTGTCAGTGGGATCAGGTACCAGGCATCAAAGACCCAGAACAAAAAATCTAATCAATGTGAGTGAGGGGGAATATAGAGCAGAGACCCAAAGCCCATCTGTACATAACTGGACATCCCCTCACAGAAGGGTCACAAGGGAGAGATGAGCCAATCAGGGTGCAGTATTGCACTGATGAAACACACAACTTTCCTCTAGTTCTTTTTTTTTTTTTTTTTGCTGAGACATGCAGAGTTTTTATTGATCACGTTTAAGTTAATAATTAATATTTAGCTATAGAGTAGAGTCAGGGACAGAGCTGCAGGCAGGGGATTAGTAGTTGGTTTTGAAGGGAGGGTTGGGGTAGGTGGGTGTACAACCACGAGGACACAGCAGGCTGCTCTGTTGGTCAAGTCTACTTCTCAAGGGCCGGCTTATGGGGCAGGAGATACCAAATGCTGCCATTGTATGCAGATACCCGAGCCCGGGCTGTCATTACACATGGTGTCAGTCAAGGATCTCATGCCACTTTCTTTAGATGGCTGAGCAGTGATCACAAAGGGTAGGTAAGTAGGGGACCCCTCCTCCCTCCCCCTCCCACCCAGAGAGAATAGTATTCTTATAGAAGCCCCTAAGGGTGGAGATATTCCAGCATGCAATTTGGGGTCGGATATAGGCGGGAAGTTGAGACACTGTAGCCATCACATCTAGAAATAATAGTCTTCTCCGTTAAACCCATTAACATGCAGGATCCTCATTTGCTTCACAATGGTGCTTATACCAGATTCTCCAGCACCCAGCAGCAGCAGGCGGTGCGTGGCCCGATAGACCTGCCGGTCCTTCTGCAGCTGCTTCTCGATCTTCTTGTTGGCCTCGCGCTGCGCCTTCTCCTCGTTGCGCTGGTCCTCGGTTTTGCTGTTGCCGAGACAGCCCATGGCGTGGGCTCGGCTCTCCCGGCGGAGCGGGCGGACTGCGGCCGGGGCCGAGCGCGCGGGCGGGCGAGCGCGAGGGCGTGCGGAGTCGCCGGCGCTGGGCGTGCAGCTCCCGCCCCAGGAGTGGAGCCGAGCCGAGGGGACTGATGGCGGCCGCGGCGGCCAGGCGCACGAGAGCCAGAGTCCTGCGAGCTGCTTACCTCTAGTTCTTTAATGCTTCCTCCCCCCACTATCATGATCCCAATTCTACCTTACAAATCTGGCTAGACCAGAGCATGTACAGATAAGAGCTGGGAACACAGGGAATCCAGGACAGATAAACTCCTCAGGACCAACAATGAGAGCATCCATACCGGGAGGGGAAGTGGAAGGTGTGGGAGAAAGGTGGAACTCATCATAATGATCGCATATAACCCCCTCCCAGGCGAATGGACAATAGAAAAGTGGGTGAAGGGAGACATTGGTCAATGTAAGACATGAAAAATTAATAATAATTTATAAATTATCAAGGGTTCGTGAGGGAGAGTAGGGGAGGGAGGAGGAAAATGGGGAGCTGATACCAAGGGCTCAAGTAGAAGGAAAATGTCTTGAAAATGATGATGGCAACAAATGTACAAATGTACTTGACCCAATGTATGTATGTATGTATTTTGGTAAGAGCTGTATGACCCCAATAAAATGATTTTTTCAATGTAAAGGTATTAGACACCACATTACAATCACTGACTTGGTATACTTGGTACACTGCCAAACTCCTTGGAGATGACTATTCAAACCAGTGTTTGACTTGGTGGTGAGATAAGAAAAGTAATTGCTGAAATATGAAGATATAGGCATATGCTACCCAAATTTTCTTGTAAGGTCTATCTTACCAGTCAAGAATGGGGTCTCCAATTTCCAGCACCTCAGTAGATGAGTATATTTTTGAGCCTTACAAAACACCATTGCCATTTTTATATAATAAATAGCAAAGCTTCCCAGCCTTAGTAGCCAGACTCTTCTTATCCAAGAATGAATGGCCTGAACGATTACAAGACTCTTAGTGAGGGGGGCACGAGGGAATGTATCCTCCAATGATGGTTATAGCTTCAATAACACCCCTTATTTCCAAATACCTTTACTTGCTAGGACCCTGGCTTTGGTGCATTTTTCGGATTTTCCAGGGTTTAGGGTTGGGGGATCGGGAAGAATGTTGCTTTTCTTGGAACATTCGTTTTAGGGCTCTTATCTTTTTATTTTTAAATCTTAACTGTGACCTTATAGAACAGGGTAGAACTAACTGCCCCTGTGAGTTTCTGAGATTGTTAACTCTTTAAGGCAGGGGTCCTCCAACTTTTTAAACATGGGGTCAGTTCACTGTCCCTCAGACTGGTGGAGGGCTGGACTATAGTTTTTTTAAAAAAAACTATGAACAAATTCCTATGCACACTGGATGAGTTGGCAGCTAAGCAGGACAGGCAGGGCCGGATAAATGTCCTCAGCGGGCTATATGTGGCTCATGGGCCATAGTTTGAGGATCCTGCTTTAAGGGATTAGAGAGCCCCATTTTTTTTTTCCTGCCGAGCTGCTGGTGGTTTTGAACTGCTGACCTTGCAGCTGAGCTCCCTAAGTAGTTTAGAATTAGAGTGTCCTGTAATTTGAATTCTACGGAGGCCTGGCACACTGTTGGGTTGTTTAACTTTAACATCAGCTTTTTAAACCTACCAGCCACTCTGAAGGAAAAAAGAGGATGCTATTTGCTCCCATCAAGATGTACAGCCACAGACACCCTCTCAAGGGTATCTTTGAGTTGGAATCGACACAATGGCAATGGGTTTGGTTTGGGTATCCTGAATTCTATGTCAAACACAATTATTCCCACTTTGGGTAAAGAAGTGTTGACTGGCCAGACAAGGACGTCTTTTAGGTTTCATAGTTTGTTGTTGACTTAGAATTAAAGTATTTTCAGTTTGTCTTCAAACTACATTTCTGTGGAGTAATAAAGGTCATCTGTGTCTGACACCTCTTGAGATGCATCTTTAACGAATAGAAGCATCGATTCCTTGGGATTTGTTGAATATTTTCCCATTCACGCAAATGACATCCTGAAAGAGGACTGCATTTTGAATCACACCTCATTTGGACACTCATAACTTATAGGTTAATTGTTTAATGTTTTGAACATCAGTTTCACTTATCCGTAAAGTGTATATCTACCTTTTGTGAACACTGACATATAAAACGTGTGTAAGTAACATCACTATATTATGGGATGCACAGTAAGATTTGTGTATTAGTTCACCAAATATTTTTTGAGTACACACGAGAGTTCCAGCATTCTTCTAACACTGTACATATGCTAGTGAACCAAACAAATCCTAGATCTCTTTGGCTCTTAAGGCCCTGGAGGAAAAGCAGAGCATACCAGAAAGATGTTTACTTGTGTATTTTATTGACTATGCAAAGGCATTTGACTGTGTGGCTCAAACGTGTATGTGGCAGTTGCGTGAAAGGAACAAGGGCACATTGCATGGTTTGAAATCAGGAAAGGTGTGCAACAGGATTATATTCTCTCAGCATCCTTATTCAATTTGCATGCTGAGAAAATCATCAGAGAAGCTGGCTTATATGAAGAAGGATGTGGCATCAGGATTGGGGCCAGGGAGTGGCAGGCATCCTATCATACTCGAATGGAAAACATTCCTAACGGCCAACAAACAGACCTGGAACTATTTACAGGCTTTTCTTCTTTTGTAGTTGGTTTCTGTTGTTGTTGTTTTGCTTTTTTTTTTCCATGCTTATTGTCTCGGCATGTCTACCTAGATAAGATACGTGGGATAAACAACCCAACAACCCGGAGGAGAAAACAAGGGGACACGGGGGAGAGAGAGGTAGGGGAAGGGGGTTTCAACAAACCCAAGGGCAAGAGAACAGCAAGTGATCTAAAATCGATGGCAAGGAGGGGACAGGTTGCCTGGTGGGGCTTGATCAAAGGCAATGTAGCCTAGAGGAATTACTGAAACCCAAATGAAGGCTGAGCATGATAGTGGGACAAAAGGAAAGTAAAAGGAAATAGAGGAAAGAACTAGTAGGCAAAGGACATTTACAGAGATCTAAATATAGACATGTACATATGTAAATACATTTATATATAATGATATGGAAATAGGTCTATGTATATATTTATATGTTTAGTATATGTTAGGTAGCAGTTGGACATTGGACCTCTACTCAAGTACTCCCTCAAGGCAAGAACACTTTGTTCTAATAACCTGGCATTTTGTGATGCTCATCTTCCCAAAATGATCACTGGAGACAAAATGGGTACATAAGCAATATGTGTTGAAGAAAGCTGATGGTGCCCGGCTATCAAAAGATATAGTGTATGGGGTATTAAAAGCTTAAAGATAAACAAACAGCCATCTAGCTGAGAAACAACAAAGCCCACATAGAAGAAGCACACCAGCATGTGTGATCATGAGGTGTCGATAGGATTAGGTATCAGGCATCAAAGACCCAGAACAAAAAAATGATATCAATGTGAATGAGGGGAAGTGCGTAGTGGAGACCCAAAGTCTATCTGTAGACAATTGGACATTTGGACAACTGGACCCTTACAGAAGGGTCACAAGGAAGAGACGAGCCAGTCAGGGTGCAGTATAGCACCAATGAAACCTAGAGCTTTCCTCTAGTTTTTTTTTTTAATTTTAACAATTTATTAGGGACTCATACAATTCTTATCACAGTTCATACATATACATACATCAATTGTATAAAGCACATCTGTACAGTCTTTGCCCTAATCATTTTTTCTCCTCTTTTCTTTTTTTACATTTTATTAGGGACTCATACAACTCTTATCACCATCCATACATATACATACATCAATTGTATAAAGCACATCCATACATTCCCTGCCCCAATCATTCTCAAGGCATTTGCTCTCCACTTAAGCCCCTTGCATCAGGTCCTCTTTTTTTTTTTTCCCTCCCTCCCCTTTCCCCCCTCCCTCATGTGCCCTTGGTAATTTATACCTCGTTATTTTGTCATATCTTGCCCTATCCGGAGTCTCCCTTCCCCCCTTCTCTGCTGTCCCTCTCCCAGGGAAGAGGTCACATGTGGATCCTTGTAATCAGTTCCCCCTTTCCAACCCACTCACCCTCCACTCTCCCAGCATCGTCCCTCACACCCTTGGTCCTGAAGGTATCATCCACCCTGGATTCCCTGTACCTCCAGCCCTCATATGTACCAGTGTACAGCCTCTGTTCTATCCAGGCCTGCAAGGTAGAATTTGGATCATGGTAGTTGGGGGGAGGAAGCATCCAGGATCTGGGGGAAAGCTGTGTTCTTCATCGGTACTACCTCGCACCCTAATTAACCCATCTCCTCCCCTAAACGCCTCTATGAGGGGATCTCCATTGGCTGACACTTGGGCCTTGGGTCTCCACTCTTCCTCTAGTTTTTTAATGCTTCCTCCCATCCACTATCATGACCCCAATTCTACCTTACAAATTCAGCTAAACCAGAGCATGTACATGGGTATAGAGAAGAGCTGGAAACACAGGGAATCCAGGACAGATAAATGCCTCAAGACCAATAATGAGAGCAGAGGGGAAGGGAAAGGTGGGTGGGGGGGGGGGGAGGAGGAATCAAGCACAATGATCTACATATAATTCCCCCCCAGGGGGAAGGACAACAGAAAAGCAGGTGAAGGGAGACATAAGTCAGTGTTGAGACATAAATAAAAAAGACATTATCAAGGGTTCATGGGGAGTGTGTGTGTGTGTGTGTGTGTAGGTGGCAATGAGCTGATACCAAAGGCTCAAGTTGAAAGAAAATGTTTTGAAAATGATGATGGTAACATATGTACAAATGTGCTTGACACATGGATGGATTGTGATAAGAACTGTCCGAGTCCCCAATAAAATGACTTTAAAAAAGGAAAGAAATTATCTGTAGGATTTTAAAGCTATCAAACAGCTAAAACTGAGATTTTTTAATACATTTAGAGATGGGTTAAAGACATTCCCTAGCACTGGCATGATTAAAAATTTATGGAGGGACTGAAGGGGCTTGGCCCTTGAGCTTGGGTACAAAACTTGACTCAGTCTCAGTTCTGGATGGATTGTGTTACTTATTGTCATTATCTTTATAAAAGTAGCAGTCTCCTGCTGCTTTTACAGAAAGCTCCATCAAGTAGAAAGAAGCTATGTCACTGAATAGCCCTTTTGAATTTAAAATATAAAACAAAAGTAGGAATTGTAGGAAACTAAGAATTTTGATGAAAGTGTAGCAGCCTAGTCTCTACACTCATGACCACAGGTCTTGGAAGACCAGCTCTAATGAAGGAAAACTCTCACAGTTCTGAGCTAGAGATAAAACTTAATATGCATTCTCCAGATACAGAGAGTCCTCTTCACAACTGCTCTCCTTTAAGATGTTAATGTAAAGCTGCCTTTTACAGGTGCCTGGCATTTCACTACTCACTTCTCTGTTGTAAGATGACTATCTCTTAAACCAGTCTAGCTTCCTTGTCATGCTAAAAGTCAGCTTCTCCTTTGTCTCTTAGCTGCCTGGTAGTTATGGAAAAGGATCCACTCTGTAAATTCAGAGGAAGCCAGATTCTTCAGGAAACAGGTTTTGCACATGTAGCCTCTAAAATAAGATGTTTCCTAGCGAAGCCTACTTTCTCACACATAGTGTTGAGAATATGCTTATCTCTAAAGCATTCTTGGCCTACTGTATTCTTAAGAGCATTTGTCACCATTTGTTCACTTGCCTACCAGACACTTCCTTTGAGATGTTCTCCAAAAGAAGTCAGTATATCTCAGATTCACATTGCCCAATCTATTGTCTATGTGCCTGATGGAAGTTTGCACACATTTACTAAATACATAGCTTTGGGGAAAAATCCAGATTGTTGGGGGTACCCCCACATATATACTCTCTGTTAAAATAATTTTGCTTTCTTTGATTTGGATGGGAAGACCCTGATTCCCCTATCTTTACTTTCTTTTATATTTTCCATAATTGCACATGCCCCTCCTAAGGAAGGACCCATTCAGCTGTGAGGCTGAGTCCCACAGATCAGGTGGCTGCCTTCCAAATGTCTTGGCAGAGATAAGTGAGTACTTCCAGTAGTGCATGTATTGCATATGTTTATTGAAACATCTCAATTGATATCTGTCAGTTCAGAGAGCTTTGGTTCTTACCAATACAGAATGAAATGTAGACTATGACCAAAGAAAAATCTAACTGTATTGGAAATAGATGAAATAATCTCACCAAAGTGGATGGGGGAGGTAATAACCTAGGTAACTATGGAAATGGGTAAAGACCATTAAACTAACGTCACCAAGAATTGCGCATACATACACATTGCACTCAAATTGAAAAAAAACTGTATCTTACATGCATATAGGTTAGCAATTCTGAAACACTATACAGAAATCAAACAATGATGTACTTATGTGAAGGATGGTAGGAGCCAGATTTCTCACCCTAGGAATAAGAGGGTATAAACAACAAAGCTGGAAGGCTATATATATTCATTTGGTGTTGAATTAGAATGAAACATTTTAAAATCATGTTTAGTTTAACATACAACCTGCTGATGTTGTTAGGTGTTACCCAGCTAACTCTGATTCATAACAAATTTATAAATAACAAAATGAAATATCGCCCAGACCAGGGCCATCCTCACAATAGGAGGTATGTTTGAGTCACCCATTACAGCCGCTGTATCAACCCAGCTCCCGGAGGGTCTTCCTTTATGTAGCTAACCCTCTACTTTGCGAAGATTGAAGTCCTTCTCCAGAGACTGGTTTCTCCTGACAATATGTCAAAAAGGAGTGAGACCAAGTCTTTCCATCATTCTTTTCAAGATATATCTATCTAGTAAAAATGCTCATAGGTTAGTGTATGTACACATATATTTCCTCACTCAGTCAGTTAGGCCTAAAAGCAATGATACACCAGTAGCAATGAACAAACAACGCTCAAATCTGGCTTCTGATATAATTTTCCAATTATAAAAAGGACAGAGTTGGGGGGAAATGAGGAGCTGATGCCAGAGGCCTACATGGAGAGCAAATGTTTTGAGAATGATGAGGGTAATGAATGTACAAATGTGCTTTACACAATTGATATATTTATGGATTCTGATAAGAGTTGTATGAGCCCCTAATAAAACAATTTTTAAAAAAGAAACAAAAAAAGGACAGAGTTGTTGGAAAATGGCTAACTCTAGGATTGGGGCAAAAATTACAGAAGATGAAACGGAAGCATCTGGTAGTACAAGAAAGTAACGTGGTGCAAAAACAAACTACAACAAAAGCAGTTTGTCAAAGCACAGGAGCTAACTGAACGAGTTCCCAATGGCCAAAGTTGGAAAATGTTAAGAAACAGTAATGCAATATTGAATTATAACCCAAAGTATAAAATAAATATCCATGAGTTCATACTGATATAAATAAATGAGTGAATAAATAACTAGGGGAAAGCAGATAAATCGGTGCAGCAGAATTCCAAATAATTTACATAGATACTCTGCCCTCAAGAAAGTGCGCCAAACTCCATGTCCCTTAAGGTTAGACTGTTTGTCGAGACTTCTTTCCAACGAGTACATTAATGGGAAGTCGAACGGAGTCATTTTACAGTATAGAACTATGACATATTTGCCTGGGTCAAATGAGCAAGTTTAAGATCACTGGAGAGAATGGCTAACCGCCTCTAAAGTCTACCTCTAAGTGGCACTCTACCTCTAAGATCTTCCTCCCCAAAAATCTGCCATTTCCGGGTAATCATGAGAAAACCCACAGACGAGCCCAGTGTTTCTCAAAAATGACAGAAGTCTGTCACAGCCAAGAAGAGTTCAAAGAGATATTAAGACTCCATGCAATGTGCTCTTCTGGATATTATCCTGAAACAGAAAAGAGGCATTAGGAAAAAACTGAAAAATTCTTTAAAAACGATGGATTTTAGTTAATAATTATGTATCCCCATTGGTTCATTAGTTGTGACAGATGGACTAGAGAATGTAAGATGTTAATAAGAGGAAAAGCTAGTAAACATAGGACACCATCTGCAGCATCTTTGTCGTATTCTGAAAACCTACAACTACTTAAAATTAAAGGTTAGTTGGAAAAATCTATTAATGATCTCAACAAATAAAAATAATGAAATACTATAAACTATGGGTATAGAAAAATTTGGTAACATGAAACAAATTTAGGGAGAAAAAGATCCAGAGAAAGTCAGAAACAGAACAAACCTTCTGTAATCTAAGTAATATGCCAAGTTGAATTAGAATTAGATCGAAAACAAACTATGTTTAATAAGTAAAAATTACCATGAGAAAAGTAGATGAGAGAATCTATATTAGAAGAACAAAAATTAAAGGGACAAAAAGTTTAAGAAACATTTTATAATTTACAGCCACTATGGAAATTGATCTGGCAATATCTAAAACAGATGGAAATCGAGTTACCATACGACCCAGCAATCACCCTACTGAGCATATACCCAGAAGAGGCAAGAAACAAACCACAGCCAGACATCTGTGCTCCAATGTTCATTGCAGTATAGTTCGCATCTGCAAGGAGTTGGAAACAACCCAAATTTCCATCAACTGACCACGGGATTAAAAAGTTATGGTGTATACATACAATGGAGACTATACATCACTAAAAAGCAGTGATGAACATGTGAAGTATTTAAATATTGACTTCCGCTCATCTCTCACAATCATGTCTATTACTTTATCCTCTTCTTTTATTTTGAGGATCCATAAAATGGCTCACAAGTACTGATCAACTACAATAATTCTTTCTGAAAATACCAGCCCATGAGATGCCAAGTATATCTGCTGAATAAATATAACCATAAGTTTTTGTACCGCAAACATCGGTGTCTGAGTCAAACCTCTATGATTTGGATTGTTTGAAATATAACGAAAGTGTCTGGATAAATGTAGAAATAAAGGCAATACAAAGAATGGATAGATAATGATTGATTCTGAAATTGAGACTAGCTTCCTTTTCGTAACAGGAAATATAGCTGCCAAGACTTGTTTTATCTAAATCATTTCACTTCTATCATCATAGAAAGTCAACTTTTCTTCTTAGTTCTAGTAAGAACAGACCTTTTAATTGCAGTTTCAAAAGTGTTGTGAAGGGAAAAAACATATAATGTCAGACATAATAGAGGAAAAACAACTAGTTTAGACAGTAACTCCCAAACCAAACTCACTGCCATCATGTCAAATGAGCAAGTGAAGACACAGTGCGGGAATTTTTCCCGATCTGACCCCACCACATCCAGGTGAAGCACTAAGGGCGCGCAACAGAACAGCAAGGGGAGCAAAGCAATGAAGTCCCCAGGGAATACCAAAAATAGACTTTGGGGTCAGAGCATGGCACCCCAGACTGACTGCAAAACACTCCTAAAGATCAAAAAATAGCCCTGGAACTATTTATAGGCTTTTCTTTTTTTGTCCTTGGTCTTTGTTGTTGTTGTTTATTTGTTTTTGATCTATCTATAACCCCCTCCCAGGGGAATGGACAACAGAAAAGTGGGTGAAGGGAGACATCAATCAGTGTAAGACATGAAAATATAATAATAATTTATAAATTATCAAGGGTTCATGAGGGTGGGTGGGAAGAAATGGGGAAATGATATCAGGGACTCAAGTGGGAAGAGAATGCTTTGAAAATGATGATGGCGACATATGTGCAAATGTGCTTGACACACTGGATGAATATATGGATTGTGATGAGATGTAAGGACTCCCAATTAAAAAAAATTTTTTTAAAGGAGAGTTAGAAAATCATATGTCTTGGAAATGTCCATTTGCTTAAAATATATGTAAAATGACTTCTCGAAATGACCTTAAATGGAATTGTTAGACCACCTCTTGTAGGGACATATCCCCATGAATGTTCAGTGGGTTTGAAGAAGAGGATCAGGCAGCCATTAAGAACAAAGGAAGAAAGTTCTATTCCGGACTGGAAAAAAATTTTCAAATTTTGTCTACTGTTATTTGTGGAGAGTCCTGGTGGCATAGTTGTTACATCTTTGCTACTAACTGCAAGGCCAGCAGTTTGAACTACCAGCCCCTTCACGGGAGAAAAATGAAATTTTCTTCTACCGTAAGCAATTACCATCTTGGAAATTCCACACTGTCCTATAGGGTCACCATGGGGTGGAATCAACTCGATAGCAGTGAGTTTATATTTTTTTGATTATTGTCCTCTATATATAGTTGGCAAATAATAAGAACTTAAAAAGAATCTAGTCTTTCGGGAGGTTCTTAAGTGCTTGATACAAGTCAAAAGTAGAAATAATAAAGTAATACATTTTGTCAGTCTGTTAAAATTCATATGAAATATTGGGTGATGGGGGTTGTTTTCAGCTTTTTAAGTTGAATGTTTGAATCACCTCTTTGAGTAGTACACCTGTTATTGTTTTTGTTGTTGTGTATATGTGTACGGTTCTGAGGAGGCGGGAGGAAAAGAGGATGGAAAAGGCTCTATGCCAGTGTGTTTATAGTGAGGCAAGAATAACCCACTGTTGCTTATGTTTGTGAATTGTTTTACTTTCCTGTGTATATAGTGTATATGAAGGATAGATGAGTCATAATTTATAACTACATCATCCTAGATGTTAAAGAGGTTGCCAGTGTATAGCAAAATTAGACTTAATAAAACTAGTACATTTTATGTTAAAATTCTTTAAAGTCTTCTGAAAGTGGAGCATTTATAGCTCCCTTGCTCAGCACAGGAGGGAGAGAAGGGAATGGTCTACAAAGCCATGTTCATATTTTGAAGACACTTTAATATTATAACTATTTTTACATGTATACAGATTTCCCCCAAAACTGTATAATATGCTGTGTATACAGTGGACCAACAGTCCTTATTTGAAGCATCTAGTCTATCTGGATGTTTAGAAAGGCCCAACATATGTTACAAGAAGCAGTAGCAGTAACATATCACTTTGTATATATCTTCCTGCTAAAATTCACAGGAAAGGTTTTTTGGGGGGATGGGATTGTTAAACCCCTCTGGATGGCATACCAATGTCAATTCTTGTTCTTGGTTTGGAAGAGGCAGGAGGGAAGGAACTACAAAAGAGAATATGCTAGTGTGTTCATATTTGGACAGTCTCAGCCCAAATCATTATAAGCACTTTGCTTTGCAGAGTGGAATATATATAATGGACAAAGGAGTCCTAACTTTGCAGAATGTAGTTTCTAGATGTTCGGCACTTGTCTGTCAGTTTGTCACACTTTGATGGCTTAGGTGATACTATGATGATGAAAGGTATGTCACGGGGAGTCCAAATGCCAGCCGGGTCACTCAAAGTGAACAGGTTTGGGGGCAGCTTCCAGATGGAGAACAGATTAGGAAGAAGAAACAGGCTATCTACTTCTGAGGAATTAACCACTAGAAATCTTGTGGACAGAATAAAAACATTGTCAGATATTGACAAGAAGCAGAACACGGTTGGAGGCAGTGCCAGAAGATGAGCGTGTGAGGTCAGAAAGCACTCCGAAGAAGACAGAGCAGGAGTTGCCCTCTCAGAGTGGAGTGAACCATAGTGACTCCGAGGGAGGAAAGCCTTCAGGACTTTCATTTGCTGATGGGGCAGGACTCAACATGAGAAGCAGCAGCTGCAGACATCAATTAATAAGGGGCACTTGGATTGTATGAAATATGAATCTAGGAAAATTGGAAGTCATTAAAAATGAAATGGAACACACAAAGAAGGATATTCTAGGCATTAGTGAGCTGAAATGGACTGGCATTGGCCAGTCTGAATCAGAAAATGGTACGGGTTACTATGCGGAGAATGAAACAATCAAGAGGAATGGTGCTGCCTTCAGACGAACATTTTATGTTCCCATTCAGAGGGAGGACTTGGGAAAAGAAAATTGTTTTGTTTTTTTTTAAAGAAAATTGTTTTAAATCCCCTAGAAGTATACATATGCTTATTTTTGTTCACTGAGTTGATAGAGGTGAGAAGGGGGAGGGATTTTAGACCATAATGTTTTTTAGAAAACACCTTCACATTCTAGCCTTTGCTACAATTGTGTTGTGTTCAACACTGCTTTTATGTATAGTGGACACATTTCAATCCTTGTTGGAAACAACTAGAAATAGTCATTCTAGATGTTTAGAAACGCCCAACATATGTTGAGAGGATGTAAAATAACACTGTTCAAATAGTTTCTCTCTTCTTTTGTTGTTTCATAGAAATGCTTGAGCTTGGGGAAATGGAAGTGTTCCTTCTGATGTCTTGGAGGCAGTGTACTGAACAGTGGTGGGGAGTGGGAAAGAAGATCGAAAGGAGAGGGTTCTATGACTGGGAGTTAGACAAGTTGCCTAAACATGGTTTCATACGTTCATTTCAGTTATGAGATATTGCTGCATGTTAAAGGACAAACAAATCCTAATGTCCAAAGTATGTTAAAATAAAAAAAACTTAACCAAATTCACTGCCATAGAGGCCAGTTACTATAGTTGTCTTTTATAAAAAAAATTTTCTCCTATAAAAGCAGAGGATTTTTTGGTTGTTTGTTTCTTTTCTTGATAGACTCAACCTAATATATTCTGGCTTGTCAAAGTACCCATGGCTTTGGACTTCAAAATGGTACATATTTATGAATTCATATTGTGTGACCTCAACCACCTTGTGAGCAAACAGCTCAATTATCTACATACACACCTAGGACGTAGAAAGGCTGGTCAAATTGTAACTGTCGAATCATCAAAGTGATTTTGGATACCTTTTATGTTTTGTTTTTTGCTGTTTGCTTCTTTCTACAATACACATATTTTAAAAGGCAAACAAGGAAAAAAAAACAAACCTTATTTTAACAACTTGTATGGAGTCCCCATTGCTTGCAGAATACTGTTAGCTTGCTAAAAAAAAAAATCCAACAATGCTATTTACATTATCAACAACAAAATTAAAAGGTTCATAAGAACAAATCCAATAAAAGTGCTTGATCTTTATAGAGAACATTCAACTTCACCAAAAATAGTAAGGTGGCCCTGAAACAATGAAAAATAGATACCATATCTATGATAAATTTCCAAAATACATTTTCAAGCAGATAAGCTGAGGAGCTAAAGAATTTAAATTTTAGTTTTGCTTACATTGGAAGGAAACTGTGGCCTTTGCATGTAAAAAGAAATCCAGATAAAGAGATGGCTTGGTAAAATTTGATGGCTTAGAATATTTAAGGATTGACATATGAGTAGAAAATTCAAGTGGATCAATGAAGCTGGATTTCAGATCTTCCAGGCTAGAAAAATAATTGTGTTCCTAAAAGCATAGAAGTGGTTGTTGAAGTCTTAAGAAGTAATAATAGCAGTTAAGGAGGGAATACTGAGAAAAAAAGGGTGAGGGAATGTTTAAAAAACAGAACTAATATGTTTTTAGGTGTCAGGAAGACAATAACTAGGTGCTAAAAAGAAAATAATCACACAGTGACAAGAGCAGAAGGAAGAGTACAAGGAGGAAAAATGGAATCTCCTTTTGAGAAATGAAAAATAAACTACATTTAACTTACTATTTCAATCAAACTGCATTTAATATTCTGGCCAGCTTCTTTTCTTCCCGTGCTGTTTCATTTTTCAGCACCGAGTGAATCTTTTTCTTGTATTTATATATGCAAAAGATACAAATGATTATGTCATTGTTATTTTATCATTTTTGTAGATGTTGCTGAATTCCTCTTCAAAGAGGTCCCATTTCCATTTCTGCCAATAAAATGACATATTTTACTTATGCTTGGTTTATTTCCTTCCGTGGCTGCTACACAATAGCAAAGCATAGCGAGGCAGGATCTCAAGAGTAAGCTGCACTCAGTGAGATGGAGTCCCGTTCTCTACTTCCCAATAGGATCAGATATCTTACTTCTTAAAATTAAGTTGTTGATATCCCCTGCCCTTTGACTTTTTGTATGATTTTCTAAATAGATATCACAATGTCTACATGTCCATTCTGTTAATTTTTTTCTTCTTCCTTTCCCCTTGAGTAACCTTTTAAAAATGTTTCCAGGATTTTTTTCAATGCACTAAGAAAATTTTTTTAGAGCTTTTAAAGCTTTCTCCTTTTATCTTTCAATAATTGTTCCATTTGGTGTCATCAGTTACAATCTGTCTTTCTTGAATTCTTGAAGTTTTTTCTAATGTTTAGTAATTTTCTCTACTTATTTTTCATAAAGGTCTAGCTTCTATGTTGTTCAATTTATGCCTCTCTGCCCTTGCCTTTTTGGAATTGCCATTTATACCAACAAACACCTTGTCCATTTCAAGGCATGTCCTTTAAACAGGACGATGAATCAACCAATCCCCTCAGTAAACCTAAGTCACTCAATTCTAAAGGGTGGATTTTCAAGGCACTATTTGAATAGCAATTACATGACTCCATGGAGAAGAATGTGGCATCAGGATTGGAGGTAGGCTTATTAACAAGCTGTAATATGCAGATGGCACAACCTTGCTTGCTGAAATTGACTTGAAGCCCTTGCTCGTTATGATCAAGGACGGCAGCCTTCAGTGGGGATTATAACTCAATGTAAAACAAGGGTATATTAGAAACATGGCATTGCAGCTGCTTTCTGGGGGGGGGGGGAAGGTGGCAGGTCTAGTATACAGTAAGGAAATGGCTTACAAGGTAAATCCTTTAAGTGTTCTTTATTTTTTAATTATGAAAGTTTAAATATACAGAAAGGTGCAGAGAAAAGGACCTATAATATTGTATCCATAAAAATTAGCCACATTTGGAATATTTTAAAAAGAATTTCCCTTGCATTCTTCCTCCAATCTAATTTTTTCCCTCCCCAGGTTTCTGTTTCAAGTTTATTTTCATGAATGTTTAGCATTTAGCCATGATAAAGATATAACATTGATTTACATGTTTTTACTTTATATAAACAACTGATATTATATCATTAAAAACACTTTCAAGTTCTATCTCAATACTGTTTTTTGAGATTTATCCATGTTAATAAAATTAACTCTAGTTCATCCTTCTAACATATATTAAGCCTTATTTAAGTTGTTTTCAATTTTCATTCTCACAATGCTTCAGTGGACCTCCATTCATGTGTGTCTTCCTGCACATACTGGGGGTGTAATTTTAAGTGTGGAATTGGGATTTCAATAGTATTCACTTTACTGGATGTTACCCAATTGTTCTAAATACAGTTAGTTCTAATGGCACTGTTGTGGAAATTCCTAAAGCACCACATTTTTTCCATAATTGCTATGGAATTTTTGCCAATGTGATGCTTTTGAAAGAGTTCGTTATTTTATTTGGCATTGCCCTTACTATTAATGCATGTAGTCAATTATTCTAATACAACAAATTCATCCATTGTCACCTGACATGAACCACCATATTATATACAAGAGCTCTACACATAGATAATATTCAATAAATTTCTTTGTATCCTTAAAAATTTATACTTCATAGACGAATTTCAGAGTACACTTGTGTATTGAGTAATTTGGTTTGGATTGCAGTGTATGTAAAGAGCTGTTCATTTTGTATGTTGTTTCTTCAGTCTAGTTCTCAAATTATATTTGTATTATTTTGCGGTTTTCTGGTATTAGGAGATTTATGTTTTTATATTTAAGTATCACTATTAAATATTACTATGTAAACATTAATACCGTCTCCATCGCTACAATTTATCCTGTTTAGGACACGGTCTTTTTTATTCATTGTCTCCTTGTATCCAAACCAATGTGTGGCAAGTTACTATGGTAGTGTGCCATCAGGTCCATTCTGACTCATAGCAACCCTGTAAGACAGAGCCGTTCACAGGGTTTCTTGACTGTCATCTCTACAGAGCACATTGCTAGGTCTTTACTTCCTTGAAGAAGCTGAGAGGTTCAAATGACTGACCTTCCAGTTAGCAGCTAAGCCCTTAAACCACTGCTTCACCGGGGCATCTTTGGCAAATGGTAGCTACTCAATATTCATTGAATGAATGAAAGCCAACCTATCTGTTTTCTTCCTTCAAGTTCCTTTTCAGTTTTTCAACAAATGAACCAAAACTTTGGACACTTTCCACTTTTTCTATAGTGGAACAGTTTAAATGTGTTAGAAATCATCTAAATGATTGTGAGAGTCTAGTGCCTTTTTACGGGAAAGTATGAGTTTTCATGTTTAGTGGGTTTTTAGAGTTAATTGTGATGTAAGCTAAACAGAAATTCTACATTTCAGTGAATCCCAAATTTTATTTATTTTCCTTATTTCAACTGATGTGCCAATCCATTCTTCATATAGTACAGGCTCTCTGGTTATCTGTTCAGCATACAGATCAAATATGTATAGTGAAAGGATACAACACTGATGCACATCTTTCTTGGGTTTTAAACCATGCAGTGTTTATCCTCTTGTCTATGCTTATGTCCCACAAATACATAATTAAGTATCCCAAAATTCACTCTTTGCAATATAATCCATAATTTGATATAATCCACACTGTCCAATACCTTTGCATGGTCAACTGCCTTAAATTCATACAAAAGCTGAAAAATGAATAAGGAAGATCAAAGAATTGATGGCTTTGAATTATGGTGCTGGCAAAGAATATTGACTATACCGTGGAGTATGAGAAACAAATCTTAGAAATGCAGTCAGAATGCTCCTTAAAAGCAAGACCAGCAAGGCTTCATTTCATGTACTTTGGGCATGCTATCAGGAGGGATCAATCCCTGGAGTAGGACATCATACTTACTAAGTACACCAACTACCACTAAGTCAGTCTGACTCTTAGTGACCCTATAGCAGAGTAGAACTGCTCACTAGGTTCTCTGAGGTTGTAAATCTTTAGAGCAGCTGACTATCTCCTCTTTCTCCCAAGGAGCAACTATTGGGTTCAAACTGTTGACCTTGAGTTAGAGTCCAATACTTAATCCACTGCACCGCCAGGGATCAGTTGACAGAGTAATGGGCCACAGACAAGTGCATGCTCATTGAGTTGGCACAATGGCTGCAACAATGGGCTCAAACAATTGTTAAGATGGCACAAGATCAGGCAGTATTTCATTCTGTCCTACAAGATTTGCTATGAGTAGGAACTAATTCAATGGTACCTAACTACAACAACATGGACTACCAAATATGCCTTGGAAGAACAAGAAATGAGGATGGTGAGACTTTATCTCACATATTTTGGACATGTTACCAGGAGAGATAAGTCACTAGTGAAGGAAGACTATCATGCTTCGTGAAGACCCTCAATGAGATGAATTGACATAGTGGCTGCAACAATGGACTCAGAGTTAACAACTGTGGAGATGGCACAGGATCAGATAATATTTGCTCTATTGTACATAGGGTTGCTATGAATCAGAAAAGACTTGATAGCATCTAACAGCAAGAACGCCATCATCCAATCTATTCTCATTAAAACCCTCCTAAAACCAGTTATAAGTACTATATTTGTACTTTATTATCCATTAAGGTACAGAGACTCTCACTTATGTTCTACAATCTTTAGGCTTTCTTAGTTCTAACCTAATACTTCCCAGGGATGCTTTACATGGCTTACCAGGACGTCTTGTCTTAGCTGTAAGGAGTAAATTAGCTAATACATGTTGAGTACTTTGCACAGTATGGTGCGTAGTAGGCACTTGATACATATCAGTTATTATTTATTGAGCATCTGCTTACATGAGGCATTTTGTGAAGTACTTTATATGCAGACTTCTTATTTATTCATAAATCTACAATGGAAACTAATACTTCAGTTAATACTTACATTTCTAGTACATACCATCATTTATTGCCTCTTTTACTAATTAAAGAAAACCCTGAGATTTTTGGAAGTCAAACAAATTGTCATACAGTGCCACAATAGTGGCAGAACAATGATCTTTCCATAATCTAAATTCTTAGTCATATGAAGTGCTTAGCACTCAGAGAAGAAGATTGAAATAAAATAGGGTTGAATTCTAGTACAAATCAGGCAGGGGAGCATCTCATACACAATTTTTAAGATTGTGGATATTAGCTCAAGAACAATAAAAACAAAAACCACAACAATCTGCCACTGCTATAAAGGTGATTCCAACCCATAGTGGCCCTCGCAGACAGAGGAGGACTGACTTATAGAGTTTCCAAGGCTGTTATCTTTATGGAAGTAGACTGCCACATCTTTCTCCAGCAGGGGAACTGGCATTTCAGTTAGCAGCTGAGCACTTCTAACTTCTGCACCATTGATAACATGTGTATTCTTATATTTTTAAAAGATCTGGATGCCTTGTGGAAATGACTTTAAGGTGAACAAAAGCAGATAAAAGAAATCCTTTAGGAAATGATAGCAGTTGCCCAGATAAGATAAATCTTGGTTGAAGTGACAACATGAGCGAGCGAGAAAGCGAGCGAGGATATATTCCAGACTTGGAGGATAAAAGCTATAGGATTTGAGGACTAATTGGTTTGGGTGGCGAGAGTGATTCCACAATGTGAATTTTCTGATGATGAGCAAGGTGTGCATGCTGTCTGAAGGTTTTTTTGCATTCCTTACATTCATAGGGTCTTTCTCCAGTGTGAATTCTCTGATGTTGGGCAAGAGATCCACAATAACTGAAGGCTTTCCCACAAACATTACATTCATAAGGTTTCTCTCCAGTATGCACCCTCTGATGTTGAGTGAGAGACGAGTCATTGCTAAAAGCCTTCCCACATTTAATACACTCATAAGGTTTTTCTCCTGTATGAACTCTCTGATGTTGAGCAAGGTAAGCAATCTGGCTGAAGGCCTTCCCACATTCCTGACATATATAAGGTTTTTCTCCAGTATGTATTCTCTGATGCTGGGCAAGGTGTGAATTCTGGCTGAAGGCCTTCCCACACTCCTTACATTTATATGGTCTCTCTCCAGTATGTATTCTCTGATGTACAGTAAGATATGCACGCAGACTAAATGCTTTTCCACAGACATTACACTGATAAGGTTTCTCTCCAGTGTGAACTCTCTGGTGTTGGGCAATAGATGATCTATTGCTAAATGCTTTCCCACATTCAATACATTCATAGGGTTTCTCTCCAGTATGAACTCTCTGATGTTGAGCAAGGTAAGCAAACTGGCTAAAGGCTTTCCTACAAACCCTACATTCATAAGGTTTTTCTCCAGTGTGAACTCTAATATGTTGAACTAGATGTGCATTCTGACTGAAGGCTTTGTTACACTGCTTACATTCATAGGGTTTTTCTCCAGTATGAACCCTTTGATGCTGAACAAGATTTGATCTCTGGCTGAAGGCTTTTCCACATTCTATACATTTATATGGTTTCTCTCCAGTGTGAATTCTTTGATGAAGAGTGAGGGATGAGCTCTGGCTGAAGACTTTTTCACAGTCATTACATTTCAAAAGTTTCTTCTCTACATAGACACTCTTGGGATTAATGCCCATTAGATTTTTTTTGAAGCTTTTCTTATATGTGTCAGGCCTATGTACTTCCTCCTCTTTGGGGATTATCTGTTGTTTATGAAAAAGTATGTTCTGATAGAAGCTTCCCCAAGATTTGTTAAATTCTTGTCCTCTTTTATCAACACGGGTTTCTTCATGAGTCATTGTCTCTTCTTTAAAATATGTCTTCTGATTTCTTAGTTGCCCCTCAAAATGGCTGTGACCTTTCCATTCATCTTTTAAACTGGAGTATTCAAGGCCACAGCTTGTAAGTTTTTCTATTATCTTCTGGGATGATTCTTTTTCATATATGGCCTGTTTGTGGGGTAATTCTTCAGTCTCACACATAGATTCCCAGCCTGAAAAAGGATAAGAAAAGTCTTCTCTATTAGAATGTACATTCATAAAACGATGTATAAAAATTTCATAGCAAATTAAACCCAGAAGAACATTGCTTTTATAATTCTTAAATGTGCAAGATCTAAATAACTCACAAAGAAACCTGAGGAGAAATGAATTAATTTATGAGACAATCAGTGAGGTGAATTTCAGGACAAGCACGAATACATGATGAAGGTGGTCTGGCTCAGCTAAAAAGTGATGCCTATACTAATAGTACAAGTACTGAAATAATGTCCATTCTTACAGCTGCTCTACTCAAGAACATTCATTGAACAAATATCTACCAGGTACTGTCGTATATATTTTTATGTCCTCGTAAACAAAACAAAGATGCTCACCTTTATTGACCTTAATTCTTAGGGACACCGAAAACACATGATAAAAAGTAATGTTACTTACATGTAGAAGGTAATAAGTCCTACACACAAAGAAAAGCAAGGCTAAAGAGAACAGGAGTGTGAGGCATGTCAGAGGTAAAAATTATTGATAAACTAACATTTAAGCAAAGATGTGAAGTGACTATACTTAGTCATTTAAAAAACTAAGGAAAGAGCACTCTGGGCAGAAGAGCTGGATTAAAGGCCACAAAGCAGCTAGGGGTCTGGTATGTTTGAGGGGAGTGAGTAGTAGGATGTGGAGGCAGGATGTCATGGGTTACCAGGTTACTTAAGCCTTACAGGGCTCCTGTCAATCTAGCTAATTCTCTGAGTGAAATGGACAGCACTAAAATGATTTGAGTAAAGGGCTACAATCCCAACTCTCTGTTTTGTGAACATATTGTAAGTAGGGAACAAAGAGAGAAGGAAATTCTTTATAATATTAATCCAGGACAGAGATACCGTGATTCAGAAACGAGGGCAAGGTGGTCAGATTCTAAATATACTGTGGGGAATGAGATAGAAAAAGAAGAGACAAGCATTTCCTCAAAGTTTATGCCCGAACAGTGAAATAATGGAAAAGCCATCAGCAATGATGGACTATAAAGACATTATTAACAATGGTAATAACACTCTAGAAAGAAAAAAATAAAACAAAATGCTAGAAATGAATTTTACAAGTAATGAGCAAACAAATAAATAACCCTCCAAATTTAAAGTTATTAGGAATTTTAAAATGTCCGAATAAGGGTGATACAAATATTATTTTTGTATATGATGAATCCATAACATAATAAATCAAGTCTCACTATTATTTCCACTCAATTCCAATAAAATCTTTAACAGACTTCTTTCATCTTTAAGAAAAAATTCTGATCTTTTACAAAAAGGTAAATCAATGAAGACTATAAATTACAAACCAGGAGAAATGAAAACAGCATGGCTGCGGCACTGTACAAAATAAAAAATTTAGATAGAGATCTAAAAGTATATAAGTAGAACTATTCCTACATTTCAGGGCCATTAGAAAAAGTACAAATGGAGTTAAACATACCATACATCTAAATATTGAAGTTATAGATCATACTAGAAAATTCTTAAATATATTACATTCTATTCTCTTTTGAAAATTATACCTTCATAATGACCTTCAGGAAGGCCAGGGTTGAATTTTAAATCTGTTGCCACTCCCTTACCACTTCTCCACCAGGAACATGTGGACACTCTATCTTGTAAGTCCCAATTCTAATGATATTCTCACAACTAGTCACAGCTTATCTATCCTTGGATTTATTTATATAACAAGTGGGAAGGAAATCAGTAAGGATATCGATGTAAACAATACCACCAACCAAGGAGATCAAGTTCACAGTTATAGAACCCTCTACTCAAGAACAGAAGAGCACACATTCTTTTCAAGCACCAACAAATGTCAAGATTATATTCTGAGTCATAGTACAACTTAGAAAGAATGGAGCTTGGCTCCAAGACCTAGAACATTTGAGAAGACTATTTCAACAAAGTATAGTGAAAGGGGGCTCAATGTTGAGTCAAGTTGAGCCGTCACTTGAGAAATAATTTGCCTGATTGTTTTCTCTTTACTCACCTGAACACAGACCTGTAGTCAGTTCTCGCTTCACCATCCAGGGCTCTTTTCCGTGCTCCAACATTAATATCACACTTGGCTTTGAAAAACAAAGTCCTGCAAACATCAAAATAAATCAGATTTACATTCAATCCTTCGATTATCAGGGAAGAGTGAGTTTGCAGTAAGTCAGAGAAATATGTATTTAGGACATTTCTTAGAAGAATAGAGAAAATGAAACTTCAGTCATAAGTTAGCAAGGCCAGCTCCACTAAAATGAAATCACTTCTTTGGCATAGAAAGTATCCATCAGTCAAGTATTTCAGATGCTATCCAAACATCCGCCAGTATCAAAGAGCTCCTTAGGAATAGACGTGAAATTTGTATTCTTACCCAGTGACACCAGAATCCTGTAGTTCTCCAGCATCACATTGCTGTACAAATGCTTCTGAGAAGAATCCAGGCAATCCCACTCCTCTTGGGAAAAGTCTACAGCCACATCTCTGAAGGTCACTAGCTCCTAAAATAAAATAAATTAGATAAACCCACTTCTTCCCATACTTGTATCTTTCACTCTGCTCCATGTATGCTGGTGTTATATCCGCAGATATATCCAGCATGTTCTCCCTCAGGGTCTTTGTACTTCTCCTAGTACACTATAAAGAGTAGCAATCGCCCTCTCCCAGTTCCCTGACATCGCTTTCTCTTTATCCAATAATAATAAAAAAGCAAACAACCTTGCCTTAGAATCAATTCTGACTTGCATGCCATGTGTTGCAAACTGGACCTGCTCCGTAGAGATTTTTATTTTGTTTTGTTTGGGGTTATAATTTGTTAGCATTTCTCTATTTCTAAATATCCTTGTGTTAGTCTGGGTTGATTAGAGAAGCAAATTCCTTCATAGGTGTATAAGAAAGAGTGCTATATCAAAGAGTAATTGTATATTAATAAAACATCCCAGCCCAGTCCAGATCAAGTCCATAAGTCTGATATTAGCCTATATACCAATACCAGTCTATAAATTCCTCTTCAGACTCACACAACACACGCAAAGACACCAAATGCAGGAAGATCACAGGACAGTGGGTGAAAAGTCTGTGGATCGAGTGGCAGTGGAACATCTCAGCGCTGGTGTGGGTCTGCTCATGGCTCCTCCAGCTAATCACAACGGCAGGTTTGGGGAGATGATGGCGGCACAGCAAGCAGAGCAACACGTGGGCAGAGCGGAGAGCAGCAGGAAATGCCCTACTCAGGCTATTTCTAGGGTTATTTGCAGAACACCACGTTATCTGTCTGGCATAGCCCCAACTTTCACTGTGCTAGGGGAACAAGACCCCAGATTCAAACCTTTTATGGAGCCTTAAACAGGGCAGAGAGAAAACAATCATCTGGGTGAGGGAAACTGAGACCACTGCCCAAACTGTTTCCACTCTGTTTAGCATTGTCAATGCCACATTTTTCTCAATGAACTTATCCTTAGGATAGAAGAGGTGCTGCTACGAGATGTGGAAAGATATATACTTCATGTATTGCCCGTAATTAACCGGAATTCTCCTTCCTGAAAGGAGCCACCTTGGTGTAGTTGGTTAGGTGTTGGGCTGCTAACTGCAAAGTCAGCAGTTGGACGGACAAAGAGGAGGATGGATTCTCCGGTAAGGATTTAATGCAGGCGTCCTTAAACTATGGCCCGCGGGCCACATGTGTTTTTGCCCCGTTTGTTTTTTTACTTCAAAATAAGATATGTGCAGAGTGCATAGGAATTTGTTCATAGTTTTGTTTGTTTTTTTTTAAGCTATAGTCTGGCCCTCTAATGGGTCTGAGGGACAGTGAACTGGCCCCCTGTTTAAAACATTTGAGGACCCCTGATTTAAAGCCCTGGAAACCCTAGAGCCGTTCTACTCTGTTCAGTGGGGTTGTGATGAGTCAAAATGGACTCAAGGGCAGTCAGTTTGATTTTTTGGTTTTGGTTCCTTACTGATAACCTGTCTCTTTTGAACTCTTTCCTCCCAGCAAAGTATTTGTTGCCACACGGCAAGCAGTATACATTAGAACCAGGTTTGGCCTGCCAAACATGTGCAGAAAGGACACTCACAACCTGAAGCCAACCCAAAATGAAAGAACTTTGGTCAAAGAATAACTCACTAGACCAACTTGGACAATTGAAAGCGAGAAGATAAAATTTGAAAGTAAAAGGACAACATTTGAAAGTGAGACATCTAATAAGCCATTTCTGGTCAAGAATCCCAACTCCATCCTAATGAATATTCATGATTATTCTTCAGACATCTACTACATGTTCATAAGCCATGTAGTTTACTTCTCGGTGTATATGCATAAAACTGCAAATCTCCCTTTTGGGGGAACTTGTCTTGGTAGTCCTGCCTTGCAACTACTTGTTCAACCAAAGTAACGATTTCTGCTTTCACTTACATCCATCTCTGTAATTGTCTTCAGCTTCACAGAGGGAGACCTGGCTTGGTAAGAAACCCATCAGCAAGCACATAGTGTAGAAAGTCTGAAGAGTCACAGGCAGGGGTGTTTACTATACATATTCAAGAACAAAGGAAATCACCACAAGATTGGTGGCAATTCAGCCCATCACTGTTGCAGGCAGGACTAGAGAAATGAGGAAAGGGCTATTATTACGGGACCTACAGATCAACATAGATCACAGGATCGGGGCTTCAGTTACACAGCCATCAGGATATGGTTCAATCATGACACTCAAAGTCTTAGCTACAAGATGGCTGCTTACAAGACAATAACGGGACCCACAACTTAAATTACATAACATGCATTTGATTGCCGGCATTTGGTAAAGACCCAGGCAAGATTTTGTATGAGCACTCTCTGCAAACTAGTTAATCAACTTTGAACCACTCTCTTACTGAAGGCAAACTTCCCTTCCCTGAACTCACCCCAGACTTAAGTCTAGCCACATTGCTGGCTTAATGGTCAGCACATACGGGAAAGTAACCTAATTAAATGGCATCTGAACTATTTCAAGACTGAAAGTGGCGTTAGGGCCCCTGGCTATAGACCGCAGTCTTCCATAGACCAAGTGCTGTAGGATTTAGGCTCTAGCGCATCATTGAGTTTTAAGCTGTTTAAGTTTAAGGGGCTTCAATGGTACTGGGAGACAAGGGTTGGGCTGTTAACGGCAAGGTTGGTAGCTTAAAATAGCCAATCCATGGGGGGGGGGGAGAGAGGGGGGTGGTGGAGGAAGAGGGAGTTGTCTGCTCCCAGAAAGACGGTAGTCTTTGATGCAGGGGAATGAATTCACTGTGGCTCTTCTAGCCAAAATCTCTAACTCGCACCAAACGGCCTTTCCCTGCATGAGTCTGGTAAGAAGGTGGAAAGATACTAATAGGTGTTTGGGCTGGAGCCCGTCCGGGCAGCCCCCACCTCCTCTCCGGCTCTTCAGGAAGATGAAACCTCAAAGCCCCCATTCCCAGCCTCTCAGGAGGATGGATGACCTGTTGGACTATGCAACTCCTGCCCCAACACTCCAAGGAGCTTATCTCTCCAGGCCTGGTTTGTGTCTTTGTGCTGCCCCTTCCCCAGCACCCCAGGAAGCAATTTTTCTTCCCGGGCCGGTTTGAATAGCCCCTTTCCCAGCACTCCAGGTTTGCAACCAAGATGACTTCCCATGGGTTGCATCCTGACCCAAGGCCCTGGAGCTGCAATTGATAAAAAAAATCCCCCTTCCTTCTCTCAATGTAAACTTCCTTAGCTCCAGCCCTATATATCTTCCACAGCCTCACTGACAAGCTGCGACTCCCCTGACCTAAGTCGTTGGGTTGGGGAACTCGTCCGGGAGTTATCCCTGGCCTTAATAAAGCCTCTCTCTACTTCTCATTCCCGCCTAAGCCTTATCTCCTTCTGCGCCTCGGTCTCCAACCTCTCAATAGGATTCCCCTGTGAGTCACTGTGAGCAGGATTCCCTGGAATGCTGTCCTGCTGTATATGAAATGAGCCCCCTGAGAAGCAGTAGACTGGCTCTCATTACCCTCACTGCACCGTGAAGCTCCTGGACTCAGAAGATAGCTGTGACATTCGAGGAGCAGCAGCAGACCCAGGAGCCGGGGCATGAAGCGGAGTGGGAGGCTTCCCAACCCACTGAGCTAGAAAAGCTGAGTGCTTTTGTCCAGGAGGCTGGCTTCCAAATTGGGATGTGTCTGGGCACTTAGTTTGGGAAGCTGGGCTTGCTAACTCATGGAAGTGGGGCTGAGTGCCTTCAGGCTGAAGCTTACTGGAGTGGGGTGCCTTTGGGCACCTAAGTCAGGGAGTTGGGTTTGCTCACCCATGGAACTTGAGCTGCCTGCCTTGGGGTAGGGGCTTCCAGCTGAACGGAATACCCCTTTGGGCATTTATTAGCAGACCTGAAAGAGCTTGGTAACATATCCGGATAAACGACTATCCTGCACATAGCTCACTGGCATTACAACTAGTTAACTTCCTTAATAAAATTCACAATCATACATTTTGTCTATAGTTCTGGGTAGCCATTATAATGGATATTAGAAACCAGAAAAGTGAAGTGTTGTTGTTGTTAGGTGCCGTTGAGTCGATTCTGACGCACAGTGATCCTATGTACAACAAAACAAAACATTAGCTGATCCTCTTCCACCCTCACAATTGTTGTCATATTTGAGCCATTGTTGCAGCCGTTGTGTCAACCCATCTTTTTGAAGGCCTGCGTCTTTGTCACTGCCCCTTTACTTTACCAAGCATGATGTCCTTAATGAAAACAACACATCGGAAAACCTACAGAGGTTCACTGTAAACTGAAATCAACTTCATGACAGTGTGCTTGATTTGGGCTTAATATTAGGCAGCCAAATACTGAGTAAGCATTTGGATCCACAAATCTGGAGTTCAAGAGCTATACAAATAAATTTGGTTGTTCTCGGTAAGAGAAACTCAAAATTTATAAAGTATGAGTAGGTGAACCTGGCCTCGATCTAAGAACAAACTTCACTTGAAAACACCTGGTGCCTCCCCTGCAGGCTGACAGTCTCAGCAAGAAGGTGCCAAGGGGAAGATGGAAAAATTTCTGGTGTCTTTCTTAGAAAAAGGTCACACTCCCAAAGAGGCATCACCAGGTTGACAGGCTGAACTCCGTCCCTACACTTGCACACAAATTAAAGTTGCCATAAAATCTAACCCCCCACCAAGAGGTTGGCTATTGGTCCAGTTGTGAACATTTTTGTTTCCTTTCCATTGAGTTTTAATCCACCCTGGAGTATTTTATCTTCATCAGTAGATGCTTCGGGTCATCTTGGCTTTCGGCATGCAAGGGTTGTGTCATCTGCATCTCACAGGTTGCTAATGAGCCTTCCTCCTATCCTGGTGCTGTGTTCTTCATATGCCCAGCCTGCTTCTCACATCACTTGCTCAGCTACAGACTGAATAAGGATAGTGAAAAGACACAACCCGGAAGCACATATTTCTTCATTTTAAACCCTTCAGTGTGTCTTTATTCTGTTCAAACATCTGCCTATTTGTCTTTATACAGGTTACCCATGAGCACAATGAAGTATCCTTGAGAGGAATTCCTATTCTTCGCAATGTTATCGTGAGTTTGCTAATGGTCTACCGTCTTTGCAGTCAATAAAATGCAAGTAAACATCTTTCTGGTACTTTCTGCTTTCAGCCACACTCTGCCTGATGTCAGCTATGATATCGCACTTTCCATGTCCTCTTGTGAATCTGCCTTGGATTTCCAGCAGGCCTCTGTTGATGCAGACCTGCGCCCATTTTGGAAGACAGTTCAAAAACAGATGTGATTTATTGGTCTAGGAAATAATTTTGTTTTCATTTTCCCCTTAATATCAGAATCGGTTATTTCAGGAACTAATAACATTATGTTGATTACAAAACATCCTATGGGAAAAAATCCTATGAATTAAATGATGGTTTTGCTCATGTCAAAATTCTGACAAAAATAAATTCAGAAATATCAGGAACTCCCAAGAAATATATGCTGAACTGATCATGATGGGAAGGGGTGGTTCTTCAACAGTGAATGGTCCCCCTGGTGCTGGTTATACTGATTATAATATTAAACATTGTACATCTTTAAAATAATACTGTAAGAAATGTTTTCACAGATCTAAAACATCTTTGATGACCAAAAACCAAAATCCCCAAATCTGCCTGGTATCGTCCCAGAGGACATATATTAAATTAAAATATATATATTTTAAAAGTCATCAGCAAAGAAATTTCCTAAAGTCTTTTTTTTGTCCTAAAATCTTATTGAAAGGGGTTACATATAATTCTTAATAATCCTAGTCCCACTAAATGACAGAATTGGGACTTGGAGCCATCTCTCCACTTGGAAAAGGCTGTGGTATCTACCTAGATTTTAAAACAACGGAGGCCCCAAACGGAAACTCAGCCTCCTGAATGTATGACTAGTGGATGACTTCCCTAGGATCACAGAACAAGACTTGTGCAGACAGCTAAAATTTCTGAAATGTGCTCTAAAATCTTAGCTTTCCTATTTATCTTGATTATCCTTCTCCAAGTTGGTATTCTCCTCTGGTAAGGTACATTATATGAAAACCCCTAGGGGAATTACATCTTTTCAAACAGAATTTATCAGCTGAAATGTAAAGATCTGTTACTTTCGAATTTATCTCTCTTTCTCACTGCCATTGAGTTGATGCCAACTCACAGCGACCCTATAGCGCAGGGGATAGAACTGCCCCTGTGAGTCCCCAGGCTGTGAATGTGTAGGGGATTAGCAAGCCCGATTTTTCTCCAGCAGAGCCACTGGTGGTTTCAAACTGGGTCAGATCTCAGCCCAATGCCTAACAATTACGCCACCAGGGCTCCGTTTCTGATTTACAGACACTCCTTTATTTCCTTCCCATATGCAGGCTATTGAACCCTTCAACATCTGTCCGTACAAGTGTGAGTAATCCTTAAGGGACTACATTAAATTGTCTTATCCTGATGTTGGGAAATTTCTTCCATAGTGTTAATTCCTTATGTCCCCCCTGGAGGTCACTGCCTCCTGTCTAAGACGTTTATCTTTTAAATTGACCTTATTCTGTACATCACAATTCATAAGTTAGTGATATTTAACTATTTTCATGCTAGAATTATTAGATAATATTGATCATTGGTATTTTACTAATCACAATAACCACTGTTTTTCTATTAAAAATATATAGGCCTTTAAATCGAGGAGGAATTTATTTTTGAAATAAATTATTTATTATTATTATTAAATTACTTATATTATTTTTGGTTAATAATTTTGTATTATGGAGTTTGTATTAATGTTCTTTAACTCTTCCCCATAACTACTATTAATGTATGACAAAGGAATGTTTTTGTTTCAATAGCCCAGTCAATAGCTAGTAATGGTACCCTGTCTCATTGTTGGATTTACCATTAAATTCCAAAATCTGGTCATATTAAAAATTTCTATCCATTAGCTTCACTTATATTGAATTATAGTTTTGTCCTCTCTGCTATCATCAACTCTTAAGCTAACCTCTGAACAAGCCATTCATACGGGACTATGGCATCACCTGGGGTTGTCCCAGGTCCCATGTTTCAGTTTAACCCAGATTAAAATGAAGGATTATTATTATATTTAATGTTCCTCCCAGACTTTGAAAAATGTTTTTACAAGCAATTTAACAGCATGACTAGAGAAAAAGCTTTTTTGTATTAAAAAAAAATGTTGAATTGGCTGAGTAGGGCAACCACGTGTTTATAACCATCTCATGGAAAACTGGCTTGAACTAATAAATCAAACCATCCCTCTCCACAGTAGAACTGCCCTAATATGCGCCCCATAGAAGCACCTATTTTAGGTAGATAATCAAGACCCCCAAACATTGCCAATCCAAACCCAAAAGAAGAATCCCATACCTGGGCTTTATCCTGCTTGGGTGGTTAATATGACAGTCCAAGGTATGTTAAGTCTTTTAGGAGTCCCTTTTGTTATCCATTTCTATGATGAAAGCATACATTAGACCAACAATGTGAACATCCTTACTCAACATAAAATTGAGGAAAAAAGAAATCTAATTTTTAAAAAACCTTTCACGGACAGGGCATTACTCTGAGGCCTCTTAACACCTATTGCTATTCTTGAATTTTAAAAATCTATTTTCAGTGTTCCTACTACTTTACTGAAATGCTTCCAAAAACCGGTGCAATGCTAGAAGCACTCACTAGGGCCACCTGGTCAACTGCTAGAAGAGATCGATACCCGTGTCCATTCCTTAGAAAGATGACCCCGATATGCAGAAAGTATTGACCAATGCCATTAATAACACATAAAAGTAAAATTTTACAGGGCATAATGCAAATACAGATGAAGCAGTAGATCAACAGTATATTGCCCTTAATTATGATGATAACATGGAATGAACTATCATTGCTGACGTCAAATGGATCATAGCTGAAAGCAGAGATGTTTACTTGTGTTTCACTGGAAAAGGTCTTCCATGTGTAGATCATAACGAGTGATGTACGGCATTGCCTTCTGTAATTAAAGTTGTACTGGATAAAGAATTACCTCTACTTTTCACTTATCCAAACTCTTCTTTAAGAGTCTGGACAATTGCCAGTGTCTCCTGCTGCCTTGGAATTAATACGTAATACACCAGAAAGAGAACAGCCTATCAGATACATCTGCCACAAAGCTACTAAATTTCAAATGTTTGCATGCCAAACTCCTCTCTTTTTTTGTTTTAAACGTTTTATTAGGGGCTCATACAACTCTTATCACAGTCCATACATATACATACATCAATTGTATAAAGCACATCTGTACATTCTTTGCCCTAATCATTTTCTTTTCTTTCTTAATTTTTTTTTTTCCTTTTCTTTTTTTACATTTTATTAGGGACTCATACAACTCTTATCACAATCCATACATATACATACATCAATTGTATAAAGCACATCCGCACATTCCCTGCCCCAATCATTCTCAAAGCATTTGCTCTCCACTTAAGCCCTTTGCATCAGGTCCTCTTTTTTTCCTCTCCCTCCCGCTCCCCCCTCCCTCATGTACCCTTGGTAATTTATACATTGTTATTTTGTCATATCTTGCCCTATCCCGAGTCTCCCTTCCCCCCCTTCTCTGCTGTCCATCTCCCAGGGAGGAGGTCACATGTGGATCCCTGTAATCAGTTCCCCCTTTCCAACCCACTCACCCTCCACTCTCCCAGCATCACCCCTCACACCCTTGGTCCTGAAGGTATCATCCACCCTGGATTCCCTGTGCCTCCAGCTCCCATATGCACCAGTGTACAACCTCTGCCCTATCCAGCCCTGCAAGGTAGAATTCGGATCATGGTAGTTGGGGGGAGGAAGCATCCAGAATCTGGGGGAAAGCTGTGCTCTTCATCGGTACTACCTCGCACCCTGACTGACCCATCTCCTCTCCTAAACCCCTCTATGAGGGGATCTCCAGTGGCCAACACTTGGGCCTTGGGTCTCCACTCTGCACTTCCCCCTTCATTCAATATGGTATACACACACACACACACACACACACATATATATATATACACACACACACACACACATATATATATATACACACACACACACACACATATTCTTTTTTTTTTTTTTTTGCATGATGCCTTATACCTGGTCCCTTTGGCACCTCGTGATCGCACTGGCTGGTGTGCTTCTTCCATGTGGGCTTTTTTGCTTCTGAGCTAGATGGCCGCTTGTTTATCTTCAAGCCTTTAAGACCCCAGACACTATCTCTTTTGATAGCCGGGCACCATCAGCTTTTTTCACCACATTTGCTTATGCACCCATTTGTCTTCAGCGATCCTATCATGGAGGTGTGCAGCCAATGATATGATGATTTTTTGTTCTTTGATGCCTAATAACTGATCCCTTTGGGATCACTCGCTCACACAGGCTGGTGTGTTCTTCCATGTGGGCTTTGTTGCTTCTGAGCTAGATGGCCGCTAGCCAAACTCCTCTTTCTTAAGTATTTTTTAACTACTTAAGAATCAGATCATGAACCAAGTCTATCTCATTAACTAGATTAATGATATGTATAGTTATTAGACTTATTATTGGAACTCTCGAAGGCTATATGAAAGACACCTCCAATGTTGTGACCCAGAAAACCAATCACCCTTGAGAAATATAATGTACTCTGACAAAAGCTATTGTTCAGATAAATTTGAACTCCTTAGACCAGTTCCCTTGAGTGACCAAACAGTCCTCTCATAGAGCCCTATTTAAATTCTTCCCTCCCAAGAGATCGCTGAAGCTGAGTGCCAAAGCCATGGCACTGTGAAGATCCAGGTAAAACTTGGAATAAAAATAGTATCTGGAATCTCAGAGGCTTGAGAGATAAGCAGAAACCGGGAGTCCCAAATCTATGCAGAAGGCATTCTTTAAAATGTGATCAAAGAATTTCCCTAGAATTCCTCGATCAAAAGAAGGAATATGACAGAAAATTTCAAAATTATATGAGGCATTTGGTGTTAGTAGGGGAATCTGGCCCAGGCTTGAGAAAAAACTTCATTTAAATACAGCAACTTTTCTCTACTATTCTTAACTGTAGGTCATCCTTAAAAATATTCCCTGAAGCAAATATTTTTCCTCTGGTGTCTAGCAGAGGCTGGGTATCACAGCCTGTTCCCAGAAGCTTATTTCCTCTGTGGTCATATATAAGCAGGATCTCACAACCTGTTCCCAGAGAGTTCTGACACACATTATTAGAAAAATATCCTTCATGGTGGACCCCTTCCAAAGACATGCTTGAGAACGAATTTAACAGCACCTTCCTAGAGCAGCATGCTCTGTCATTGCCCTGTGATCCTGTGTACCCACCTCCCTGTACACACTGCTGCAACCCAAGTCACGGAGCCCCAATCATTGACAAGCCACTGCTTTTGGAAAGCCTGCTTCTAACTTCCTTGATTGTCTGAAAACCAACCAGAATATTGTAGCTCCCGTTTTTTGTCTAAATCCTGTAACCATGTTTCTCTGATCATTAATCAGGGGTCCTCAAACGTTTTAAACAGGGGGCCAGTTCACTGTTGCTCAGACCCGTTGGAGGGCCGGACTATAGTTAAAAAAAAAAACTATGAACAAATTCCTATGCACACTGCACATATCTTATTTTGAAGTAAAAAAAACTAATGGGGCAAAAACACCCGGCAGGCCGGATAAATGTCCACGGCGGGCCGCATGTGGCCCACGGCTGTAGTTTGAGGACCCCAAACCTGTGATTTCATTTTTATGATCTGCAGGTTTTCCAGTTCAACTGTATTGAACCTTCAATAAACCTCTTTTGTTTTGCTTTCATGGATTTGTCTCTACTATAGTCTCTATTACCTTGGCATGTGACTGGTAAAAAAAAGCCATGAAGCAGGAAGAGATAATTAAAGGAGTGAATGTAGGCAGAGCTTTTTTAAAAAGTTAGTAATTCCTTAGTAAATATCTGTGAATACATGAATGCTGTTTGGGCAAAGATTAGGAATGAAGCAGTTGGTCTGCACCTGGGGCAAGTACAAGGCCATGAATTAAGAATGTCCTCAGCACCCTACAAGGAAGTCAGTCTGGTTGGAGCTGAATGAGTTACACACAGAGTAAGAAGAATTTGATAAATTCATTAGGAATTTATTATGTTGGACCAATTAGGTTGGTCCCTGCAGGTCAAATCAAGAACTTCATTTATCCTTAAGAAGGTGAGAAACCACTGTGAAGTGATATAATTGATAACCCATAGGCGTTTCAGAAGGAGAGCTAATGTCTACTTGTTTGGGAGTGCAGGTAGTAGGTATTTCAGGCAAGCAAGAAGATAGAAACTTACCTGGTACATCGCTTTCAGAAGTCCAACAGCCATTTTCTCCTCTTCCTGGCTCTTCTGGGAAACAGCAGGGGCCTTAGATAAACGAGAAGGAGAGAAAGTGAGCAACCAGGCTTTCCTTGTAGCCTCGCAATCTACCAGTCTAGAAAGTGACGTCTTTTCCCAGTTCCACTCTTCCTTCAAAGAGAGCCTCTAAGGTACACCTAGAAATTTGACAGGCAATTTAGCCCATGCCCAAGTCACTTCGTAGCTTACGATTTTAACCAAAGGCGTTCTAGATTTTAAAGGCAAAGAATGAAGTCACATAACTAGTAACAGCACCAAGAGCAAATAAAATTCAGGCTGACTCCACGATCCTCCAATCCACCAAACCCGTGATTTTGAAACTTAGTCACACGATTCCAGTTGGCTAGTTTTATGATCCTGGGTGACACATTCTGGGTCCCACCCACCCCCCCTCCCAGTCTTAGAAACCACCCCGTTATCCGCTGTCTTACACGTGTCGGGGCCATGGATGTGGGCACACTCTCCCAAACCCTCAAAGCCTCAAACATGAGCAAAGGGATCGAAATCCACCAAGTCCCTCACAGGGTCCAGGCAGAGGACACACACACACAAACACACACACACACACACACACACACACACACACACACACACACACACACACACACACACACACACACGGGACGTCACAGCACCGACTCCTCCGCACCCACAGCCACACAGGTGCGACAGGGACGGGCACACGGGTGCAAGTCTCTCCCGCGGGGTCGCTCAGAGGCCGCGGTGACGGGCGCCTGGGTGGGTGACCCCAAGCTCCTCCTCAGCCCACTCCTTACCTGCAGCCCTGGGCCCCCGACACCCCGTCCCCGCCCCAGGACTCGGGGGCTCTGCACTGGGCCCTGGCTCTGCGAGCGCGGTGGGCCCGCGCGGGGGACAGCCCGCAAAGAGGCGCCCGAGCTGCCCGGCTCTCCGGACCTCACAAAGGGCGCCGGCCGCCGCCAGCAGAGGCCACCGGGAATTGTAGTCCGGGGGTGCGGGGCGCTGCGGCGGCGGCGGGGGGCGGAGGGGAAGCCGAGGGGTGGGAGGGGGCGCGGCGGCGGCGGGAGGGGGTCGAAGCGGCGACGGGAGGGGAGAGGCGGAGGGGGGGCGGGGGAGGGGCTGCGACGGGAGGGGGGCTGCGGCGGCGGAGGGGGTGCCGCAGAGGTGGGGCGGCGGCGGGGGCGGGAAGTGGCGGCGTCGCCGCACGGCGCGGCCCGGGGTCCGCAACGCCCCGGGTCCAACGCGGCTTTCTCACCGGCCTTCCAGAGCGGAGCCCGGCGGCCCGGTTCTTCCCTGCTCGGAACCAGCCCTAGTGGGCCGAACGCCCCTCCGAGCGGCCTGGGGTGGGAGTGCCCTGGCGCCAACGGCGGGCCTGCCTCGCTCAGCAGCCGGGCCACTAAGCCCAGGGATCCCCGGGGTGCGGCGCGCCGGGGACCGCTAACAGCCTGCCGTGCCCACCAGCGCTCTGCTCGGCGGCGGAAAAAGATGCGGCGACTGGAAATCCTCTGCCCTGAAGAACCCAACCCTAACCAAACTCCCTGCCCTCGAGTTCGTGCTGACTCGGCGGCCCCAGAGGGCACCGCGGAACTGTCCCTCTGGGTTTCTGTGCCTGTAACTATTTATGGGAATACAAAGCCCCGTCTTTCTTCCTCGGAGTGGCTGGTTGGTTCGAACTGCGAACCTTACAGATCGTAGCCATAGTGTCCAGGGACACCCTGCCCAACAAGGGCCATTATAAGTCCCAGTCGACTGAAGGCAATGTCTTTCTTTTTGATTTGGTTCGGTTCGGTGGGAGGTGATTAGTAACAAATGGGTTGGTGAGTATGGAGTTCCAAGCATTGTGCTGGATTTCCCAAAGAGCTTGGGGGTAGAGTTGTGCAGGTGCTGTATACTCCTGCCCATCCCCACGACTAGCACCCCCATTAGGCTTTTCGTACTCTGAGAACAAACAGGTGACTTTGGAGACATGGATCAGAGAGCATCCACGCTTTGCTTGTGACTCTTGTATTTATAATCCGGTGATGGCCGGTGTGAATGTGTCACACCCCTCTTTCTTTCTTTGCTTTTTTTTTTTTAAATAAGGGGAGAGCGGAACGCAGTCCCCCATTGCCACCAATTGTGCAGTCGAGTTTCCCACATTTGGGGAAAATCGCAGGGGTCAGCACATCCCGAGTGCAATGGACAAGCCTCGCCCTGGGAAAACCACCTTCCCGATCAAGGTATGTCCCCTGCCAGGTGTGTGTTCGTTCCCTCTTTCTCACATGGTTCTTCTGCTGATTTTAAAGACAGGTTGTGTGGAGAGTGTCGAAGATGATCTGGGGATGCTTCATTACCACCACTCACTTTTTCAAGACATTACAGTCTCTGTAATGAAGATCCCCACATTTCACTAGTCCATTTACTTCTGTGTCATCAGAATTCATAGGAAAAGACGGTGCATAAAGAATGCATGGTGAGCATTTGGTGGAGAGGAAGGTCACTAAGAGAGGTCATCATGCACTGGGCTAAGGATAAACGGCTAGATTTCCAGATGATGGATCCCTATTAGGCCGCAAGCCACCACTACCGTGTCACCGCCGGAAAAGTGAGAGTCAGAGCCAGAGGGAGAGCACGAGCAATGTTCTAAGGGTCTGAAAACAGGCAGGTGTTTGTAGCAGTCATTAAAAGAAGGAAATACTAAGGCTTCAGTCAAGGCTTTGGTGTGTCATGCCTTTTCCTCCTGCGCTCCCCCTAATGCAGAAACCTGAGGAGGTAAGTAGGAGTGATGCATGCCAGACTTCCCGCCAATGCTCCTTCCTACCATCAAGTGGGAAAGTCTTACTCCTTCCCTTACCTGCTTCTCCTCCCACCAGTTTCCCCCCTGACTAGCAGATAAACACATGTCCAGACATTGGCGGACAGGAATCTTCCCTCAAGTTCACAGTAGCCTCTGAGGAGCACTCTGCATTCGAGGTGCTGTAGATTCAGAAGTGCTTTGGGTGTACATAAGGGTCAAATGGGGGTGGGGTTAGAGATGGAAGAAAAGCTGGTGTTTGGAGAACCCCTGCTTGGCCTCCTTCCTCCTGGAGAATTCTCTGTTGGAGGATGACTGAGTTAGACCTTCAAACTCCCCATCTGATCCAAGCTTCTGACCAGCTCTGCAAATCATGAACTCAAAATGGAGCGAGGGCCCAATGCAGTGTTTGCAAGGAGCCCCGGTGCCATAGTGGTTAAAAGTTAGGCTGCTTTCATTGGGGTTAGCAGTTTAAAATCAGCAGCTGCTCCTTGGGGGAAAGAGGAGACTTTCTACTCCGATAAAGAGTTGCCATTTCAGAAACCCACCGGGAAGTTCTACTCTGTCCTGTAGGGTCACGAGCTAGAATTGACTGTGGGATCTAGCCCACAATTGAACGACCTGAGGAGCGATGTTCTATTAAAGAAGACAGAAAAGGGGGTACAGGGGACTCCAGTCTCAGGAGAAGAGTCCTGAGTTTATTCAACAGTGGGTTTTATACCTCTTGAGGCATGTAAGCCTCTCATGAATCATATTCCCCACACAAATGTGCAATGTACTAATCTTGGTAGTCCAGGCTTTCAAAGAGTACAAAGCTTACGAGGAGCCAATGTTCCTTAAGATAAGTGACAAAAGGAACAAATTTTCTTTTAAGGTAAACGTCTGTAGGAAAACAGCTCAATCTAAGCATTTATAGAGAACAGATGTGTTGCGGAGAAACTCCTGCCTGGAATTAGTGTTTCATGCGTGACTCCAGGTCTTGGACAGGGGAGGCATGCCCCGACACTAAGGCTGGCGTGCCAAAGCCCTGTAGTCACGAGTGCTGGGAGTCGACCACGTACACCTTCTTCCAGGTCTTCATTTTCCCACATGGCAGTGATGTTTTGTGTTTAGCCATGAACTTGTGACCCCCCCCCCCCCCCCCCAGTGCCGGGGCATAGGTCTCCTTCGCACGGCCAATCACACAAAACTTCTTCTCCTTCTTCTGACTGCTTCCAGGAGCTAGGAATCAGGCTGGCTCTGACTGTCCCTCCCCACCACACCAAAAAGTCTATTCCTCACACCTCCCCCAGGGGGATCACTCTTTTTTGGTAAATGAGGTAGGAGTTTACATTGCAGATCATAAACTTTGCATTCAACAGTTTATATCACTCATCAACTCCCCAAATGTACCCTCACCTTCTCCCTGATTTCGCATCTTATGTACTACTGTCTTCTCTTTGGCCCATGAACACCCGCCAACAGTTGTGATAGTTAGGTTTATTGTGCCAACTAGGCCAAAAGGAGCATGTGAGCGAAGGCTTAGTCAGGTTGCAGCTTGATTGGAGGACAACCGAGATAGATAGAGACCGCCAGCTTGCCATCTCCCGCTTGCTTTCTGGTGATCGGACCAGCATGCTGCTGCTTTAGCTAGTTCTCTGCCTCAACATGTATGCTTCACTACCTGTGGCCAAGCCAAGGCTCCTTTGAGTCCTGCTACCCCACTCTGCTTGAGTTCAAGATCATCAGGGCCTTCTTCGCTAAGCTCCCAGCTACTGACTTGCTGACCTGCTTGTGGGCAGCCTCTGCTTGCCTTGCTTCAGGGAACTCCACTGCCTGCTTCCTTCACCTTGGACCCGGCAGCCCATGTGAGTTGAAGGACTCTAGTATGTTAACTGTTCCACAAAGTGAGTGGAACTGAACCCTCTGTACTACTGGGTGGACTAATTAGCTGTTATATTGTTTCTCACTGTATAAACCTATCAAAACTATATCTCTCCATCTAGCTATATTTATAAAGTCATAAGTGTCCTGGTTTTGTTTCTCTAGAGAACCCTGCCTAACACAACAGTCTGTAGCCCAGGGGTCAGCAAGCTGCTGCTCATGAGCCATATGTAACTCTTGCAGTACATACATGTGGCTCTGAAATAAATTTGAAAATGAAAATAAAACTATCATAGTTTCATTTATAAAATTTGTAAGGGCTAGTATTCAGACTATGGTGATTTCATTTGTTTGCAAACATATTTATGGCTCTAATTTTTAAATTGTTGTGAGGGATGGGACTGGCTCTTGCATCTCAAAAGTTTGCTGACCACTGGGCTAGCCCATAGCTTTATCTCCCCTCAGTATCTTCTCTTACTCCACCTCCAAGCTCCAAAGCCTGCATTTCATATACATGCATAATGGCTTTAAAACTTGTGTTTGACACAGTGGATGCATGTGTGGATTGTGATTAGAGCTGTAAGTGATTAAAAGAAAAACAACCCAGCTATCACACTGGACATGCGATTCTCAAGTCTACTTTTTTCGTTGAATACTACAAGGTTAGTATCTTTCCATCCACACAATCATAAATCTAGGTCTTCATATAGAGTTTCGTAGGATCATTTCAAAGTGTTTACTTCAGTTCTTCATTGATTTGGTTCTTTTGCCGGCCTACCCCAGGCAGGCATGCTGCTGCCTCTTGCCCCTTCCTGAGATTCATTTCCTTAAAAATTAGGGAAAGGAACCAACACTTCACCCAGGCTGGAACCTGTCCCCACCCCCGTGTGCCCTCCCCGCCTCTCCACGCTTTCCCTCCCCTTCTTCCTGTGCTGGAGCCAGTGACGGTCACTTCTGCCACTTATTGCAGGCCAGTGGCCGGGAGCTTTGTTCTCCTAGGGCTCACCCCCACTCCACCCTCACCCCACTAAGTCAATTTGGTCCCACCCTTTATTTGCCACCGCCATCCCCTTGCCCCCAGGAAAAAAATTTTGGTTCTTTTTAAACAACGCATTTGTCAACAACCAATTGATAAATGCTATAGTTTGTAATTCCAGAGAAGAGTAAACATCTAAAATCAGAACAAACAAGTCACAATGCATGCCTTTAATTTTTTTCAACAGTTTGTTTACAATTCACAGATTATACACTTCCACAGTTGTCACTTTAAAAAGATAGGGATCCTAACCAAAGTCAAAGGATCACCAATTCCACAGTCTCTCGCATCAGGGAATTTCAGTCTTAAGTCTAAAAATCCCAGGTAGTTTTCAGGTAGGGCCCAGTTTGTTCAGTAGGTTTTCCACATCATGTCCTTCTGGTGTGGTCTATGGGGGATGCCATGTTCCCCATAAGGTCAGTACATGCCTTAATAAAGGCTCCCTGAATCTGTTTTCCTGTAAGGTTCCATTAGTCTATAATATTATTGGCCTAAGACTGCTTATACATATATTCCCATGTTAACAATGAATGTGGCAAACATTAGTAATCTTTGTTAACTTCCTGGCTAAATATAATTATTTGTTTATTTTAATTTGCAATAGTTTCATAACTACTGGAGTCAAGCATTTTTATATATCTTTTACTACACTTGACTTAGCCAAAAGGCTGAGAAGCGATTTTTATATATCTTTTGTGAATTACCTGTTAGTAAAAATTCCCCAAACTCAAATAGATCTATGTGCATATATTTATACGCTTACTATTAAAGTTACAGATGGACATTGGGCCTCCACTCAAGTACTCCCTCAATGCAAGAATACTTTGTTCTATTAAACTGGCATTCCATGATGCTCACCTTCCCGACATGATTGCTGAAGAAAAAGTGGGTGCATAAGCAAATGTGGCGAAGAAAGTTGATGGTGCCCAGCTTTCAAAAGATATAGAGTCTAGGGTCTTAAAGAATTGAAGGTAAACAAGCAGCCATCTAGCTCAGAAGCAACAAAGCCCACATGGAAGAAGCACACCAGCCTGTGTGATCACGAGGTGTCGAAGGGACCAGGTATCAGGCATCAAAGAACAAAAACCCAAGCCATTGTGAATGATGGGGAGTGTAGAGTGGAGACCCAAAACCCATCTGTAGGCAACTGGACATCCCCTTACAGAAGGGTCGTGGGGAGGAGATGAGCCAGTCAGGGTACAGTGTAGCAATGATGAAACATATACAACTTTCCTCTAGTTCTTAAATGCTTCCTCTCCCCGCCCCCACCCCACTACCATCCCACTTCTACCTTACAAATCTGGCTAGACCAGAGGATGGACACTGGTACAGATAGGAACTGGAAACACAGGGAATCCAGGACAGATGATCCCTTCAGGACCAGTGTTGAATGGCGATACCGGGAGAGTGGAGGGAGGTTGGGGTGGAAAGGGGAACCAATGACAAGAATCTACATATAACCTCCTCCCTGGGGGATGGACAACAGAAAAGTGGGTGAAGGGAGATGTTGGACAGTGTAAGATATGACAAAATAATAATTTATAAATTATCAAGGGTTCATGAGGGAGGGGGAATGGGGAGGGAGGGGAAAATGAGCTGATACCAAGGGCTCAAGTAGAAAGCAAATGTTTTGAGAATGATGATGGCAACAGATGTGCAAATGTGCTTGACACAAGGGATGTATGTATGGATTGCGATAAGACTTGTGTGAGCCCCCAATAAAATGATTAAATAAAAAAAATTTTCCCCAAACTCACTGCTGTGGAGTTTATGCCGACTCATAGTGAGCCTACAGGACAATGGTCAACAGATTTCCTGTGGGTTTCTCAGACGGTAACTCGTGCCCGGAGTAGAAAGCCCCTTCTCTCTTTTTAAAATTTTAATAAATCATTTTATTGGAGGCTCTTACAGCTCTTATAGCAATCCATATATCAATTGTACAAAGCACATTTGTACATATGTTGCCATCCTCATTTCCATACATTTCCTTTTTACTTAAGCCCTTGGTATGAGCTCTTTTACCCCTCTCTCCATTCCCTACCCTCCTACCTTCGTGAACCCTTGTTAATTTATAAATTATTTTTACTTTTATATTTTACCCTGTTTGCTGTCTCCCTTCACCCACGTTTCTGTCATTCATCTCCCAGGGTGGGGTGGGGCAGGCTGCATATTGATCATTTCAGTCGATTTCCCCTTTCTCCCCCCACCTTCCCCTTACCCTCATGGCCTCACTACTCTCATTACTGGCCCTGAGGGTTTTACCTGTCCTGGATTCTGTGTGTTGAGAGCTTTTATCTGTACCTGCTCTGGTCTAGCCAGATTCGTAAGGTATAACTGGGGTCATGATTGTGTGTAGGGGCAAGGGGAGTAAGCATTAAGGAACTAGAGGAATGGTGTGTGTTTCTTCGATGCTACACTGCACCCTGGCTGGCTCATCCCTTCCTGTGACCCTCCTGTCAAGGGTTGTCCAATTGTCTACAGATGGGCTTTGGGTCTCCATTCTGACCCCTCATTTGCATCAAAGTTATTGTTTGTTTGGGGTCTTCTGATGCCTAATACCTGATCCCGTCAACATCTGATGATGGCATGGGATGGTGTGCTTCTTCCATGTGGGCTTTGTTGCTTCCATGCTAGATGGCCGCTTGTTTAACTTCAAGACTTTAAGACCCAAGTTCCTTTATCTTGTAATAGCTGGGCACCATCAGCTGTCTTCACCATATTAGCTTATGCACCCATTTTGTCTTCTGTGATCATGTTGGGAAGGTGAGCATCACAGAATGTCAGGTTGTCAGAACAAAGGGTTCTTGCTTTGAAGAAGGATGTGAGTAGAGGCCCAATGTTTGTTTCCTGCCTTAATACTTAACCCATAAATATATATACATAGACCTATATACCTATCATTATATATTAATATATTTACATGTGAGCATGCCTATGTTTATACCTCTATAAATGTCTTTTGTCTCCGAGTTCTTTCCTCTATTTCCTTTTACTTTCCTCCTGTCCCACTATCATGTTCAACCTACATTCGGCTCTTTGTACTTCCTCTTGAGAATGAACCAAGGGCAGGAGGAAAGAGGAGGCAAGAAGGGTAGCAAAGGGTTGGGAAAGACCAGTCAGGAACTGTTGAAATAATCTAGGTAAAAGATGCATGCATGTATGTTTGATTATGCCACCCCTCTTAAACATCCTATCCCTGTACTTTCCCCATCTTTCTTTTCCATCTCTTTCACCTTAAATGAGTGTGAGGCTGAATTACAAACTCTGGCAGGTGTGATTGAGAATTATGTTAAAGATAGTGATGGGGAAATTTCCATCTTTATCATATCTTTAATTATGGTACATCTTTGCGACCACTTTTATGCACTACAGTATATTGGATACATTTTTAAAATGGAGCTTTCACACAACCTTTAGGTTATTCCTAGTACCTTAGAGCTTTTGTGAAGAGTGTGTTTGAACAGTTTTGACTTGGTTGTCTGCTCCCCTCACTCACTCACTGCCACAGAGTTGATTTTGACTCATAGCCACCTTACAGGGCCGCGTAGAACCGCTCTTGTGGGTTTCTGAGAAAGTAAATTCTTACCCAGTTAGAAGCCTTATCTTTCTCCTATGATACAGCTCGTGGTTTCAAACTAACACGGGAACCATTATGCTGCCAGTGCTGCTTATGGTAATAAGAGGGGGCTTCAAAAAACTCTGTGGGAACATGCAATTAAAAGATAATGAAAAATTTCCATGAACTTTTAATGCCCCCTCATAATCAGTGATGAACCTTGAAATTGTTGGGTTTCTTTTTCCTACCTTAATCTTGTTCTTAGCAAACTTGCTCATCTCACATTAGTTTAATTATTTGGACTTTGTCTTGGATTTTTAAATAAGGATAATCACATGGTCTGTAAATAATAGTACATATATCCGTTCTGTTAATCACATTGGCTATAAATGCCAGTAGCAGGGGTCATAGCAGGTATCCTTGCCCTGAACTTGACACTAAAGGAAGACTTTCAATAGTTCCACACTTAGCGTGATGTTTGGCGTGGATTTCTGTTAAGTGTGTTAAGTTGAAAGGACAAGTGTTCTTTCTTGAGGACAAATATGGCCCCTTTCTCTCAGGTATGATCCAAGTGGAAGCAGAGAGGAAGCAGTGGGGAAACGTGGGGAAAGTCCCCATCTGACTGTAAGCACAGCTTCCCCGCTCCAGGACCAGGTGGACACCCAACAAGGACAGTCTCCTGCACTCAGATGGCACAACTCTCAGGCTTATTTGGCTTTAGGGGATTTAACTACAGATTGCATAGGGTCTGGCAGTGTTTGTAAATAAATGACATGGTGTTTTTGATTGGGCTGAGCTGAAGCAGGCTGGGGCCCAGTCTTCCATGCACGTTCCCGAGGTCACCAGCTGCCCCCCTGAAATGAGGAGAACAATACCTAGAATGCCTGACTCCCCGAGAAACAGTCGACCTGCCTGCCAGAGCTGATCAACTGCATCCTGGGCCATCAACCTTGCTGCTGCTTCCTCGCTTTCCTTTTGAAATCCTAGACCTCAGGCGAGGCCCACGATTCCCCTGGGCTACTTGCTAGACCATGGGGCTTCACCGGGGGGCTCCCTTTCTCTCCCTCTCCTTGCTACAATAAAGCTGTCTCCGAATTCACCGACTTCATCCTGACTTTGTTGTCATCCTGTGCCTCGGTTTACCTCTCACTCGTCCTGTGCCTCAGTTTATCTCGCAGTTCTTAAGGTATGAAATGTCTTATTTTCATGGACTGTAGCGTGGAATTATACCATAACCTAGAAAGTGTTTGGGGGCAGAAGGGATTTAATAGTGACAGTGTGGGGGTAGCCAGCCCCCCACAACTAATCACGGGTTCTCTGGGTGCAATTGTACATTTAAGAAATACAGAGATTATAGTAAAGTCATAGGGAAATGGGAGACATGGGAGAGAGAGGGTAAAAAGAAGTCAGACACATTTCATGGTAGCATGCTCACCTCAGCTCCTCTTGATGGTCCACATGGAGGTGGGGGACGGGAGGGCAGGAGAGAGCTCTCGTGAGGCTTTATTTCTAAGCAAAGCTCATGTATCTTTGGGGGAATGCAAGGCCTCTGATTACAGATAACAATGTACATCATGAGAAGGGGTTGTAACATAGGCAATGCAAGCAATAGGAGCGGGGTGGCCTAGGGGTATACACACAGTAGTTCAGGGAGGGAATAGAGGTACATATGTAGCAAGATGGGTGGACCCTAGACTCAATATAGTACCCCAAGCTTAGTCATCCTTGAGTGGTCCTGGGCTTGCCTTTGGACACTTCTTCAAGGGAACAATATCAGGAGTGGGCCCTACTTAGGGTGAGTCAGACTATACAGTCTGGTTGCTCTAGATTCCCTTAAGGAAAAGAACCTCTGACCTACATTCAATGACCCAGAGTACAGCCATTTGCCATGTGTAGCAAGCAGCATCTTGGATTTAGCATATATTTGGGGGAGACAACTTGGGAGGAATCTTTCTGTTTCCACAACAAGGTAATGCACGCTGGCATTGGGTTTCATTAGCAGTGCTTTTCCTCAAAAGCTCAGTAGACTTTCAAAAAGCTTGCCATTATTTAATTACCATATCAAAAATTACTTTGCAATATTTAATATTATTCTTTTTGCTTACTGGATATTTTGATTTCACTTTCTAGTCTCCAAATCTTCCCAGGCAATCATAAAATAAACCCTGCTTCAAATATATATATATATATATATATATATATATATATATATATATATATATATATATATATATATATCCTGCTCTGTTAATATCCCACTCACTATAAATAATATATATTGCTCCATTAATATCCCATTCACTTTAATGACTTCATATCTTCTCTCTTAAACCTGAATCTTACTTTCAGCTAGTAACCTTGGTCACTTTCAGCTAGTAATCGGAAGAACACCTCTAAAAACTTCTCCCACCTCATCTACTCAGTTACCAGTACGTTCGCTTCATATTTTGCTTTCCTGTCTGTAACCAGCACAGTGCCTGCCCTGGCTCTTTTGCTCCTACAGCATTCTATAGCACCTAAAGCTAAGGCCGTTAGTCACTAATTCCTATCCTTGCTCCCATGTAGATAATTGCTTCAGCAATTCTCCCTTTTAAAATTTTCCTCCTCGGAGGGAGGGGGAAAAAAAGAGGACCTGATGCAAGGGGCTTAAGTGGAGAGCAAATGCCTTGAGAATGATTGGGGCAGGGAATGTACAGATGTGCTTTATACAATTGATGTATGTATATGTATGGATTGTGATAAGAGTTGTATGAGTCCCTAATAAAATGTAAAAAAAGAAAAGAGGAGAAAAAAATGATTAGGGCAAAGAATGTACACATGTGCTTTATACACATGTATGTATATGTATGAACTGTGGTAAGAGTTGTATGAGCTCCAATAAATTGTTAAAAAAATTTTCCTCCTCTCTTCTAGATTATTCCAATGAACATACAGAACTGTTATTCCTCCTATCCCAAGAGCAAACAGGCAAACAAACAACAACAAAATCATCCAAACAACAAAACCACTACTATTTCTATTCCATTAGTTTTTGCCTCATGATCTTACACCAATATAGGCAATATCTTCCAAATTTCTATAATCTCCAGGGCAATAGTTGACAGTTTATCCAACTGAATATGCAATCTACCTGATTAGAAGTCTTAAAAGATCTCATAATCAACGTGATGACAAGAAAAGTTGCAATTTTCACTCAGAAACCTGCTGGATCACCAGCTGTCTCATCTGATGGGGCCACCATCTTTCCAGTTGCTGAAGACAAAAAAGCCTTTGAGTCAGTCACTGTAAATGTGCTTTCTCCCTGCTCCTACATCTGAAGCCTACTTCGTAAGCCCCATAACACACACCTGGAGTCCTCAGCTATTGCTACCATGCTGGTCGGAGGCACCGCTAGCTTCCCTGAGTTACTGCGAGAGTCTTCTACTCTTAACCCCTTGTGGTAAATTCACAATTCGGCATCCACAAAACACAAGTTCTCTCCTCAAAACTTTCCAGTGACTATTTCCCACGCAATAAAATCCAAACTGCTTACAGGATCTGGTCTGTGGGAACCAACCCCACAGCGAATGGGGTCTGAGGCGCAGCTTGTGAGATGGTGAAAGAAACAGACGATGGACAACGGAGCAAGAGGGGTCTGTCCTGACTTCAGAATTAAGAGAGGAAGGGTCCGGTTTATTAGCAGTATATATCGTAGCAAGGTATCCACACCTCCATCAGGCACATATACGATAGATTGGGCAAAGTGTGAATCTGAGATATCCTGACTTCTTTTAGAGGAACATCTTAAAATGTCTGGCAAGCATAAGCAAATGGTGTCCAAATGGTGATAATATTAAACAGCAGAAAATATTAAAGAGCAGATCTCGGATGCTATAGAGATAAGCACATTCTTAAATGTGTGAGAAACTAGGTGTTTGTAGGCAGTAACATCAATATATAGCGGGTAGTTGTGAAGAGCTTGTTCCTGGAGAATTATATGCATCTGGCTTCCTAGTAACGTACAGGAAACGGGTGCATACTTCTCTAAAGTACCAGCAGCTAGGATACTAAGGAAAAATTGACTCCTGGGTGAGAAGAACTACAGGGGTTTTGTCTACTTTTAAGACATAGGCATTTACAGCCAGTAGCAAAAGCCAGGTGTCCTTTAACGATCAGTTTTGTATCAACATCTTAAAGGAGAGCAGTTGCAGGCAGAACTCTGTCCGTCTGGAGAATGCCTCTAAGGTTTTAGTTCTCTGTCTCAGAACTGGGAGAGCCTTCCCCCACCAGAGTCAGCCTTCCAAACCCCACGGTTATGCGCACAGAGAACTGGGCTGTTTACATTTTCATCCAGTGTCCCACATTGGTCCTCTGTTATCTCTCTGGCCTCCCTTCTTATCAGTCAACCCTTTTCACAGAGTTCCAATTATAACAGCTTTCTGGGGGGCGGGGGCTCTTGAACCTTTGCTTGGCTAGTTAAATTTACATTATTGAGAACAAACATCAGGCTTTCTCAAGCCAAGTCCGGGTCGGACCCTTGTTTCAGGGCCGGTGACAGGTCTGATTAATGCTTAAGGATTTGTGTGCCGAGTTAGGCTGAAACAGCGCATCCCAGGCTCTGCTGGGCAAGGCTTGGAGCATGCTTCATTCCATTTTCCCACTGGGAAAATTAGCATTTGCTAACGGAACTCCTTTACTGCTAAATCTTGAGCCAGCACTTATTTGTGCAGTGGAGGCAAAGCCCAGCTGTGTTTGAACCTGATCTTGGTCTCATGGCCCATGATCTGGCTCAGGCCCTGCTTGCTTCTCACTGCCTGGCTCATTGGTGTGTGTGGGCTGCGGCGCTCTCTTTGAAAATAACTGATTCTGCAGCAGTGAAAACATTCCCTTTAGGTGTGGTGTAATTGGCCAGAGTGACGGTTAGGTCATCTCTTTGCATCTGAGATCTCACGCCCTTGCAGATCTTGGGGACAGTCTCAAACAGAAAAATAAATAAATAGATAGATAGATAAAACAGCGGTTCTCAACCTGTGGGCTGCAACCCCTTTGGGGGGTAAAACAGCCCCTCCACAGGGGTCGCCTAAGATCATTGGAAAACATAAATATTTCATAATATATTATTATATATTGTTTTGTGATTACCGTATATACTCGAGTATAAGTAAACCAAAATCTGCCGAGGCACCTAATTTTACCACAGAAACTGCATTAAAAATGTGCTGAAATACTCGGCTTATACACAAGTATGTATGCTAATCACGATGCTTTATGTTTATGTTCAATTTGTAATAATGACAGTACATCCTGCATATCAGATATTTACATTACGATTCCTAACAGTAGCAAAATTAATTATGAAGTAGCAACGAAAATAATTTTACGGTTGAGGGTCACCACATCATGAGGAACTGTATGAAAGGGTCACAGCATTAGGAAGGTTGAGAACCACTGGTCTAAAAACATGCCCTGTTCCATGTATGAGCATCTGTTTGGCAATCCAAATTTGCATATTCATCAGGTAGGTTATGTCTGCTGCATCAGAACACAATAACTGATCTGTTCCTACAGCAATACCCTTTTCTATGGTCTGGCAAGCTTATGTTTTAGCTCCTCCAAATTACCAAATTTGATATTGTAAGTAATCTGCTGGGGAAAGGCAAGCTTTTGTTAAAATTGTCCAGTCAGCAGGAATCCAGTTATCAGCTTCAACAAAGATTTGGTCATGACAATTACAGAGGAAGAGTCAGCCCTATAATTTGAAGCAGCCTGTTTGAAGGCCTTTAACAGCTTAAAGAGAAAGGCATGATAATGAGGCTCCTGAAGTCTTTCTGGATTTTCTGCACTGGATTCTCTCTTGATAATGAGAGGTCAACACTGAGACACTGAACGGAGATAGGACTGAGACCAAGAACGTGAGGTTAAGAGGGGCTTTGTTAGGGCAGGGAAAGAGCTCCCGGGAGGGAAGGGAGAGCAGAGAAAGGGACAGGAGCATCTTGAGCTCCTGGGAGGTTCCGAGACCCAATCAGTTAGGTCAGGGAAATCGCAGCTTGTCGGTGAGGTGGTGGGCGATATCTAGGGCTCGTGCTAGGGAGGTACATGCTGACAACAAGAAGGGAGATTGTTTCCTTGCAGCTGCAGGACCTGGAGTCGGGATGCGATGATCCGTGGGAAGTGCCTTAGTTGTTTGCCAACCTACTCCCTGGAGTGCTGGGACAGGGACTGCACAACCTTGGTCTGGAGAGATAAGCTCCTTGGAATGTTGGGGCAGAAGATGCAGACTTCAATAGGTCATTCATCTTCCGGCTGGTAATGGGGGCCTTGAAGTTCTATCCTCCTGAGGAGCTGGAGAGGAGATGGGGGCTGCCTAGTCTGACCTGGCCCAAACAGATACACAAACAGGGAAGACTAATCTTATTTCCAAATCTCCTTCCTCTATAATTCCTCTATCTTTGAAGTAAAGGAGCTTTGTTATACTTAGTTCTCTCACCCTTTTATCCTGCACTGCAGAGATTCGCAACCTTCCTAAGGCTGAGACACTTTAATACAGTTCCTCATGTTGTGGTGACCCCAACCATGAAATTACTTTCATTGCTACTTCATAACTGTAATTTTGCTACTGTTAGGAATCATAATGTAAATATCTGATAGGCATGATGCATTTTCATTGTTACAAATTAATTAATTAAATTAATTAAATTAATTAAAGCATAATGGTAAATCACAAAACTATATGTAATCATATATTGTGAAATATTTATTTCTAATTACAAATAAATGGAATTTTGTCTTGAAACATGGTGTAGCACGGGTAACAGTCTTCACACGGGTACTCATATGTGGGCGTATCTGCCTGTGGGCGGACCCATCTGGAGAGGGAAAGAGGAGTCGTGTCTCCGTTCCTAAGACCATCAGAAATGTGTTTTCCGATGGTTTTAGGTGATCCCTGTGAAAGGGTCATTTGACCCCCAAAGGGGTCGTGACCCACAGGTCAAGAACCACTGCTGCACTGGCTTCCTCTGTTGATTTATTGCCCCCGGGCCTCTGGGGCTGCATTCCTTAGGAGGGGCAGAAGCTCTGGCTAGGAGGCTTTCTTCTGAATTGGACTAAGTGTTTTCAGCTTCTTTTAAAATTTATCAACTATTTCATATTCATTTTAAGCGACTTTTGCCTGTTTTTGTAAATTTTGTAAATAGCTCAGTTCAGACTTTTCACTATCTAGAAGCTCCTCCTCCTCTGCTTGTTCTGTCTGCAGAGATTCTAAGATCTTCTTAACGTGCACCCACAGAGCCCAGGCCTGCATGTGGACATGTTGCCCCTCGGTGTGTGCTTTGTTTAAATTTATACAGACCTCCTCCAAGGTGCCTCAGAGAACCATGAATTATACTTTTCACTACTAATAGAAAGTCTTGCATCTTTTTTTTTATATCATTTTATTGGGAGCTCCTACAACTATCGTTACAATCAACACATCAATTGTATCTGACATATTAGTACATATAGTCCATCGTTCTTTTCTAGACGTTTAGTTTCCAATGAGTCCTTGGGATCAGCTTCTTTTTTCCCCTCCCTCACCCCACTCCCCAGCCCCTGTGGCGCCTTGATAGATTATAGATTATTAATTATTTTCAAATCTCACACCAACTGCTGTCTCCCTCCCCCTCTGATTTCTGTTGTTCTTTGCCCTGGATGGGGTGTGTGGTTCTGTGCCATTCATTGCGATCAGTACCCCCCTCCATGCCCACCTCTCCCCCGCTTTCCCCTACCCTTTCAGTATCACCATTCCCATTCCTGTTCCTGGGTTCCGCGTGTCATAAGTTTTATCTCTTGTCTATACATATGTACATGCTCCCATCTAGTCCAGAGTGGGAAGCGGCCCTGGGGTCATGATAGTGGGGGGTGAGGAGGCCTCAAGGGATCAGAGGTATATTGTGTGGTCCACTGGTGCTCTGCTGCACCCTGATTGACTCATCCCCTGCCTGTGACACCTCGATGGGTGATGTTTCATTGGCCACCGATGGGCTGTGGGTCTCTGCTCCAATCCCCGCCCCATTCTCACCAATGCATTTTTGTTCATTTGTTTATTGTTTGTTGTGAATCTTCTGATGCCCGTTACCCAGACCTGATGACATCTCACGATCTCATTGGCTGGTGTGCGTATTCCATGTCAGCTTGTTGCTTTACTGTTGGATGGCCACTTGTTTAACTTCAAGACCCCAGACCCCAGACACTATATCTTTTAATAGCAGGGCACCATCCTCTGTCTTCACTACCTCTGCTTATGCAACCATTTTGTCTTCAGTGATTATGTGGGGGGTGAGGGTGAGCATCACAGAATGCCAATTTGTTAGAACAAAGTGTTCTTGTATTGAGGGAAGGTATGAGCTGAGGCCCAAGGCCTATATGCAGCCTCGGTATATTGCCTTATAATTATATGTACATAGGTCAATACCTCTATTTTTATGGATTAATGTATTTAAATAAGTGCACACCTCTGTTACTACCCTTATCTATACCTTTGCTTCCTAGAGCTTACCTCTGTTTCCGTTTGTCTCCCTGCCATCACTTTCCCCCTTCTTCGTGCTTCCTGTCGGCTAGTCTGGTGTTGCTCTAGTACTCACAGGATCTCTCCCTCCTAGATGTTGGTTTTGATTCCCTAGTTGTTCCCCTGTCCATGATGCTGTCCACTCACCACCCCCTTCTCCCCGCTCCTCCATACCTCTAGATCTTCTGGGGCCATTGTCCCTGTTGCCTTCTCCCCGAGCCTCTCTCCCATTTCAGTCCCATGTAAGTAGGAAAACCAGCAATGTCCTATTCTGAACAATAAGAAAACATGGTTGAAAAAAGAAAAGAAGAGAGAAAAAGAAGTAAAAAACCCTACATAGGATCAGGGTTGTTCACTGGCCCCCACGAGTCCCTCCCAATGATCCTGGGGGAGATCTGGGGGCTCCCCCTCCTAGCCCAAAGTCCATTCTTGAGTTCCTCAGGGCCTCAGAGGATCAGCTTTACTCCAATTTCTGACCTGTTATGCTCCATTCTCACACAGTCGCCCCACTATGTGTCCCCATTATTGTCCCCAGTCACCATATGCTCCAGTTAGGGGACAGCATGTCTTGAGTTGTTGACAGTCCCACAGACCTCTCTGTGCCCCAGCAGCTCCGTGCAGGGACCTCATCCTCTGGGTGTGGTGTGCCTACATGGAGGCTAGGCTGACTGTCCCTTTCTCTTTTTCCTTCTGGGTTTGCTTCCGTGTGGGCACGCTAAGTCGGTTCCTTTGCTGGAAGGTCTAGTGTCGTTCTCTGTGGCACACACTTCCAGGGTGGGGGTCAGGCTGGCTCTGATCGGGGTTGGTCCTGTCTGTATTCCAGTCTTTGCATGCATTCCTCCATTTTACATTGCCCTCCTGGTTTGGTGCGCCATGGTAGGGTCTGTGTGCACACTCCGATTCTATGGAGACACAGCCAATACTCTCCTCCTGGGTGGGTTAGTGCCTTGTTCCCCCCTTGTCATCATTTCTGTTTCTCCCCACCCCCATTCTCCCTCTTCCTTACCCCTTTCCTCTTCTTTATGTTGAATTTACATGTACCTCCCTGGGTTTGCTCTGCCCTCCCCCTGACTGCCTGTGCCTCCTCCACCCACATATTGTTAGATATGTCTTTTCTTCTAATCCTACTGTGCTGATTATACTTACCTCAGGGGGCTGATGTTATATTTGTCCTTTTGTGACGGGCTGACCTTGCTTGCATAATTTCCTCCGACTCTTCCCATGAAATGACGTGTTTCATGTGATTGTCCATGGTTTTCAGTGCTGCATAAAACGCCATTGTGTGTATGCGCCAGAGTTTACTAATCCACTCGTCTATTGATGGAATGTTAGGTTGTTTCCAACTCTTTGCAATTGTGAATTGCACCGCAATAAACATTGGAAGGCAGATGACTGGTCTTGTTTTATTTCTTACCTCTGGGTATATGCCCAGCAGAGGGATGGCTGGGTCATAAGGCAGATCAATTTCCATTTTCTTTAAGTATCGCCAGATCGCTTTCCACAGTGGCTGTACATATGTGCACAACCACCAGCACTGGAGGAAAGTTCCTACTTCACCACAGCCCCTCCAATATTTGTTGCTCTCTGACTTTCTGATTTGGGATAACTTCAAGGGTGTTAGATGCTATCTCATGGTTGTTTTAATTTGCACAATGAACGGGAACACTTTCTCATGTGTTTATTGGCTATACGGGTCTCCTCCCTAGCGAAATTTCTTTTCTTTTGCCCACTTCCTCAGGGGGTTAACTGTATTCCTCTTTTTGCAGGCCAGGAGGGGGGTGTAGATTTTAGTAATAAGCCTTTTGTCTGATGTATCATTACTAAAAATCTTCTCCCAGTCTGTGGGTTGCCTTGCTACCCTCTTAGTGAAGTCTTTCAAGGCACATGGGTGTTTTATTCTTATTAAATCCCATTTGTCAATTCCCAGTTCACCTGTGTGTGTACCCTTCCCTATTGCAGTGAGTCTAGGTATTTCCTGGGCCAATGATTTTAGGCTAGTCCTGATTCCTTCCTTGATGGTTTGGGGTGATACACCTTAAGTTTGTTCTTGTGCATGGGGTGAGGTAACATCTTGTTTCATTTTTTTCTACACGTGGATATCCATTGTTTCCAGCACTTGTTAAAGAGGGCATCCACTTCCCACTTGATGTTCTTGGGACCCGTATTAAAAATCAGTTGTCTATATGCTGATGGTTTTATTTCTGGGCTTTCTGTTCTTTTTCACTGGTCTGAGTGTCTATCATTCTGCCAGCGCCATGATGTTTTGACCACTGTGGCTGTGTAGTAGGTGTTAAAATCAGGTAAAGCAAGTCCTCTGACTTTGTCCTTCTTCTTGAGTAGTTCTCTGCCATTTCTGGGCTTCTTCCCTCTCCATATGACATTGGTGGTCCATTTTTCCAATTCTTTGAAGAAGGTTGTTGGTATTTAAATCGGAATAGCATTAAACTTATAAAATGCTTTGGGTAAGATTGACATTTTTACTATGTTGCGCCTTCCAATCCACAAGCATGGGGTATTCTTCCATTTGTGGAGGTTGCTTTTGATTTCCTGTAGTAGGGTCTCGTAGTTTTCTTTGCATATATAGGTCTTTAGGGGTTTTTTTTGTTAAATATTTTCCTAGGTGTTTCAGTTGGTTTTGGGCTATTGTAAAGGGTACTGCTTTCTTGATCTCCTCTTCCATGGCCCTGTCCAATGTATATAGCATACCTATCGACTTCTGTTGGTTGATTTCGTATCCTGCCACTCTTCCATATTCCTCAGTCGCTGCAAGTACTCCCATTGTGGAGCTTTTGGAGTTTTCCATGTACAGGATCATGTCTGCAAATAGCGATAGTTTCACCTCTTCCTCTCCCAGTTGGATACATTTAATGTCCTTCCGCTGTCTTATGTTGTTAGCCAGGACCTCAGGAAAGGTATTGAGTAGAAGTGGGGACAAGGGACATCCTTGTTTGGTACCCGTTTTTAAGTGGGATTATTTGTCTTTTAGTTTGTATTAGCTTGAGGACTTTTCCTTCTAGTCCTATATTCATGAGTGCTGAGATAGTTAAGGTTTTCTGTGCCAACATGGCCAATGAACACATGTGGGATTAATTGAAGGGCGGAGAGATAAATGGCTCATTGAGACTTGCCTTTCTTGTCTCTTGCTCTTTGATGATTGTACCAATGGGTAGCTGCCTTGCTTGTTCTGTGCCTCCATTTGCAAGCTTCACTACCTGTGAGACACCTAACCCGTGGACTGTGTTGCTGTAATTTGAGGTTCCTTCAAGAACTGCTTTGCCATGCTTTTGGAATATACATCTCTTGAGCTGGGGACTGTCAGACCCTATCATCTGGCTGACTTGGTGACTTGCTTTGCTGTTTGCTGCCTGTGACAGGATAGCCTGAATTTCTCTACAGAGGACTACCCGGTGCCCTCAAGACTTGAAGGACTGCCAGTGTATTCACTGTCTCATGGAGGTGCCTTGCACTGAGCCATTTGTACTGCTTTATCGATTAATTGTTTATTTCTTATGTTATTTAGCTATCTAAATACATATAAATTAATGTTCTGGTTTTGTTTCTCTAGAGAACCCTATCTAACATAAGTTTCTTAATTAGAAATGGGTTTTGGGTGTTATCAAATACTTTTTCTACATCTATCGATGTTATCATGTGGTTCTTATACTTTTTCTTATCAATGTGGTATATAATACTGATAGATTTTTGAATGTTAAACCATCCCTGCATCCCTGACATGAATCCTACCTGATCTTGGTGGATGATAATGTTTTATATACTTTGTATCCTATTAGCCACTATTTTGTTAAGGATTTTTGACCCTTTGGTGTGTGGACTTCATCCCCTCTATTATGGACTTCATCTCCTCTATCATTACTTCTTCATTCTGTGTTACTTCCCTCAACAACTGTATTACTCCTAAAAGACTTTGGAAGATTTTTTTGGGGGGGGAAATCCATGTCTGGATTTGGGAAACTCTGCTACCATGTTTTGTATGTTTTCTTTGTTGAGATTTATGTGGTCTTTCATGCTTCTTTGGTCCCTTTGTAGGCCCCATGTTTCTAAGAGACAAAGGGGCCCTGAGGTCTTTCTCTGCTACTGATAAGGATGCTTTGAGGGGGCTACCTATGACCTACTATAGAGGTGGGTCAGATTGCTGTGTAGGCAGAGTTCCTCAGTGGTTCAGTGGCTAACTGGTGAGGAATTTCAGCAACTGGAGTCGGGGCTGGAACCTGTATGTATGCCCCTGGGCTGCTTTAACTTGGTATGTCAGGTCATGCTTAGCATTCTTCTTGTTTAATTAAAAAAATTATTTTTAAAGATGCCTAATAGAAGGCAAAGGTGGGGGAGGCCTCGCTGCCACAGGAGGTGGTGATCAAGGGCTCTGGAGCCACACTATGTGTGGGGAATGTACACTCTTCACATCAAAGATGCATTCCCCTCTGCTCCCTGTGGGCCTGGAGTGCTGAGCTGGTTTGCAGAAGTGGCGCCTATGGGAAGTACACTGTAGTGGTGTGAGCCTGCTCTGGCGGGAGTGGGCAGAAGCTATGCAGGCCCAGGTGGGGGGCAGGAGTGGCGCTGGCAGGAGTGCTGGGAGTCACAGGTCCTGCCGAAGTAGGCAGGTTGAAGGGACACAGTGGCGGGATCTGATGCAACAATTGGGGTGGGTTCCCCATAGTCATAGGTCACCTAACCTGCTACAGGAGGACTACATGTCAGTTTCTAGGACCCTGGGTGAATGGAAAGAGAGACCCAAACCTGGTGGCAGATCGCTGCCATGTAGGGAAAGGGGAGCCACGGTAGAAGGAAGCCGCCCTCCAAGTGGAGCGCAGTGAGTGGGCAGCTGCTGCAGGAGTCCCAACACAGCTGTGTGTGTCTTGGCGGAGCAGCCAAGCAACTCCTGGCTTGGAGACCAGGCCTGGAGGTGGAAGGGGTCAATAGCTATGGTGGTGGTGGTGGCGGCACACTGGGGCAGTTCAGCCCAGTGAGTCGAGGTGTCCTAAGGATTAGATCCCAGAGCTCAGGTGCTCCAGCTCAGGACACATGCGTGGGGCGGTGTTGTCCCGGGGAGTCCTCTCACTCACCAGAATCTTTCCACTAGGCATCCTAGACACCAGACCCACCGCGCACTAAAGATATGTGCTGCTCACCGGGGCTCCATCTTGACCCCTCTCCCTCTTGCATCTTATTGTTTGCTACTACATTTTTTCAATAGATGGATGAGAGTAGTATAGTTTTAGATTTACTTTCACCTTGCCTCATTACTCTATATAAATATTTTTAAATCCCTCAAAACCAGACTCTCACTTCAAAATAATCCCCCAACTTAGCTTACTGTCCGATGAGGTTACACAACCATCTTTACAGGGACTATTTCTCCTCCAGGAGACCTTCTTCGTCCTTGTTCAGGTGCCCTATGTGGGAGCCAGCCCACCTGGGTTGGGTCCTAAGAGACAGCTGCGATTGAAGGGAAGAAATATAAAGACAGACAAAAGCTGTGGGGTGCTCACCTCCTCCATGTAGCCAGGTGTGAGTTAGAGAGAGGATGTATTCGTTCACCAACTTATATAGTGTGGGGGTGTGAAAGTCTTTCCCCACCTCCAGACACTTACATACATAATAAGGTGGACAGCATATTAACCCTAGAGGTCCCTAACTTTATTGGGGGAATAACCTATCACCAGTTATGTCTGCTCCTATAGATAAAGATGCTTGTTTGATAGTAATTAGCTGTGTGCTTATAAGAGATGTCATCAAGGTAGCAGTATAATGGGAGGATATTGTAGGGATGTTTTTAAATTAGGAGGATGGGACTGGGACTCTTCTTCAACTCACAAATGTGAAGCCTACTCTCGCCACCTAGAATCCTGGCCTCCCAGGCTTCTTCTTGATGAGTATAGCGAATTCGTCCACATTCACTCTCTTCCTCATCCTCAGGTTCTCACAGAAACCCACAAGGGCAGTTCTACTCTGTCCTATGACAAGGTGACTATGAATCAGAATGGATTTGATGGCAGAGAATAGTACCTGGGATGTAGTAAGAATTCAATAAACTTATTGCCATCATGCTAATTTTGACTCATAGCACCCCTGTAGGACAGGGCAGAACTGCCACCCATGGGTTTCTTAGACTCTAACTCTTTATCACAGTAGAAAGCCTCATCTTTCCCTCTCAGAGCTGGAAGTTTGAACTGCTGACCTTGTGGTTAGTAACCCAACATGCAACTCACAGCACCACCAGGGTTCCTCACAAGCATTTACTACCGATGGCTAATTTGGGAACTATAGGCTTGAGTGGGGACAACATATTTAAGAATCTCATCTCTGCTAACACTCATTATCTTTGTGGTTGGACAATTGTCTTATTTCTTATTAAGGCTGCCACTTTAAATCAATATAGCTTCTGTTGATGTGATGACAAATCAGTTTGGCTTTGTGAACCATGCCAAGTCCAAAATTATGAAATTTAGTCAAGCTGGATTGCACACCTACAGACAGAGATAGCATTAGTTAACAAAGTAATAGCTTTTATTCTTTGCTAGTCACCTAGGTAGCGCTACACTGGATTTATCTATTTCATAGGATGTTTCTGAAAACAGTAAGAAACACTCAAACCACATCAACATTCTGAAGCACTGCTACCATTTCCCTTAACATGACAGCTTCAACTTGAAACAAGCTTTTTAAATACAGAATTGAAGGTAGCTTTTGTTAGCCTTGCTCCAAGTGGTCAAGTGCCACGTTTGAATTTTCTTTTACCCATAGCATCCTATTTCCAATTACAAAATGAAAAATTTAACCAGCTACAAAAATTCTATCGCCTTAAAATTTTAGTTTTAGTGTACAGAATTGAGAACTATATTAGGATCAAGAAATAGCTTTAATTAAAAACAGACAAGAATAGAGATGAGTTAGAATGTCTGTTCTTAAGGGCGGCAGTTTACTGTATTTCTGTTCCACCATACTTAATATTCATTCCCAATATTCATATCCAATATTCTTTCTTGAATTCCCCATAAAATTGCTGGATCTGCCACGTATATGCCCAAATTGTAGGGTGGGGAGAGGCCAGAGAGAAAAAGATATTTCCTAAAAATCATACGGACACAGCTACCATTCTTGTACTCTCGTCAGTTCGGCGGAGATAATTTCTCAGCTCAGAAATCTGTTATTAGAGAAGAAAAATATATATGGGTAGGGTATAGTCTCTAAAACAGGCTTTCACTTTTCATTTTTAAATGTTCTGCAAGGTCAGTTTTTATTTTTAATTTAATTCAAAAGCTATATGTTTATGTTCACAAGAACTTCATAGTGGTAATATTTTCATTTTGTTCCCTATTTTTAAACTATGGCTAACGAGAATAGAAAATGTTTCAAGGCTGTTATAAGTTACTTCACACCTCTCTCAATTCTCTAACAGCTGTGCTAACAATCCACTGATTAAACGCACAGAGTTCTTTTGAAGTATTAATTTGCTCTTATACTGGGTGAGATCCAAATAAAAATCTTCTCACATTTATTATTATATCCTCCTTCACAAATAATCTAAATGTGTTAATAAGAGATTTTTTCAAAAGAGATTTCTTAATATTCATGACACTCATAGTGTGCCACTCACATGCAAAGTCTCTAAAGTAACAAAATGACCATGATGCCTAACATCTGTGATATACAGGCAGTCCCCAGGTTATGAATGTCTGATTTACATAAACATGTAGGTACAAACCAAACACTGTAACACCTAATATAGCAAACAAACAAAAGTTGAGAACCATAAGTTGAGGTACATACAATGGTTGATAATAACACATGTAACGTTGCAACTCACAGAATATTACTGTCAACACAACATTATGATAAATATATTTTACTTTTTCTGGAAGTGTTTCAATGTTTTTTTGTTTTTTTAGTGTTTCAATGTTTTGTGCACTGTATAATATATCAAGCAGCTGACATTAAATATGAACCATATCTAACTGTTCCAGCTTATATATAAATTAGACATACAGCCAGGAATGGAACTCATTGTTTGTATTATGTTCAAGCCATTTTTGTATTCTGTTCAAGGCATTTTTCTATGAGCTTTGAGTAATATAACACATCTCACACTTCTAATAAACATAAGTCAGGGACTAATCGTAGGATAGTTTACAGGTGTTTAAACTGAAATAACCAAATTTGACCTCACTGCCAGTAAGCCAATTCTGACTCATAGGCACCCTGAAGGATAGAGTAGAATTGCCCCATTGGGTGTCAAAGCCTGAAATCTTTACCAAAAATCAGAATGCCACATCTTTCTCCATGGAGGGGGTGGTTGGCTTGATCTAACCAGGTTTTAGTTAGTGGCTGTGTGCACTAACCAGTGTATTACCAGGGATCCTTGATTAAATCAGGGCGGAGATGAAGTATTATGATGGCACAGATGAAACCAGCCCGCTGTCTGTGAGTGAATTCTGACTCACAGTGACCCTCTGTAGGGTTTCCCAAACTAAATCTTTACAGGAACAGACATCCTTATCTTTATTCCAGTGAGTAGCTGGTGGGTTTGAACTTCTAATATTGTGGGTTTACACCACCATGCTACCAGGGCTCCTTGATAAGTCTAAAGGATCCTGAATTTATGAATTATCAGAATTATTCTCTATTATAATTTTTTAAGATATACAGGTTTTCTGTAATCAAAGGTTTTTTCACATTCCTTATTCCATGCAAAATCTCTGATGCTGAACTCTAAAATGCAAATATACACTCATATTTACATCGATAAGACGTCTTTAATAGCAAGTGAGCGACCACATATTTTCTACGTAAACTACAGACAATTCATAGGAAAGCCTATGAGCCATGATTAAAATTCATTTCACATTACTTATATTCAAAAGCTTTTTCACAGGTATGAACTCTCTGATGGTGAGCTAGTTGTGAACCACGAGTAAAAGTTTTTCCACACTTCTCGCACTGATACAGCTTCTCGCCAGTATGAACTCTCTGGTGTCGAGACAGATGAGATCTCTGAGTAAAGGCCTTTTGACATTCTTCACATTCATAAGGCTTCTCACCAGTATGAATTCTCTGATGGAGAGTCAGTTGAGAGCCATGACTAAAAGCCTTCCCACACTCATTGCAATTATAGGGCTTTTCTCCAGTGTGAATTCGTTGGTGTTGAGTAAGTTGTGAACGACGAACAAAGGCCTTCCCACATTCATTACATTGGTATGGTTTCTCACCAGTATGAATTCTCTGATGTTGTACAAGGAGTAAGCCTCGAGCAAAGGCCTTCCCACAATCTTCACAAACATAAGGTTTCTCACCTGTATGCAGTCTTTGATGTTGGGAAAGATGTGAACTCTGAGTGAAAGCCATTTTACAGTCTTTACACTTATAGGGCTTCTCACCGGTGTGAATTCTCTGGTGTTGGGTGAGCTGTGAGCTTCGAGTGAAAGCCTTCCCACATTCTTTACATTCATAAGGCTTCTCACCAGTATGGATTCGCTCATGTTGAGTAAGTTCTGAAGCACGATTAAAATTCTTGCCACATACATTACATTCGTAGGGTTTCTCACCAGTATGAATCCGCTTATGTCGGGTAAGAAGTGAGCCACGATTGAAGGCCTTTCCACATTCTTTACATTGATAAGGTTTCTCACCAGTGTGAATTCTCTGGTGTTGAGTAAGTTGTGAGCCATGACAAAAGGTTTTCCCACATTCCTTGCATTCAAAGGGCTTCTCAGTACTATGAACAATCATGTGTTGCCTAAGTTGTGACCCACGGAGAAAGGCCTTCCCACATTGCTCACATTGATAGGGTTTTTCACCAGTGTGAATCCTCTGATGTTGCATAAGTAATGAGCCTCGAATAAAGGCCTTTCCGCATTCCTTACATTCATAAGGTTTTTCCCCTTTATGAATTTTCTGATGTTGGGAAAGCTGTGAGCCACAAATAAAAGCCTTCCCACATTCCTTACATTTATAGGGTCTCTCGCCTGTATGAATTCTCTTATGGAGAACAAGTTGTGAAAGCTGAGTAAAGACCTTTGTACACTCTTTACATTCATAAAGTTTCTCACCCGTATGAAGTCTCTGGTGCAGAGTAAGTTGTGAGTTCTGAGGGAAGGCCTTTCCACAGTCTTCACATCTATAAGGTTTCTCACCAGTATGAACTTTATGATGACGGGAGAGTTGTGAGCTACGGGTAAAGGCTTTCCCACATTCTTCACATTTATATGGTTTTTCTCCAGTATGAATTCTATGATGCAAAATAAGTTGTGACCTCTGAGTAAAGCTTTTGCCACATTCCTTACACGCATATGGTTTTTCACCAGTATGAAGTCTCTGATGAAGACTGAGCTGAGAGTCACGGCTGAAGGCCTTTCCACATTGCTTACATTCATAGGGTTTTTCACCAGTGTGAATACTGTGGTGTTGAGTAAGGTGTGAAGCTCGTTTAAAGGATTTTCCGCATTCCTTACATTTATAGGGTTTCTCAGAAAAACCTTGGTTTTTACTTTGGGGATGTTGAGATAAGTCAGTATGCTGGTTGCATATGGACATTTTTTCATATATTATCATCCCTTCCCTGAAATATTCTTGATTTCTTTATGACCTCTGCAAAAAGCCATTAATTTGAAAATAGTTTTTGGAAGTGGACCTGCCAAGATCACAGCTGTAAAGCTTGCCAGTCTTTTTAAGTCGCTTCATAAATGTCCTTTTTGGGAGGTAAGTGCTTGCTCACACATCCTGAAGAAAAGTCTGAAAGATGAAAGAAAATAATTGTCATTTCAGTAAAAACAGAATTTCTGACAATATGAAAATAATACCCATAATATACATAAGGCTTACATCAAATTGTTTTAAAATTTTTGTTTACTATGACCCATAGTAATATTTATTTTTCAGATAACAACCCAGTACATATCTATAGTTTTACAAAATATCAGCCCTACTTTTATTCTCGCCTTTTCCTCTTCTATATATACTCGACAGTTGTGGCAGTTAAATAATCTCATGTCAAAGGGATGGAGTGTGGGCATGGCTTTCTCCTTGGGATTCTGGGAACTCCTGTTTTCATCCATGGAGGTGGGACACACACTCTCTGCTTCATCTTCCTGCTGACAAGCCACACAGAGGTGTGCTAGTGCAGTCAAAGCCCTGGAACTGGAGGAGCCACATGGAAATTCATGCCAGTGCTGAGATGCTTTTACCACCACTGGATCCATAAGACCTTCCTCCCACTGGCCTGTGATCTTCCTGCATTCAGCATCATTGCATATGTCAATACACATGAGCGTAAAGAGGAATGTATGGGCTAGTATTGACATATGGGATAATAGCGGACTTAGGGGCGTGATCTGAACTGGGATGGGCTGTTTTTTCTTAATGTATAATTGCTGTTTGATATAAAGTTCTCTCTTACAAACGCGTGTCTTTGGATTTATTTCTCTAGTCAACGCAGACTAACACAATAGTCAAAATATATCCAGTTGGTTTCATGCTCTAGTAATGTGTTGCCACCTGCTTTGGAATTTTAAAATGCTTAAAATGATCTCATATAATAACATGTAAAGAACATATGAAAAACCAGAGAATTATAAAAGTTTATCTGAGAACTTACAGGAAGAGATGAACAAAATGTTTTAAGTCCACGGTGGGGAACAAAATAACTTGGGGACCATGTTAAAATCAGATGCCCAAATAACACTCCAGGACTAATTGTATATGACTCTAATGATTAAACAAGAAAAAGAAAATATAAATTTCTAGTATTAATCGTGGAACTCTCCCAACTGATTTTGATCCAAATTTAGAGTATCAACTTAAAAATGTTAAACATTTTCCAAATTACGCTTGATAGATACAAACTCTGTTCCATGACTAGGACAAAGTCCTCTATTATCTGTACCCTTTTCCCTCATGAAACACTCTTGGGTTTGCTCATAGGGACTTTTCTAAGTTAAGGCTACCCAGAAGCTATTCCTCTTTCAAATGTACCATATAAGACTTTATTAAAACTATTATCTTTCAGGTATCAATTTAAAAAGTCAGAAACATAAATATGAAATACCCACTTTTGATGACAGAAGACTAGATAGTTTATACCAACTTTCCTGGTAAGAAGAATGACAGAAAATGGGGAAAAAATCTAAACATCACCTGACTAGAATTAGTGGAAAATAATATTGCAAAAAGTAAAATGAAATCCTTGACAACTTCAAGTTTTTCACCATTTATCATGATGTTACTTAGTCTTCCAGCTGTGAGAGTTTTGGTTTTCTTTACGTTGAGGTGTGATTCATACTAAAGGTTTGATATGCATCGGTAATTGCTTGAAGTCTCCCACACATCTGGCAAGCAAGGTTGTATCCTTTGTATATCACAGATTGTTAGTGAGTCTTCTTCCTATTCTGAAGCCATTTTCTTCTTCATATAGTCCAGCTTCTTGCATTATGTGCTTAACACAGCGAGTGAGTAAGTACAATGAAAGGACACGGTCCTGATGCACACCTGTTAAGCAATGCAGCAATCCCTTGCTCGGCTTAAACAACTGCCTCTTTTTTTGGGAGTGGGGTGGGGGGGTGTCTATGTACAGGTTCTTTAGGAGCACAACTAAGTTTTCTGAAATGCTCATGTTTTGAAATGTTATCTACAAGTTGCTATGAGTCACATAGTCGAATGCCTTTGCATAATCGATATAACAAGTACAATCAAAGAGATGGAAATAGGTCAATAGTTTCCATAGACAGTGGCTGTTGGGGGGGGGGCGGAACAAAATAGAGCTAGGGAATGTGGCAAGTGGAGAACTTTGTTACACTATGACTTTGTTAAAAGATACACTTGGTTTTTGTAACTGGTATTTTATTGGTTGTTTTGAGATCAGGAGACATTATGAGCAATTTATACACAATTCTTTTCTTAAAAAACATTTTATTAGGGGCTCATACAAACTCTATACACAATTCTTAATGCACACAATGAAATCCTCAAGTGGCATGCAGTAACAATTTTTTAAATTCCAGTGATTTTCCAGCTTTAAATTTGCAGGCAAATTTTTCTTAAGAGGATATCAAGTACTATTACCTTCAAATGCCGATAAGCTGTTTAATTCACAACTTAATGCCACACACACGACACACTCAAATTTCCAACCTTTCATAGCACTTAACAAAATTATCAGGAAAACTGGACTACCATAACAAAAGTGTTACAGAACGCACACATTTCTGAGAAAAGAGCCATATATTCATGGCTCGCAAGAGAGAACAGTTTTCAGACACAATCCTACTTAAAAAAAAATCAAAACAGAATTTTAAATGTTCAAGACATATAAATGTATGATAGTTACTCCAAATTGCCATTAAGTATGATTTGTATTAGGGATACAAAAACTCCATGTCCCCACCCCTACCCCCATCCTACAGACCGTTACTTTGATACCCCTAAAGAAGCAAATATTCCCACAAGTCAACACGCCACAATTTTCTGATTGTACCAAAAAATAATAAGTACATGACTTTAGATCTTTAAGAAAAGCATTTACACTTAAAAAAAAGCGGGGGGGGGGGGGGGCGGGGAGTGGTGGTGGTAGAAGGTGGTGTGGGACTTCCTTCTTTAGAAATATCTCCTGATCTACTAAAAACTTGCATTTACAAAATAGTTGATAAAATATTCTTCTGGATTGTACAAGAAGGAGTCCCTTCAGACCCATAGGGATACCAGGGCCACACATCTTTACAGGAGCCTCGTCTTTCTCCCAATGAGCATCTCATAGGTCTGTGGTTAGCAGTCCCTGTCTGACTGACTGCACCACCAGGGACTCCTCTTTAAAAGTATATCCATGTTTAAAAGAAAGTCAGCCATATCCAGAGGAGCCACAAGAAAGTGGGAGCCATAAACTAGAGAAGTAACACCCCCTAAATGCAAAGCTCACTTTAGGACATTTTTTTACTTCATTTACCTAAATGATCTGATAGAATTGAGAACACACAGCCTTGAAGCCATAAAAAGTACAGGGTCTGGAAGCAACCCTCTTCACAAAATTGGAACTACCCTGCAGTTTAGAGGGTGTGCTAATAAATAAAGACACCAATCAATTCATCTAACCTTAACCGAAAATGAGAAGAATATCTCAAGTTCGGCATTTTAATAAATTGGACCTAGTCTGAGATACGGAGTCATTGGATGGCTGTAAGAAGCAGGATGAAAAAATAAAAAATTTTTTAAAAAAAAGAAGCAGGATGATGAGACCTGAATTTAGGTAAAAGTGAATTATCATGGTTTTTGTGTTAAAAAATAAATAAAATAAACAATAGCTATGAGAAGAGAAAGTATAAAAATTGAGGTGGCTATACAAGTCTAAGAGGATAGAGCAGTAATACACCTGTTTTTGGATTCTTGGTGTATTTTGAAGACATACTAATGAGGATTTTCTAGTGCATAGGACTTATAATAAGAAAAAGATTCCAGGTGTTTTCCCAGAGTACTTGGAGGAAGAAAAATGCCATTTACTTAGAACAATACTAAGGTTTGGAAGAAAATAATAAGTATTTAGTTAGAATATTTTAAAGTCCTAGTAAGATGGTGAGTAAACAGCCATGTATACAAAGATGGGATTCTGGGGTGATATTTGAGTTAGAGATATAAATTTGAGAGTCAGCATCAAATACATGATAATTAATGCTATTGAATTTGATGAGTTTACTTCAAGGAATGTCTTTAGATAGGGAAGAGTGAAAAAGGGAAAGGCAAATCTGAAAATTAAACCCTGGCATGCATACTTCAACACGTAAAGGTCAGGGGGGATAAGCAGGAACCAGCCAGGGAAACTAAGATAAAATAGCCAGGGAGGAAGGAGAAAAATTAGGGGTGTGTAGACAGCAGAAGTCACATGGAGAAAACAAAGTTTTAAGGAAGGATGTTAATCTATGTCAAGTTCTGATACATGAAGTACAATAAATTTCATGAAGGTTTTATTTTATTTTATTCTTTTTTATTTTAACAATATAAGTTCACTGGTGCGTTTCATAAAAAAATAGCTTTGGTGAAGAAATAGGTTTAAATCCTGATTAAAATAGATGAGAGTAAACAGAGTAGAAAGAACATGAAAAAAATTATCTTGATGAGTTTTGCTGTAAAAAGTAGCAGAGAAATGGGGCTGGATCTAGAAGGGAATGTGAATGCAAAGTGATTTTGTTTTTATTTTTAAGACAGGAGAAATTACCATATGTTTATATGCACATGCATATAAACAATTATAACAAATGGACAAGGTGATGCTGCAAGAAACAAAGACACTAATTGGTTGGTGTTCTTAAATAGATGAAAAGAGATGACATTTAAAATACAATAAGTGACATAAAATTTTGATTTGTAGAGGAAAAAAACCAGATTGGGCACAGACCCAAAACATTAGAAAGGAGAGAAAATGAAAGATTTTAAATACAAAGGAATGAAAACATATTTATGAGAAAAAATATACTGCTCATAATGATAAATAGGTTTAATTGTTACAATTTTTTCTAATTTATTAGAAAATTACAAAACTATATAAGAATTTGAATTTTAGTTCAAAACCTATGTTCTCCAAAGGCAATACATCCTGCTGGCATAACTGATAAAATGATCCGAATCATGAATGAATACTTAATACCAATTATACCTAGTTGATCAAATATCAAAATTGGATAGAAAACGCAAGAAAATGAAGCCAGTCTTTTGAACAGACATAAGCAAATTTTAATATAGTAGTGATATATAATTTATGTGTATTTAAAGACTATTACATCATGATCAAATATAATTTACTCCATAAATCTAAGGATAGCTCAATATCAGAAAATATATTAGATGATGAACTTATATGATAATTTTTAAAGAAAATGCAATATATTTCAAGAACCATTATGATAAACTAGGATAAAAATGGCTCTTCCTTAACCTAATTAAGGCTATCTACCAGAAATCTATAGAAACAATTAAGGACATCAACTACAAAATGGTACTAGTAGCAGCAGTGGTGTTAAAGTTCAGGAGGATAATGACCAGAATAAGCCCAAAGCTGATTTCCATGAAGCAGAGAGCAGGCACATTTCTGGCCTACAACATTTTTGCCAATTCTGACACCAGCCATTCTGTTTCTCCGCCGGGTTCAATAATCTCTTGCAGTGGCCACAAAGAACTCACAGACTACTATTTATACCTAAGTACTTTACTAAGAAAACAGCAGGGTAATGTGGATCAGGATTAACAGGCTACAACACAGGATCAGAACATAAGCAACATCTCCCTTTTTCGGGGCAGGATAGCTTTCTTTTTTTATATCGTTTTATTAGGGGCTCATATGGTGCTATCACAATCCGTACACACATCAATTGTGTAAAGCACATTTGTACATTCATTACCCTCATCATTCTCAAAACATTTGCTCTCCACGTAAGCCCCTGGTATCAACTCCTCATCTTTCCCCTTCCCTTCTCGCCGCCCCCCCATGAACCCTTGAAAGTTTATAAATTATTATTTAGTCATATCTTGTCCTGTCTGACCTCTCCCTTCACCCACTTTTCTGATGTCCGCCCCCCCAGGGAGGAAGTAATATGTAGATCCTTGTAATCAGGTCCTCCTTTCCACCTCACCCTCCTGGTATTGCCACTCTCACCACTGGTCCTGAAGGGATCATCCACCCTGGATTCCCTGTGTTTCCAGTTCCTATCTGTACCAGTGTACATTCTCTGATCTAGCCAGATTTGTAAGGTAGAATTGGGATCATGAGGTGGGAGTGGAAGAAAGTATTTAGGAACTAGAGGAAAGTTGTGTTTCGTCATAGCTACATCGTGCCCTGAGCGGTTCGTCTCCTCCCCACGATTCTTCTGTAAGGGAATGTGCAAGCCTACAAATGGGCTTTGGGTCTCCACTCTACACCTCCCCCCCACACCTCATTCACAATGATATGATCTTTTGGTCTGATGATGACGGATCTCTCAACCCTTTGACACCTCGTGATCACACAGGCTGGTGTGCTTCTTCCATGTGGGCTTTTTTGCTTCTGAGTTAGATGGCCGCTTGTTTATCTTCAAGCCTTTAAGACCCCAGACACTATATCTTTTGATAGCCGGGCACCATCAGCTTTCTTCACGAGCAGGATAGCTTTCTTAACACCCTTTAGAAGTGCAGTCTTCCTCTCAGTCCTCTGAGGACAGAGTCCGCTCACTCTCCTCAGGACAGGTTCCTCTAGGCCAGTGGTTCTCAACCTGTGGGTCGTAACCCCTTTGGGGGTCGAACGACCCTTTCACAGGGGTTGCCCGATTCATAACAGTAGCACAGTTACAGTTATGAAGTAGCAACGAAAATAATTTTATGGTTTTGGGGTGAGCACAACACAAGGAACTGTATGATAGGGTCGCAGCATTAAGAAGGTTGAGAAGCAGTCCTCTAGGCCCTAGTGTCTGTCGTCACTGACTGCCCTACAGGGTGCGTTTCCAGTCTGCTGCTCCTTCTGCTGGGCTCATTGTGGGCCTACTGCTGTCCTTAGTCTTCCAGCCCTTGATCTGTGTCACAGATCTTTTAGGTATTTTAAGAGCATATTTTCTTCCTTTCTCTATTGCTTTTATCTTCTTTTTTCTTTCTGCTTCTCCCTTCTCTGAAATATCTGTGGGACTGACTGCTTAAAGACATAGAACCCCTTTTCAATTTCAGGGTATGAGTTCTCCTAGCTGAGTCACAATCTGACTTATCCCCTCTGAACAGACTATAGATACTTCATTTGAAAAGTAACCTATAGTCACTTCATTTGCATCATATATTGCCCACTCATGGTAAGGTGCATTCCAATCACAGGAAGATTCCAGTCCAGGGCCAGAAAAAAAGAATCAAACCAAATTGTTTACAGATTACTCAGGAAACATAAATCAATCTGAACACATCATTCAGAATAGAAAACCAGAAGCTTAGAGGAAAACTACATTCCTCAAGCTGATTTCAAAAAGGATCAAGAGAAAGGGCCACATAAAAAAATTCAATTCACCACACCAACTATTTGCTCTCAAATTATGCTAGAGGTCTCATCAATTATAATTTTTAAAAGTGGGAATAAATAGAAAAGGGACAGAACATTTTACATAGAAAGAATTATCTACCATAGAACCTACCAAAATAACCCACTGAAAAGCAACTTGGTATTTCTATAAGGTTACTATCTCTGGTGGCTAAATTTGGGGCCAATTTGTTCCATTTGGGAAGGTAGGGGTGAAGTACAACCTATGAATCAGGTCCCAGCCAGATAATGGCTCATGGGTGTGGCCCACTTGTCAGCCACTATGGATAACTTATGTCTTTTGTACTTTACCTTCCTGCTTGACAGGCTGGCGGTCCCTGTGACCTGCCGACCCTGGGAGCTGTTGGTATCCTGCCACATTCCTCAGGACCTGGATCCACTGACTCTCTGGCACCCAACAGCTTGGGATCTCCCATTCTCCTGCTTCCTCTGCTGGCAGCTGCATGAGTCTAAGAGCCTCCAGCTTGCATCTGACCCATGGATTGGAGATGGACTTGTCTGGTTACACCTTGATGTAAAATTTCTTTCTTGATAATAAAGTTATTCTTGATAATAAAGTTATTTCATATACATGAGCTTTACTGTTTGTTTGTTTTTTCTCTAGCAAACTCAGCCTAACTCACAAGTATCAATATTTTGCCATAAATAAGTGAAGAAGTATTGCTGGCAGGGCTTCAGTTCATACATGCTCAGATTTCTTCCAAACAAAGTGTGTTCAAGCACACCCAATCTGTGGGTGATTGTAGACAAGTTCTTTCAGTAATACCCTTATCTTCGTCTCATTGGGACTCCTTCAAAAGTATATTTTGTGTGTCATGGAAATGAAAACAATTTTGAGGTCAAGGATAATTATATCCAATTTGCAAAAAACTCAAATGGCTATGTTCTCAAATCATTGAAACTATGCAACAAAGGCATGCTGTCCCACATACAATTTTTAGATGGATCAAATATCTTTACCTGGGAAGGCCTCAAAGCTGATCCACACCGACAAAAAAAGACTCTTAACCCCAACAAATGAAGAAACTCTAAGTGAAGTTCAAAAACTGGTGGAAGAACACCACAGAATTATTACTGACGTAATAGCTACTGCCTTGGAGTTTCGCCTGGTTTGACCTTTTCAATTTTAAGTGAACATTTTGTCCTCAGCAAGCTTTTGACTCAACGAGTCCCAAAAGAACCGCTACTTCAGAGAGTTGTTCCTCCCATCTCTCTTTTAAGCAAGATATAATCTAAAAAAATGGGCAGTTTGATGGAACGAGACATAACTGGAGAGGAATTTTAGATTTACTAATATAATCCAAAGTGCCAGGTCCAATCTAAATACTGGGTTCTGTGATCTGCTGGGCCAGTTAATGTCAAGGCAGAGGGAGTGGCTCAGAAATGTTCAAATTGTTAGGGAACAGCAACTGTGTGGGAGATACTTCCAAAGGGCAATTTTCAAAGATTTTCTTGAAGGATAGATGACAATCACACAGGCTTACTAGGAAGTTTTAAGAACAATCAAAATTGCATTGCTGGGTAAAATGTCAGAAAAACTGTGCTGAGGAATTTCCCCGCCCCCTCTCAGGACCAAGCACCTGCTCCTCCGTGAAGGGTGGCAAGAACTGTCCTCCAAAGGTTCTTCTGAAAACCTTACTCCATTCACTCTGGCCCTCCTCTTGCCCCTTCTGACTATTTTTATTCCTCCAACTCAAAGCACATTTAAGGATGACACAATTTGAGTTCCTCAAGGATGCCCAAACTGCCATTTCAACGAGGTGTAAATTAACAAGCACAACATTCTTTTGGGAAAAGTGAGCGAGATGGAAACACAGTCCTCAGATGGACATAAACCTAGATTGAGGAGATGCAGAGAAATAACAGCTTCACATTTTGATACCTTTGTTTAATAGAAGTTTCTATGATTTTGTAACAATATTTTTGGCTTATTTCATATAAAATTAAAACTTTGAGAAAGTATTAACCATTTAGAAAATGCCAGAGGTCAAAACATTTCTATTCGTAAGCCAAGAAAAGTTATAATGTACCAAGGATATTTCTTTAAAAGAAATGTGTAAGATCTTCACACAAGAATCAATGAACTGTATATGGACATAAAATAAAACGGATACTACGTGTTCAAAGACAGATGGTTTAATATTATACATATGATGTGGGAACCAGAAACTAAAAGTGTGAGCATGATATGAAGACACTTTTCTTGAGACCTTTGTTGGTTTCAATTGGATAAAAGTTGTGGTCTTAAAAGACTGAGAAGACAAGGCCTGTGGGAAACTGAGGACTTGAGAGTGTAGGTAGCCTAATCTCTACGCTCACAACCATGGGGCTTGCAAGACTGGCTCTAGCTAGAGAAAGATCGCAACAGTTCCGAGATAGAGAAGAGGCCAAATACGCATTCTCCAGGCTGAAAACATCCCACAATAGCCCTCCCAAAAGCTGGTACCATAAAAGATGTTTTGCACTTTTGCCCAGCTCCTCAAGTTGCCTTAGGCTACCTATCTTTAAGCATAATCTGATTCTCTTGTCTGCCCACCCAAAAGTGCAGCTGGCTCCCTCCTGTTGGCTCCTTCTGATACTGATACTAGATTGTTCCCCTGGGGAGAGCTCAAGGACATACAAATTTAAGCCACTGACACACTCTGTTACCTGTCCGCTCTGTTAGGTGTGTACCTGCTAGAGGCTCACAAGCCCATGATTTGATACCCATTGGGAAACATTTACCCATTGGAATAGAAGCCCTCTTGATTCTGACATCAGGCTGGGGGGGGGGGTCACTAAGCCTCACTTGTCTATTGTCCTTTCAATCCTTAATCGCACAAGCCACTCCTAAGGACCCATTCGGTTGTGGGGCTGGATCCCACAAAGGCCATGAGCCCACAAATATTCAAGGATAAGAAACAAATCTCTTTCCAAAACTGGAACTGCCTAAGGCCTATATTTGGAGAAAGGGGGTGGGAGGCATACATTTGATTGCCGAAGAAAACAGAAAGGGCTATTTTAGTCTGAACTCTCAATGAAAAGGAAGAAATCATCCTAGGGATAATTCAGTGTTTTGTAAAGTGGGCAACACTCTTTGTGGTGGTGGTAGGGGGGCACTAGAATGATCCAAGGGGGCTGAAGAGCAGATGCTTGCACTTTATCCTGGACTAGGAGCTGTACTGCAAACGCTTTTAATTGCCAAGGAGGTGCTAATAAACTAGTACATCATTTTGCTTGTTTTGTTTTTCCTGAAAGGGGGCAGTAGGTCAAATAAATGTGGGTGCCTTGGGGGTAGTTCATTGTTACATAATGCATGGAAGAAATGGCAGAAATGGATTTGCATCCCAGGAATTAAAATAATTGAATAATACTTAAAGTATAAATGCTTGAACTATATGAAAACAGAATAAAAGTATAATAAAGGGGCTATACCAAGCAAATAAAGTATGAGAGAAGACATATAAAACTCACATAAAAGACACTATAATCAATTGCACTAAAATCCTGGGAGAGGGGGGTGTCTTAAAAGCAGACAAAGAAAGCACGGATTACTTACAAAAGGAAAAACAATGAAACAAATGGCAGACTTTTCAAGAGCAACAATGCAAGACAGAATATCTTCAAAGAGGGGGATGGGCGGGCAAAAAAGAGAGTATCTTCAAAGGGCTGGAGGGGAAAATCATCATCAATATAGAACTTCATACCCAGTTAATGCATCAAAAAAGAATAATCACGCAACAAAAACTGTAAATGAGGGCACATACTAAGAATAGGCCTCCACGGATGTTTTTCAAAGAAGGCCTCGTGGTGCTGAACTAACAAAAGGTCAGTGGTTCAACCCTACCAGCTGCCCCAATGGAAAAAGATGAGGCTACCTGATCTCATAAGGAAATCCTACGTAGAGTTGCTATGAGGGAACAGAAAAAAGAAACCTTTCCTCCAACAAGGTGTGATACAGTGACTGCAACACTGGGCTGAAACATAGCAATAATTGTGAAGACAGTACAGGAGTGGGTGGCATTTTGCTCTCTTGTACAATAACAGTAACAATAGTATGTCATTTAAGAATAATAACAAGTAGATTTAAGCCTAGCATGGCATGGTCTTGTTTTCCTGATAATTTTCCAAGTTTCCTAGGATCCAGATTTAGCTGCTTGATTAGCAAAGATGAGTAAGGCTGGGTTAAAGCTTTAAGGATAAAGAGAACATAAAGATGTTCCAAGAAAATATCTGTGACTATTTGTAGTAATATCAAACTATTCCTTTGAGAATAAATTCATTTACCGTATATACTCGAGTATAAGCTGACTCTAATATCAGCCGAGGCACCTAATTTCACCACGAAAACTGCATTAAAAATGTGCTAAAAACTCGGCTTATACATGAATATATATGGTAATTATTTTAAAAGCCGGCATGAAATAACATAGTAGAAAGCAGTCATTTTAAAGGGAGATTCTAAAATAATAGGGCAAGATGGCTATTCTTACCTAGTGATACCAAGTTGCTAGAATTCTCCAACATGACATCGCTATATAAATCTCTCTGAGCCGAGTCCAGGCAGCCCCACTCTTCCTGAGAGAAGTTAATAGCAACATCCTTGAACATCACTGGTTTCTGAAATAGATATTTATTATTTATATAATGAATGCAGTATCAGCTGTGAAAATAAAGGAGATCCCCCCCCCCCCAGTAATAAGGACCGTTCCACAAAGCAGGCAGTAAAGCAAACTGGCTGGAAAGAATCTGATTGGATGAGAGAGATAACGAAGTTGGTGATTCTAAAGTCTCAAAATGTTCAGGATCATTCCTTTTTGCAGCAGCTATTACCTACATACACAACATTTCATTATGTATGCAAGTTTGGGGATTAATAGAGTAAATGTGATATATCTAAAGAAATAGCATATATTAGGGGGTCGGCCCCAATCCAAACTACTAAGTGGACATAAGCCCCTCCCCCCAGAAGAATTTATTTCATAAGACGGCATTGAATCTGCAGCTCTGGGAGAGGGTCATATCTGATCAGAGCACATGGTTGCTGATGAAGGGGGAGGAGGAGAGAGTGGAGCACATCCTGGCCCACCAGGCATTGAGAACAATGACCCAAATTAGAGCAGCCAGTCCTCAGAGAGGACAACATGGCCAGCTCCACTATGAGACATGATGCCCCTCCACTGACAGTGGACAACACCAGAGACACAGTGTAGGAACTGCACCCAATTTGATCCCATCACACTGAGGCAAAACACTAAGGGGGTGCAACAGAACTGCAAGGGAATGGAGCGGCGAGGTCCCCAAGGAATGGTGAAGGTGGACTTTGGGGCCAGGGTGTGGTGCCCCAACAGACTGGACTGGAAAACACTCCTAAGGGCCAGCAAACGATCCCTGAACTAACTACAAGCTTTTCTTTCTTGTTGTGTTTTATTGTCATTGGTTTGTTGTATATTTTTGCTTCCTTTTGCTCTGTCTTGTTTTTGTGCATGTTATTATCTCCGTGGGTCTGTCTGAATAAGATAGGCTAGATGAACAATCTGGTGGAGAAAACAACGGGACTGACAGTTCTGGGGAGCCTTGGGAGAGGAGGAGGTGGGAGGGGGAAGGAAGTGGTGTTAACAAACCCAGGGACAAGGGAACAACAAGTGATCCAAATTGGTGGTGAGGAGGGTGTGAGAGGCCTGGTAGGGCATGATCAAGGGTAATGTAACAAAGAGGACTTGCTGAAACCCTGGTGGGGACTGAGCATGATAGTGGGAGAGAAGGTAAGTCAAGGGAAATAGAGGAAAGAGCTGGGAGGCAAAAGGCATTTATAAAGGCATATATATGCAAATATATCTATATATGAGGATGGGAAATAGATCTATGTGCATATATTTATAGGTTTAGTATTAAGGTAGCAGAAAGACATCAGGCCTCCACTCAAGTACTCCCTCAATGTAAGAATACTTTCTTCTATTAAATTGGCATTCCATGATGCTCACCTTCCCGACACAACCGCTGAAGACAAAGCGGGTGAATAAGCACATGTGGTGAAGAAAGCTGCTGGTGCCCGGCTATCAAAAGCCATAACATCTGGAGTCTTAAAAGCTTGAAGATAAACAAGCAGCCATCTAGCTCAGAAGCAACAAAGCCCACATGGAAGAACACACCAGCCTGTGTGATCACGAGGTGCCGAAGATATCAGTTATCTGGCATCAAAGAACAAAAAATCGTATCATTGGGTGCACACATCCATGATATGATCGCTGAAGACAAATGGGTGCATAAGCAAATGTGGCGAAGAAAGCTGATGGTGCCTGGCTATCAAAAGAGATAGCATCTGGGGTCTTAAAGGCTTGAAGGTAAACAAACGGCCATCTAGCTCAGAAGCAACAAAGCCTACATGGAAGAAGCACACCAGCCTGTGTGATCACAAGGTGTCAAAGGGATGAGATATCAGTCATCAAAGAACAAAAAATTATATCATTGTGAATAAGGGGTGGGTAGTGCGGAATGGAAACCCAAAGCCCATTTGTTGGCCACTGGAGATTCCCTCGCAGAGGGCTCTCGGGGAACTGACGAGCCAGACAAGGTGTGATATAGCAATGATGAAAAATACAACTTTCTTCTAGTTCCTAAATGCTTCCTCCCCTCCACCCCCCACTATCATAATCCCAATTCTACCTTGCAAGTCTGACTAGACCAGAGGATGTACACTGTTACAGATAGGAACTGGAAACACAGGGAATCCAGGGCGGATGACCCCTTAAGGACCAGTGGTGGGAGTTGCGATACTGGGAACGTAGAAGGAGAGTAGGTTGGAAAGGGGGAACTGATTACAGGAATCTACATGTGACCTCCTCCCTGGGGGATGGACAACAGAAAAGTGGGTGAAGGGAGATGTCATACAGAGAAAGATATGACAAAATATTAATTTATAAACTATGAAGGGTTCATGAAGGAGGGGGGAACAGGGAGGGAGGGGATAAAATGAGGAGCTGATGCCAGGGAGTTAAGTGGAGAGCAAATGTTTTGAGAATGATGAGGGCAATGAATGTACAAATGTGCTTTACACAATTGATGTATGTATGGATTTTGATAAGAGTTGTATGAACCCCTAATAAAACGATTAAAACAAACAAATTAAATTAAAAAAAAGAAATAGCATACATAACAATCCTCCATCTTTATCTTCATTCTTGATAAATATGAGTTTCTCTTTTCTCTATTTAAGGATTAGAAAAATGGGAGAAATCTTTCCATAAAATCTTAGAAAACAGGATTTGTATAAAATTAAAGACTTTATTGATGCTTCTGATTCACTATTTCAGAATATTACATCAAAATCATTTCCTTCTCACTAACCAATGTTTAGCTTATAAATGTACCTTTATAAGCTGGGGCTTCGTTAACCTGGATATGCTCATTAGAATTGAGCACAGAAGGGTAGAAAATATAATCCTAAATTACATACTTTAGACCACCACATCAAATTCCCTAAAAAATGATCTGTTTTGTTTTTCCCAAAGCAGCCAGAAGTGATCTGCCAAAATGGTTCACTACTCACGTGACCCAGAAAACCCCACAAAATCATGCAAATCAAGAAGGTCAAATCTTTGGGTCCATTTTAAGCACACCATGAAACTCCGCAGGCAGTCAAGGGTATGCATACGCAGAAAGCCATCCAATCTTTGCAGAGGCTGTGTGTGCCCTTTGTGAGGAAAACTGAGGCACAAGGAGGCGGACAAACATAACTGACAGGACAAGAAATAGCATTATTAGAGGGAAGTTCCTGGACCTGGTCCCACGGGCTAGCAAGTAGCCCAGGGAAGTCGCGCCCCGTGGTCAAGGTGCAGGGCTTTTAAAAGGGTGCCTGGGGGTAGGGAAATTATCCACCGAGTATTGCAAGCCATTCTGAGAACTGTTGGTCATCTTCTTGCTGTGCTCTGTGTCCCTGAACGCGAGGTTTCACTCCCTGAGCCAGGTTGTTCTGTCTTGCCCCCTTTTTTCTGGCCAGTTTTCTGCTTTGAAGGGGGTGGGGGCTTCAATTTGCCCGCCTGACTCTGTCCAGATACCCTTCCAATGTTATGCCGGTGGAGTTGGTAGGTGTTTCCAGGTCAAACAGTGGGGTTGGACTCAGGGTCGGTGGTCCCAGAAGAATTTTTGGCGCTCATGCTTAAAAATACAGGGTACTGCTGAAATTAAGGGTTCAGACGTGGATTGTCTAGTCGTTGAGCATATCCAGGTTGACAAAGCCCCAAGATGCGCTGCCAGACTTCTGGAGCTCATGGTCAGAGCAGTCCACACATGAGTTGCCCCTGCCACACTGAAATGACCCTGACTGAAAGGAACCAGAAGGGGAGGTTGCACAGAAGAAAGAGATATCTCAGAGGAAACAAAAGAAGCAAGAAAGTATGGCGATGGAGAAAATTAAGCTTAAAATAAAAGTTAATAAAGGTTTTTAAAATCATCCATATTATTGGTATTCACTAATTATGTACCTCCTGGGGAGATTCTTGATCTTTCTGCCTTCAATCTCTTTACATAAAACTACTTTCAATCTTAGAAAGCTCACAATGCATGAGCTCTTGATATGCAGATTATGCCTAGTCAAAACCTACTCCTATCTAGTCCAAATAGAAACTTAGATCTAAAAAGAAGTTCAAAGTTTTCTGAAATGTGGTTCCACTTAACATCCTTGTCCATCTCTCCAGTCAGAGAATGTGCCTTTTTCTAACAGTCCTAGTCAAAGATGTTAAATAGACTGTCCACAAATGTGACTGCAGATTAACTAACAGAGCTATTTTTACAAGATAGTACCGAGGATGGGGGTGGGGATTTATATGGGACGAATTTGCTAGAACATTCTAGACATACTAGAAATCTGTTAGAAAGGCCAAGAAAAACCAAACCCACTGTCATTGAGTTTATTCTAACGTACCACGTCCCTATATAGGTTTTCCAGGACTATAAATTTAAAAAAATCATTTTATTGGGGGCTCATACAGCTTTTATCACAATCCATACATACATCAATTGTATACAGCACATTTGAACATTCGTTACGCTCATCATTCTCAAAACGTTTGCTCTCCAAGTAAGCCCCTGGCAACAGTTCCACATTTTCTCCACTCCCTTCCCGCTACCCCCTCCCTCATGAACCCCTGATAATTTATAAATTATTATTTCGTCATATCTTACACTGTCCAATGTCTCCCTTCACCCACTTTTCTGTTGTCCATCCCTCAGGGAGGAGGTTATATGTAGATCCTTATAATCGGTTCCCCCTCTCTACCCCACCGTCCCTCTACCCTCCTGGTATTGCCACTCTCACCACTGGTCCTGAAGGGATCATCTGTCCGGAATTCCCTGTGTTTCCAGTTCCTATCTGTACCAGTGTACATCCTCTGGTCTAACCAGATTTGTAAGGTAGAATTGGGATCATGATAGTGGGTGGGGAGATAGCATTTAGGAACTAGAGGAAAGTAGTATGTTTCATCGTTGCTACATTGCATCCTGACTGGCTCATCTCCACCGTGAGGCCCTTCCGTAAGTGGATGTCCAGTTGCCTACAGAAGGACTTTGGGTCCCCAACCCGCACTCCCCCTCATTCACAATGATATGATTTTTTGTTCTTTGATGACTGATACCTCATCCCTTCGACGCCTTGTGATCACACAGGCTGGTGTGCTTCTTCCATGTGGGCTTTGTTGCTTCCGAACTAGATGGCCACTTGTTATCTTCAAGCCTTTAAGACCCCAGATGCTATATCTTTTGATAGCCGGGCACCATCAGCTTTCTTCACCACATTTACTTATGTACCCGCTTTGCCTTCAGCGATTGTTCCGGGAGCAACACAGAATGCCAGGTTAATAGAACAAAGTATTCTTTCATTGAGGGAGTACTTGAGTAGAGGCCCAATGTCCATCTGCTACCTTAATACTAAACCTATAAATATATGCACATAGATCTAATTCCCCATTGTCATATAAATATATTTACATATGTACATGCCTGTATTTAGCTCTCTATAAATGCCCTTTGCCTCATAGCTCGTTCCTCTATTTCCTTTTACTTTCCTCTTGTCCCACTATCATGCTCAGCCTTCAGTAATTCCTCTCAGTTACATTACCCTTGATCCCACCCTACTAGGCCTCCTACACCCTCCTCACCACCGACTTGGATCACTTATTGTTCTCTTGTCCCTGGGTTTGTTAAAATCACTTCCTTTAAATTTTTATGAGACCAGATAGCCTCACCTTCCTCCTGAGGAAAGGCTGGTGAGTTTGAACAGCCAAGGTTGTGGTAAGCAGCCCAGGGGAAGTTTTAGGGATAATGAATGCAACCAACCATCCCCACTGCGGAAAAAGTGACGACTTAAAGAAGGCACAGGGAAAAACACCAATTCTCCTGACCCGTGATTTTCAGAGCCGCAGGAACTCATTTCTCTTCTGGATTTCCATGCTAGAGAAGCAAAAGGGCAGAACTGGACAAGACAAAACAAGAACAACAAGAAGAGGTGTTTTTACAGGGCTCCGGTTGATCAAGTCAGAACCATCATTGTTGCTGCCCTCTTGTTTCTCACGCTCAGCTCTCACCCCAACATACATGCTACGCGGAGGGATTAAGGAGGATAAAAAAACATATAGTAAGTCTTTCTCATGTCAAACTCAAACGGCTCCAACAGCAGCAAAAAATTTCTCCATGACTAGGGAAATGAAACGTACAGACCAGAGAACTATACATATTAAACTAAAAGTAAGTGCTAAACAGCTTACATGTTAATGTAATGTGTTAATCATCATACATGATTACTTTAAAAGGTATAAATTAATGCTTTCAACTACTTATAATGAATAAATTTAGATTTACAAAATAACAATATGTAAACAGTCCTGACACTTTTTCTATGTGTATCAGTGAAAATACATAATCTCTAAAGGGATGCGATGTAAATATTTGATATTGGGAAATCAAATGTCACAAGCAGTATTGCAGTATTCTGAGAAAAATAATAGCCTAAGTAGACCTATGATCCGATGTATCATTCTGATCCTCCACCAAAAATGTAAAGATATACAGCAAGGAAATGGGGCTTGGTCTTGAGGGACACTGAACTGGGAAGCAGCACGCAACAGTAAGAAAGCTTAGCCTTCCTGAATCAACAACAAATTACGTACAGTAAGAAAATTGCTGGGGAAAGGAGCGGGGAAAAATGAGGCTCAAATAGAAAGAAAATGCCATCAGATGGCAACAAATGTACAAATGTACTTGACATAATGATGTATGTATGGATTGTGATAAGAGTTGTACGAACCCCAAAAAATGATTTAACAAAAGGAAAAAGAAAATTGCTTCTCTCACTATTCCTGCCCCTCCCCCAGATATTTGGGGCCCTGGCTGCTATGAATGAGAAGCAATCACAGTGAAAAAACAAAACAAAAAAGCCTGCTTCCCTAATTACCACATATACTGCCCATTTAAAGAGGCAAGACCCCAAGCATTTGCTCTAAAATCAACAAGGTATACCTTCCTGGGGTCCCTTTGCAGAATGCTAGCATTTTCCCCACCTGGACACTGCCAGCTACAAGTCACTTGCCAATTGCTAGAGGTCTCCTTTAGTAAAATCCACCACCACAGTCCCACAGTTGGCACTCTTGCCTCCCTGCCTCTCCCCCCCCCCCCCCCCATGACTCAGGACAACAAAAGCAACAGGATAAACCTCTGGGGTCCGTTTGGGTCTCGCTGCCCCGCTTCTGGTTGATATTGAGAACCAGACTCAGACTGTGGTGTGTTAGAAGCAGGCATCTTGAGAGGAGGCTGCGCTGAGAGCCAACAACCTACTGGGACAACAAGGCAGGCTTTCCCAGGGGTCCAATATCACAGTGCCTTGTCTGCTGGGTGGCAGGAGGCTACCAGCTGTTTGTGAACTGCTGCAGAGTGCGCCCGCAGTGCAGTCTGCTCCCACACTCAGCACTCCACCTGCCTGCAGGAGTCCTCCATGGCAAAGCGGCCCAAACCCACGCAACAAACTTCCCACCAAGTTCTTTGGGTCTGTCTGTTCTGTCTTCCCGTCAACACAGGACTGATGAATCTGCCTAGTGTATGCGAGAAAATAAACATCTATGTTGAGGCTACAACCAACATACTATGGAGATGGGGCTCGCATACAAACGAGATCTCTCCGGGGTCCACCTGTAATATGATATCCCCTGCTAGTGGGGGCAGCTGAGCCTAAAATGGCACCCAGCCATGCTTCCCCACTCAAATTCTCTCCACCTCCCACTCCTTCCTGCAGCATCGCAGCAGGTCAGAGTTTAAGTCACCCCCCTGCCCCATTCAAACGTGCCAATCCGGAGGCTACACACACAGTGCTCTCTTCCTAGCCATGAGTCAGTGGTGACTGGCTTCTTTCACGCTTGCTCTCAGCTACTCGACCACTCTGTTGATCTCTACTTGGCTTCTCTACCTTCCCTTATTGCCCTCCTGCGCTCTCTTTTCCTCCACTCCCTCTCCACTCTGCCTTTTCTGGTTTCCCTCCCTTCGGGAGAAGTCCAGCAGGTCGCATTTCCCAATAAAGTCGTCTTTCCACAGCCTTTAAAGGTCCTCGTCTTGGAAAGCTTAGCCCTACATTGGATAGTCCCTAGGGTTGGGGGACATTTATGGGTGGAGGGGGGCAGGGGGGTGCTTTCCTGTTTTGTGACCCCACTACTCTCTTTCTTGGGATTCAGGGTTTAACGAACTTAAAGGGGGATGTACTTTGAAGCTTCTACTTCCCTACTGGAGCTCAAATTTCACTCACACCCCTCCCCCTCACCTGCCGCCCCTCCCTCACCTCCATCTGCTACAGCTTTCTCTCCTCCCCCTTACACACCTGTTCCTGTTGTGTCCCTAACTCTTCTGACTCCCCGCCTCCTCCAAGTCCCCTCCCCTACTCCGCCATCTTCTTCTCTATTGTTTCCAGCTTCCTCCCATCGCCATCCTCCGATTTGACGTTTTCTCCCACATTGTACCCTCTTCCTTCATGATCGTTGTCCCTCCCACTGCCACCATCTTCCACACTAACTCCCCACTCCCCTCTGCAGCCATTGTCTCGGCCCCACACTAGTTAGCACTCAGCCCTTCACTGCTCAAAAACCTCTTCTGTTTGTCCCAAGATTCCACCTTCAGACCCTGTCCCTCTTGCCCCTCAGTCTTATGAAATTATTCTTACAACTACTCTATCTCCCGAAGGCAGGGAGAGACGGCGGCTCAACAGAGAGGTGGTGAAATTCATGCCCCAAACTGGGAGACACCGGTGGGCTCTGATGCAGTTTCCCAACGAGACTCTAACTGGAATTAGCAAGGCGGTCATGGACACCCCACTCTCCGAGATTACGTGATTATGCACCTCATTAAGGATTTACAAACTATGGCCAATAAGGCTGTCAATTATGACAAGATTAGATTAGAAAATCATGCCCAGTTTTTATCTCACCTCTCATAGGCGTTTCTTCAGTTCGAAAGAGTTGATTCTTCAACACTAGCTGGGACCGCTTTAGCTTTACTTCATTCACACTTGAAACACAGGGAATCCAGAACAGATAAACCCCTCGGGACCAATAATGAAAGTAGTGATACCAGCGGGGGAAGGGGAAAGTGGGGGACAAAGAGAAACCCATCACAATGATCTATATATAACCCCCTCCCAGGGGGAGGGACAACAGGAAAGTGGATGAAGGGAGACATTGGACAGTGTAAGACATGAAAAAAAAACTTATAAATTATCAAGGATTCCTGCCCCTCCCCCAAAAAGAATTTGTTTCAAAGGACGACATTGATTCTGCAGCTCTGGGAGATGGACATATCTGATCAGAGCACACGGGAGCAGATGAAGGGGCAGGAGGAGAGAGTGGAGCACAGCCTGGCCCACCAGACCGTGAGGATGATGTTCCTGAGTAGAGCAGCCAGTCCACAGAGAGAACAACATGGCTGGCCCCACTATGAGAAATGATTCCAATCAGTGACTAAGGGCGATACAGGGGACAGCACCGGAGACACAGTGTGGGAATTGCACCTGACCTGATCCTACCACACCGAGGCAAATCACTGGGGGAGTGCAGCGGAACAGCAAGGGAATGGAGTGGCAAGGTCCCCAGGGAATGCTGAAAGTGGACTTTGGGGCCAGGGCGTGGTGCCCCAACAGACTGGACTGGAAAACGCTCCTAAGGGCCAGCAAGCGATCCCTGAACTAACTACAAGCTTTTCTCTTGTGAACTGTTTTGTTCTGTTCTTTGTCAGTGGTTTGTTTTTGTTGTTTTGTTGCCTGGTTGTATACTGTTGCTTTGTTTTCCTCTGTCTTGTTTTCGTGCATGTTAGTGTCTCCACAGGTCTGTCTGAATAGGACAGGATGGATGAACTATCTGGAGGAAAAACAACGGGACCGACAGTTCCGGGGGGACTTGGGGTGGGGGGGTAGGGGGGGTAAGGAAGTGGTGTTAACAAACCCAGGGACAAGGGAAAAACATGGGACCCCAAATGGTAGAGAGGGGGGAGTGGCAGGCCTGGTGGGAAATGATCAAGGGTAATGTTGCTTAGAGAAGAGGTATACTGTAGCCCAGGTGGCGACGAAGCATGGTAGTAGGGCAGGAGGAAAGTCAAGGGAGATGGAGGAAAGAGCTAGGAGTCAAAGGGCATTCATGGAGGTCTAGACAAAGACATGTACATGCAAATATATATAGGAGGATGGGGAAATAGATCTATGTGTCTATATTTATAGGTCAAGTATTAAGGTGGCAGAAGGACCTTGGGCCTCTACTCAAACACTCCCTCAATGCATGAATACCTTCTTTTATTAAATTGGAACTCTATGATGCTCACTCTCCCGACACAATGGCTGGAGCCAAAGTGGGTGAACAAGTAAATGTGGTGAAGAAAGCTGATGGTGCCCGGCTATCAAAAGAGATAGTGACTGGGGTCTTAAAGGCTTGAAGATAAACAAGCGGCCATCTAGCTCAGAAGCAACAAAGTCCACATGGAAGAACACACCAGCCTGTGTGATCGAGTGGTCCCGAAGGGATCAGTTACCAGGCATCAAAGAACAAAAAATCATATCATTGACTGCACACCTCCATGATAGGATCGCTGAAGACAAATGGGTGCATAAGCAAATGTGGTGAAGAAAGCTGATGGTGCCTGGCTATCAAAAGAGATAGTGTCTGGGGTCTTAAAGGCTTGGTGAACAAGCGGCCATCTAGCTCAGAAGCAAAAAAGCCCACATGGAAGAAGCACACCGGCCAGTGCGATCACGAGGTGCCAAGGGACCAGGTATAAGGCATCATGCAAAAAAAACCCAAAAACGATATAAGTGTGTGTATGTATGTGTATATATGTGTATATGTATATGTATATATATACCATATTAAATGAAGGGGGAAGTGCAGAGTGGAGACCCAAGGCCCAAGTGTCGGCCAATGGAGATCCCCTCATAGAGGGGTTTAGGAGAGGAGATGGGTTAATTAGGGTGCGTGGTAGTACCGATGAAGAACACAGCTTTCCCCCAGATCCTGGATGCTTCCTCCCCCCAACTACCATGATCCGAATTCTACCTTGCAGGCCTGGATAGGACAGAGGCTGTACGCTGGTACATATGAGGGCTGGAGGTACAGGAAATCCAGGGTGGATGATACCTTCAGGACCAAGGGTGTGAGGGACGATGCTGGGAGAATGGAGGGTGAGTGGGTTGGAAAGGGGGAACTGATTACAAGGAGCCACATGTGACCTCTTCCCTGGGAGAGGGACAGCAGAGAAGGGGGGAAGGGGGACTCTGGATAGGGCAAGATATGACAAAATAACGATGTATAGATTACCAAGGGCACATGAGGGAGGGGGGAAAGGGGAGGGAGGGGAAAAAAAAAGAGGACCTGATGGGAGGGGCTTAGGTGGAGAGCAGGTGCCTTGAGAATGATTGGGGCGGGGAATGTGTGGATGTGCTTTATACAATTGATGTATGTATAGTGATAAGAGTTGTGTGAGTCCCTAATAAAATGTAAAAAAAGAAAAGAGGAGAGAAAAATGATTAGGGCAAAGACTGTACAGATGTGCTTTATACAATTGATGTATGTATATGTATGAACTGTGATGAGAATTGTATGAGACCCAATAAATTGTTTAAAAAAAATTTATCTAGGGTTTGTGAGGGAGGGGGGAGGGAAGGAGGGGGAGGGCAAAATGAGGAGCTGATACCAAGGGCTCAAGCAGAAAGCAAATGTTTCGAGAATGATAATGGCAATAAATGTACAAGTATGCTTGACACAATGGATGGATGGATGGATTCTGATAAAAGTTGTATGAACCCCCAAGAAAAATGATTTTTAAAAAAAGAGAGAGAAACTTTAAAAAGTTAGAGGAAGGTCCCTGGACTCCACAGCAAGACCTTCTTAATGCTGCTTTCAAGGTTTTTAATAACAGGGAAAAACAGGAAAAATCAGATAAACCGCAAAGGGACAAAGTTAAATATCATATAATTTCAGGGCAAGATGAGTAGATGCAAACTAATAAACAATGGGCCACAATCGGGTAAGTCACCCAGACCCAGATTGGGACATTGGCCTTGCAGAGGCCCCAATCCTTGTGCTCTGCTGAAGCCTTGCCCACACTGCAAAGGGGGCACTGGGGAGCTGACTGCCCTCTCTGACAAAGAGTGGGAAGGACAGTCTCTTCTATAACACCTCCGGGGCCTCTGGCTCAAGATGCCTCCTTTCCAGGGTTTCTAGGTTTGGCCATAGAGGACTGATGGTGCCCAGGTTCAAAGCTCCCCACAGGTATCACCCATCATAAGCCCAGTGTAACAATCACTGTCTCAGGCAAGCCTATTTCTTTCCTTTTGGATACAGAATTTATTCAATATTATCTAAACATTCAGGGCAAACTTCTTTAGCACCCACCACTATTGTGGAGCAAAACACTAAGGGCATGCAACAGAGCAGCAAGTGGTTTGCAAAGTGACGAAATCCCCGGGGAAGACCAAAAACAGACTTTGGAGACAGCATGCGGCACCCCATCAGACTCACCCGGAAAACACTTGTAAAGGCCAACAAACAGACTTTGAGCTATTTACAGGCCTTTCCATTTTTGTCAGTGGCTTTCTTTTTGGTGTTGTTGGGTTTTTGCGCTTATTAATGTAGCTGCATGTCTATCTAGATAAAATAGGCAGGATAAATAATTCGGAGATGAAAAGAATGGGACCAATGCTTGGGGGGGATACGGGAGAAGGGGAGGTGGGAGGTGGGAGAAAGGAAGTAGGGAAGGGGGAACTAACCCAGGGACAAGGGAACAACAAGTGAACTAAAATCAATGGAGAGAAGAACATAGGATGCCTAGTGGGGCTTAATCAAGGGCAATGTAGCAGTGAGGAATTACTAAACTTGAATTGTAAGGTTTATTTGGGCACAAAACAGAACCAGAGATCCGATTAACAAAGTTTTAGAAGCAGGCTCTATTGAGAAGCTTACGGGCGGGATCAGCAACTCAGGGCATTGAGTTATTGAAGCCGCCCATTGGGAAAGTTTAGCTGTGTTTTTATACCCCCCTGGCTGGCAGGCACAGTGGGAGGGGGAGAAAAGTGCCTACACAAGGGATTATAAAAAAGGGAAGCAGTCGTTAAATTTTCTGGGAATTGGGTGGGAGTTGGGCAAACTAGCTGAGCAAGCATCCTGTTAGTAAGAACACGCACTTTTGGACATTTGTGGTGTACCGAAGGGCAGGGGAAGTCGGTGAGGGGTAAGTTTCAAGAACTAACATGGAAGCGCCTGATTCAAAATGGAGTTTCTTGTGCCAAGGCCATACACGAATGAAGGCCCAACAAGATGGTGGGGCAGAGGAAAGTAAAAGGAAACAGAGAAAAGAACCAGGAGGCAAAGGACATTTATAGAGAGCTAAACATAGGCATGTGCATATGTTACATATGTACACACATATATAACATATATATGTACATATGTGTACACATATATAACATTTTATATATATAGAGAGAGAGGGGACTAGAACTATGTGCTTATATCTATATGTTAAGACTTACGGTTGCAGATTGACATTGGGCCTCAACTCAAGTATTCCCTCAACACACGAATACTTTGTTCTAACAATCTGTCATTCTGTGATGCTCACCTTCCCAACACAATCGCTAAACACAAAATGGGTACACAAGCAAAGGTGGTGAAGAAATTTGATTATGCCCAGCTATCGAAAGATATAGTGTCAGCAGTCAGCTAGCTGAGAAGCAACAAAGCCCACATAGAAGAAGCATACCCGCCTGTGTGATCATGAGCTGACAATGGGATCAGGTACCAGGCATCTAAACCCCAGAACAAAATCATACCCAAGGTGAATTGGGGGGATGGGAGTGGGGGTGGGGGAATGGAGTGGAGACCCAATACCTGTGGGAAACAGGGATTTCTCCCAAGTGGTCTCCCCCAAATATATGCCAAACTTAGCTGCCTGTGAATGACTATACACTTGGAGGTCATCAGAAGTAGGTCAGGGTTATTCTCCCTAAGGGTTATCATCTATCCAGAGCAAGCAGACACCACTGTTTATCCCACAACAGATAGGGCCCACTCCCTTCTGATAAGGATAGAGGTTGTCTGTTTCCTTTTAGGAGACACCAGGGAGGTCAAACCCACCCAAGGATGACTAAGGCTAGGCTGCCATCCTGACTCTAGGGTCCGCCCATCTTGTCACGTGTATGCCCCTAGACCTTCCCATTCCTATGGGCACACCCCTAGCTCATCCCCTTCCTGTCACGCTTGTGTCTATCATGCATCCCCTTCCTACAATGTGTATGCCTATGGTACTGCCCCTTCCTGTGAAGTGTGGTTACCTGTAATGATGCTCCCCCCCCCCCCGAAGGAGATAGAACCCTTGGTCAGCAATAAAGTTGAGGCTCCTTCCTGCTCTCAGACCCGGAGGCTCCCTCCTGTTCTCATACATGGGGGTGGGGGGGGCTCTCCTGCTCTCGCTTCTGGGGCACTCTCCTGCTCTCACGGCCGGGCTCCCCCCACGAGGACCACCAAGCAGGGCTGGGGTGAGCATGCCACCATGAATTGTGTCTGACTCCATTTATTCCTATCTCTCTTCTATCTCTCATGCTTTCTATGACTTTACTATAATCTTTATTTATTATCGCTGTACAATTGCGCCTACTGGACCTGTGATGATTTGTGGGGGACCCTGCCTCTCCCTATAAATGCCCGTCTGTAGACAATGGGACATCCCCTACAGAGGGGTCACAGGGAAGAAATGAGCCAGTTAGGGTGCAGTATAGCACCGATGAATCACATTTTTCATCTAATTCTTTGGTGCTTCCTTCACCCCACTATCAGGACCTCAATTCAACCTTACAAATTGGATTGGACCAGAACATGCACACTGCTACAGATAACAGCCTGCAACACAGGGAATCCAGGATAGATAACCTCCCAAGGCCAAAAAGGAGAGTAGAGATATCTGGAGGATTAGGGGAGTATGGGGGGAGAAAGGGGGAATTGATCACAAAGATTAACCTCTAACCCCCTCTGAGTGGGACAAACAAAAGAAAAGTGGATGAGGGGCGACAGATGATGATATAAGATATGAAAATAGCTTCTTCTCCGAGAAAACACCAAATGGCGGATGACGCAGGTGCAGCGGAAGGGACTGCAGGCTTCCGCGGAGGCTTCGGCAGCGGCTTGCGAGGACGGGGTCGCGGCCGGGGTCGGGGCCGTGGACGAGGCCACGGGGCTCGCGGGGGCAAAGCCGAAGACAAGGAGTGGCTCCCTGTCACCAAGCTGGGTCGTCTGGTCAAGGACATGAAGATCAAGTCCCTGGAGGAGACCTATCTGTTCTCCCTGCCCATCATGTGGAGTCTGAGATCATTGACTTCTTCCTGGGGATGGCTCTCAAGGACGAGGTCCTAAAGATCATGCCTGTGCAGAAGCAGACCCGAGCCGGCCAGCGCACCAGGTTCAAGGCCTTTGTTGCCATCGGGGACTACAATGGGCACGTTGGCCTGGGTGTCAAGTGCTCCAAGGAAGTCGCCACCGCCATCCGAGGGGCCATCATCCTGGCCAAGCTGTCCATTGTCCCGGTGCGGCGAGGCTACTGGGGCAACAAGATCGGCAAGCCCCACACGGTCCCCTGCAAGGTGACCGGCCGCTGTGGGTCTGTGCTGGTGCGACTCATCCCTGCCCCCAGGGGCACTGGCATCGTCTCAGCCCCTGTGCCCAAGAAACTGCTGATGATGGCAGGGATTGATGACTGCTACACGTCGGCTAGGGGCTGCACAGCCACCCTGGGCAACTTTGCCAAAGCCACCTTTGATGCCATCTCCAAGACGTACAGCTATCTGACCCCTGACCTCTGGAAAGAGACCGTGTTCACCAAGTCTCCCTACCAGGAATTCACTGACCATCTTGTGAAGACCCACACCAGAGTCTCCATGCAGAGGACCCAGGCTCCAGCTGTGGCTACCACATAGTCAATTTTATACAAAATGTAATAAAGTGAATTGAGCCTGCAAAAAAAAAAGATATGAAAATAATAATCCACAACTTACCAAGGGTTCGTAAGGGAGGATGGGCAGAGGAGGGAAGGGGGAAATGGGGAGCTGATATCAGGGGCTCAAGTGGGCAGAGAATGCTTTGAAAATGATGATGTCAGCATATGTGCAAATGTGCTTGACACAGCGGATGAATGTATGGATTGTGGTGAGATGTAAGAGCCCCCAATAAAAGTATTTAATTAAAAAAGTAAATAATCGTTGTAAGGTTTATTGGGGCACGAAACAGAACCAAAGATCCAATTGGCAAAGTTTTAGAAGCAGGCTTTATTGAGAAGCTTGCGGGCGGGTTCAGCAACTCAGGGTATTGAGCTATTGAAGCCGCACCCTACACGTGCCAAGGTGAAATTTTTATATGCCGGAGAGAAGGCAGAGGGGTGGGGGGTTCCTACTGTTAGCAGGTGCAGCTGGCGGGCTGCCTGGGATACCTGGTGTTCTGGGCACATTCCGTGCTGACCACGGTCATCCTGCCCTTTCTTTGTGGTTATTCGGAGAGGGGTGTTCACCGAGGGAGGGGAAGGGCAGCAAGGGGTGAGTTTGAGAACTAAGGTGGAGGTGTTGGATTCAAAATGGAGTTCCTCATGCCAAGACCAGGCAATCGTCTATTAAATGATCAAAAAAATGTGAAAGATAGTAAAGATGTAGTAAGTTGTAGAAGACTTATGAGAAAGCAAACTTTATTTGCCTTGATTGAGAAAAAAGGACATTAAAAACAAATACTTAAAAGGACATTTAAAATCTTGGGCCCCATGGCTCCTATCCCATCTGGGACTTCTCAGTTTAATATGTATAATTCTGTGTTTTGCACCTTGTCTGTTTTGCTGTTATAAGAATGCAATCACACATCAAGTAAGATAAAAAAGAAAAGTCTACTTTGCCCTCTTGATGCCAATTCAATTCCCACCAAAGAGATGGTAGCTCTATCCACAAGAAACTCCTCCCTCCAGATTCCTTAGCCCTCAAACCTAAACAGCAGTCTGAGTGGCTTAAAGGAAAAAGGAGGGAAGTGAAACTGAAATGGACTTGGAGTCTTGCGGCAAACAGGTTCACTTTAAACAATAACACACACACACACACACACAAATAAAGAAACCCCTACATGAAGAAAAAAAGTACCAAATACTCACCAACGACCCCCACCTCCACCCCCAGCCCCCAGCTGAGGACAGGTAAGACTGATATACACAAAGCACATATTTTTCTAGCAGTGATTGTGGTTCTATCTGCCACCACTTAGATAAGTGCTAACCATGCTTATTAGGGTTACATTCCCCATCAGCCCTGGTGGAAACCTTTAACAGGGTACATAGGAAGGTTTACTGCTAGTAGTCCGTCTGGTTCTACATAGGCTAATTGTGAAGAAGCCCTATGTGTCCACTGTTGGTAACATCTTAATAGATGAGCCTACGCTCCGTGCCACACGGCACATGCTCGAATGGTAAACTGCATACTTGCCGAGTCCTACTCTGCTTATAAGCCTGTCTAAAGACAGCGTCCTCATCTTAAGGAGCCAGCTGGGAGTGCGGGTCCCAGTGCCAAGGAACTGCAGACGGGAAAGCCGTCGGAGACATCTTTAGGGTTACAGGTAATGGCAGAGATGTAAAAGAGCCTCGTCGATTCCTGGGATGATCACTGGGGTCACCTTTGGACTAACAGCAATTGTCGCCACTGCTGCTGTTGCAGGAGCAGCCCGTGGGAATCTATTAACACGGGACATGTACAAAAATGGCAAGTGGACTCCCAACAACTATGGGCTACGCAGGCCAAAAGAGATGGATATTTTCAAACAGAAAATAGAAGGAAAAGTGGCTGAACTACAACAAAACATTTAGTGGCCAAGAGACCAAATCAGGGACTGGCAACATCAGTTCATGCTAAAATGGAATTGAAATCTTGCTGATTTCTGAGTAGCACCTTATCCATTTAATGTAACTTCACATGAATGGGCTTTAATCAAACATCATTTGCAGGGATTTAAGGGTAATTTTTTCTTTAGATGTGATTCAACTAAAAAGGGAAATTTGCAATACCTTTAGAGATGGGTTAGACTCATCTGCTCACTCGAATGCGAGTAACTGACTGGCAGATAGTTCGGAGCAGCAGTTCTCAACCTGTGGGTCAGGACCCCCTTTGGGAGTTGAACAACCCTCTCAGAGGGGTCGCCTGATTCATAACAGTAGCAAAATGACAGTTATAATGTGATTAAATGACTGGTAGATAGTTTACAGCAGCAGTTTTCAACCTGTGGGTCACGACCCCTTTGGGAGTTGAGAAACCCTTTCACAGGGGTGGCCTGATTCATAACAGTAGCAAAATGATAGTAATGAAGTAGCAACAAAAATAATTTTATGGTGGACGGGGTCACTACAACATGAGGAACTGTATTAAAGGGCTGCATGCAGCATTGGGAAGGTTGAGAACCACTGGGTTAGAGGAACTTGACTCACGTGCCTGGGTTCAGAGCATTTTTGCAGTGTGTAGGTTCTGTAGCCCATACACACTCACTGGACCACGCTGAGGCAGGACAGCTATAGGTTTTTCATCACCCACGTCCAGCAGCAAGCAGTTACAGAAGATGAGAACTCCGGCCATATTCTCTATTATCAAAAGGCAGGAATAATGGATCCCAGCCATTTTGGGCATCTCCTTCCCATGTTTCTTCCTAAAAAATTCTCTCCACCCCCAACCCCCAATGAACCTCCCATGCATCTCAGAGTTTACATCTTCCCCACCTCATTCAAAATTGCCAATCAGGAGACCATACTGTTGCTCACCAACTGGCTTCTCCGCCTTGCCTTTCCATTCTCCCTTTGCTCTCTCTTTCTCCACCCTGGTTTTTCCATATTCCCTCCCTCCTGGAGAAGCCTGGCAGGTCGAGGTTCCCAATAAAACCCGTCCATTGATAGTTGCGCTTATGTATCTCACCTGCCACGCCAGACTGATACAAACTCCCGGAGCCAGGAGGAGGGTCACCTAAGTAGAGAATGTGCCCCAAATCACCACAGGGCCACTGGGGCTCTGAAGCCAACAAGACAGATTTCTGGGAGGTCTTTCTGAGGAGTGCTAACCCCTCATGCTCCTGCAACAGAGGGCGGTGAAAGTCAACGCTTGCTTCCCCTGAGGGCTGTCCTTGTGTCTTTAGATACCGACAAGTGAATCCCTACTTACAGCAACCTTATTTACAGCAGAGCCCAACACTACCTGGTTCTGCAAAGTACCCCTTTATTCTGTTTCAACAAGCGCATCATGGTCTAGGGAGGGGTTCTACATGAACACTGCAGTTTTGTAGCAGTGCCACGCTGTGCAATGGTATCCATAGATTGTGATAATACACGGTGGGAAACTGAGGACGTGGAAGAATGTGTAAATGGCCTCGTCTCTACTCTCCTGACTACGGTGCTTGGAAAATCAGCACTGGTGTTCGGAGGAAGACCGCCACAAGTCTCTAGACCAGCGGTTCTCAACCTGTGGGTCGAGACCCCTTTGGGGATCGAATGACCATTTCACAGAGTTCACCCGATTCATAACAGTAGCAAAATTATAGTTATGAAGTAGCAGCAAAAATAATTTTATGGTTGGGGGTCTCTACAACACGAGGAACTGTTATTAAAGGGTCACGGCATTAGGAAGGCTGAGAACCACTGTTCTAGACCATTGATAAGCACCAGATACACGTATTTTGCCAGAAAACAGGTTCTTCTTTTATATCTTCTATAAAATGATAAGTTGTCTGCCACAGACGCCTGGCTTCTCACACACACTCTTAAAAGGATGCTTATGTCTAAGAGTATCTGCTATCTTTGTCTACCATTTTTAAGGAGCAATTAACACCATTTGTTTACTCGCCTACCAGACACTTTCTTTGAAGTTTCCCCTAGATGGCTCTGGATATCCAAGTTTAGCACATTGCCCATTTTATTATACCCACTAACAAGAGGCTTGCAAGCCACATTACTATAAAAAACTTATTGTTGCTGAATAAACTCGCTCAGCTCAGCTTGTCTCCTGGGATGAGAGCCCTGTGTCCTGTCTGCCTGCTTTATTTTTCTTAATTGCACACGCTGCTCCTAAGGACCCATTTGACTGTGGGGCCGGATCGCAAAGTACACACAGTCAAATGCCTTTGTATTGTCAATGAAATGTAGGTAAACATCTTTCTCATATTCTCTGCTTTCAGCCATGTTCCCTCTAATGTTAACAGTGATGTCTATTTCATATCTATAAGCACATCTATGTGATCCTGTGGGCAAAATATAGAATTGATGCAGAAAGTATCAAAAGAAGATAGAAGGGGCTCTGTATCCAGGAACGCTAGCAGTTCTTAGTACCTGACCCAGTTTCTTTCAAGATGTCTACTGTCCATGAAGTTTTGTGCAAGCTCTGTATGGAGGGTGATCACTCTGCACTTGCAAGAACATACAGGTTAGTCAAGGCCTACACCAACTTCAATGCTTACTGGGACACTTTTAACACTGAAACAGCCTTCAAGATCAAAGTGTTAAGTAGTTTAGCTTAGGGACTGGGGCATCCATTATGCATGCTCAGAGGTTCAGGTTTCCGGCCAGGAAGAGGAGGTACACTTGGGTGGGCGCTGTACCTGGATTGGCCCACGTAGGCCAGGTAAATTCATTTCAGCTAATGGGGTCGACTAGGGTCATTCACCACACCTCCCCTCAGAAAATTGAAAACGCAGGAGCCCAGAGCCAACCGCATGACTTTCCCACGAGCTTCTAAGGAGGCTGCACGGGGTTGAGGGGCCCTGCAGGTGCCTGTGTAAACCTGAGGCTTCTTCTGACTCCCATAAAACTCACTTGGATCACAAACCAGGCTTTGGCGTGAATTCTTTCTTGTGCAGAGCCAAGGATTGAGGTATATCTCTCTCCCAAGAGATCTAACAAAAGGTGTAGATGAAGTCACACTCACCAACCACAGCAATAAACAGAGACAAGATATTGCCTCTGCATACCACAGAAGGGCCAAAAAAGGAACTTACATCAGCACTGAAGTCTGATCTGGCCAATGGGAGATTCTGATTTCTGGGCCTATTGAAAGCAGCTGCTCAATATGATGCTTCCATGAAGGGGCTGTGAACCTCATCAAAATAATCTATCTGCTCAAGGACCAACCAGGGGCTGCAAGGAACCAACAGAGTCAGTCTAGAAGGAAATGCACAAAACTAACTTGGAGAAGGGCACTGTCTCAGACCCACCCGATGGCTTCTGCAACGACAGCTGCCCTTGCTAAGGGTGGGAGCGCAGAGGCTGGCTCTCTCACTGATGGACTACGGTTCCCAGGAGCTCTGTGACGTTGGGGTGAATAGCAGAGGCACTGATGCTCCCAAGCGGAGCCCCGTTATGACCGAACAGGGTGTGTGCACCTCCAGAAAGTATGTGAAACGTGCAAGAGCTGCAGTCCTTATGACACACTGGAGAGCGCTGAGAAGGAAGTGACGTGTATCCAGAACAAGCCCCTGTATTTGCTGACTGACTACAATGAAGGGCAAGGGAACCGGTGATAAGGTCCTGCTTAGGATCATGGTCTCCGGCAGTGAAGCAGACATGCGGAAAATCAGGTCTGAATTCAAGAGGCAGCATGTCACTGTATTACCACGCCCAACAAGAGACCAACGATGACTGACGGAAAGCAGTGCTGTACCTCTGCGGTGCGAAAGACTGACGTCTGAGCTGGCCGCAGCGCCCAGAGATGGTGCCCACCCTGCTTCAAGTTAATAGTCCTAGGAAATCCACTGGCAACTAACAGCCCCAGCACCTGTCTCTCTGAGGATGCTGTCAACATTGCCCACGTCCCCTCATATTTTAGTGGCTTTTGTAATACCTGGCTTTCATGGCTACTCTCTCCCTTTTAACCAAAAAAATGAACAATCCAAGGAGTTGGAAGTGAATCCTATGATGTGAAATACTTGGCCTATTGTGTACTGTGTCATAAATAAACTTCATTTTTATATTAGGGGGGGGGGATGGAAGGAATACTGTTACTGTACCAAAGGGAAATGATCAACAATCAACTATTTCAATTGTATATGATCAAGAAACAATGGAATTGAAGGAAGAAGTCCAAGCAACACTGAAGGTAGGGGTGAAAAACAAGACTCAAAGAATTGAAGGAATGTCGATTAAAATCTTTAAACAAACTGATGCAGCTCTGGAGAAGTCAGTCATCCATGGTCAAGAAATTTGGAAGATAACTAACCAACCAACCAACTGTAAGACAATCATACTTGTGCCTGTGTCAAAGAAAGGCGATTCAATAAAATGTGGAGATCATTTAACAATATTATTAGCATCACTTACAAGTAAAATTTTGCTGAGGAAAATTTATAAATGGTTATAGCAGTACATTAACAGCGAGCTGCCAAAAAGGCAAGCTAGATTCACAAGAGGACAGGTATAAAGGCTATCATATCGATCTCAGCTGAAAGAGACTACTCCAGATGTTTACTTCTTGTCTACTGAATAGAAAAAAAAAGAAGGCATTGACTACATAGATTACAACCAAATGCAGGTAATATTAAAATTACTGGGAATTCCGGAGCACTTAATTATTCTCACACAAGCCTGTAACGTTGGCCAAGAAGTAGTTATTCGAACAGAACAAGGAGCTACTACCTGGTTTACTATTGGGAAAAAGAGCTCCCAAGGAAAGAGAAATGGAGGGGTGTGTGTCTAATTTGATGGCTTAAACTTGGCCTAAAATGGGAAACTGGAGAAGTTGAAGAAGATGATCTTGGCCGATAAATCCCTGGCTACTAGAACAAACTGGGACAGCAGAACAGCATTGCACTGGGCATGCTCTGCAGGATGTACCAAATTGTTGAATTCTTGCTGCAACTTGGAGTGCCAGTAAATGATAAATATGTTGCAGGTTGGTCTATTCCTATTGATGTTTCTGCTGACCAGAACAAGACTGAGGTACTCAAGTGAATGCTGTCAATCATTCAAAAATGGCTGCACTCACCTGCATTCCACTGCTTCCAAAAATAGGCATGAAATTGCTGTTATCTGTGGGACACTGAGGACCAGGAAGAGCATGTATTCAGACAAATTCTCTGTGGTTATGATTAAAGAAGCCTGGGAGGTCTTCACATTTGTGAGTTGGTGGTAAATCCCAGTCATTCTCTTAATTAGAAAATATCCTCCCATAAGAGTGCTATCTTAGATCCGTTATCAGGCATCAAAGAACAAAAAATCATGTCACTGTGTGCTCACCTCCCTGATAAGATTGCTGAAGAAAAATGGGTACATAAGCAAATGTGGTGAAGAAAGCTGATGGTGCCTGGCTATCAAAAGATATAGCATCTGGGGTCTTAAAGCCTTGAAGGTAAACAAGCAGCCATCTAGCTCAGAAGCAACAAAGCCCACATGGAAGAAGCACACCAGCCTGTGTGATCACAAGGTGTTGAAGGTATCAGGCATCATCAAAATAAAGAATCTTATCATAGTGAATGATGGGGGAGTGTGGAGTGGAGACCCATTTGTAAGCCACTGGACATCCACTTACAGAAGGGTCTCGGGGAGGAGACAGCCAGTCAGGGTGCAATGTAGCAACGATGAAACATACAACTTTCCTCTAGTTCCATGCTCCCCCCTCCCCCCCCCACACACTATTATGATCCCAATTTTACCAAACAAATCTGGCTGGACCAGAGGATGTACACTGGTATAGATAGGAACTGGAAACACAGGGAATCCAAGTTGGATGATCCCTTCAGGACCAGTGGTGTGAGTGGTGATACCAGAAGGGTGGAGGGAGGGTGGGTTGGAAAGGGAAAACTGATTACAAGGATCTACATATAACCTCCTCCCTGGGGGATGGACAACAGAAAAGTGGGTAAAGGGAGACTTCGGACAGTGCAAGATATGATAAAATAATAATTTATAAATTACCAACGGTTCATGAGGGAGGGGGAAGTGGGAAGGAAAGGGAAAAATGAGGAACTGATGCCAAGGGTTTAGGTGGAGAGTAAATGTTTTGAGAATGATGAAGGCAATGAATGTATAAATGTGCTTACACAATGGATGTATGTATGGATTGTGATAAGAGTTGTATGAGGCACTAATAAAGAGATTAAAAATTAATTTTAAAAAAGGATTCATTTGACATCGGCAATGATTTAAAAAATTTTTAAAGAGTTCTACCTTACTATTAATTCTTACAAGCACATGGCTAGTTACTATACAGCCCAGGCTTTTATCTATAGGAGCAGACATGCTTCTTTGGTTCTGTGTTCAAGGAGTAGTCAACTCCCCTCTCCCTGCCCCCATGCTAGTGTCAGCTTTCTCCCACAATGAACTCAGGGACCGCTAAGGTTAAGATACTACCCACCTTGTTACATATGTAACATGTCCTGAAAATACAAAAGCCTAGAAAAGAATATGGTAGCTTACTTTCTCTCTCCCTGTCAGCTATGGCATCATGGAGGAGGTGAGCACCCCAAAACTTTTCTGTCTTTTTATTTATTCCCTTCAATTACATAATAATCATCCCTTAGGACCCATCCAATTGGCATCTTGGATTAGGGATTAAGAAGATCTCCTGGGTCTAGACAGACATGTACATGCAAATATATATATGAGGATGGGGAAATAGATCTATGTGTCTATATTGATAGGTTTAGTATTAAGGTGGCGGAAGGACCTTGGGCCTCTACTCAAGCACTCCCTCAATGCATGAATACTTTCTCTTATTAAATTGGCACTCTACGATGCTCACCCTCACGACACAACTGCTGAAACCAAAGTGGGTGAACAAGTAAATGTAGTGAAGAAAGCTGATGGTGCTCGGCTACCAAAAGATATAGCGTCTGGGGTCTTAAAGGGTTGAAGATAAACAAGCGGCTATCTAGCTCAGAAGCAACAAAGCCCACATGGAAGAACACACCAGCCTGTGTGATTGCGTGTTCCCAAAGAGATCCCCCATGATACGATCGCTGAGGACAAACGGGTGCATAAGCAAATGTGGCAAAGAAAGCTGATGGTGCCCAGCTTTCGAAAGAGATAGTGTCTGGGGTCTTAAAGGCTTGAAGATGAACAAGCGGCCATCTAGCTCAGAAGCAATAAAGCCCACATGGAAGAAGCACACCAGCCTGTGCGATCACAAGGTGCCAAAGGGACCAGGTATAAGGCATCATGCAAAAAAAAAATATATATATATATATGTGTGTGTGTGTGTGTGTGTGTGTATATACACACACACACCATGGTGAATGAAGGGGGAAGTACAGAGTGGAGACCCAAGGCCCATTTGTCAGCCACTGGAGATCCCCTCAAAGAGGGGTTTAGGAGAGGAGACGGGTCAGTCAGGGTGCGATGTAGTACCGATGAAGAACACAGCTTTCCCCCAGATCCTGGATGCTTCCTCCCCCCAACAACCATGATCCGAATTCTACCTTGCAAGACTGGATAGGGCAGAGGTTGTACACTGGTGCATATGGGAGCTGGAGGTACAGGTAATCCAGGGTGGATGATACCTTCAGGACCAGGGGTGTGAGGGGCGATTCTGGGAGAGTAGAGGGTGAGTGGGTTGAAAAAGGAGAACTGATTACAAAGATCCACATGTGACCTCCTCCCTGGGAGACGGACAGCAGAGAAGGGGGGGAAGGGAGACTTTGGATAGGGCATGATATGACAAAATAACAATCTATAAATTATCAAGGGCTCATGAGGGAGGGGAGAGCGGGGAGGGAGGGGGAAAAAAGATGATCTGATGCAAAGGGCTTAAGTGGAGAGCAAATGCTTTGAAAATGATTAGGGCAAAGAATGTATGGATGTGCTTTATACAATTGATGTATGTATAAGTATGGATTGTGATAAGAGTTGTATGAGCCCCTAATAAAATGTTAAAAAAAAAAAAAAAGATCTCCTGGAGAATTTAACCCAGTACACATGGTTGTGTAACCTCATTGGACAGTAGCACAAATCAGGCAATTATTTTGAAATGACAGTCCAGTTTTGAAGGATTATTAAATATCTAGATAAAATAACGGGGCAAGGTGAAAGTAAATTGAAAGCTTACTGTATTACTCTCATCTATCAACTGAAAAAATAGAATGTACCAGTAACAAGCAAAAAGATGCAAGACTTCCTACAAGTAGTGAAAAAGTATAATCCATGGTTCCCAGAGGAAGGAACTTCTGGTCTAGGTACTTGGGAGAAACGTTGCTATAAATTTAAAGGAAGCACACAGAGAAGGGAAAAGTATCCCCCTGCAAACCTGGGATTTGTAGGCACAAGTTAAGAGGATCTCAGAGTCTCTGCAGACAGAGCAAGACAACAAAGAGGAGCATCAAGATAGCGGAAAGTCTGAGATGAGCTATCTAACTTACAAAAACAGGCAAAAGGCATTTTTTCAAAATCATTTTACTGGGAACTCATACAAATCTTATCACAATCCATATATACATACATCCATTGTGTCAAGCACATTTGTACATTTGTTGCCATCATCATTCTCAAAACATATGCTTTCTGCTTGAGCCCTTGGGATCAGCTCCTCATTTCCCCCTGCCTCTCGACTACCCCCTCTCTCATGAACCCTTGATCATTTATAAATTATTATTTTGCCATATCTTACCCACTCTCTTCACCAACTTTTCTGCTGTCCATCCCCCAGGGAGGAGGTTATATGTAGATCCTTTTAATGGGTTCCCCCTATCCACCCCACCCTTCCGGTATTGCCACTTTCACAACTGGTCCTGAAGGATTCATCTTTCCCAGATTCCCTGTGTTTCCAGTTCCTATCTGTACCAGTGTACATCCTCTGGACTAGCCAAATTTGTAAGGTAGAATTGGAAACATGATAGTTGGGGGTGGGGGGTGGAGAGGAAGCATTTAGGAAATAGAGGAAATTGCTACACTGCACCCTGACTGGCTTGTCTCCTCCACAAAACGCTTCTGTAAGGGGATGTCCAGTTGCCTAAAGATGGATCTTAGGTCCCCAATCTGCACTCCCTCTCATTCATAATGATTTGATTCTTTTGTTCTTTGATGCCTGATCCCTTCGACACCTTGTGATCACACAAGCTGGTGTGTTTCTTCCATTTGGGCTTTGTTACTTCTGGGCTAGATGGCCACTTGTTTACCTTCAAGTCTTTAGTACCCCAGACACTAAATTTTTTGATAGTCGGGTACCATCAGCTTTCTTCACCACTTTTGCTTATGCACCCATTTGTCTTCAAGGATCATGTTGGGAAGGTGAGTACACATTGATATGACCTTTTGTTCTTTGATGTGTGATACCTGATCCCTTCAACACCTCATGATCACACAGACTGGTGTGCTTCTTCTACTTGGGCTTTGTTGCTTCTGAGTTAGATGGCCGCTTGTTTACCTTCAAGCCTCTAAGACCCCAGACGTTATATCTTTTGATAGCTGGGCATCATAAGCTTTCTTCACCACATTGGCTTATGCACCCTCTTTGTCTTCAGCGATCATGTCAGGAAGGTGAGCACCATGGAATGCCAGTTTAATAGAACAAATTATTCTTGCTTTGAGGGAGCACAGAAAAGGCATTTCAAATGAATATGAAATAGTTTAAATGATTTTAAAAGAAACTGAAAAAAACTAAGTCCAATTCAGAAGAAAGCCCCCTGGCCAATGCCTTTCCCCCCTACCCCCTGAAGAATGCAGCAGAGAGGCCTGGGGACCATTCTCCATCAGACAAATTACGATATCAGAGTTGAAGGTCTGAAGTAGCTAAAACACAAGTTGGCGGGAACATGAAAGAGGGATCGCTATGGATCAGTTATTAGGGGAAGGGAATTTTATTACTATGGAAGCACAACTGCCAATGAACAGGCATTCTTGGAGACTAGTGAGGCTTGTCTTTGGGCCTGGGAAAAAATACTGGCATTAGAGGGAAAACAGCCCAGTTATACTGCTACAGGTTAATGCAATGATGAATGCTATACAGATTTTGTGTCCCAATTGCAGGGTGCTGTGCGTTAGAGCAAACCAGCCTCTAACAATCATGGGGTTCATAGGCACAACTGTTCAGCGATAATGTATAAAGATTATAGCAAAGTCATAAAAGATAGGATAGGAGAGAGAGCAAAATAAAGGAGTCACACACATTTCATGGTAGCATGCTCACCTCCAGGGTGGACTTGGTCTCAGTAGTCAGGTCCACCCAGAGAGAGAGAGGAGGAGAGAATATATTTCCAATCACAGCTTATATATACTTAGGGGGTGAGCAAGCCATCCTGATTACAGGTAACCACATACGTAACAGGAAGGGGCTGTCCAATAGGCATATGCATGACTGGAAGGTGATGAGCTAAGGGTGTACATGCAATAGGAAGTGAAAGGGCTAGTGGTACACTTGTGACAAGATGGGCAGATCCTAGATTCAAGATGGCAACCTAACCTTGGTCCTCCTTGAGCATGACCTTGTTCATCCTCCTTCAGGGATGCAATACACTATCCTTATCAGCAGGGAGTGGGTCCCACCTACAGTGGGACAGACAACAGTGTCTGATTGCTCTAGATGTCTGATACCCTCAGGGAGAATATCTCTAAGCAGCTGACTACCCATCATGCACTCGCAAGCAGGGTGACAACCTGAGGAGAAACCTTTCTGTATCCCACAGCTGTGCAAAAATAATGTGAGTGATATGGGTTCACAGTGGATATTCTAATACACAAAATAGCTTATAAATACGCATATTTGGATTGCTTAAAACAGGGCATGATGGTGTCCAAGATGGAGTCAAGATGGCATCCAGGTAGAATCACCCGCCTGGTGCTCCTGTTGTTAGACCAGAAAATTAAGAGGTCAGGAGGCCAATACTGGGGGACTGGGTGCTAGAAATAGATTCAGTGTACTAGGGTCTGGTTCAGAGCACCCCCTGTGATTTTCACTCATTAAGCAACTTGAGAACCCACTGAAATGCGTCTGCCCATGGGCTCCGCTAATCCCTTGCCCGTTCCAGAAGGGAGGGCAGGATATGCCATCCCCTCCTACACTCAAAGTATGAGACCTGCAGTGAGCACTACTTTTCCCAGGCTGCTGTCTATTAGTGGTCATAGCCCTGGCTCACGGAGAGAGCCACAAGACCTCACACAGGAAGGATTCCCCTCTCTGCTATCTGCCCTGCTCCTACAGTCCAGGAACAGAGTGACTACATTGGCCACCCCTTTCCCCCCTCTCCCTAGCTCCATGCCTCCCAGCATGGGTAATGACAGATAATTAGATAATAATTTGCAGCAACTGAAAAGCCACTGGGATATTGACCTTTGACAGAACGCAGTTCCCCAGAGCACAACCAGCAATGCAACACAAGACAGTGATGGGCGTGACGCAGGAGTGCAGCCTCCTGTGCTGTCAAGAGGAGATTTCAGTTCCAGTCAGCCCCAAACCACTCCACTAATCTGGTTCCCCTTCCCTGGGGGACAGTGCGGCACAGCCCTGATACTAGGGCCCCCCACAAGTCCATTATAAAGAGGGGGGTAAAAAAGCACTTTCAATTCTAGGCTGTTGTCCTTTCTGTAACTTGGAAGGTAAATCACCAGAACTCTGTCCTTTGGCATAATATTAACATAACAACATAGGCAGATCTCTAATCTTCAGATGATAAAAGAAATCACATATTCAACAATCATAATAGGTGACTTTAATACTCCACTATCAGAGAAAGATAGATCATTGGGAAAGAAATTCAGCAAGGAGGCTACAGAGCTAAACATTATAATTAGGCTACTGTGCCTGATAGACATTTATAGTTTTCCATCCAAATGCAAAAAAATTCATATTCTTTTCAAGTGCACATGGTTCATTTTCTAAATACACCACACACTGGGACACAAGTCAAGTCTACACAAATTCAAACTCTAGAGATTACTCAGACATCTCTCTCAAACCATGACTCCATAAGGCTGGAGATCAATAAAAGGATGACCAGAAAAACAAAGGCAAACTATTGAAGGATGAATAATGATCTTCTACAATACGAATGAGTACTGGCCCAGATTAGAGAGGAAATTGGGAAGCTTCTAGAAACTAATGAGAATGAGAATACAACATACCAAAACCCATGGGATACAGAAAAAGTAGTTATCAGAGGAAGTTTGATAGCAATTAATGCATATATGAAAAATAAGAGAGATTTATGACTGATATGCTATCACAAAACCTCCAGCAATTAGAACAGAGTTGAAAGAACCCACCCATAGCAGAAAAGAAATAATAAGAATCAGGGCAGAGTGAAAACGGTGGGAAGACAAGAGAACAATGCAAAAAAAATCAATGCAGCAATAGCTGGTTCTGTGAAAGGATCAACAGAGTCAACAGATGCTGAGAAGCCTAATCAAGGAAAGGAATGAGGAAACATCAATAGCCAGGAGGAGGGATGAAAGAGAGGAAATCACAACGGGCCCCATCAAGATTAAGAGCATAATCATAAGTACTATGAAAGTCTAATGAATTCAACAATGTGGAAGACATGGAAAAATACTTGGAAAATTACCAAAGTAATCTCCACAAATGGAAGATATCCCATGTTCATGGATCAGAAGACTCAATAGAGTAAAGATGTCAATTTTACCCAAGGCACTATGTAAGTTTAATGCTATCCTGATTCAAATACCAATAACCTTTTTCAAAGAACTAGAAGAACTGACCACCAATTTCATATGGAGAGGGAATAAGCCCAGAAATATCAGTGAACTCCTCAAGAAGAAGGATAAAGTCAGAGGCCAGGCTTTACCTGACTTTTAACACCTACTACACAGCCACAGTGGTCAAAACCGTGTGGTACTGGAATAATGACAGATATTCAGACAAATGGAAAAGAACAGAAAGCCCAGAAATAAAACCATCAGCATACAGACAACTGATCTTTGACAAGGGCCCCAAAAGTATCAAGTGGGAGTGGATGCCCTCTTTAACAGGTGGTGCTGGAAACAATGGATATCCACCTGCAGAAAAATGAAACAAGACCCTTACCTCATCCCATGCACAAGAACAAACTCAAGGTGGCTCACAGACCTAGAAGTAAAACCCCAAACTATCAGGCCCATCAACGTAGGAATAGGGAAAAACTGAAGAACCCTGGCTCATAGACGAACTGCAACAGGGAGGGATACAAATCTGAACTCACAAAGTGGGAAATACTAAGGATAAAACACTTGTGTTGGTCAAAAGACTTCACCAAAAGAGTGACATGAGAAGTCAATGACTAGGCGAGGATTTTTAGCAATGACACAACTGATAAAGGGCTCATTACTAAAATCTCAATAAGCCCTAAAAATTAATAAAAATAAATTTAACATATCTATAATACTCTCCTAGTATACAAAATAAGAAAACAGTTAACCCCCTGAGGAAGTGGGGAAAAGACCTGAAAAGAAGTTTCACTAGGGAGGAGACCCAAATGGCCAATAAACATGTGAGAAAATGCTCCCCATCATTAGCCATCAGAGAAATGCAAATCAAACAACCATGAGATTCCACCTAACACCCTTGAGGATAGCCCAAATCAGAAAATCAGTGAATGACAAATGTTGGAGGGGATGTGGTGAGACAGGAACACTCCTCCACTGCTGGTGGTTGTATAGATACATACAGCCTCCGTGGAAAGTGACGTGGCGATATGTAAAGCAAATGGAAATTGAACTATCTTATGACCCAGCTTTCCCTCTACCAGGCATATCCACAGAAAAGGTAAGAAACAAGCCACGGCCAGTCTTCTGCGCCCTAATGTTTATTGCAGCGCAATTTACAATCACAAAGAATTGGAAACAACTGAAATTTCCATATAGAGATGAGTGGATTAGAAAGCTCCGGCACAGACACACAATGGAGCACTACGCAGCACTAAAGGCACTGATGATCACCTGAAGCAGGAAGTCTCATGGGAGGAGTTGGAGGAAATGATGCTAAGCAAAGTTAGCCAATTACAAAAGGACAAGTTCAACATGAGTCCACTGGGATAGAAGAAAAGCCACTTATCTCACACTATGGGTTTAAGTACAGGCAGTTGGTGGGGGATAGGTGAAACCCAAGGATGTACATATCATTCCACCACAAATAAGGGGAAGTACGGGGAGAGTATTGGTTATGTCTCCACAGGCTTGAGCGTGTGCATAGAGACCCTACCCCGGCGCACCAAACCTCGAGGGTAATGTAACCACACGAATCAACACATAAACAGAGTAGGCTACAGGGCTGGCCCCAATCAGAGCCAAACTGACCCCCTCCCTCAAAGTATGTGCTACAGAGGACTACACTAAACCTCCAGGCGGGGAGAGGAGCCGGCCTGCCACAACCACACAGAAGCAAACCAAGGAGGAAAACAAGGGAGTGAGGTTCGAGACCCCATATGAGCACACCAAGCCTTGAGGACGACATCCCTGCACAGAGCTACTGAGGCACAGAGAGGACTATAGGGCCAGCAACAGCTCCAGACACGAGGTCCCCTCACTAGAGCATACTGAGATAAAGGACAATACTGGGGACACACGCCAGGGAGGGAGTCCAGTCTGAACCCACCCACAGTGAGGCAAACCAGGAAGGGAACATAACAGATCAGCAACAGGAGCAAAGCCAAGCCACAAAGCTCCTGAGGAGCCCCCAAATAGACTTCAGGCTAGGAGGGGCAGTTCCCAGAAACCACACCCCCCAAAAAACAATGAGGAGATAGTCATAAAGGTCAGCAGACAAACCTGGAATTCTCTATGTTTGGGAGGGGGCGGGGGGAAATTGCTAGTTATTATCATTTTTTTAGATACATATATTTTTTCTTTTTTTGATCTTTTTTTTCAATCTTTTATTTTCTTTTTGTATTGCCTACATTATTGTTGGTTTGCCTACCAATATAAGATAGACATGGAGAATCTGAAACACGGCGGACGACGTGGACCAGCAACAAACTACCAAAGCGGCAGAGGAGCCTCGGGATCTCGTTAGGCTCAGCCTGGATGAACGCATGTATGGGAAAATGCAAAATGACCGAGAGCTTCAAGGAAGATTGCATGCTTATGATCAGCATTTAAATATGATCCTGGGAGATGAGGAAGAAACTGTGACGACTATAGAAATTGATGAAGCGATGCGTGGAGAGATACATAAGTCAATGAAGTGGAATATGCCAATGCTCTGTGTGCGTGGTGACGGTGTTGTGCTAGTTGCCCCTCCGCTGAAAGTTGGATGAAACCAAGAATCTGTTCAGAGGGAAAAGAGGAGTCTCTTGAATGAGGTATATTCTGAAGAGAAACCTATGTAAACTTTGATACTCAGAAGTAACCAACGATCCATCCTTTCCTGAAATAAGTTGGTTTGATGCTATAAACTAAATAACATTTTAATTTTTATCCCACCCTTCCAATAAATGTAATCACAAAAATGAAAAGAGAGAGAGAGAGAGAGCAAGCCCAAGGAGAAAGCAATGGGACCAGCAATTCTGGAGGGATTTAGGGGGAAGAGGAGGTGGGGAAAGGGAGGGGTGAGCAAACAACAACATAGACAGGGGAACAACTAGGGAATTAAAATCAACAACAAGGAGGACGTAGAGATCCTGGGGGTGTTGGAGCAACAGCAATCTAGCTGGGAGAAATCACTAAAAGGTGGAAGAAGGGCGAGCGTGAGGGTGGGGCAGGAGTTAGGTAAAAAGAAACAGGAAAGATCTAGGAAGAAAAGCTATGAATAGAGGTACAAACACAAGTGCGCACTCATGTAAATATACTGAACGATAAATATAGAGGTATTGGTCTACGTACACATATTTTATAATACATGGAGGAAATGGATAGACTTTGGTCTCTGCTCAAGCCCTCCCTCACCGCAAGAACACTTGGTTCTAACAACTTGACATTCTGTGATGCTCACTCTCCCACCACAATAGCTGAAGACAAAATGGGTACACAAGCAAATGTGGTGAAGAAAGCTAAAGGTGTCCGGTTATCAAAGATAGAGCATCTGGGTCTTAAAAGCTTGAAGTTAGACAAGCGGCCATCTAGCAGGGAAGTAATAAGTCCACATGGTTCTTCCAGCCTGTGTGATCATGAGGTGTCCATGGAATCAGGTAACAGCATCAGAAGACCCAAAACAAACAAGAGAATGAGGGGCTTCGGAGCAGAGACCAAAAACCCATCTGTAAACAATGGGACATATCCTCACGGAAGGGTCACAAGGAAGGGATGAGTCAACCAGGACATTATAGCACGAATAAAACACACAATATTCCTGATTCCGTGAGGCTTCCTCACCTACCACTATCAAAACCCCAATCCTGCTTTCACTGCAGGCTAGACCAGAGCATGTACACTGGTACAGGTAAGAGTTCAGGCTACACAGAATCCAGGTCAGATAAACTCCTCAGGTACAGAAATGGGAGTAGTGATACCAGGTGACTAGTGGGGAGGTGGGGAGAGAAAGGGGGAAGAAGCCATGGGGGAAGGGAGAAAGCAGTTGGTATAAAATATGAAAATAGTAACAATTTATAATTTATCAAGGGGTCATGAGGTGAGGAAGGGAAAAGGAGAAAAAAAAAGAGGCGCTGATACCAAAGTCTCAAAAAGAAAGTAAATGTTTAGAAAATAATAGTGGCAACATATGCACAAGTATGCTTGATACAATTGATGTATGGATTGTTATAAGAGCTGTAGGAGTCCCCAATAAAATGATCTTAAAAACGAACAAACACACAAACAAAACAGGGCATGCTTTTAGACTATCTTAAATATTACAGAGGGGTGGGATCTGAGATGCACAGTGCAGATCTCGCGGCTGCAATTACACCACACCTAAAGGGAAATGTTTTTGCTGTGGGAAAATCAGTCCTTTTTATAACCAATGCCAGCAGCACGTGCCAATTAGCCTGGCAACCAAAAGTGGCCCGGGCCATTCAACATTGGTTCAAAAGAACCTGGGTTTTGTTCCCACTGCAAAAAGGGGGATCACTGGGCAAGTCAAGGCTGCCCCAAACAGCAGCAAAGGGGTCCTGCTAATAAGTGTTTCCCAGCTGGGAAAGGGGAATGCTTTGAAACCCACCAACGAATCCTGGGAAATGTAGTTCCTTTCCAGCCCAGTACACAACACATTCAGAATCAATCAGGCCTGTGGCCTCAGTCCCAGTCCCAGAGGGGGCTCCTCAATTAACTAGTCAAAAAGACAGCTTGGACAAAATGGAGAACCAGAAATTATTAAAACTGGTTATCGGGGGGGGGGGGGGTCCTTTGCCTAAAGGAACAATAGGGCTTTTATTAGGAAGGTCCGACCTAAATTCTCAAGGGGTTCAGATTGTTACTGGGGTTATCGATTCAGGATTATGAAGGGGGAAATTAAGACAGGTAGTTAAATCTGAAGTACCGTACGGTATAAAAAAGGGAGAAAGCATCAGCCAATTACTCTTGCTTCCTTCTGTGTATATATATATATATATATACATATATAAATTGGCAACTCACATTTATTAAGATTCCCACTGATTTCAACAGAGAAGTAATTCTAGGGGAGTTGTCAAGGTTATTGCAGTAGATAAGCTTCCCCCAAAGTCTAATTTATATTAGAATAGTTGACTTGTGTCATTAACAACAATCATTTCTTTAATGTGACAGGCTCACTCTTCATTTCGTCAGAGACTGTCGAATACTTGTCTGGACAGCCATAATGTGCCTGTCAGTCATTCTTTTGAGTAAAGATGGTGTCTCATCTGAAAAGCGGCTAGTTCATCCCTAAACTTCCTTATGTTCTTATTGATAAAACTGACACTCATGAAGAGCCGGAGAAGTCAGGACTATCCATAGGTCATGGGATATTTTGGAATGCTATCATGGACAAATGGAGTTAATACTTGCAGGGAAAAGATTTTCAGGACTTTTAGATTCAGGAGCTGACATTGCAGTTACAAGCCATCAACAATGGCCAAAGGCCTGACCGCTGACCAATGCTAATTTTACCATAGGAAGAACAGGAGAGGTTAACCAGGAGAAAGTACGGCAAAGTGGCCAGATCCTACAATGCACAGGACGTGAAGGACAGTCAGGTTTAATTAAAGCTGTGGTGACTCTTACCCCCAATTAATTCATGGGGGGGGAATCTATTACAGCAGTGGGGAGTCAAGACTGTACATTCTTCCACGGAATTCCTTTAGCACAAAATAAAATGCAGTATATGGCTTATAAAGGAAGTGGCCTTGGAAAGAATAAGGCGATCTGTAGGAGGCGGTCGACTGGTCAAGATGCTTACTGGTTGTGACTAATTAGTCTCCGGTGCCTCTGTTGACCTTGCAGCTAAAAGCATTGCGAGATAACTCAGTTATTTATGACCCCTGTAAGACTCTCTGGAACCCTGCATGTCATTGTGCTTATCTTAGAATATAGTGCTGTTGTTATTCAAGTGTTTAGACAGTGTGCCTAGTTAAGTAATGTTTACATAGCTCAGAGGTTCAGGATGTTTTTTTTTTAATTAGTGTTTTAGTGTTTACTTTGTAATCATTCCCTTGTAAGAAGAGTCTAAAAACCAAGCTTTGAATACACGCGGGACTTCAGTCCATCAGACTGTTGTCCTCCCAATCCCATGCTTTGTACACGTCTCTTTCTTTTTCTTTCATCCGCACGCCTCAATTCAGATGCAGCTTGATGCGAGATAGCTGGTCTATCACCCGCAGAGATCCATCTCCATTTGAGACCGCTCCCCAAAATGACCGCCACGGCCTGGGATATTCACATTTTTCATTGGGACTGCTGTTGTAAAGCCTGCACCTATTAAACTAACTTGGAAGTCGAGTGATCCAATATAGAGAAGAGTGGTCCTTTCACACTGAAAACTGCAGGCTCTACGTGATTTAGTTCAAGAGCAGCTGATAAAGTCATTTAGCAGAGACTCTAAGTGCCTGGAATGTTTGTAATTAGAAAGAAATTAGGCAAATGAGATGCTCATACACCTACCTGAAAGCTATTAATTCTATTATACCGCCTTTGGGAAGCCTCCAGCCAGGCCTTCCCGCACCTAGCAGGATTCCAAGAGATTGGGATCTGTCATCGATTTTAAAGAATTGTTTCTACACTTTCCATTTAGATCCTGCTGATCATGAAAGATTTGCATTCACTATACCTGAAGTAAAACATGAAGCTCTTATTAAGGGATACCATCTAAAAACTTGGCTCAGAAAATGGTGAACAGTGTCGTCCCTCTGTGTCAGTTTTTCATAGGGAAAATGTGAGAGCCAGTCAGAAAGCATTTCTCTGAGACATAAAATTCACTACATGGATATTTTAATAGCCGCGCCTATCAAGGAAATGCTAAAACAAATCTATGTGTACAATAGTAAGGCTACCTCTCAGGCAGGATTAATAATTGCTCCTGATAAAATTTAGACAACCAGGCCTCACACTTGTATGGCCGGATCAATGCCAGGCCGGCTTCTAGCAGCAAGTGACCTTGAATCTCCCCCACCTGTGCGAAGCTGACCAGAACTGGCTGACACAATTAGCAGCAAGTGGTCTTGAATCTCACACACACACCTGCGGAGCTAACCTGTCAGCAGCTTTGCACGTTTTTTCCTCCTTTTACTCACGGCCCATTTTGTTCACGGCCTGTTTGGCTCAGTGCCCGCTTTGTTCTCAACCCTCCACTCTGCACCCAGCACGGCCCCACTTTGTTCTCGCCCCACCACAGCACCCGGCACCTGCCGGGCCCGTTTAGCTCAGTGCCTGCTTTGTTCTTGCCCACCGCTCTGCACCCGGCACAAATACGCCCGGAACCAGGGAGACTCCTTACAGTCCAGAAACCCGGACATACCTGTCCATATATAAGCATCACCCCTGTAGCCTGCAGTGCGACTCCTCCGGCCCAGACACTGTGGACCCTGGACTTCGCCCAGGCTGGGTCTTTCTCCCCAATAAAGCCTGTTTGCTCTAATTCGACTGATTTGGTCTCTAGCGCCTCTCGACTGCCTTACAATACTTACTTAGGAACAGTAGTGGATCGGACTACAGTTGGGTCACAGAAACTTGAAATCAGAAAATCGTTCACTGATTTTCAAAAGCTACTAGGAGATATAAACTGGATAAGACTATTATCGGAAATCCCCATGGAAGAGCTCAAACACTTATTGAACACACTGAAAGGGCACCACAGCGAAACAGTCCTAGAATGCTCACCCTTTTAGCTCGCTGCAAGTTACCCTGTATAAAAGAATACATCAGTCAAGGAAAGATTTACCACACTCTTGCAGACAAAAGGATTCTCCTGGCTCTTTTTCACATGCTTACCTTCCCTACTGCTACTCTATCAAGAGGATAAGCCTCTAGAGCAGGGGTCCTCAAACTACGGCCCGCGGGCCACATGCGGCCCACCAAGGACATGTATCTGGCCCGCCGGGTGTTTTTGCCCCATTTGTTTTTTTATTTCAAAATAAGATGTGTGCATAGGAATTTCTTCAGGTTTTTTTTAAACTATAGTCCAGCCCTCCAATGGGTCTGAGGGACAGTGAACTGGCCCCCTGTTTAAAAAGTTTGAGGACCCCTGATCTAGAGTCATACACCTGGGCAATACAGGCCCAACGGATATTTGGCTTTATTGGGAACAAATAGCACAGTTAATCATTAATGCCGGCATTGCTGTTGACAACTGAGTGGATATAATCCATCGATCAAATTCTGCCTCCTGGAATACAAAAGACTTTTCCCCAGCTTTGTCTCCCTCAAAGATATGCAAAATATTAGAGGCTGTTTGCCAGCACTTGGTGGGAGGTCAGATGCTTAGAGACATCCTCTCTGAAGGCATTAAGCCACTGTCTGGTCCCACCACAGGTGAGGCCCACTCCCTATTGTTATAAATATAAGAAAGACACCCCACTGTGAAGAAAAATGTGCTAAGCACCCACCAACTACCCCTCCCCTCCCCCACCTCCAGCTGGGGACAGGTGAAACTGCTGAACCAAGCACAGGCCACACTAGCAAACACTGGCAAATCGATGATCCTGAAAGTATGTTTCTAGCAATGATTGCAGTTATATCTGTCACTGCTGAGGTATGTGCTAACCAAGCTTATTGGGTTTATTTATGTTCCCCATCCTCCCCTCCTAGAGATTATAGACTGGACCCAAACCAGCCCAGTCATATTTGTGAATGATTCTGTATGGAACCCAGGGCTTTGGAGAAGTGGGATAGCCAGGCACCTGGAGGAAGAAGGCAAGGTTTTTCATTTTACCTTAGGTTTTCAGGTGTTGCCATTGTGCACGGAGGCCAGCCCTAGATGTTTATTCATTAAATCGCATGGCTGGTATTTAACAACACTGGCAAGTTTCTACATGGGGTAGAAGCATCTGCAGAACATAAAAATTCCACCACTGTGGAGGGAAGAAGAGACATGTGAGATCATGAACTAAAGACATTTTGAACCCATCAGACTCAAATAGCTCATATGCCAGGGACGACATGGGAAGATATTAAGAAATGGCACTGTGATAGGTTTATTGTGCCAACTAGGCCTCCGTAGGAATATGTGAGGAGAGTTCGGTTCTCCCTATTCAGAGTTTGGTTCTCCCTATTCAAGGAACCTGAGCAGTGGGACCTATGGAAAATACCTCTTGCCACTAAACCCATAGCAAGATATATATAGCTTATAGGTATCAATCTGTTCGGCTATACCTATACTTGTGCTAGTTTTAGGTTTCTCCCACAATGAGCTCAGGGACCTCTAGGGCTAAGATACTCACCACCTTGTTATGTATGTAATTAATGAGATCTGTATGTCCTGAAAAGAGATAAGCCTGTAAAAGAAGATATTAGCTCTTTCTCTCTCTCCCTCTCAGACCTGACTTCATGGAGGAGGTGAGCACCCCCAAATTTCTTTTTTATTTATTCCCTCCAATTACATAGCCATCCCTTAGGACTCACCCAATAGTGGGCTGGCTCACAGAGTCATGTTACTAGAAGGTGGGGCTAATCCAGATGCCAGGGACCATTCTGAGGCTGTAGCAATGCACAGGCAGCAGCCGAGGGTAAAGATGATTTGAAGATGATTCATCTCCTTCTGTATTATAAAGTATCCACAAATATCCAGGACACTGAGAGCACCACTCCTTTACACTTATCCTATGCTGAGGTGAGAGTTGAAGAAGTGAAACTGCTGGTGGTCCACAAAGCAAGTATTGATCTTGAGAATAAAGAAGAAAATACACCCTTGAAAGTAGCCAAAGGTGGCTTAGACTCAATACTCAAGGGAATGGTGGAAGGTTAAGCAGTTTTGTGATCCCCCACCCACCCACCCTCAGTATTCTGAAAGTCTTACAAATACTGAACATTGTTCTTTCTGAGGTACTTTTTACAAGCTTACAATCTGTTTTCCACATGCATCAAATAATTGTTGGAATTGTTCTACTGTTGTATTGAACCTTAGATAGAACTTTGGTCAATCTTAAGCCAATGATTCTGTGCCTGTTGTGAGTCTTCAAGACCCACTCACGCACCCTCTATCTACCCCTGAGGCACATCACTTCCACCAATGGAAGTGAGCCAGTAATTTGGCCAAATGTTTTCAAGTGGATTCAAGAATGTTGAAGCACATCCTAACCTGTTTTTCAAGCTCACCACGGCCTACGCCAAACTGTTGTTCTCTCTCAATGGGAAGGTTTAATTTATTTTGCCACAGGAGAAATCTTGATATATTTTGGTGGACAGAATTCTGAAGTAGAGGGCATGTCATCCCAATTTTGTATTCATAAACAAGGAAAAATGAAAAAAATCAGGAAAGGTGTGAGGGCTGTATCATTTCACTTTATTCAATCTTATTCAATCCTATTCCTTATTCAATCTGTCTGCTAAACAAATAATCCGAGCAGTTGAACTATATGAAGAACTTAGCATCAGGACGGGAGAAGGCTCATGAACAACCTGGGATGTGCAGATGGCACAACCTTGACTGCTGAGAGTGAACACGACTTCAAGAACTTACTGGTGAAGACCAAAAACTTCAGCCTGGGTTCTCCTCGGTCTAAACAAAACAAAAATTCTCACAGCTGGATCAAGAGAAATCAGAGTAAATGAAAAAAGACTTAAATTGTCAAGGACTTTCCTTTTTACCCTTGCTAAGGATGGAACTAGGAGCCCTGCTGGCGTAGTAGTTCAAGTTAGGTTGCTAACTCCAGCATTGGAAGTTCGAAACCACCAGCTGCTCTGAGGAAAAAAGATGGGGTTTTCCACTCCTGTAAAGAGTGACCATTTCAGACACTCCCAAGGGCAGTTCCAGCCTATAGGGCTGTTATGAATCAGCATCAACTCAATAGCAGTGCATTTATGTTTTTTGTTTTTCTAAGATGAAAGTGATAAACAGATAACAAATGTGGTTGATGATACAGTGAGACTTTATCCATTATCCATTTATCCTTACCCACTACTAGTAGAACTGTAAAATGGTATATCCACTATGGATTATGGTACGATACATCCTCAAAAAAAAAAAACTAGAAACACGAGCGTGAGGACAAAACATTGCTATAAAACCATAACATGATTTGTTAAACAAAAGTATCGAAATGTGATTGTTTCTCAACATATCCTCCACGGAGGTCTACACAATTCCAAAGGCGGCATTTCCACTGCTAACCCTTCTCTGAAGAAATTGGCATGCCTTAAGTGACACCATGTCAAGATGTAGTTTTACATTCTCAAGGAACTCAACCCATGTTCCTTTTCAATGTTCTTTGAGTTTTGGAAACAAAAAGAAGTGGGTGGGATAAGATTACTGCCATGGGGGGTGGGTGGGTGGAATAATGTTTCCCATTGTAATTCTCACAGGATAACCATTGCTACCTTCCAGGAAACAGCAGTGTGTGTGTGGGGGGGAGGGGGGCGGGGCGCGGGGCGGGAAATCCTTGCTGCAACTTTCTGGCCTTTTTCTTACCAATGCTGTTTTCAATTTTCCTAAAACTTCTTTAGAAGCCCCTGTGATTGTACTGTGTCTTCCATAAAATGTATCATGAAATTTGAAATTTAAAAAAAAAGAAATTTGGAATGAACCCTTTGAAATTCCTAAAAAAAAAAAAAAGTCATCATAATCTTCTTCTTTTTAGTTACAAGACAAATATTTTAATGAAAGTTGGTTAGTGGGCATATAATAACCCAAGGAGCTAGACAATTTACATGAGATCATAATATTAATTTGAAATAGAATAGATGCTGAAGTAAATTTTACATATTATCACCATATGATTTACCCTCCTCTTTCAAAGATGCCTTAGCATATTTGCTTCTTCCCTTATATTTTTTGGTACAATTTCATGTCTTTCTTTGGTTAATTCACCAACCCAGCTGGGGTCTAGTTCAAAAACGTTATCCTTACTTAATTTCATCATGTACTATGTAAATTATTTTTCTTTAACAGCATCGTGGCATGTCATGTCTTTCATGCAAAGCTTTGCAATTTCTGTCTTTGCAGCTTGCCTGGCTTTATCAATAGCGCAGCTCCAGGAACCACAGGTAAGACTCCATGGATCAGTCATTTAGAGCTATGCGCCATCCTTCGCACTGTAAGACCCTAACCTAAAACTGCAGCCAACAGGTCTCAGTGCACTGGCGCATGTGTGTGCTCATCCGTGGCCACTTCCCCTGCAAGACGTCTGGTCTGAAGTTGGAAGCTTCTTTTCCCACTGGGTCTGCCCAAGAACAAGCATCTGCCAATGTGCCTGCTGCTGCCATCCAACATGCTGATCAATGTGAAGCCCCGTCTGCTGGAACTTTTGCCACAAAGTTTCGAAGGGAGTAATTTTTAGACTCCAAAGACAGTGCTATCTTTACTAAGGATCCTAATACTGTACGGCTACTTCCACAGGCTTCGGAGTGTATTCCACTTGGAAAACTCTTCCGTTACGTGAGACTGCAGCGTCTGAGAAGTCACACCCAATGCCGATAGAGCTCCCAGGGCTAAAACAACTGGACTGCAAAGGGTTTTGCAGCCACAAGCGCATCATTCTGTTTTTGAGTTGACATGTCTATCTTGAATTTAACTAGGCCAGCAGATTCCTTAGGAAGCTACTTTTTTCCAATGGATTTTTGAAGGCACCCCGAGGGACCTTATCTAGAGCTTTCTACTGACTGCAAAGACATGTTTAAACATATTTTGTTTGGAAAACCCATAGGTCTATGAATGAGTAGCAATACTTTTTGACTGGCTCTTACGGAACTGCCCTAAGTGGGATCCAACTATCACACGTTTAGGTATATACCTAAAAATAATCACATGAATACTCATGGGTGCATCTATATTCCTTGCTACTTGAGTCACAAAAGAAAGTACATGGAAACAATGGATAAACTGATAAGCAAATTGTTTAGCACACAAATGGCCAATGGAATCCTAGGCAAACATGAACAGTATATTATAACATGGACAAATCATGGCTTTTCCCTGCTTCTTGAGTGCGCTACGGCACCACGCTAACGGCACTTTGTGTGGTTCCCATGGTGTTACTCAAGATTCACAGTATTTATTGCACTAAAGATTATAAAACATACTTGAGACCTACAGGTAATCACTTTTTACTAGATAATCACAATTTACTAGAGAAACAACTTAGAGATGATTAGCACCTCATGGAGTTTATAAAAATTCCTCATATAAGTGTACCTGTACCATACAAGAGTCAACTTTATGTCATTCAAAATAAAAATACATCCCCCCACCACATTGGGGTGAACAACGAAGGGAATGCAACAGAGCAAGAAGGGGAGCAAAGCAATGAAATCCCCGAGGAGTCCCAAATCTGACTCATCCGATGAGATCAGAAAACACACATAAAGGTCAACAGACAGACCTGGACCTACTTATAGGCCTTTTTTTTCATGTTTATAGGAAGGATAAGCAACCCTGAGGAGAAAACAACAGGGCTGACAGTTCCAGGAAGACATGAGAAAAGGGAATGTGAGGGAGCAGAGGCAGGGGGGGGCGAGTAGGGGGCGCCCAATAAACCCAGGGTCAAGGGAACAACAAGTGACTTAAAATCAATGAAGATGAGGGTGTAGAATGCCTGGCAGGGCTTGATCAAGTGAAATGTAGCCTAGAGGAATTACTGAGAGACAAATAAAGGTCAAATATGATAGTGGGACAAGAGGAAAGTAAAAGGAAATAGAGGAAAGAACTAGGATGCAAAGGACATTTATAGAGGTATAAAGGCACATAAATATGTAAATATATTCATATAGACATAGATCTATGTACATATATGTTAAATATTACAGTAGTAGACAGACATTGGGCCCCTACTCAAGTACCCTCTCAATGCAAGAACACTTTGTTCTAATAACCTGGCATTTTGTGATGCTCACCTTCCCTGACACGATTGTTGAAGACAAAATGGGTGAATAAACAAGTGTGATGAAGAAAGCTGATGGTGTGCGGCTATCAAGGGATATAGCATCTGGTGTCTTAAAGGCTTGAAGATAAACAAGCAGCCATCTAGCTGGGAAGCAACAAAGTCCTCATGGAAGAAGCACATCAACCTGTGTGATCATGAGGTGCCTATGGGATCAGGTATCATGCATCAGAAGACCCCAAACAAACTATCATATCAATGCAAATAAGTGGAGGGAGGAGTGGAGACCCAAAGCCCATCTGTAGACAATTGAACATTCCCTCACAGAAGGGTCACAAGGCAGGGACAAGCCAGCCAAGGTGCACTATAGCACTGATGAAACATACAACATTTCCTCTCATTCTTTTAATGCCTCTTCCTCCCCTCCCCACTATCATGACCCCAATTCTACCTTACAAATCCAGCTAGACCAGAGCGTGTACACTGGTACAGATAAGAGCTCTCAAGACACAGAATCCAGGGCAGATAAACCCCTCAGGAACAATAATGGGAGTAGTGATATCAAGAGGGGAGGGGAGGGGAGGGAAGAAAGGGGAAACTAATCGCAATGACTGACTTATAACCACCACCAACACCACCAACCCCAGGGGGATGAACAACAGAAACATAGGTGAAGGAAGACAGTGGATAGTATAAGATATGAAAATAATCGTAATTTACAAATTATCAAAGCTTCATGAGGGTTGGAGGGTGAGGGAGGGAGGAAAATAAAATGAGGAGCTGATACCAAGGGCTCAAGTAGAAAGAAAATATTTTAAAAGGATGATGGCAACATATGTACAAATGCGCTTGACACAAGGGATGGATGGGTTGGTATAAGAGCTGTAAGAGCCCTCAATAAAATGATTTAAATAAATAAACAAAACAAAAATTAAAAATATAATAAGAAAAACTTAGAAGGGATAAAATTAGGTAGAGTGGATTGAAATATATGTTTGACTTCTCTGCATGTACCTTGGTATGCAGTGTTTATTTTAGAATCATGTAAACATAGAATTTAAAAACAAAATTAAATGAAATTAAAATGGACCAAGAGCAATCCCTAAAAGTGAAAAGCACAAAGAACTAAATAAGCCTGGGTTTCAAGTTGGAGCCTTAACTGCATTAGAAGCGATTGGGGGCGGGCGGGCTTGTCGTTGTCGTTATCTGCCCGTGTCTACTCTGACTCCTGTGGTGTCATCATAACCAACTTCGGCATGTTCAAGTCCCTCAGGGTGATTGTGCCAATCAATCTGCGAGAGTGCCGCGTTCTCACAGGCACTCTCTTTCACCAAAAGCGATGTTCTCTTCCTGAGACAGATTCCTCCTGAGGCTAAGCCCAAAGCAAGTGAGCTGGGCAATGTTCAGCAGTGAGCCATAAGGGTTTCATTGGCTAATTTTCAGCTGTAGATTTGTCAGGCCTTTCCTATCCATCTGTGTCGGGGTAGAGTCCCACTGAAATCTTCATCATGGGTGGCCTTGCTGGTATTTAAAAAGACGGGTGACATACTTCCTGCCACATATCAGCCACCATACTACAATCTGGGGGGTTGTGGCAGATGATTGGAAGCACAGTAAATTTGGTTTTCAAACCTCTGTGAGCTCTCCTGTTGACCAAAACGACCTCCAGAAGTCTCGACAATTTTCTGTATTCAGAGTTAGTACAAAGAGAAAAATTCCTTTCTCTCAATCCAAAAAAAGGTAGAAAAGAGGCAAAAGGGAACAAAGAGCAAAGAGGCTATAAAAAGAAGTCTGAAAAGACATCAGCACTGTAGGATGGGGAAGGTAGGCTTTCCCAATGGAATGCTCACAGGACAGTCCTTGAAGACTGAGCCAGTGCTTGGTCGAGATGGATAAAAATTCCCCGGAACAACTTTCCTGTACTTTCTCTTTTCAAGATAACTTCCCGTTTTCTTAAATAAGCTCCTATAATAGTCCTGTGTCCTTTGAGAAAATCTACCAAAATTACTTCTTTGAAATCCAGAAAGAAATCAGTCACCATAACTAGCTGAGCTGCCTTCTCTGCCTTGAATTAAAATGGCCCAGCAAGTCCTCTCAAACATCACTGTTCCACAATTGGACATTTTTGAGTCCTGGTAGCACACTGGTTCTCAGTTGGGTTCTGATCCACAAAGTCAGAAGTTCAAAACTGCCAGGTGCTCCGTGGGAGAATGACAGGGCTTTCTACTCCTGTGAAGAGTTACAGTTTCAGAAACGCACCTGAGCAGTTGCACCCTGAGTCGGCATTGACTAGATGGCAATGGGTTGGGTTGGGTTGGCTTGAGGTTTTATCAAGACTAAGGTAGATGTATTACGACAAGAACGTCACTACAGCCATCCAGTGATTGAAGAGATCATGTTTAAATCCATCTTGTTTGGAACAAACCTGAAACCCTAGTAGCAATACTTTTTGATTTACACGCATATGAAACAGAAAAATTATGGCTTTGAAGCAGATCACACCAGTAATCCTACTAAATGATCTAAATAATCAATTAAAATATAGAGATTATTCAATTGAATAAAAATGCAAGATCCAACTACATGTTGCCTACATGTATGAATGCACTTTTACAAAGCAGAACACGTAAATCTATAGAGGATTAATCTATAACAGGATTAATAATTTGGGGGGTTATAACAAGGATGGTTGGCGATGGGGAGCTAATAATCAGTACAAGGAAGAAGAAAATGTTTTAAAATTGATTGTGGTGATGATTGCATAAGTTTTTAATATGTTTAAACTATTAAACTGTATGATATGTGAATTATAAGTCAATAAAATAGTTAAAACTTAGAAAGTAGAACACAAATGTTCAATATAAAAGCAGTAAAAAAATAGACGAAGATAAAAAAATAAAGTTGAGGTGATTACATGCAAGATTAGGTAGGAGCCAGAAACGCAGGGAATCCAGGGCAGATGATCCCTACGGGACCAGTGGTGTGAGTAGCCGTACCGGAGGGTGGAGGGAAGGTGGGGTAAAAAGGGGGAACAGATTATAAGGATCTACACACAACCTCCTCTCTGGGGGACGGACAACAGAAAAGTGGGTGAAGGAAGACGCTGGGCAGTGTAAGACATGACAAAATAATAATTTATAAATTATCAAGGGTTCATGAGGGAGGGGGGGCCAGAGAGGGAGGGGGAAAATGAGGAGCTAATACCAAGGGTTTAAGTGGAGAGCAAATATTTTGAGACGGATGAGGGCAACGAATGTACAAATGTGCTTGAGACAATTGATGTATGTATGGATTGTGATAAAAGTTGTATGAGCCCCCAATAAAATGATTTTTTTTAAAAAAGAAAGAAAGATTAGGTAAAGTAGATATGTCCAGAGGAAAGTCTGTAACCCCAATAATATATATAAAAAAACATTTCATAATAAAACAGTCAGTTCTGGCCCTGTGGGGACAGCACTGGAGACACAGTGTGGGATTGGGCCCGACCTGATCCCACCACACCGAGGCAAAGCACTGGGGGAGTGCAGCGGATCAGCAAGGGAATGGAGCAGCAAGGTCCCCAGGGAATGCTGAAGGCGTACTTTGGGGCCAGGGCGTGGTGCCCCAACAGACTGGACTGGAAAACACTCCTAAAGGCCAACAATCGATCCTTGAACTAACTACAAGTTTTTCATTCTTGTGTTCTGTTTTATTCTTTGTCAGTAGGTTATTGTTGCTGTTGTTTTGTTGTATATTTTTGCTTGGTTTTGCTCTGTCTTGTTTTTGTGCATGTTATCTCCGCAGGTCTGTCTAAATAAGATAGGCTGGATGAACAATCTGGAGGAGAAAACAATGGGACCGACAGTTCCAGGAGGACATGGGAGAGGGGGAGGTGGAGGGAAAGGAAGTGGTGTTAACAAACCCAGGGACAATGGAAAAACAAGTGATCCAAATTGGTGGTGAGGTGGGTGTGGGAGGCCTGGTAGGGTATGATCAAGGGTAATGTAACAAAGAGGTATTGCTGAAACCCAGGTGGGAATGGAGCATGATAGTGGGACAGGAGGAAAGTCATGGGAAATAGAGGAAAGAGCTGGGAGGCAAAGGGCATTTATAGAGGTCTAGATAAAGGCATATATATGCAAATATATCTATATATGAGGATGAGGAAATAGATCTATGCACCTATATTTATAGGTTTATTATTAAGGTAGCAGAAGGACATTGGTCCTCCACTCAAGTACTCCTTCAATGCAAGAATACTTTCTTCTATTAAATTGGCATTCTATGATGCTCACCTTGCCAACACAACCACTGAAGACAAAGTGGGTGAATAAGCAAATGTGGTGAAGAGAGCTGATGGTGCCCAGCTATCAAAAGAGATAGTGTCTGGGGTCTTAAAAGCTTGAGGGTAAACAAGCAGCCATCTAGCTCAGAAGCAACAAAGCCCACATGGAAGAAGCACACCAGCCTATGTGATCACGGGGTATCGAAGGGATCAGTTATCAGGCATTAAAGAACAAAAAATCATATAATTGGGTGCACACCTCCATGACACGATCGCTGAGGACAAATGGGTGCATAAGCAAATGTGGTGAAGAAAGCTGATGGGGTCCGGCTATCACAAGGTATAGCGTCTGGGGTCTTAAAGGCTTGATGGTAAACCAGCGGCCATCTAGCTCAGAAGCAACAAAGCCCACATGGAAGAAGCACACCAGCCTTTGCGATCACGAGGTGTCGAAGGGATCGGGTATAAGGCATCATCAGAACAAAAAAATCTTACCATAGTGAATGAGGGGGTGGAGTGCAGAGTGGAGACTCAAAGCCCATTTGTAAGCCACTGGAGATCCCCTTGCAGAGTGGTCTAGGGGAGGAGACAAGCCAGTCAGGGTGTGATGTAGCACCAATGAAGAATACAACTTTCCTCTAGTTCTTAAATGCTTTCTCCCCCCACCCCCACTATTATGATCCGAATTCTACCTTGCCAGTCTGGCTAGACCAGAGGATGTACACTGGTGCAGATAGGAGGTGGAGGCACAGGGAACCCAGGGCAGATGATCCCTTCAGGACCAGCGGTGTGACTGGCGATACTGGGAGGGTAGAAGGAGAGTGGGTTGGAAAGAGGGAACCGATTACAAGGATCTACATGTGACCTCCTCCCTGGGGGACAGAAAAGTGGGTGAAGGGAGACGTCAGACAGGGAAAGATATGACAAAATAATAATTTATAAATTATTAAGGGTTCATGAGGGAAGGGAGAGTGGGTAGGGAGGGGCAAAAATGAGGACCTGATGCCAGGGGCTTAGGTGGAGAGCAAATGAAGGCAATGAATGTACAGATGTGCTTGACACATTTATGTATGTATGGATTGGGATAAGAGTTGTATGAGCCCCTAATAAAACGATTAAAAAAAACAAACAACAGAAGACCAGAAAAAAAAAAGTCAGTTCATCACGAGGGCATACAAGCTAACACATTTGTGTACCTAATAACAGAACTTCAAAATGCATGGAGCAGCAAGTTCTAAGAGTGCACAGAGAAATAGAGTAATATATAATTATACTTGGAAGTTTCAATACCTTCGTTTAATAATTAGTAAAACAGGTAGGCAGGTATAGTTTTAAACAGGACTATCCACCCACTTGACCTAGCTGATCAATCTATCCAACAAAAGCAAAATACACATTCTTTTTTAAGTTCACAGATAAGTTAGTAAGATAGCCCATATGTTGATCCATAAAACAAATCTCAACAAATGTAAAAGGATTCAAGGCAATACAGACACTATTTCTGAGTACAATAACATTATCAACAAGCAAACAATCTCTGGACAACCTCAAAAATAACATAGAAAATGAGGAGCTGATGCCAGGGGCTTAAGTGGAGAGCAAATGTTTTGAGAATGATGAGGGGAATGAATGTGCAAATGTGTTTTACACAATTGATGTATGTATGGAATGTGATAAGAGTTGCATGAGCCCCTAATAAAATGATTAAAAATAATTAATAATAATAACCTATAACTAATTAGCACCACTCCAAACCAAAAACAAAAGGCAAATTTGAAAGGATTTTGAACTGAAAGCAGAATAAGGGAAATGTGATTGGCAAATGGTATGTTTTGAAGCTGTGTATAAGCATTTATTATACATTTGTTTATATTTGAAATTTTATTTACAAATTTGAAAACAAAATGCTGTCATGTCACAAGCATGCTAGAATTCGTTAAAAGAACAAAAATTTTGAAAAAAAAGAACAAAAATTTTGTATCGTGAAGTAGGCTTACAGAAAAGATCATCAGTGTTACAGATAACAATTCATACACATTTTGTTTCAACGCATTCATTGCAAAGTCCTCAATGTACCTTCACTTATTGAGCTTTCTCCCTGTGTTTCCTGTTTTCATTCCACCTTATTTCCTCACCCTCCCAACTTTTTATTTGGAAAATGTTACCCTTTTGATTTTAAACGATTGATTATCCTACCACAGTGATCAATTCCGTTCTAGACATGAAGAATGACTCAGAGCGACAATCTGGAGGAGGGTCTCTGGAAAATTCCTTTTTAAATCGTGAACCACAAATTCACCCTCCTCCCATTCACCAGCTCTTTGAAAGGGCCTGTCACAACTACCTGCACATTTTTCTTGTTCCTGCCTCCAAAAACTTTCCTTGCTTCTGCATCGTTTAAGAAAGCTTCTGTGGAAATTTTCAAAAGCAAAGTCACCATTCCTATGCCCTGAAAAGGCATTGAAAGGATCAAGTAAGAAATGCCTACTAGCCTTTGTCCTTTGTTTTGAAGGTGCTAAAGCCATTGTTTCCTCTTCTGGCCTCCACACTCAGAGAAAGATAATGGACTCACAGGGTATTAGGGTTCTGTGGGCACACTGGTATCCATGGGTTCCTCATCTACAGATTTAAATGATTGGGAAGAGGGAACAATAAAGTGGTCAGAGCATTCCCTCAAAGGCAAAGAGGGACAATAACATGTCATTTACATATCATTTACATAAAATTAGTGAGCCCTGGTGACTGGGTGGGTAAGTACTTGGTTGATAACTTAAATTGTGAAAATTCAAACCCACCAGCTGCTCCATGGGAGAAAGATGTGAGAGTTTTCCTGGCACAGAGTCAAAGCCTGGTTCACTATGAGTTGGAATCAACTTGATGGTTGTGAGTTTGGTTTTATATTATATTAGGTATTATAAGAAGTTTGTCTTGGAGAAAGTACAGCCAAATTGCTCCTTAGAAGGTAGGATGGTGAAACAAGACAGGATGGCCGAGTGGTCTAAGGCCCTTCATTCAGAATGTAGGATGGTGAAACTTGGCCTAACATACGTGAAATATTATCCATACGTCCCTGGAAAAATGACATTATACTTGGTAGAATAGGGTCAGCAAACAACAAAAAAAGCCCCCGGTGAGATGGACCAACACAGTGCCTACAACAACGGGTTCAAGCACAACTGTGATGATGGTGGAGGAGCAGGCAGTGTTCTGTTCTGTTGTACTTACGGTAGCTATGAATCAGAGGCAACGCAATGGCACCTAACCACAAGGTATAATCTACAGGTGACATAAAGTTTATGGGCGGATCTATTATAGGTTATGTGCAAATACTCTGCCATTTCACATAAGACACTTCAACATCCATTTACCTCCAAGGCAGTCCTGGAACCAATCCACTAAGAAAAGGAAGGATGATTGTACACGAATTGGAATTCATATTCTGCACCCACACTTCATTTAACACACAGGAAAATCAGAAGGGGTCATCTGGTACCTTCTGTATCAGAATGAAGGGCCAAGGTAACAGCTGTCTAGGACTAGAACTTCTAGATTCAGGAAATCCATTGGAGATGGAGCCCTGTGCTGTGGCTGGTCTTTCTTGAAGAGGCTATGGATTCTAAAATTATCATCTGAATCTCAGATCTGTGGCTTATAAATTAATCTTATTCTTCATTCAGAAGCTCCCCTGTGTGACATCTTTCCCTCCTGCCATTTCTCTGTAATCGGGTTATAAGGTGAGAGGGGGAAAGAGACATTAGGGAATGTATTGCCCCATTCCTGGGTGAACTGAGGATGGATACAGAAATAAAGGCAATGGGGGGTGGGCACAGGAGTGGCATATGTGTGGGATGGGGTATGTGTGTGAGTGTGTGCAGTTGTCCACCTGATCAAATCAGGAAGAATTCAAATCCTCAGAAGAGCACAAAGCCACATGGGACCCATAATCCAGACAGACTCCGCCCCAGAAGGAACTCTCCACAAATAGACTGTGCCCTTCTAGACTCCTTTACAGTCACATTTTCACATCCCAGTTAGAAAAGCCACCACCAAAAAAAAAAAAAAAATTTTTTTAATTCAAAAAAAAAAAGAAAAGCCACCACCAAAGTAATGCTGCATCGTCCGACCATCAAATAGACACAATTGCACAGACACACCAGCACATCGGAACACTGTGATGGGGCACGCAGCCAGCACACACCTTTTCACAAAGGCACTTTTGCTCCACAGCCACAAGCAAACTCCAGTGATGAAAACGGCACACGCACAACCCCATAGTTACACAAAAGCCTCAGTCACCTGATAGCTCGGACAGACACAGATAAACAAATCCATCACCGGGATAAAGTTACTAAACGGTTGCAGCATCATACACGTCAGTCATAGACAGAACCCGGTGATGCACATGACACTAGGCTCATCTATGACTCCTGAGCGACTTAAGTACATCCAAGCACAGTCACGACAGCAGTTACACACCTCACACCGACACACAAGCTCAGGTGCCTCGTCAATAAATACCCCGCAATAGTAGTACTATCACACTCAAAGTCAAACACACTACCCCCGCACCCATGCGCACACAAAGACCCCCATTCGCACCCGCCCTATGTCTCTGTGCGATTGCACCCTGTATCTCCAGACTCCTCACCTCAGCCGTGCAGGGCCCAGGCTCGGCGCCCAGCACCCAAGCCCGATTCCCGGGGCCACCAAGGCTGCAGAGCCAGACCCGTCCCCAGACGCAGCAGCCTCTCCCCACCGGAGGGCTCCGGGTCGCGCCAACACCCGGGAATGAGGACGCGCTCCCTGTGCGGGGTGCCTGGGAAATGTAGTCCAAGGCCCGGAAAGCCGCGGCCAGCCGCCAGGATGCTGCTGGGACGGCCCGTGACGTCGGTCCAGCCGGAGCCATACCTGTGCCCTGGAAGCCGCGGGGCCCTCGCCCGCGCCCGGAGGCTTCTGGGGTGCCTGTCCGTGCCCAGTGCGCAGGCGTTAGGCGCCCGCCGCTCCGCTGGTTTAGACCTGAAGGGACCGCGGGGATGCGGGACTGCGGGGGTGCGGAGATGCGGGGGTGCGGGACTGCCGGGTTGTGGGACTGTGGGGTGCGGAGATGCGGGACTGGGGAGGTGCGGGACTGCGATGGGGGAGGGACTGCGGGGGTACGGAAATGCGGGGGTGAGGGACTGCGGGGTGCGGAGATGCGGGGGTGCGGGACTGTAGGGGTGTGGAGATGCGGGGGTGCAGGACTGCGGGGGAGGGGGATTGCAGGGGGGTCTCCACGGGATCCGGTGGATGCTGGACAGGTGTGGATATGGGAACGGCATCCAGTGCTTTAGGCTGTTTCTCCGTGCTGTTGGATGTACCGTGATTTGTTCTTGAATCCGTCTTATGAATTGGCTTTCCTGACTGTGGGATTGTCTGACGAAGGGCCCTGTGCTATTGCGATTTATGTATGAAGGATCTTTGACTGTATGGGTCGGTGTTTTTGTGACCAAAATTGAATTTGTGCATGCCTTCGTGATAATTTTTGTTTTCCTTGTGACTGTCTATGTTGCATGATTTTTTGTGACTGTGTGGGTAAAAAAGATGATTGGGGAAAAAAAGATGATTGGTTACTTGTGGGCGAAGGGAGCTAGCGGACGGTGTAAGATATGAAAATAATAATTTATAATTTATCAGGGGTCCACAGGTGGGGGGTGGCGGGGGAAGAGAAGCTGATATGAAGTGCTCACGCAGAAAGAATATGTTTTGAAAATGATGATGGCAACATATGGACAAATGTGTTTGATACAATTAATGTATGGATTGTTATAAGAGCTCTAAGAGCCCCCAATAAAATAATTTTTTAATTTTTTAAAAGAACCATTTGAAAAACAGGAAGCAAAAAAAAAAGGATGGTTACTTTGCCCTCTGGAACATTAGTTTGATGAGTAGGGAGAGGGAAAGAATTTATCTTATAAGAACAATTGTCTCAGTTTCTTTACACATTTTTTCATTTTGTTAACTAAATTTTCGAATTTTTTGTAATTCTCCCCCTTTTATAGTTTTCAATTTTTAGTTTTAATAAAGTTTATTGAAACATTTAGAAAAGAATTTTATGTAGCAAAGAATGTAGACATGATTTTTCTATTGGATCAAATTTACAAGTTTCTAGAGAAGAATGGAAAATCGTGGTAATTTTTGAATTTTTTTATTTACTTATTTTTAGTTTGAAGGCAACTTGTGTATTACAAAAGAATCCAAGTCTATTTCTTACTTTTCCTTTTTTCATAAACACAACATTTAGATCTGCTTGGTAAAATTCTGGAGTGCTTTAAAGGGTCACCGCCTTCTCTGGAAAGGTTCTCTCTGGTCACAGTGAATTGTTTTCATATAAGGAGTTTCCCTCAAACCTCATTTGTTTGGGTTTTTTTGTGATGGCCAATTTAATAGAACAGTGTGCAGCCGTGAAATTTTGTTTCTTGCTCCGGAAAAAATGCCACAGAAACTGTTGTGATGTTGAACACAGCTTACAAGGACAGTGCTGTGGGGAAAACTCAAGCGTATGAGGAGTTTTCTCATTTCATAAAAGGTGAAATCTCGATTTTTGACAAACCTCATTCTGGACATCTGTCAATTTTCCTAATGGATGAAAATGTCCACTGGTAGTGCACTTGGCGTTGTTTCCACGAGGTCAGACAGTTCATTGAGCTTTCTATGTAGAGGGTCTGAAAAGATTGCATAACAGAGTGTGACAAAAAAGCCCTGATTTTTAGCAGATGGGGGACTGCTTTTGCCACCACAACAATGCACCTGCTAATGCAGCCATCTCAGTGCTCCAGTTTTGGGCAAAAAAACCCAGCATGCCTCTCTTGCCCCATGCACCTGACTCACCTGACCTTGCTCTGTGCAACTTCTTTTTGTTTCCATGAATGAAGAGGGACATGAATGGACAGTGATTGGAAGACATAGAAGAGGCGAAGACAAAAAAGCTACGGAGGTGCTGTCAGCCATCCAAATAGATGAGTTTGAAAGATGTTTCCAAGAATGCATTCGCAGATTTGGCAAATGTATTCAGTGTAAGGGAGCATACTTTGAAAGTTATAAGGTTGTTTCATAAAAATAAAAACATAGCTTTGAAAAAAAATCCGATTTTGGGAGGGTACCCCCATGTGCAATTTATTTCCCCCATTTTTTTGTGGATTATAATAAATACAAAAAAAACCATTTCTATTTAGTTTCACAGCCCATCTCATCAAATCAGCGACTGTATCCCATTTACCTGTGAGTTTTAATGTTTTGTTTGTGTTTTCTTTTCTTTACTCACCCTCCCTTTCTCCTCTCTTATCTTCTTATCTTTTCCCTTATTTTTAAAGAGAAAGAATTTCAACATCAATTCTAGAGATGCTGCTTTTTCTGTTGCCACAGCCCCCACGACGGTAGGTGTTGGTCCTGGTCCACTGTCGGGGTGAGGGGGGAATAATCTGGGTAATGTTGAGAGGCTGTAGACTAATAAAATAAATTTACACGTGGAGAAAGGAACCCGCATGGTGCAATGGATAAACATCAGGCTGCTGAACAAAAAATAGGCTGGAACTTACCAGGAATGTTCTGCTCAACAAGGGGGGAAACCTGCTGATCTGTTCCCATACAGACTAAAGGCTAGGAAACTTTCTGGGGTGATTCTACTCTGTTATATAAGGTCCTCACGAGTCACGATCCACAGATGGCACAGGACAGCAACTTACATTGGAGAATGTGCCTTATATTTTGTTAGAAGTGAAAGCAAAGCATTTTAATGAAAGATAGATTTGTGAATCTTGAGACACCCTTGCACTCGGGCAGGGTGCTCAAACTCAGAACTCACCGCGTTGAGTCGGTTGTGACTAACAGTGACCCTGTGGGACAGGTCATACTGCCCCTGTGGATGTGTAGGACAGTAGAAAGCTTCATCTTTCTGGTGGTTTAACATTTCACAAGCTGAGTTGTGTGTTCAGAGCAGCAGAAGCAGAAATTTTTGGCCAAGTTAAAGTTTGATACAAAATAGTTCCTAATTTAGATTTTCGACAACCAATGATGACTGGAACAGAAATTATGACTGTATTAGCAACCTTGTATGTAAGATTGAACGAGTCCAGAAACTGATGGCTTTGAGTAACCATCGAAAAACGTCCGGAAAGTGAGAGTCTGATCTTAGTGCTACACGGACCCAGGTGTGTTCCTGACAAGTCTGTTTAAAATTGTGCTCTACTTCTCCTGAGGTACCGTATACACTCGAATATAAGCTTTTCCATTACATTTTTAATGCAGTTTTTGTAGTAAAATTAGGTGCCTTGGCAGATACTCAGGTTGGCTTATACTCGAGTGTATACGGTATATCCGGATATAGTATGAGGTGTTGGCAATTGCGCAAACTCCTCCTAGTTGAGCTAAAAGAAAGTCAAGGGCACTTTTAATATCTAATATGACCTTGGCAAAGGAATTCTACGTTTAAGGCTGCAGGAGTATGTGACAGAGAATAAGCAATATCAGCAAGTTTTTACCATGATCCCACATAAGTTACAGGCAGGTTCCTCCGCTAAGATTTTATTACATTTTCTATGGCATCTCTCTATCCAATAATTTAAAATTGTCTGCCATGTAGAGTCTATCACTCTGTGTGTATTTCTAGAAGTTCAAGAATATATTGTCCTTATTTAAGCCACTGAATTTTAAAAAATATTTGCCATGAAAAATAGATAAATATATAATGACTGCTCTAACCCACTTAAAAAAGAAAGAAAAATTAAATAGTGTCAGTTTGCTTCCTTTAAAAACAAAAACAATACTAAAATCATCATTTCAGGGCATAGTTCTTTTACTGTTGGTTAATTTGAGATCCACATAAAATATATATATATAGCAAAAATACTTTTCCTCCCTATGCAATTGTGGGGAAATAGGCTACACTGACTGACTTGTTCAAGCCATGTTTGATCAAAAAAATTTTACAGATAGATACTTGTACCAACTTTAGTGGGTTCCAGAGCTTAGTGCAAAGGAGGAGCTATAGTTCAATTAAGTTAGGTTTACTTAGGAAACTTTTTATCTTTTGCAGCAAAAGTAGTGTTGTGAAGCTCACAGGCCTTTTAAGCTGGATTTGGGGATTAATCAAAGTATTCATCAAAGAAACATCATACACAAGATGTTTCTTTCCTCAGAGAAATTCTATATAATCCCATCAATGATCTGGGTAAAAATAACACAGGGTACCATGTAACACATCTGACTTACTTAAAAATTATTTAAAAACTAACATTAGCAGGTAGTACAAAACTCCAATTAAGTACTGGAATAGCTAGTGGGTCTCAATTTTTATAAAATGTTTGTGGTGTTGAATGATAGATCCAACAGTTTATCAGGTTAGTAGAACTAACTTCTGATTGAGCCAATCTAACCAAACCATGTTTGTACCAAGATCAATGGGCATTACAAGTATGAAAATGAGATATCTTAAGAAAAGTCTCATAATGAAGGAATCAAATTTGTCTCCTATATTGAATTTGCATATTACTTAATATGCCCTTCTAGTCATAGTCTTTGTAACTCACACCAAATGACTATGCTTGTGGTCCACCAGTGAGACTGGGTGTTGTTCTTAGGTCCATTCCAACCCATTTCAACCCTGTGTGCAGCAGAACCAGACACCACCCAGTCCTGCGACATCCTCACAACTCTCCCTATGTTTGAGACCATTTGGGCAGCCACTATGTCAACCCTCATCAAGGACCGTCATTTTTCATTGTCCCGCCCCCTGCGCGCGCACACACACACACCCTCTACCAAGTATGACAGTGGTTCTCAACCTTCCTAATACCGAGACCCTTTAATACAGTTCTTTATGTTGTGGTGAACCCCCCAACCATAAAATTATTTTTGTTACTACTTCATAACTGTAATTTTGCTACTGTTATGAATCGGGCGACCCCTGTGAAAGGGTCATTCAACCCCCAAGGGGGTCATGACCCACAGGTTGCGAACCGCTAAGTATGAAGTCCTTCAGCAGGGGCTGGACTCTCCAGATATCATCTCCAAAGTACATGAGAGGAAGTCTTTCCACCCTTGCCTCTAAGGAGCATTCTGGCGGTAATTCTTCAAATATGATCTGTTTGGTTTTCTGGCAGTCCCTGGTTCTTTCTTTTCCAACACCATAGTTTATTTTTTAATAGTTTTGTTGGCACTTCATTCACATCCTACCATTCAATCATAAAAAAGAGTTGTACAGTTATCACCACAATCAATTCTAGAAAATTTTCTTCGTTCTTACACTCATTGTTATTCACGTAATTATTAATTGTGGCAAAACTATACACAAGAAAACATCCTCCAATTCAACAACTTCTACATGTATAATTTAGTGCCATTGATTCTACTCTTTGTCTTATACAACCATTATTGATTGTTTACAACCATGATTAGCAGTAGGTTTCTTGATAAATCAGTCCTAATGCTCCCTCCCTGTAACACCACAGTTTAAATGCCTCTAATTTTATTCAATCTTCACCATTCCAGCTTCTCAGTCTTTCTTATTCAAAGTCCTACTTTCAGAGCATATGAAGCGATTAAAAATTCCATGGCTTCTGTCAGGTGTACCTTAGTCCTTAAAGTAGCATCATTGCTTCAACTTGCATATGAGCAATAGATGGTCTGTTCCATAATTGGCCCTGAGCTGGTTTTAGCTGTTGGTACTGAGTTTCTTCACCACCTCTCCCCACAGATGGAGTCAATTTTGTTTTTGTGGACTCCATCTCGAGAAATCCATGTGTATAGTCACGTTTTGTGTTGCTGAAAACCCATATTTGCTATGAAAAATTGTTGGTCTTGCATAATTCTATCATTCAATGTCCATCTTCATTTCTATCACCAACATTGGATTTTCCAACTACTGTACCTTCCACTTTGTTTCCAGCTTTTGCATTCCAATCACCAATAGCGATCAATGTGTCTTGATTCCTGTTTGATCAGTTTCAGACTGAAGACTTGGTAGAATTCCTGAATTTCTTCATCACTAAGCATTAGTGTTTAGTGCATAAATTTGAATAATAGTTTTACGGATTAGATTTCTTGGAAGGCGGATAGACATTACCCTATCACAGACAGGATTGTACTTCAAGACAGATCTTGAAGCATCTCTTTTGATTGTGAAAGCAATGGCATTCCTTTTGATCGTGTAATTCCTGGCACAGTAAACCACATGATTTTCTGATTCAAAATGGCCAATACCAGTCCCGGTCAGCTCACTAATCCCTAGAATACCTTCTTTATGTGTTCCATTTCATTTTTAATGACTTCCAATTTTCCTAGATTCATATTTCATACAATCCAAGTGCCCCTTATTCATTGATGTCTGCAGCTGCTGCTTCTCATGTTGAGTCGTGCCCCATCAGCAAATGAAAGTCCTGCAACCTTTCCTCCCTCGGAGTTACTATAGTTCACTCCACTCTGAGAGGGCAACTCCTGCTCTGTCATATTTTGAGTGCCTTTCAACCCGAGGTGCTCATCTTCTGGCACTGTCTCTAATAATGTTCTGCGTTTGTTCATTAGGTTTTCAGCAACTGACAATGTTTAGAAAACACGGTTTTCCGTGGCTCATTCCTCTGAAATGGACAGCCCAGTCCTTCTTTGTAGTCTGTTTTTAGCCTAGAACAGTGGTTCTCAACCTTCCTCCTGCCGCAACCCTTTCATACAGTTCCTCATGTTGTGGTGATCCCCCCAACCATAAAATTATTTTTGTTGATATTTCATAACTGTAATTTTGCTACTGTTATGAATTGGGCGACCCCTGTGAAAGGGTCATTTGAGCCCCAAAGGGGTCAGAACCCACAGGTTGAGAACCATTGGTCTAGAAGCTCTACTGTTCACTTTAGTTGCCCCTGCTGATATTTGAAATACCAGTGACATAACTTTCAGTATCACAGTCACACACAAGCCACCAGAGTGTAATAAACTGACAAACAAGTGATGGAATGAATTGGATAGCATGCTAATGGTGTAAATAAGGAATATGACTATGCAAAAGTGTATGGCACTGTGATATGGAATGTCATGCTGCTAGGAGTGTCTTTCTTTGCCAGAGACTTTAGGTCACATCTGAAATCTATTCATGTGATTGAGGGACAGGGAAAACTACCCCTTTGGATTTCTGAGACTGTAAACATTTATAGGAAAAGAAAGCCTCAACTTTGTCCTGCAGAGTTGTTGGTGGTTTTGAACCACTGACCTTGTGGTTAGCAGTCCAATGCTTAACCAACAGTGCCACCAGAGTCCTACCATAGTCATGGTACTAATATAACTAATAATAATAAAACAACGTATTCAACAGTTTTTAGTGTACTAACACTTGACAATGAGCTATATATACGGATTTGGTGGTATAATCATTAAGAAAGCAGTTTACGTAAAATGATCACAATAGATTCACGCGGGGAAGAGAAATAGTGAAAAGGAATCTTCCTTTTCATTATCATCTTACTTTTAAAAAATTTAAACCAATTTGATGATCCAACCAAAAAACAACTAGAACGTAGGCAGAAAGAGGAGCTAGAAGTGGCAAAGATTTCCAAGCTAGCAACGTTGGGGGGTTGTGAATGGATCCTGAGAAATAACGGCAGAGAGTAAATGAGCATGGGAGATGTGGAAATACAATGAAACTCTGAAGCTCTTAACAATGGAAAGAGAAAATTGAATGTAATAAAAAGAAATACCTGCATGAGTCAGTAAGAGTTTTGAAAGACCACGAATCTATGAAGAACTGACCGTGTAAGTCTTGAATATGAATGGGGGAGGAATATAATCTTCTGGAATCTGAGTAAAACTGGAGAGTGTTAGCACAGAAGGAAAGGAGCTCTGGTGGTGTAATGGGTTGGTTACCAGTTGGGCTGCTAATCATAAGGTCATCAGTTCAAACCCACCAGCAGCTCCTCGAGAAAAAGATGAGGTTTTCTGCTCCAGCAAAGGTTACAGATTCTGAAACCCAAAATGGGCAGTTCTACTCTGTCCTATGGGGTCAGAATTGATTCTATGACAGTGAGCTTGGTCTTCTGGAATACAGAAAGATGACTGAAGGACTCACACTAATTGACACTTTAAAAGAACTGGGACTATAAGGAATTTCTAGGGGGAAATTCAGTTCTCAGTCATAATTTCTTCCCACCACCCACAACAGTCTTGTTTCTTCAGAATTTCCTGGAGTTTGGCAGTAGATTATGAACTATTGTGGGAAAACGATGCAGAACTTTAACATTCATGCACCATCCCAACACTCAGACAGACTGAGGGAGCTTTAAGGTAGGATGTTTGATGAATAAAGAAACAGTTTCTGCCAATGCAGAAGTTACTAGTTGAAAAAATAATGAAGTAAATATCACCTTCAAAACTGAGCATAAGAAACAATCGTGTAGCAGAGCGCCTGTAAATATTTGAAGTACCTCAAAGATGAGCATACGAAGTAATGTGAAGGTTCCAAAGGTCTCAGAAATGGAAGAGACGGCACTTTACTTTCAAAAAAAGAGTTATGCAAAGAAGCTATCCATACCTAAGCACTGATCCCTAATTACTAATGTGTTGCGCTGATTCTCCTGAATCATGTGCCTGTAGAGTTTACTCTGACCAACTTTTAATTATGACCAGCATTCATGGTTGCTTTCAGAAATTCCATGTCTAATTGTGAGCCCCACCAATGTCTCCCAAAGTACTGGTATCTGGAGCGAAGGTACTGGATGCATCTCCCAAACAAAGTATCCTTTGTTTTAAAATTGTGCTGGTTTTGCATTTGGTTTCACAATAAATGTCTTTATAGGGGGAAATGCCGTAAGTTATTTATTATATCAATTATATAGTGTTTTTCCTGTAGAAATGGTGTGGCAGTGCTTCAGAGCGCCTCTCCTAGCTTCACCAGAAGGAGAATCATCTCCAGACCAACAGCCCATACCAGATGTGCCTCCTATCACCAGCGTTTTTACCAGTTCCTGTATATGAACCCTCCCGTTATGTCAACACGTCTCCATTGCGTTCAGTAATACATTGCAGTGGGCACACAGAACTCACAGACAACACTCACAAGTATGGGGTTTATTCGGAAAGTACCAAGTTAGAATGCAGGACCAGGAATGACTTGGAATCCGTTCTTTGGTCAGACAGAACTGGCCACCCATGCCCACAGACAGACCACCACCCTGGCCCTAAATTCAGTACCCCTTCCTGTCTTGGGCAAGTGTTGCAAAACTTTTAAGCCAGGGGCACCCCACTCAGCCAGCAAGCCCTCATCCCAAATCGCTCACCTTTCTGCCCCTGGGTCAGCATACCCACTACACTTGCTTTGCTCCTCGGACCCCGGCGTGTACTGTGCCGGTCTCGCCAGGCTCCTGGTGCTGCTGTCGCTGTTTCTCTGCGTGGCCCCTTCCCTCGGTCTTGCACCCTCCCCAGTGTTACAGCCCTCGCTCGCTCTCTGTCTCCTAGGTTTAGGAAGTTCTCAGCATAGTGACCTTAGGCATACGCCATTGCTTCTAGGAGATATTGAACTGTTAGAAGAAATTGTACGGTGATAATATATAAAGATTATAGTAAAGTCAGAATAAACAAGGTAGGAGAGAGACTAAAATAAAGGAGTCAGACACATTTTATCGTAGCATGCGCACCTCAGCCCCTCTTGATGGTCCACGTGGAAGTGGGAGAGAAGCGAGAACCTTTACTCTCTGGGGACACTTATAGGTAGCCATAAGACATCGGTTCATCGGTTCTTGGCCTTTTGACTGAGATCAAGTGAAGACATGCATATTCAGTAGTTACATACATCATAAGGTAGGTGGAATCTACAGTAAGGTCCCTGGGCTCACAGGTGAGGAAACCAAGACCTGCACTGGGGGAAGGAATGAGGGGGCTGGGTGTCACAGCTCAAGAGATAGCAACAGGATGTCTGCTTCTGTTAGGAGATAAAATCAACCACGTGCTCACTCTAAGGCAGCATAGCTGTTAGGGGAGACTCTGTGGGAATGCTGTTTAAAGCACGATAATGTACTTGGACTTGGTCTCTAACTTACCAAAGTGGCAGCTTTCCTACTGTGGAATACCAGCTTCCCACATTCCCTGTTACAAGTTAGGGAGTAGAGTTCTCATCATATTTCCCTCAGTGTCAGTTTCCCACAAGAAGCCCCAACCTCTTTCTGCTTCCTGGATGCTCATTTTAAACCTAATGAAATGGAAAAGGCTGGCCAGCCCCCTCAGTAGGGTTTGTAGTCTTATTTGCCTGGCTCTACCCCACCAGGTGGACATGTATCTTATTTGTATTATTAGAAACTGTCCAATCTCCTTGTTGGCCCACAAGCACAGCAGTTGCATAGTGGGTGGAGCTAAATACCATAATCAGGAAGGACACGTTTTTTAAAAATTCATCATACCACCTTTCCTCTTAAAGGTCTAAGAAGATTGAAATGCTGTGCGTCGCATAGTATGACTATTTTAATCATAGACATTACAACTCCCACCACATGATCGAGTCACCACTGGCCAAACTTACCTAACATCAAGTGGATTCCAATACATAGTGACCAATATACTGATCACTGGCCAGTTGGTCTCAATACCCAGAAGTCACAGTTTAACCATGGTCTGGCCTACTGGTCAATGAACTACACTTCCCAGGAGGCTGTGTGCCGGTCACTATCGGGTGAGTGACAAGGACTGGGAACAGTTCTTTGGAAGGTCCCATGGCCTGTTCAGCGGCTATTTTAATTTGCGTACAATCCCCACTCCTGGGACACCATGCTGTAGCTTTTAGGAGACTTGCTTTCTGGACATTTCCCAGAGGTCTCTGGGCTCACTACTAATCTAATGCTAAAGTAAAGGGTTAAATCTCTGGCCTAGTCTCAGAGCTGTGTGGGAGCTGGGCTTGTCCATTCAGACCAGAGCAGAGGGGTGTGAGGTGGGGCCAGGGGTGGGAGCAGAACGTTTGGGGAACCTCTGAGCTGTGCGGAATGGATGGGGAGTGGGCTGAGAAAGAGTGATCATGAGCGTGAACGTATGCACTGACCATGGTGACTGCGGTGAAAGTTTGTCTCTGTGACTGTAGACAGAGCTATGAGGGTGGGTGTAGGAGGCCCTTGACTTTGCTATTGCGGTTGTGCACGAGTGGTCACGGTGCGATTGTGTAACTGGATGTGGTATTGTGTCTACGGGAGTCGGGGGTGCTCTGGTGGCGGCTGTGGCTGTATGTTCCCGTGGTGTGTGGGTTGGTGATATTGTGGGCGGAAGCTCCATGTGGATTTGTTTTGTGGCACACAGTACGGAGAGGTTGTGATGGTGCCCCCGTGGTATGAGTGAGTTCGTGTGACTTATGTGTTCCAATCACCACTGTGGGTATGGGGCCTCTTTGTTGTATCCAGGAGACTCCTTTCTGTTAAGCTCAGAGACAGATTCTGCCCAGAACAGCTGTGAACTTGATCGCTGGGGATGCAGTCCTCCTTCTGTTGGTAGTGAGCGCAGGGCTAGATCTCTGGAATGCTCCAACGGGACTCTCAGAAGAGCTGGTGTTTACAGGACCTGTTCTCCTTCCCCAGCTCTGCCTAGCCTGGAGAGTGGAGTCTAAAAAGGAGAGAGGAATGGCTATTGAGCATCCACAGGCACCTGCAAGGTCAAGGTAGCTCGGCATTCCTCTTGTTTCAAGAAAACATTTTTTTTGTTGTGAGAACATGGCTTGTTTTCCTTCTCTTGAAAACTCCTGCCCATCAGATAAACTGGTCCCTGGGATTTTTTTCCACTATGAAGAAATGTAATGGCTCAAAGACCACACCGCCCCATCTACCTGATTTTCAATACTGACTTGTCAAAGGTTTAATTTGAATTTGGGTTAAACTTTAAAAAAAATTATGTTTCTGATTATAAAAGGAAAATATTTTAAATCGTTTCAAAGATTGATAAATCCCAAATGAAAAAATTCAAATTTCCTGTTATCATCAAATGAATTTTCTCCCCAGTACATTTTGTGTTTATATATAGAGTATCTATACAATATTAGATTGTGTTTATATTTTGTTTACATCTTCTACACTTATTTACTTTAAAACTATCTTACATGTTCAGTTAAAATCATCTTCAGGCATTTTCCCACATACTTTACTATTTGTAAATGTTTTATTTAAAGGTCTGTGAGGCGAAGTAGCAGAAGACACCCATGGAGCAGTGACACAAGTCATTTTAGAGCTCATTGTAAGGAGAGCCCAAGTCAAGAAAAAGAATACAACCAGCGCCCAGGAGCCCTTGGTTTCCCAAATCACAAACAAGTATACACCACTAACAGTACTCCCTGGTGATCATGTCTTTACCTTTCACGAGAGCTTTTGTACACATGTAGGACCCCGGGTGGTGTAGTGGTTACATGTTGGGCTGCAATCCCCATGGTTGGCAGGTTGAAACCACGGGCAGCTCCACAGGAGAAAGGCCGGGCTTTCTACTCCCATAAACAGTGATGGTCTCATAACCCACAAGGTAGTCACTTGATGGCAGTGAGTGAGTGTTGGTACCTATATGAGAATCATCAGCCCCAATAAAATGATTTATTTTTTAAAAAAAGAGTTAGAGTCTCAGAAACAGTTCTACCCTGTCCTATAGCATCTCTATGAATATGTATTGACTCAGTGGCGGTGAGCTTGCAGTTTGGAGTTTTCTCTTATGCAAAATAAATTCCAGATGGATCAAATATTCAAATTAAAAGAAGTGTTAATAGGGGTAGAATACCCCATTTGTCTGTCAAAAAAATCATCAAAGTCTATAAATTTAGTCTTTGTCTCTTTTCTATTTTTGTGACTCAGTTTTTTATTTTTAAATCATTTTATTGGGGCTCATACAGCTCTTATCACAATCCATACATACTTCACTTGTGTAAAGCACACTTATACATTCATTGCCCTCATCATTCTCAAAATTTGCCTTCCACTTGGGTTCCTGGAATTAACTCCTCATTTTTATTTTTTTATTTATGTTTTTAATGTGTTGTTTTTTCATAAAACATTTGTGCACTTCATTCATATTTTATGTAATACGGTTGAGTTTTTTCATGACCAAATCTACCAAAATTTATTTATTTCTTCTACTCTATTCATAGATATTTTTCTTCCTATTTTTGGGGTTATTACAAACCATTGGGCTATGAACATTTTTGTGCACATTCCGGTGCACATGAACTTATATTTTAACATATGTCTTCAATTTTACTGGACAATGCTAGACTGTACAAGTTTTTAATGGTGCTAGTAATTTATGAAATTTCCTTTTGCCCATATCCATGATAACTACATATATCTGATTGCATATATATTCATTCTTTGGATACTTGAAGCAAATATTTCCTCCTACTACCTTTGTGCTTTACTTCTTAAGTTATCTTGATGAGTAGAAGTTCTGGGTTCCAATCTAATGAAACCTTTTCCTATCGTTAATGCTTCTTTAAACATTTTCTGATACCTTGATGTAATGAATATTTTCTTCCATTTTTTCTGCCAAGAGCTTTGTATTTCTAACTTTAACATTTACTATATTTGTATATATAATATTGCACACCCATATAATGCGTACAGTGCTAACTTACAAGAGGGGTGCCTGATTTATTTAAAAAGTACATAACAAGCACATTATACATAGGTTAGATCTTTAACCGACCTAGAGTCTTAGTTTTTTTTCTCCATGTTGATATGTGTTCCTCCAAAGTCATTTATTTTAAAAGCTCATCTTTTTTTACTGATCTTCAATGTCACTGCAGTACAAAGTCAAATTGTGCTTCTAGATTCTGTGATTAGGCATTGGTTTATTTGTCTTTCTTTACAGGCGAGCCATATTGTTGTAATCACTGCAACTTTATGATAGACTAAATATATACCTTTGCATGGCCGTATACATTTATTAAGTAACTGGATTTCACTGAAACATCTTTTGGGATGTTGATAAAATGACATTGTATGTGTAATCACGGGTAGACCTTTGGGCACTCTTCTTGCACATGAGTCTTGTAGTTTATTTAGGTTTTGCTTAGCTGCGGTAAGATATTATACACTCCATACTTACTGTCTGATATGGTTTTCATTTGAATAAAATTCTGGTCCAATTCAGTGTGTTTTGTATGATTTCTATTTTACTCTTCTCCATTATGTTCTGTTTTAAACTAGCCCTCCCCTTTTTCAGATACTTTCTGCCTCCCATCTTTGTCATCTGCTATTCTCACCTATAATTGTATCCACATTGGTCTTATGTAACATGGTATAAAGAGCATTGACTCTAATATCAGAAAATAAACTTGTCTTCCGATCTAATAGCACCTGTAAGACATTTAACCTGTGAATGAAACACAAGACAGCATGTATAGAACACTTGGCGCAGAGCACATATTCACTGAATGGTACCTCTCATTATAATTCAGTCCTGTTCGTACACCAGTATGCTAATTGCTGTACGAGGGACTTCAATGAAAAATTCCATTATCTTTTAGTTCCATTTGTCCACAAACTTTGTGAAGCTCCCTCAAATAAAACACATAACTGAAAGTCTCTTGGTGACTTCCAAAGGGATTATACTTGTATATACACAATTTTTGTTTCTTGTCTACATTGTAAATCTTTGAGAGTTACATGTGTCTTTCAAGTCATATATACATGTATATATATACACATAACTTTTACATTCATTTCAAATTCATTTTGGCATGAATTGGTATTCTAAATTCCATTTTCTCATTTACCTAATCTTATTCCATAATTCATTCAATACTAATTTATTTCATTCTTATAATTCTACACTACCTACTTGGTATTATTGTGGGATGAAGAATTTAGCCTTTGTCCCTAGTTCCTGGAAAGTAACTTGAAATCCTTGAGACTTCTCTAGTGATTAAAGGGTCTGGGGTGTTCATGAGGGCTCCATGCCACACTTGAGATTTTGTCAAATAATTGACTCTCAGATAGGGGTTGTCCAGGCCAGGAGGACCCACCTCTTGATGTCAGCTTGACCTGCAGAAAAGAGAGGAAGCTAAAAATTGAGTTCTACCATGTGGACAATAACTGAATCAATCATACAGTAAACCTCAGATAAAAATTTTGGACACCTAAGCTTGGGTGAACGTCCTGATTGGTAACAGTCATTGATGCAGGGGAGGGTGATGTATTTGGCTACACAAAAGTTCAAATGTTGAGAACGTTCACAGACCTCTACCTATATGTCTGTCTTTTGTGTAAATTATATACTTCAAAACATTCTCTGGTAGTGGGTTCACATTTATAATTCAATGATATTAATTACATTTTCAAGTTGTACCACCATATCATCTTTTTCCAGAATATTCCACAACTGTTAACATAAACTCAAATGTTCCCCAAACAAAATTTCTCTTTGCTCTTTCTTCCAACTTCTGGTAATCATTAGTAATCTTTGATTTCTATGTACTTGACTTTCTTTTTTTTTAATCATTATATTCGTGGCTCTTGCAGCTCTTACCACAATCCATCCATCTATTGTGTCAAGCACATTTGTACATATGTTGTCATTTTCAAAACATTTTCTTTCTACTTGAACCCTTGGTATCAGCTCATCTCCCCACTCCCACCTCCCTCCATCATGAGCCCTTGATAATATATATATATTTTTTCATGTCTTACACTGACTGCTGTCTCCCTTCACCCACTTTTCTGTTGTCCATCCCCCTGGGAGGCGGTTATATGTACATCATTGTGATCACTTCCCCTTTTCTTCCCCCACATTTCCCTTACCCTCCTGGCATCGCTACTATCATTATTGATCCTTAGGGGTTTATCTGTCCTGGATTCCATGTGTTTCTCTTATCTGTACCAGTGTACATGCTCTGGTCTAGCCAGATGTGTAAGGTAGAACTGGGGTCATGATAGTGGGGGGGGAGGAAGGATTAAAGAACTAGAGGAAGTTGTTTCATCAGTGCACCCTGATTGGCTGGTCTCTTCCTTGTGACCCTTCCGTAAAGAGATGTCCAATTGTCTACATATGGGCACTGGGTCTCCACTCCACCCTCCCCCTCATTCACAATGATATGATTTTTTTGTTCTGGGTACTTTCATATAGGGAGATCCTACATTATTTGCACTTTAGTGACTCATTTCACTCAGCATGTTTTCAAGTTGCAGCATGTATCAGAACTTTATTTCTTTTTTCAGATGTATTATATTCTGTTTTTTGTGTATATCACATTTTATTTATCCACCATTCTTCTGTTTATGGGCATTTATGGATTGTGTCTCCACATTATAACTATTATAAAAGTGCTGAAATGAATATTGGTGTACATATCCACTGCTCCCATTCCTGCCTTCACTTCTGCGTATATACTGAGAGATGGGATTGCTGGGGAACATGGTAATTCTATGTTCCACTTGAGGAACCACCAACTGTTTTCCCCAATGTCTATGCCATTTACAGTCTCATCAGCAATTGAAGAGTTTTCCATTTTTTCTACATGCTTGGCAACATTTGTTGATTCTGGTTTGTTTTTTGTTTTTTTCGTTATTGCCATTCTAATGGGAGTGAGATGATGTCTCATGGTGGTTTTTATTGACATCTCCTTAATGTCTAAGTTACCAGAGGTTCAGGCTAATTCAGAAGAGAACTTGGAACAAGGGATAGCATTGTTGATGCCAGATGCATCTGGGCTGAAAGTAGAGACTGCCAGAAGGATGTTTTACTTGTGTTTTCTTGACAATGCAAGGCATTCAACTGCGTGGATCAAAACACAACAAACTATGGACAGCCTTAAGAAGAAAGTGAATTCCAGGACACTTCATTGTGCTCCCGTGGAACCTGTACAAAGGTAGTGGGGGGAACAGAACAAAGGAATGTTGAGTGATTTAAAATCCAGGAACGTGTATGTCAAGGTTGTATCATGCATATTCAATCTGTAACCTGAGCAAATAATCAGAGAAGCTGGATTATATGAAGAAGGATACAATGAGGATTGAAGGAAAGCTTACTAAGAACTGTGGTAGTTACATAATCTGGTGTCAACTTGTGAAGGGGTGGAGTCTAGCCTGTCAGTCAGGTAGCAGCTTGATGACCTTCTTTGGAGGCACAAAGGAAATAAATAGTTCACTGGATGCGGGACACAGACACACTCTCTCTGCTTCCTCTCTCTCTGTGAGACGTTCCTGTTGACAAGCCAGATGGAGCTATGAGGATGCAGCCAGAGTTCTGGAGCTGAAGGAGCTACATGGAGACCCATGCCAGCACTGAGATGCTTCCACCAGCACTAGATTCACAAGACTTTCCATCCACTGGCCTGTGAACTCCCTGCATCCTGCATCACTGCATGTTGTGTGACTCTGAAGAGGAATTTGCAGACTGGTATTGGACATATGGGCTAATATTGGACTTACGGACTTGATCTGGACTGGGCTGAGATGTTTTCTTAATATAGTCACTCTTTATATAGTTTTTTTATATACATATGAGTGTCTATGAATTTTGTTTCTCTAGTCTATCCAGACTAATATAGATATTGAATAAGTAAGACAGAAAAAGAATGGTTGATGCATCTGAATTATGGTACTGGCAAAGAATATTGAATGTGCCATGGACTGAAAAAGGAGAACAAACGAGTCTTGGAAGAAAAATAACTAGACTGCTCCTTGGAGGCAAGAACGGCAAATAACAAGACTTCTTATCATGTATTTTGGACCTGTTATCAGGAGAGATCAATTAGTCCCTGCAGAAGGACATTATACTTGGTAAAGTGAAAGGGCAGAGGAAAAGAAAAAATTCTTTGATGAGATGGATTGACACAGTGGCTGCAACAATGAGCTCAATCCTATGAACCGTTGTGGCTCTCCGCTCCTCCTAGTGCAACAGGCAACCTGCTTCTTCCTCTTCCCGTGCAGTCCCAGCTGCATCCTGGAGACACAATGGTGAAGGTCAGAGTGAAAGAATTCAGCTGCATTGGGCACCTGGTCACCAGGACTGCTTTCCACTCTGGCAGAGTGGATATTGTTGCTACCAATGACCCCCTCATTGATCTGAACTACATGGTCTACGTGTTCCAATATGATTTCACCCACAGCAAGTTCAATGGCACCGCCAAGGCTGAAAAGCGGAAGCTTATCGTCAATGGGAAGGCCATCTCCATCTTCCAGGAGTGAGATCCCGCCCACATCAAGTGGGGCGAGGCCGGTGCTGAGTATGTCATGGTGTCCACTGGTGTCTTCACAACCCTAGAGTAGGCTGGGGCTCACTGGAAGGGCGGTGCCCAAAGGGTGATCATCTCTGTCCCTTCTGCCAATGCCCCCATGCTTGTGATGGGCGTGAACCATGAGGAGTAGGACAACTCCCTCAAGATGGTCAGCAATGCCTCCTGCACCACCCACTGCTTGGCCCCCCTGGTCAAGGTCATACATGACAATTTTGGCATCGTGGAAGGACTCATGACCACAGGCCACGCCAGCACTGCCACCCAAAAGACCATGGCGGTCCCTGTGGGAAACTGGTGTGATGGCTGTGGGGCTGCCCAGAACATCATCCCCGCATCTACTGGCACTGCCAAGGCTGTGGGCAAGGTTATCCCAGAGCTGAATGGGAAACTCACTAGCATGGCCTTCCGTGTCCCCACCCCCAATGTGCCCATAGTGGACCTCACCTGCCATCTGGAGAAAGCTTCCAAGTAAGATGACATCAAGAAGGTGGTGAAGCAGGCGGTCGATGGTCCCCTAAAGGGCATCCTGGGCTACACTGAGGATCAGGTTGTCTCCTATGGCTTCAACAGTGACACCCACTCTTCCACCTTTGATTCTGGGGCTGGCATTGCCCTCAACGACCACTTTGCCAAGCTCACTTCCTGGTATGTCAATGGATTTGGCTACAGCAACACATGGCCTCCAAGGAATGAGAGCCCCCCTGGACCACCAGCCGCAGCAACAGCACTAGAGGAAGAGAGGCCCTCAGCTGCTGGGGAATCTTTGCCCCCAACTCAATCCCCCAACATACTCAGAATATTCCAAAGCCCTTTTCATGCACCATCAATAAAGTACACTGTACCCGAGGGAGGGGGTAGAAAGAACCGTTGTGAAGATGGAGCAGGGCAGGTCAATGTTTTGTTCTCATATGGAGGGTCATTATGGGTCAGAACCAACTCGACGGCTCCTATAACAGCAATAGCTGATGGTGTTGAGCAGTTTTTCATATAATTGTTGGCCATTTAAATATTCTCTTTGATGACCTGTATATTTTAATTCCTTTGATGTCCCATCCCGCGGGACATTCAACGTGGATCCTGGAGGAGAGAGTGGGAATTGAGGGGACAAGAGGCACAGAGAATGAAGACAAGACAGTATCCTGATCAAGCCTTGTTTTAATGAACAAAGAGTTACAGCTTATATCGGCCAGCAAGAGGGGAAGCATCCGCCGCACATGCAAATTAGGCTACTTTGGCAACAGGCCAATCAGGGAGTTCAGGGGAGCGCACCCTGCCCGTGAGTCAGTAAGGGCTTACAGTCTTCAATTAGGTACTCTGCGGAGTGGCATGTTTCTGCAAATCAAGCACAGGTGAGGACAATCTTTTACCCAATCAAGGGGATACAGGACACAGGTGCTTATCTAAAGAGCATCACACCTTGTTTGCTCAAGCTTTACAGCTGCACTGCTGTAGGCTGGGGTAGAAGAATGCCCAGGGCTCAGGTTAATGAATTCCAAGTAATGGCCCGGCCTCGTGGCTCCGGACACTTTGAGAAGAATGGGAATTCCAGAACACTTCATTGTGCTCATGTGGGGGAGCTGCATGGTTTAAAATCAGGAAAGGTATATGTCAGGGTTGTATCAACATAGGGGGGTTAGAATCATAAGAAATCTCATTTAAAGTTGGTGTCAGAGAAACCATTTAAAGTTTATATCAGGATATGAATACGCATACATTTCCAATTTTTGATTGGGTTGCTTTTCTTTTTTGTTAGGTGGTAGAAGTTTGATATTTTTAATATTAGGCTTTATCTGACATATAGTTTCTGAAAATTTTCTCTCTTTTTTGCAGATTGTCTTTTTGTGTGTGTGTAGATTGTCTTTTCATGTTGATAAAATCCTTTGATGTACAAAGCTATTTCATTTTTATTAAGTCTCATCTACCATGTCTTTTGCTGCTCAAGCTTTTTATTTGATCATTTATAAGTAAACACTAGGGGAAAAAATTTAATAAATTTTAAAAATTGACTCTAAGTCCTACAGTCTCACTCCTAAAATTTCTTCTAAGAATTTTATAGTTTTGTATTCACATTTAAGTCCTGGATCATTTTGAATTGGTTTTGTATACATGTGGTGAATAGATTCTAATTAATTCTTCTAAATATTGAAATCCAGTTTTCCTAATGTGATTTATTGAAGAAATACTTCTTTCACCTATTGAATGGGCTCACCAACTGTTAAAAAATCAGTTGACCATAAATATTTGGACTTATTTGTGGAGTTTCCATTCTATTTCATTGTTCTATATATCCATTATTGTACCGATCCCGAGCTGTTTTAATTACTATAGCTTTGTTAGTATGTTTTGAAATCAGATGTGCATCTTTTCTTTATGTTGGTTCTTTATGTCTTATCACTTACATTAAGACTAAATCTTAAATATGTTTTCCTGAGTTCTTGAGTAGTTCTAGTGAATTACTGACCTTGAGGAGGTAAGGGACTCAGGTGATGTAGTCGTTATGTTTTGGGCTGCTAACCTCAAACGCAATGAAAAGATCCTATTTTGTACCCAATTAATCTGAATTACAGGTATCCTAAGGGCCCCTAAAATTGTGCATGGTGTCCTGAGGAAGTAGTGGAATCTCTAAATTTATAGCCAATTAATCCAAATGCAGGTGGCTTGGAGCTCCTCAAACTTACAACTGATGCTCAGGAGAACAGTGACTTTTAACCAGGGAAGCCTGACGTAACTCTGCGGGGTTAGGGTCAAAAGAAAACTCATCTGCAGCTGGTGTCAGAGAGCTATGTAAAGCTGATATCAGGAGATGTACACATATCATATCATAATGACACAGTGCTTTCTGTTCCTCAACATATGCATTTGTGTTTGTAGTTGTTATTGGGCGGTGCCCTCAAATAGGTTCTGGTTCACAGCACCCCTGTATGCAACAGAAAGAAAACTCCACCCTTTGTTGCGCCATCCTCACAACGGTGCATCTATTCTAGCGCAGGGGTTGGCACACTGCAGCTCAAGAGTTATGAAATGAGTACATCCAGACTGCTCCTTTAAGAATGCTCCTCAGAGGCAAGTGTGGCAAGACTTTGTCTCGTGTGCTCTGGATATGTCAGGAAAGACCAGTTACTAGAAAAAGACATCATGTTGATAAAGTAGAACAGTGAAAAGGGTACGGACCTTGACAAGTTGGATTGACACTGTTTGCAACAATAGGCTGAAGCATAGCAGTTGTAAGGGTGGGGTAGGACTGGGTGGTGTTTTGTTCTGTTGTACATAAGGTTGCTATGAGTTGGAAACAACTCAAAGACACCTAAGAACAACAATGTTGAAGCGATATTAACTTTTTATTGTGAACTAGGTGAAAGCTCATAGAACCAATGATCAGTCTTATATTCAATAGTTCATACACATTTTGTATCATCGATTGCGATCCCTTCAGTGGACCATCGCTTACCCTATTTCTTTTCTGTGTATACTGTTTCCATCCCTCCTCATATTCTATGTGAAGACATTGTGACTTCTGCCGTCTCTTCTGCATTAATTGTGACTTCTGTATTTTGAGTTCCTTTCATTCTCTGTTTGGTTTCTTTTTATTTTAATGTTAGATTTTCCAAATATTTTTATCTCTGTGTATCTAGTTATATTTCAGAGTGGACACTGAGCAGCAGATTTGAATTGTATGTCAACTTCTGGAATCCTTGGCTGGTGCAAGTAGGTACCATGCTTGGCTGCTCACTACAAGGCACTACAGAAGAAAGGCTACGTGATCCACTTTCTGAAAATCCAGCCACTGAAAACCCTATGGACTGCATTCTTTTCTCCTACATATGGGATTGTCATGAATCAGAGTCATCGTGCCAATAATTGGATGATTGATTAGTTGACTAATTCATGTCAACTGATAAATTTTCAGAGGTACCTAGTGTCTGTATTTCTTATGTCTTTTGGGATTCCTTACTTTTGGTTCAGATTTCATCTCCCTGGTTTATTGTTAGTCATCATTTATCTTTAGGCTTTAACATCAAAAGTTATTTTTTACTGTTATCTGCTCTTTGATTATGTGGGTTTGTTCCTTTTTAAATTTCCATTTATTCCTTTTAATAAGCTTTTAAAAGTGACAGGGATAACTACATGTACTCCATTTGCCTGTTTAAAAGAACCTAACTCCTTTTTCTAGAGAAATCCTGTTTTACGAAGGCAATTTTAAAGACAGTGAAATATATAACTCATTACATTAGCCACTCAAGAAATATATTTTGATATTTATTTTTAAAAAATAAACAATTCTATTGGGGCTCTTACAACTCTTATAACAATCCATCCATCCATTGTATCAAGCACATTTTCTTCCTTTTAAAAAAAACCCATTTTATTGGGAGTTCGTGCAACTCTTATCACAATCTGTATATACATCCATGTATCAAGCGCATTTGTACATTTGTTGCCATCATCATTCCCAAAACATTTGCTTTCTACTTGAGCCCTTGGTATCAGCTCCTCATTTTTTAAAAATCATTTTATTAGGGGCTCATACAACTCCTATCACAATCCATACATGCATCAATTGTGTAAAGCACATCTGTACATTCCTTGCCCTCATCATTCTCAAAACATTTGCTCTCCACACAAGCCCCTGGTATCAGGTTCTCATTTTTCCCCTCCCTCCCCGCTCCCCCTCCCTCATGAGCCCTTGATAATTTATAAATTATTATTTTGCCATATCTTACCCTGCCCGACGTCTCCCTTCACCCCCTTTTCTGTTGTCTGTTGCCCAGGGAGGAGGTCACATGTAGGTCCTTGAAACTGGTTCCCCTTTCCAACCTTGGTTCCTCCTTTCCAACCCATCCTCCCTATGCTCTCCCAGTATTGCCACTCACACCACTGGTCCTGAGAAGATCATCCGCCCTGGCTTCCCTGTGTTTCCAGTTCCCATCTGTACCTGTGTACATCCTCTGGTCTAGTCAGACTTGCAAGGTAGGATTCAGATCATGACAGTGGGGGGGAAGCATTTAGGAACCAGAGGAAAGTTATATTTTTCATCGTTGCTACATCACACCCTGACTGTCTCATCTCCTCCCCAAGACCCTTCTGTAAGGGGATGCCCAGTGGCCTACAAATGGGCTTTGGGTCTCCACTCCGCACTTCCCTGCTCATTCACTATGGTAAGATGTTTTGTTCTGATGATACCTGATACCTGATCCCTTGACACTTTGTGATCGCACAGGCTGGTGTGCTTCCTCCATGTGGGCTTTGTTACTTCTGAGCTAGATGGCCACTTCTTTATATTCAAGCCTTTAAAACTCCAGACGTTATATGTTTTGATAGCCGGGCACCATCAGCTTTCTTCGCCACATTTGCTTATGCAACCATTTGTCTTCAGCAGTCGTATCAGGGATGTGAGCACAAAATGATATGATTTTTTTGTTCTTTGATGCCTGATAACTGATCCCTTCTGCACCTCGTGGTCACACAGGCTGGTGTGTTCTTCCATGTGGGCTTTATTGCTTCTGAGTCAGATGGTTGCTTGTTTACCTTCAAGCTTTTAAGACTCCAGATGTTATGTCTTTTGATAGCCAGGCACCATCAGCTTTCTTCACCACATTTAGTTGTTCACCCACTTTGTCTTTAGCGGTTGTGTCAGGAAGGTGAGCATCATAGAATGCCAATTTAATAGATGAAAGTATTCTTACATTGAGGGAGTACTTAAGTGGAGGTCCAATGTCCCTCTGCTACCTTAATACTAACCTTATAAATATATGCACATAGATCTATTTCCCCATCCTCATGTATAAACATATTTGCATATGTACATGTCTTTATCTAGACCTCTATTAATGCCCTCTGCCTCCCAACTCTTTCCTCTATTCCCTTTGACTTCCCTCCTGTCCCACTATCATGCTCAGTCCCCACCAGGGTTTCAGCAATTCCTCTTAGTTACATTACCCTTGATCATGCCCAACCAGGCCTCTCACACCCTCCTCATCACTGATTTGGATCGCTTGTTGTTTCTTTGTCCCTGGGTTTATTAACACCACTACCTTCCCTCCCCCCCACCCACCTCCCTGTCTCCCATGTCCCCCTGGAACTATCTATCCCGTTGTTTCCTCCTCCAATTGTTCATCCAGCCGATCTTATTTAGACAGACCTGCGGAGATGATAACATGCACAAAAGAAGACAGAGCACAACCAAGCAACAATATACAGCAAAACAACAACAAACCAATTACAAAAAGAAAACACTACAAGAAAGAAAAGCTTATAGTTAGTTCAAGGATTGTTTGTTGGCTTTTAGGAGTGTTTTCCAGTCCAGTCTGTTGGGGCACCATGCCCTGGCCCCAAAGTCCACCTCCAGCATTCCCTGGACCTCGCCACTCCATTCCCTTGCTGTTCTGTTGCACCCCCTTAATGTTTTGCCTCGGTGTGCCGGGATCTGATCAGGCGCAAGTGTTGTCCCCTGTAGGGCTATGTGTCAGTGAGGGACGTCATGTCTCATAGTGGGGCTGGCCATGTGGTCCTCTCTGTCGACTGGCTGTTCTAATTGGGGTCATTGTCCTCAAGACCTGGTGGGCCAGGATTTGCTCCACTCTCTCCTCCTCCCCCTTCATCTGCTCCCGTGTGCTCCGATCAGATATGTCCCTCTTTCAGAGCTGTAGATTCAGTACCGTCCTTTGAAATAAATTCTTCTGAGGGGAGGGGCAGGTGTCTACTTAGTAGTTGGGTTTGGGGCTGGCCCCCAAGACCTCTCCACTGGTTCCCTACTCCACGCCGGCATGTTGCATTCACATCTTGGAGCATCGAGTTGAAGTCTGGTCCTTCTTTCGCTGTGGAGACATAAACAATACCCTCCCCTTGGGTGGGTTAGTGCCCTGTGCCCCCGCTACCCTTTTCTTTTTTGTCCCTTTCCCCATCTCCTTTTTAGTTGTCTACCATGTGTATCCCTGTATTTGGTCTGGTCTGCCATATTACCTGGTCCTGACCCCAAGAATATTTGTATACCGTAGCTATTTTTCTATGCCCCATTTGCCTTTTTTTTTTTTTGAAAGCTTACCTCAGCAGCCTTTCAAGTCTTTCTATTTTTAAATCTATGCTATCTTGAAGTCTTTTTTTCTCATTTTTTGCCCTCTGGGTGAGGTTGTTCTATGGGGTGGTCTCTTATTTATGCTTGGTTAGTATTGTTCTTCTGCCCATACTGGGTCATCTGTCTTTTGTAAGGCTGGGTTTCTTCTAACATATTCTTTGAGTTTTTCCTTTTCTGGGAAGACTCTTACTTCTCCATCTATCATGATCGATAATTTGGCTGGGTAGAGTATTCTTGGGTTTGCATTGTTTTCCTTCAATTTTTTTAATATGCTACTCCACTCTCGCCTCTTCTTCATAGTTTCTGCTGATAGGTCTGAGCATATTCTTATTTGGGAACCTTTATAAGTGATTGCTTGTTTTTCCCTAGCTGCTCTCATGATTTTCTCCTTTTCCTCAAAGTTGGATAATTTAACTATTATGTGCCTTGGTGACTTCTTCTTGGGGTCCCGTCTTGCTGATGTTCTTTCAACCTCCTGAATGGTTGCCTGGCTTTCATTCACTAAACTGGGGAAGTTTCCTCCAAGAATTCTCTCACTATTGTTGCAGGTGACTTCTTTGTTGTGTCTTCCTCTGGTAAGCCCAATAATTCTAATGTTGTTCTGCTTCATAGCATCAGCCATAGCTCTTAAGTTTTCTTCAGCTTATGTGATGATCTTATAAGACTTTTGTTCCCATTTGTTAAAGTCTGCTTGGCTGTCCTCCAAGTCACTGATGCGGTTCTCTGATTCCTCCAGTTGCTTCTCGAGGACTGTGAGTGTGCTACTGGTTTCTGTTATCTCCTCCCTAAGCTCCTGTATTTCTCTTTGGTTTATGGCCTTTACCTCTTCTATCATTTCATCATTTTTCTGTATTGTTTCCCTCATTTCCTCTATAACTCCAAGTAGCATTCTGAAGATTTCTTTCTGTGGCAGTTCAATGTCTGCTTCCTCTATGCATGTCATTATGTTCAGGACATCTTCTGACATTGCCTTTTGTTTCTCCCATTTTTTCATTGAGATTGTTGAGGCTGATGGCTGTTTGCGTTGCGTTGTTTTAGAGGAGCCAGGTGCCATTTTCCAGGGAGTGGAAGAACATTGGCTCTCTCTGGGAGACTTGTAGGAGTGAATCTTCAAACTGCCTAGAGCTTATTTCACTATGGAATTAACCTACCACTTTATCCTCCTGTGGCTTGCCTCTCAGGAGAGTGACCCAGAAGGGTTGCCTGCTTTGGTGTTGCGGAGGTTGGGCAGAGGTTCCTGCAGCAGCTTGGAGCGTTGAGGAGTGTTGGCCGAGCTGCCTTATGCCCCCAAGCACATAGGCAGGAATTCCCCAGTAAGAAGTTGAGCAGAGTATTCCCTGGGGAGGTCGGCAGGGCCTTTCCAGCCTCCTAGCCACACAGGGTGGAGCTGACATAGCTGGGTGTGGCACAGGCGTAAATACCCTAGGCTAAGGGGAGTGGTCTGAAGGTTAGAAGTAGAGTGTGAGAGACCAAGAAAGAGGCAAAGATGAGGGGAAAAAAGTTTAAAAAGCAAGCCGATGAGCCTGTGGGGGCGGGGAGGGGGGGGTATAGTGAAGAGATGGAAACAAAGCAACAATATAACTAAGTCCTGATCCCCACCAGTGGCACTGTAAGGGTTTAGTCCCTGCTCAGAGGCTGCAGAAGCAAGCTGTGGCTGTGTTGAGAAAAGTCCCCAGCGCAGCCCTCCAAGACCCAGGGGTGGGACAGAGAGGAAATGGAAACAGGGGCAACAGTGTAGCTGAACCCCGATTCCTGCCTGTGGAGCTGCCAGGGTCCTATCCCTGCCCTGAGGCAGGTGGGGCAAACTGCGGCTTTGCTGAGACCAAGCTGCCCTACAGGCTCCAAATGGTCCGGCTCTAGCAGAGACAGTGGCAGAGACAAGGTCAAGCGCCAGCCGGCCTCCACTGAGGTAAGCCAAAGCCCCAGCCCCTCAAAACCCCGTGGGTCTGTCCCTACTTATCTTTATGATGCTCCTCCTGTGTTCCAGCAGTGTTGAATTTTCCTCTAAGCAATTCTCCTGGGCTGAATTCTGCAGAGTCCCTCTGGTATGTGTTACCCCATCGCCATCTTGCTGGAAGTGCCCTATTTTGATATTTTCATGTGCCAAACTTAACATTGATGAAATTAACATGTTTCCTTACACTTTCATATTGCAGACAGACACAAACATCCAAACAAATGTGAAACTTTCAATTACAGTGAACAAATATGTAAATAAACATTACCCAGAAAAAACATCAAGAATGACGAAAGAATGAAGAAACAATGGCCTGAGAAAGGTTACACTATTGAGACTGAGCAGTCAGGACAATTTTTAATATTATATGCTATTTGAAAGAGAGCCAGAAACCTGCAGGACCAAAAATGGGAGAAACGTGGAGCCTGATGGGAGAATATTTTAGACAGATGAAATCATGTCCAGATTTGGGGTCAGGAGCAGTCTAGTGCATTCAAAGAACTGAGGACAGCATAGCTAGAGTTTATTGTTTGAGGAGAAGGATTGCAAATTCGTAAGACAGGCAGGTCCCAGATCACTGAGAGAATTTTAAGGAGTCGAGGTCTTATCTTAAGGAGAGTGCTTGAAACATTTTGAACAAGGCAGTGTCAAGCTAAGGGTACAATACTGGAAATGCAGGTAGATAGATAAAATGCTGTATAAGTGTTTTACATAAGAGATGATTTAGGTTTGGATTAACCATTGACAGTGGAGGTGGAAAACAATTTCAAGAGATAATCAAGACCCAGTCTAAGCAAGCTTGTTGTATAAGTACTATAGGAAAAGACAGATGCTGGAATGGTTTCATCTTTGGGCTTCAGATATTTGCTCAGTGTGTTACTTGATGTCTTCAAATTAATCTCCTTCTCTAGCCTGATTTATTAAGCAGATAAATCTTCCAAAATAATAGTTACCAAGCTCTGCATGCTTACTGTTTATAAATACATAAATAATGTGATTTTAAAATCATTCATAAATCATCAAAGCTAGCATTCAAAATACTCATCCATATACCCCTTTCTTAATCTTCCAATAATATCACATTACATCCTATCTTCTCTTCCATTTAAACCGGCTGCTCAGCTTTTGCTGTAATTCAGCTTTTACTGAGTTCCCTCTTCTTCCAAGTAAAATATAGAATTACCAGGAAAAGACTGCTTTAATCTTTCATCACTAAACTGCTGTATATGGAGTGCCCTTTTCTAATCTCCTTCAGATTATATACAAATTATATGTTACTTACCTTTTGGCCCTCCAATTATTCTAGATTTTCTCTCCTAAGTGTAACTATTTAATGTTCCCAACAACCCTAAGAAATAGATGTAATGATGCTTATTTACAAGTATATATGACATTAGATTCATCTAAACAAAATTGGGATAGTCAGAATATCTGTATACTTATTAAACTCCCCAGTTCTACAGAGAATGTTTATCTAAACTACTCTATAGGAACAAGTGATTTAATCTGTTTTCATAAATATCTTCACCTTCCAGTGGGATTCTAGTCTCTCCTAATTGCCCAATTACAACTGAAAGCTTATTCAAATTTTGTGGAAATTAATTCCAGTTGTCTTTACTCATGTGCACATTCACTGCTATTGAGTAGGAGTCCAGCTCATAGCAACCCTGTAAAGGATGCACCTGCCTCTGCGGGCTTCTGAGATTATAATGGTTTATAGGAGTAGAAAGCCTCATCTTTCTTCCATGGAACATCTTGTGGTTTTGAACTGCTGACCTTGTGGTCAGAAGCCCAATTCATAACCACAATGCCAGTGGTCCTTGTTACCATCCTTTCTAAGCTATTATAAAAGTTTCATTTTTCTGAGAACACAAGAAGACAATGTTTGCATTTATTTTTCTCTCAGAAGATGAATCAAAGTGTGTGACCATGAAATTATTTCTGAAAAGGGAGATTTGTGGAGTAAAATAATCTTGATGAGAAATAATGAAAAGTCACAAAACACAGCATTGAATATTCAAATTTCAGAGATGAATGGGAATGTAAAGGCCAGTTTGAGGTAGAACAGGGATGTCAGGAAGGACATTTCAGTCAGATAATATTTACTCCTGAAGATATATCCACTTTCAGTCATGATCCATTTTTAAGTTTTCAACAATGATTTACAGGTGAAGAGCAATCCTGTGAATATAAAAAATGTGAGAAATCTCTTACAAATGACTTGCAACTCAATGGACATCAGAGAATTCATATTGGCAAGCAATTCTATGAATACAAGGACTAGGAGAATACCCTTAGTAGGGATTTTTACCTTACCCAGCATAAAAGAAGTCATACTACTGAGAAACCCCTTGAATGTAAAGAATGTGGAAAGGATTTTGGTTGTGTATCTGTTCTTATTCGGCATCAGTGAATTCATACTGGTGAAAAAAAACATACAAATGTAAGGAATGTGGCAAGGTCTTTCTTTGGTAGTGGTACAAATCTTGCTTACCATCAGAGAATTCATACTGTGAGAAACCCTACAAATGTAATGAATGTGGGAAGACCTCTGGCAGTGGCTCAAAACTTATTCAACATCAGGTAATTGATACTGGCGAAAACCCCTATGAGTGTAACCACTGTCGGAAGTCTTTTAGTAGTGGCTCAGCACTCAATCGGCATCAGAGAATACACACTGGTGAGGAACCCTACAAATGTAAGCAACGTGGTAAGGCCTTTAATAATGGTTCAAACCTCAGTCAACATCAGAGAACTCATACAGGTGAAAAACCTTCTGACTGTAAAGAATGTGGTAGATGTTCTGGAAGGAGTTCAGATTTCAGGCAGCATATGCAAAGTCATTCTGGTGACAAGCTCTGTGGATTGGAAACTCAATGAAGTACATGGTTAAAGAAGGTCTTTCAACACTGGTGAAAGTCCCTGCAAGTATAAAGAACAAATACTAAAGCTTCACAGGTTAGTTAACCTGAGAATTCTTTTTTTTTCCCATTTGAAAGCAGTCACTGTTTTATTAAGAGACCAGATTACAAAAATAGTCATGGCAGACAGATATCTTAGTTCATCCTTCTAATAAGCCTGCTGATCTGGTCTTCCCACCTTCTACAAAATGGGTGGTCTTTTTCTTCACCCCACCTCGTGGATAAGATAATTTGAAACGTTTCCCAACAGTCTAGATCTCATGAATCAGATCCTCCATGCAGATGATGCCATATTGACCAAGACACCGTGCAGTCAGCGTGTTATCGGTCAGGGCAATACGCTTCTTACTGAGTTTGCCATGACCACGCTTGTAGATGAGTTCATTCACTGACTTCAGGTTTGGGTACCCCCATGCAATGTATGGTTCCACAATCCTCAGCATGTTAATTGAAGCCTTGTTAAGCTTAACAAAGGTGCCATTGAAAATCTGGCGAAGGCGAAGAAACTGCAACACTTTTCAAACCTTTGGGCTCACACCACTGACACCTCTGATCCTGATAACAAACGCCAGCTTGGGCTCTCCAGCCACATACAAGTTGCCAGCTTTCCTGGCCATCCGAGCCATTTGGATTTCAGTTCTGCACATCTGCCTGTATTCCTTGTGATAGTGCTTAGCTTTCTCATAGATAAGCTTCCTCCTTGCCTTTTGAAGCATCTTTTGGGCAAACTTCTTTCTTAGGCGTTTGATCTTTAGTTCTGCAAAATTCCTTCGCCTTTTCTTAAGGGTCTCTGGAACAGCAGGGACCTTCTTCTTCTTCTAAGCGACAGCCTCCATGATTCCAGCCAGTTTAAAGAAATCTGAGAATTCTTATAAGAGAAAGCAACAATAACCTACTGTGGATTAAATATGTATTTGAAGAATATATTTTTCTTTATTTCAGGAAACTGATACTTGTAACTAGAAAGAGTGGAGAAAATCATATTTATATTTATATAAACATCAAAAATCAGAGGTTATAAATTACGTTTATTACTGTTTAATGCTCTTAAACTTTTGTGTATGGTGCAAATTCCATCTAAAAATTATTTTATTTATCAAGTGTCTAAGTTGTTCCTTTCTTTCCTTCCCAGAATGTCATCCTAAACCACTTAATCCATAACCTTATCCTGTTTTTTGTTGCTTGTTTGAAAATAAGTTGTATTTTTTTTATATAAACTTGGATATAAGGTTAATCTTTTGTCTTTTAAATCTCTAAGTTTGTGGTTGTACTTGATCCTCATCTTATTTAAGTTATTTTTCTGACTTTAATGTCTGATTGATCTGTACATTTTATTTTGGGAGATTATGTAATTTTCCTTTTATACTCCTTGTGTTAACCCGGGTAGACTAGAGAAACAAATCCATGGACACACACACGAAAGAGATTAAGACACAAGAGCAACTGAACATTGAGAAAACATCCCAACCCAGTCCAGTCCAAAGTCATAAGTCCGATATTAGCCCATATGTCCAACACCAAACCATAAAGTCCTCTTCAGACTCACAAAACACATGCAATGATGCCAAATGCAGAACGATCACAGGTCAGTGGCTACAAAGTCAGTGCTGGTAGAAGCATCTCAGTGCTGGCAGGGGTCTCCAGGTGGCCATTCCAGTTCCTGAGGCTGCATCACAGTATCCATGTAGCATCTCCTCAGGAATGCCTCACAGGAAGTCTCCAAGGGAGACTGAGAGAGATAGTGTCTCTCATCTCCAAGAAGGAATGACCAGATTTCCCAGAATTCTCAGGAGATGGCCATGCTCACACAGAAGTCTCATTGGCTATCTCCAGATTGACAGCCTAGCATCCACCCCTACACTCTTAATCCTTAAATTGACACCAGATTAGGTGACTACCACACTCCTCTTTTTGCAAAACAACTCCCTGCCATAAAAATGTAAAGAAGAATAACAAAAGCATAACTGCAGCTATCTGTCGTCTCATCAATTGTAGATGATTGTCACACCTTTAAAAGAAACTCGTTAAGACTGTATCTGTGTTGTTTTAAAGAAAGTGTGAGTATGCTATTCTATAGCCAGCCTTTATATATTGTTTGTTAAATATATTGTTACGAGTTCATTAACTTGATAGTGTTCACCTGTCTTTATTAAACTTTTCTTTGGTTAAATAATAAAATTTGTGCCATTATAAACTGTTACCTTGATGACTCCTTTGGAATATGTGTTTGCATTATTTATTTCTTCTTTTGGAAATAATGTGTGTTTATCTTTAGATTAAAAAAGATTTAAACATTAATTGAAGTTTCACCCACTTTTGACCATAATCCTCCATCTAAGCTCCATCCCTTAACCTTAGGTCATATTTATATCATATGAAAATGATCATATTTACAAAATTGTCAAAGTGCAGGACAGGAATAAGATTAAACGGTTTTGCTTTATACCATTAACTTATAGTTTTAGTAAGTAAAAGTTTCATACCGAGCAGGAGTACACATATATAATTTATACATAGTTACAATAAGATTCATACTAGACATACGCTATTTGTGATAGTTCCAAACTGAAAAAATACAAATATCTATCAACAGGAAAAGAAATTATTTGTATTTAAAAATAAAAATAAACTAATTCTATTTAGATAAGAGAATCATATTGCAATGAAATGAAACAAGAATTGGTACCACCATAACGGATGAATATTGGAAACAATATTGGAAGAACAAAATGTTAGATCAATAGGAATACATGTTCTCTGATGCCACTTATAGAAAGTTCAAAAATTACAAAATTAACCAAGCTATTAGAAGTCAGGACAGTGGAAGCAGACACAAGAGGACTCCTGGAGATGCCAATGTTTTGGGTTTTATTCTTTTTAAAATCATTTTATTGGGGGCTTATACAACTCTTATCACAATCCATACATCCACCCATTGTGCCAAGCATATTTGTACATTTGTTGCCATCATCATTCTCAAAGCATTTGCTTTCTACTTGAGCCCTTAATGTCAGCTCCTCATTTTTCCCCTCCCTCCCTTCCCAGCTCCCCACCACCACCACAAACCCTTGATCATTTATAAATTCTTTTTTTCATCTCTTACACTGTCTGATGTCTCCCTCATCCACTTTTCTATTGTCAGTCTCCCAGGGAGAGGCTTATATGTAGATCCTTAAGATCGGTTCCACCTTTGTACCCCACTTTCCCCTTATGCTCCTGGTATTGCGACTCTCATTATTGGTCCTGAGGGGTTTATCTGTCCTGGATCCCATGTGTTTCCAGTTCCTATCTGTACCAGTGTACATCCTTTGGTTTAGCCGGCCTTGTAAGATAGAATTGAGATCATGATAGTGGGGGGAGGAAGCATTAAAGAACTAGAAGAAAGTTGTATGATTCATCATCGCTATACTGCACCCTGACTGGCTCATCTCCTCCCCATGGCCCTTCTGTAAGGGGATGTCCAGTTACCTACAGATGGGATTTGGGTCTCCATTGTACACTCCCCCTAATTCACAATGATATGATGTTTTTTTTGTTGTTTTTTGATGGCTGATACCTGATCCCATTGACACCTCATGATTACACAGGCTGGTGTGCTTCTTCCATGTGGGCTTTGTTGCTTCTTTGCTAGATGGCCACTTGTTTATCTTCAAGCTTTTAAGACCCCAGATAGCCAGGCACCATCAGCTTTCTTCGCCACATTTGTTTATGCACCCACTTTGTCTTCAGCTATCCTGTCTGGAAGGTGAGTATCATGGAATGCCAGTTTAATAGAACAAAGTGTTCTTGCATTGAGGGAGTACTTGAGAAGAAGTCCGATGTCTGTCTGCTACCTTAATACTAAACCAATAAATATATGCACATAGATGTATTTCCCCATCATCATATGTAAATATATTTACATATGTACCTGCCTTTATTTAGACCTCTATAAATGTCCTTTGCCTCCTAGTTCTTTCCTCTATTTTCTTTTACTTCCCTCTTGTCCTACTATCATGCTCAGCCTTCTTTTGGGTTTCAGTAATTCCTCTCAGTTACATTGCCCTTGATCACACCCTACCAGGCCTCATACACCCTCTTCACCATTTATTTTGGATAAATTGTTCCCTTGTCCCTGGGCTTGTTAACACCACTTCCTTTCCCCCGTCTCCCAATCTACCATGTCCCCCCAGAACCATCGGTCCCATTGTTTTCTCCTCCAGATTATTTCAGAGGAGGATGTGGGGGGGGGGGGTTGGATATCATTTCACATTAAGAAGGAGGGCTTCTCAAGCAGATATTCTCTTGTGAAAGACTGGTTTTATTTTCTCCTTGTTCTGTTTTCTCAGCACTGAGTGATCTGTAGGCACTAATACACTAATGAGCTTTAGGTGGCCAAGCCTCCCTGTAAGCACAGCTTTCTCAAACTGGAGGGTGTGTAGGTGCATCTCATGGAGGTGTGTGTCTTCAGAGGGAATGAATATGGCTTGCAGGTTAATGGCAGGAGAGGACTTCTCATTCTTTTTTGGTCTAGATGCTTATTCTCTGTCTTCTCATAACCTTCTGTGATTCTGTCTCAAATCTCCCTCAACCTTCCTCTTCTCTGGACACCTGTCACTGGGTTAGGACCCACCTGGACAATCCAAAGGAGTCTGGGGAGCACAGTGGATACTGGGCTCTAGTCCATTCTTACTGTTGTCTGACAGTGTTTTTGTTGTTGTTGATTTGGGAGCTATTTGTAAATGTTCTTTGTGAAAATCTAGCTGCAATTTTATTTTTTAAATACTTAAGTACATATGGTAAGGAGCCTCGGTGGTGCTATTGGGTAAGTGTGGGAAACTGAGGACCGGGAAGAGAGTGTTTGTAGACAAATTCTTTATTCTCATATTTAAGAAGCCAGGGTTCTGGGTGGAGGGAGACCTTCACAACTGTGAGTTAGAGATGAGTCCCAATCACATTCTCATGAGATGAATCCCCACAATATCCTTCCATACTAGTGCAACCTTAAAGTTACCTCTTATAAGCACATGGCGGATTGCTATCTTGAAGGCAACTTCATCTATAGGAGCAGACATGCTGCAATTGCTCTTCCTGCTCAGAAGACAGTCACTCCCCTTTACCTGCCCTTAGAACTGATATTATATTACTCCTCTCATGAGCTCAGAGACCTCAAGTTCAGGGTACAGCCCACTTTGTTACATATGTGGTTACTTGTAATTAGGGGGACTTGCATGCCCCAAGTCTATATAAGTTGATGTTAAGAATACATTCTCCTACTTGGACCTGGTTTCTGAAGCCATGGTGGGGGTGAGCACCCCAAGACTTTTGTCTGTCTCTTAATTTCTTCCCCTCAATTACACAACCATTCCTTACCACCTGTTTGGATGTGGGGCTCAATCCCACAGGTGTTTGACAATTAACCACAAGCTTGGTGGTTCAAACCCACCAACAACTCTGAGGGGCAAAGATGAGGTTATCTGCTCCAGTAAAGGTTTACTGCCTCTGAAAGCCTGTATAGGGTCACTATGAGTCAGAATTGACTGGAGGGCAGTGGGTTTGGGACACATGGTTGACTTTAATAAAAATGGTCTCATTCAAAGTTTTGAAAAACCCAGCATTTTAATATTTATTAGCTATTGATGTCTGTGAGAATTTAGATAATTTCACTATCATGGATTTGCAACATGTAAGAGGTAAAAGTTACCAGTATCTAAAAATTGGAATTTCCCTAAGTCTTGACCTTACACCTACTAGTTGAAATCAGCTTTCTTTCCAGACCCATTGGGGGGTGGGGAGTCTACATTCTAGGTTAGGTGAAGATGAGGGCCATTATTCAGGATATTTGGTTCGTAGAGATGGGCAAGTTATCTGATTTTGAAATTTCCTGGAATCAAATAATCCAGATAATTATCAAGCTACAGTGACCACACACCTTAGACAAAATATCTTTGAAATGGACCCTCCCCCTTGTTCTAGATCTGTGGGCAGAGAAAAGAGCATCCTGTGCCCACTCCCAGTGTAATTTCTACAAAAGGAGTCATGGGAACTGTGGGAAACTAACACCGAGGGAAATAAGACCAGGACTATATTCCCTAATTTATAACAAAGGGAATCTGGAAAGCTAATATTCCACCATAGGAAAGACAGCACTTTGGTAAGTTAGAGATAAAGTCCAAGTACATTATTCTGCTTTGAATATCCCTCCCACTGTTTCTCCCATAACTGTTATGCTGCCTTAAAGTGAGCACATGGTTGATTCTAGTCTCCCTCTGGAAGCAGACATTCTTGTTATCTCCTGCTGCTCACTGCAGTACCCACCCCCTCCTGCCTCCCCCTAATGTAGGTATTATGTTTCCTCACCTGTGAGCTCAGGGACTTTACTGTGATCACCAACCAACTTGTGATGCAAGTAACTCCAGAATATGCATGTCTTATGGCTACCTATAAATGTCCCAAGACAGTTAAGACTCTCTCACTCTGTGTGGACTTGGGTACTGAGACCATGGCCGTCCCATAGGTGAGCATGCTGCTAAGAGGTGAGCATGCTCTTTTGTCTTTTTAAAGCATTTTATTGGGGGCTCATACAAATCTTATCACAATCCATACATCCATCCATTTGTCAGGCACATTTGTACATTTGTTGACACCATCATTCTTTTCTACTTCAGCCCTTGGTATCCGCTCCTCATTTTTCCCCTCCCTCCCTGCTACCCCCTCCCCTGTGAATCTTTGATAATTTATAAATTTTTTTTTCATATCTTACACTGTCCGACATCTCTCTTTAGCCACTTTTCTGTTGTCCATCCCCCAGAGAGGAGGTTATATGTATATCCTTGTAATCGGTTCCCCCACCCCCAGTAGATTCTTAAGGGCACCTGACAGCCCTCTCCCTACCTGCTCCCTGCCCCATCCCCACCACCTCCTCACCCTCTCTCTCTCCCACACGCTCTTAAGGGCACAGATATTTCTTGACCTAACAGCCCTGAATCTATTAAGTATGGGTTACTCATATAGTCCTCACAGGAAACACAAGATGGAAATAATCTTGTCTCTATTTTACAAGGCAAGAACTTGAGAGTCACAGGGATTAAATAAGTCATCAAAGAATGCACACTACATAGGAATGGAGTCTGATTTTTTTTTTAAAAACTGGATTCTCTTGTTTACCACAACCTCTCACATGGAGTTGGCATAGTTGGGGCAGGGGTTTTATAAGCCATTCCCTCATTCAAAAATTATGTTCTCTGACTTCTTACCCTTGCTAGCTACTCATGTGTCAGGCCTCCTTTTCCATCAGTTCAGTTAGTTCAGGACCTCAGGGAAGGAGACATAAAAATGGAATTAGAGGTGCATATGATACATTAAAGAAAACATCTGTGAAAGTAAAAGGAGAAACATATGCCATGGACAATGAGAGGAATGGGGTAGTATGTTAGTCTGGGTTGACTAGAAAAACAAATTCTTAGACACTCATATGTGTATAAGAAAGAGCTTTATATAAAGAATAATTGTATATTAAGAAAACATCCCAGCCCAGTTCAGATCGAGTCCATAAATCCGATATTAGCCCATATGTCTGATTCCAGTCTGTAACTTCCTCTTCAGACTCACACAGTACATGCAATGATGCCAGATGCAGGAAGATCGCAGGTCAGTGGGTAGAAAGTCTTGTGGATCCAGTGGTGATGGAAGCATCTCAGCTCTGATGTTGGTCTCCACATGACTCCTCCAGCTCCAGGGCTCTGGTTTCATCAGCATAGTTCCATCTGGCTTGTCATTAAGAATGTGAAGGAAAGGGTGTGTCCTGCCTCCAGGGAGGAAAACAGGAGTTCCCAGAATCCTCTGGAGAAGACCACGCCCACACAGAGGTCTCATTTGCAATGACCTGACTGACCGGCTAGACTCCACCCCTTCACTCAAGTTGACAGGAGATTGTGTAACTGCCACGGGCAGGGAATGGGAGCAAATAGAAAGAGGAAGCATCCAGATGATTCTTTTGTAGTGATGGAGCAGGTCTGCATCTTGAGTGTGATGATGTTTACATAGAATAAAATTGCATAGAATTTCACACACACACAAAAAGCCCTGGTTGTGTAGTGATTACCAATGGGCTGACGACTGAAAAGTCAGCAGGTCAGAACCACCAGCCTCTCCTCAGGAGAAAGAAGGGTTTTCTACTCCCATAAAGAATTATGGTCTCAGAAACTTGCAGGATCAGTTCTACTCTTCCCTGAAGGGTCGCTGTAAGTCAGCATCAACTCAATGGCAATGAGTTTGGTTTAGATTTATACACACAGGCACAAAAGAAGGCAAACAAATTTTTTAATTGGTGAAAATATAAAAGGTCTATAGCCCCGGTGGCAGAGTGGTTCCACACTGGGCTGCTAAGTGCAAGGCCAGCAGTTCTATACCACCTGCTGATCCGCAGAGGAAAAGCTCACTTTTTACTCTGGTCAGTAGTTACGGTCTCAGAAAACCACAGGGGAAATTCCACTCTGACCGTTAAAGTCATTGTTACAGTACTGACTCAATGACAGTGCTTGAGATGGTTAACAGTAATGTACTGAGTTTGATACTCATTACAGCTCTCACCATTGGAGTGATAGATGAGTGAAGAATGTGTAGTGAATATTAGAAAAATCGAGGTGCTAGGGTTATCAGAATGGGGACACTTCATATCTAAACTAAAACACGATTTTGAATTAAACTAAGATTTTCATCTCAACTTTTCTAAAGAAATCATTCTATGTTTTATTTTTCCCCAAAGTTTTACTACTTGAAGAACTAAGAAGGCAAAAGTCAAGGTTTCTAACCTAAATAAAAACTTTGCACAACTGCTCCCAGAGAAGTCCCCTTGGTCAGCAAAAGGATAGGAAATAGAACTGATAATGTTAAGCAAAGTTAAAACCTGTAAATAATTTTATAGCTAGGACAATTTTTTAAACCCATCTTTGAGTCCATTTCTGACTCAGACTGACCTTATAGGACAGAATAGAATTGCTTCATAGGCTTTTCAAGGCTATGAATCCTTCCAGCGCAGACTGCCACATCTGTCTCCCACAGAGCAACTGGTTGGTTTGAACCATCAATCTTTCACTTAGCAGCCAGCAGGCTCATCACAGCTAAGATTAAACCCGACCCAACCTAATTAATTGCCATCCAGATTCCTACTCATAATGCCTCATAGGGCAGAGCAGAACTGCCAAATAGATTTTCTGAAGCTGGACATCATTACAGGAGCAGACAACCTGCTCTTTCGCTCAGGGACTGCTGGGTTTGAACTTCAGACCTCCTGGTGAGGAGCCCAGCGCCTCACCCACAGAAGCGCCAGGATTCCTTTGTAGCGAAGGTAGATACAAATTAAATATTAGTTCATATGCTGCTCCCCAAATTAAAATTTCTCTCACTTGAATTTCCTACTGCATTTTTATTGCCTCACTGTCATTGAGTGAGTTCCAACTCTTAACAACCCCATAGGACAGAGTAGAGCTGCCCCTGTGTGTTTACAAGGCTGTAACTCTTAGCAGGAGTAGGAAGCCTGGTCTTTCTCCAGCTGAGTGGCTGGTGGTTTCAAACTTCTGGCCTTGCATTTAACAGCTCAACAAAGCCATTATGCCACCCGGGCGTCTGTATTTTGATTCCTGTGTTAGGCAAGGTTCTTTAGAGAAACAAAACCAGGACGCTTATGATTATATATCTGAGGTTCGGTTTATACAGTGAGAAGAAATGTAACAGCTAATTAATCCACACAGCAGTACAAAGGGCTCAGTTCGACTCACTTTCATGGAAGAGTTAATATACCAGAAGTCCTTTGAGTCACGTGGGTTGCTGAATCCAAGGTCACGGAAGCAGACAACAGAGCCCTCTCTTGGGCAAGGCAGGCAGTTTGCCCACGGGCAGCAAACATCAGGGTAGGTCAGCAACAATCAGTCGCCCCAGAGTTTAGCAAAGCAGGCCCAGATGGGATATCAAACTCAAGCAAGGCAAGTTGACAGGATCCACCAGCCTCAAGCTCAAGTGTTGTACGTACCAAAAGTGGCGATGCATGTCTCAAAGGAGCCTCAAGCCCTAGAGACACAATCCACGATCCATAGGTTGGCTGGGTCCACAGGTGGTGTAGCACATAGGTTGAGGCTAAAGGAGCAGCATGCTGGTCCAATCACCAGAGAGCAAGAGAGAAAGGGGGTGGGGGTCATTTATCTCTTTGCCCTCCCATCAAACTGCGACCCACACTCACTGCTATCTAGTCAATGCCCACTCATAGCAACCCCCTGTGGGTTTCCCAGACTGTAACTCTTTATGGGAGCAGAAAGCCCTGTCTTTCTCCTGGGGAGCAGCTGGTGGTTTTGAACTGTCAGCCTCTCAGATCAGAGTCCAAAGCTTCCATTGTAAATTTGTAAATAATGTAGAGACTAAGCTTGTTAAAATGTGACACAGACTGCAGATGGGACAGAAGACTGAATCGCTGACAGACTGTTTTATGAAACCATTCTCAGGTCATAGCACTCTCATAATGCAACAAATAAACTTATTCATAATCTTGAAGCTTGTAGTTTAACAAACCCTTGGTGATTTTTGCTGTGCTCACTCCCCACTTGCCTTCCAACCAAAAACCCAAGTCACTGAGTCATCGAGTAAATACTGATTCATAGCGACCCTGTTTGGGTTTCCAAGACTGTAACTGTGACAGGAGTCTTTCTTCCAAGGATCTGTTACTGGTTTCTGTCAATTCGGTGGACCACAGCCCAACGCAAAACCACTACACCAGCAGGACTCCTTGTCGTCGTCCCCCGCCCCCCGCTCCATAGTGAACACAGAGAGTTGGCTTTCTCCCCCTTTTAAAACCTGTCATCGGGACCACTGCAACATCTTGCATGGATGTTTATAGTTGCTTCCCCGTTTTGAAATTATTCTATTCAGTAACATATTTGTTTTAATTGCTCACATAGTGTTAGTCTAAAGTTTTCCTTAAGACAGGTACATGGGCCTCTGTACTATTTTCTTAACAGATGTATGGAGATATATTTCCACGTACCACAAAATTCTGAAATTTAAAGTATCATTAAGTGAATGATTGCATACCTAGAGTTGTACAGCTATCACTACAATATGATGTCAAATGTTTCCAATCCTCCATAAAGAACCCCAAACATATTACAATCATTCACCTTTCCCGCTCCCCCTACACCCACCCACCCCAGCCTCTGCCAGTCACTAATCTTTGTCTTGATGATTTTGCCTATTGTGGACACTCTGTGTAACTGGATCATACAGATGAGGCCAGCTACTTGCACAGCATAATGTCCATCCACATTGCAGTACATATTAATACGTCATTCTTTATTGCAATTAAGAGTCCACTGTATGTAAGTAACCCATCTGGTTTATCTGTTGATTAATCGGTTGACATCTATATTCGTTCCATCTTTGAACGAGTCCTCATCTTCCTGTGAGTCTGTAATTATTTAAAATAAAAATTCAAAGACAAAACTATGAGTGCAATAAGAAGCCAACGTTGTAAATCACTAGTCTAACCTATTAACATTCCAATTTTTTTCAAAATGAATTAAAGCAAGGGAGTATCAAAGCTTCCGTGCTATAAAATCCCCAAACAATGTAATTTGCCTAACAACAAGTGCTGCTATAACAGAAACACAAGTAGGTGGCTTTATTTTTTCAAGAGTATGATATTGATTTTTTTCTTTGTATTGTAAATTGGGTGCAGACTAGATAAGTTTTCCATGTAAACGTTCATATATGTTTCTACCTCACTGGTTGCAGTCTCCACAGCGTGGCATCACTTCCTCTTTGTGGTTTCTGTCTCCATTCTTCCTTTTTTTCTAACTGTGGGAGGCCAGCTTCCACAAGTGAATGGGTCCAAGGGGCAAACGTGTAATCAAAGGGTAAAGCAACGAGACATCAGACAAGGCATGCAAGGGCTCACCTCTTCCATGGAGACCAGAACCAGAGAGTTCAAATGTATTGTCTCACAGGCTTATATTATCTTGGGCATGCAAGCTATGTCATACACATATGTAACAAGAAGGGTTTGTATCAGAGGCATACACATAACAAGAAAGGGACATACCAGGGGCATGTATGTGACAGGTAGGTACATACATAACAAGATGGGTGGGTTCTAGAGTTAAGATAGCAGCTTAACCTTTGTCATTTCTGAGCTGGCTGGACCTTAGTGTCCCTGAGCTCTTCTCCAGGGGAACAATCTCTGGTCCTCATTAGAAGGGAACGGGCTCGACTTCGGGTCAGCTGGTCTGACTGTGTTTGATGGCAGACAACCTTCAGGCAGATAGCCTTGACGCAGTTGACCTTCAAGAGTATTTAGTAAGCAACCAGGTGCCTGCAAGCGCACCTTAAGATTGGCATGATTTTGGAGGGATATTGTGAGGAATCCCTTTGACTTAGGAGACTGTGACCGGGATGCATTTCCAACCCATGAATGGGAAGGCCTTCCTCCATGAGGGTCTCAGCCACCCAGGCTCCTTAAAATACGAGCGTAGAGAATTTGTCTGCATATCCTCCCTTCCCAGTTCTCAGTTTCCCACACTCTAGTCCCAGTTCTCGGTTTCCCACACTTTTCCCCAGTTCTCAATTTCCCACACTCTAGTCCCAGTTCTCAATTTCCCACACTCTAGTCCCAGTTCTCAGTTTCTCACACCTAAACTTTCTGAACTTTTTCTTTTGGTAAATGCTACCCATTTTATCTTAAATGGTTGATTAGTCTAAGGTGTGCTTATCTCCCTAGTGTCCTTGATCCCTTACAGACTTATTATTTAGCTGAAAATTGAGCCATCTGGGTGAACTCATTTCCGGATGTGAAGGATGACTAAGGGCTATAATCTTAGGGGCTTCACCAGCCTTTATCTGAGCAGTCACTCTGTGTTTTTTTCATTTGTTTTAATGATATTGAGGTTTTTCCCCACATTTTTTTCTCCCTGTCTATCCAGGACCCTTTAATGTGATCCCTTCAGAGAAGTTGACAGTGGTCCTCAGCACCAGCTCATTCTTCTCATCTCATGGCCATGGAAACCTATGTTTACATGCTCCCTTAGTCCACTTTTAAGTGGGTGGCTTTAAAGAACAGACATTTATTTTATCAGGAGAACAGAAGTCTTAATTCAAGGCACCAGCTCTCAGGAAAAACTCTCTGAATTCAGGATATCAACTTTCTCTGTTGGCTCTAGGACATGATCCTTATCTCTTTCTACGTCTATAGTCCAATCTTCTGTAATTTCTTTGCCATTTTCACATGCCATCTATCTTTCCCACTTTTGTGCTTACTTCTATGTCTAATCGGCTCATTTTATATCTCTAAATCTCCCTCTCCTTTCCTATAAAGAGACATTGTCTAAACCAGAAGCATAAGTTTTATTCAAAGAACATGTATATAACTTAAATACAATAATATCTAAAAAATTATTTACTTTGTTCTTTAGAGAAAAGTAAATGAAGTGAGAGTCCAAAGTGTTCTAGTCTTCTAACTGGAGTATAGATTATCTCCCACTCTGGAATGGGCACAAGAAACAGACAATTACAAAACTCTGGAACTGGTTTTCCACAGAAAATACAGTATCCCTCAAACCATAACTAATAAGAGGAATCAAAGCAGTAATTGACCAGTTATTAGTGATTTTAATTTAAAGAAACTGTATTTCAAAAATTAGTGGCTTACCAACTTTAATGTGTTTTTCCCTAAAGCCATGGAGAGGGGCCAACACCATCTACATGCCTTCAGGAATGATCTTTTATGTAACTATACAACCAGCCCTTGGAGATCTGTGTGCCCCTCTGCTGCAAGTTCCATAGGCACCCAATGCTTGAGCTCTCTCTCAACTCAGACATGTCTGTGCTCCCTGGATATAGTACCTCTGTCATGCTTTTATAATCATGTCACCCCTCGGAAACTCTCCCACTAACATGCTCAGAGTTTACTAGATGATATTCTTACTTGAGGCAGGAATTTCTCTCTTTTTTTGCTTTCAATGTTCCATGCACGGGGTAAACTAGACATGAGATCATTGCTGCCCACCACACAGCTGAGCCGGAACTTTTCCTTAATGAGGAGGGGCTCATGCAGGAGTTCCCTCAAGAAGAAGGACAACGTGGGAGTGCTTGACCTGATTTTAGCACGTACTATACGGCCACAGTAGTCAAAACAGTGTGGTACTGGCATAATGACAGATATTCAGACCAATGGAAAAGAGCTGAAGACCCAGAAATAAAAACACCAGCATACAGGCAACTGATCTTTGATAAGGGCCCCAAAAATATTAAATGGGAAGCAGATGCCATCTTCAATCAATGGTGCTGGAAAAAATGGATATCTACCTGTAGAAAAATGAAACAAGACCCTTACCTCACTCCATGCACAAGAATAAACTCAAGGTGGATCATGGACCTGGAGATAAAACCCTGAACTATTAGGGCCATCAATGAGGGAATTGGGACAAATCTGAGAAACTTGGCACAGGGATTACATAGGCTACCAGAAATAGGGAAGGATACAAATACAGAGGAGACACAAATAGACATGTGAGATATACTGAAGGTAAGACACCTATGTACATTGAAAGATTTCATCAAGAGAGTAATAAGAGAGTCCACCGACTGGGAAAACATCTTTAGCAATGACACATCAGACAAAGGCCTCATTACTAAAATCTACAATACTTTGCAAGCTTTCAATAAGAGAAAAAAGAATTGCCCACTGAGGAGGTGGGCAAAGAACCTGAACAGAAGTTTCGCAGAGTCTGAAGTCCAAATGGCCAATAAACATATGAGAAAATGTTCCTGATCATTAACCATAAGAGAAATGCAAATCAAAACAACTATGAGGTACCACCTGACACCCTCAAAGATAGCCCAATTCAAAAAACCAAAAAGCAACAAGTGTTGGAGGGGCTGTGGTGAGATAGGAACTCTCATCCACTGCTGGTGGACCTGTAGGTATCTACAGCCACTATGGAAACCGATTTGGTGATTCCTCAAACAGATGGAAATTGAGTTACCATACGACCCAGCAATCCCTCTATTGGGCATATACCCAGAAGAGGCAAGAAACAAACCACGGCCAGACATCTGTGCTCCAGTTCATTGCAGCACAGTTCACAATTGCAAGGAGTTGGAAACAACCCAAATTTCCATCAACAGATGAATGGATTAAAAAACTGTGGTACATACATGCAATTGAGTAGTATGCATCGCTATATGAATGAGAGAACAGAAAGGTAAGTGCAAAAGGGGCACAGAGAAAAAGCTACTGTGTACAAACTCTCCAGGGGTGAGGTCCAGGTAGTATGGCAGGGGCCAGACCAAATCCAGGCGTACATATGGTAGCCAACTGTGGGAAGCCGCAGCTCTCGCCGCCATTACAAGATGGCGCCGGGCAGTCAGGGCGGTGGCCCATTAAGTGGTAAACAACCACTTAGTGCATGCGCACTGCTTAGATGACGGAGTCACAACTCCACCCTGGAGTATGCAAACGAGGGTTCTGGCGAACGCACCAATCAATGCATGGCACGTCCCCGTAGAGCGTATATAAGCAGCAGTAGTTTGGGGCTTCGGGGTCTTCTATCCGCTACAGCAATCGAACCCGTAATAAAACGCCTGTGGAAGAATCCTGTTGTAACGCGTCTTTTCTTGCTGGCGAGACCTGGGGCGCGACAATATTGGTGCCAAGTCCTGGGAACTCACGACCACCTTAGGCATGAGCGGAGACCCCCTGTTACCAGGGAGGATTCAGAACCACACGGCGTGGGCCGCAAAGGTAAGTTCTGAGAGACATGAGCCTGAACGATTGCTAAAGCCGCGAACTGGTGTATGCGCTTCAGTGTAGACAGCCATTACAACAGGGACAGCAGCCGTTGGAGGACGTTCAGGAAAGCATGTCAGAAACAGAACGGGACGAGTCTAAAGAGACTCGGAAAAAGCAGCACAGAGCTGCCAAAAAAGAAGAAACTGCGCAGGTAGAATTAGGGGAGGAAGCTGATCAGCAAAAGAAAAACCGTACCCGCCATTCGGAGCCTTTATATCCATGGCGAGAATTAGAACTCTTGGAACTATCAGAGGAGGAGGAGGAGCAGTTAGAGGAGGCAGCTGCTCGTTATGAAGAGGGTCGATATGACGCATTACAAGCAACGGAAGGAGGGCAGTATAGTGCTCTACGGAAGGCAGCTGTGAGCCCATCAGCACCACCTCCTTATAAGGAAGATAGGCAGAAAGGGTGTGGCTACTCCTTTTGCCCACCCCATACCCGTAGAGCAATTCAACAAATGTATCCAGTATTTGAGGACCAGAATAATGCTCGTTATCATACCCCGTAGAACACAAACAAGTGAAGGATTTAGCTGAAGCTGTGAGAGCTTACGGGGTAAGCGCAAATTATACTCAAGCTCTAATTGAAAGGCTTACAGGCCATGCTATGACTCCTGCCGTTTGGACATTTGTAACAAAAGCAGTACTGACTACAGGGCAATACCTGGAATGAAAATCTTTATGGCAGGATTTATTAACAGCTCAGGCTAGAGAAAATGCTGCGGCAGGGCAGCCAGCATGGGATTTCGAAATGCTTACAGGCCAAGGGAGGTGAGCTAATAATCAGACAGCATATCCATTGCAAGTATATCAGCAAATAAATTCTGCTGCAAGCAAGGCATGGAGAACTTTACCTAATAAAGGAGAGGTTAGGGGCAACTTAACAAAAATTGTACAGGGACCTACCGAACCTTTTTCAGATTTTGTGGCACAAATGTTGGAAGCAGCAGGAAAAATTTTTGGAGATCAAGACACAGCCATGCCTCTCATTGAGCAGCTAGTTTTTGAGCAGTGTACTAAAGAATGTAGAACAGTTATAACGCCATGGAAGTCCAAAGGATTGCAAGCATGGATGAAGGCTTGCAGGGAAGTTGGCGGTCCTTTGACAAATGCAGGACTGGCTGCTGCAGTATTAGCAGCCCAAAAAAGAGGCCCATTAAGATGTTTTCAGTGTGGTAAGGAAGGACATATTAAAAAACATTGCCACAAGTTTCTACACTGTGCGCCACTACGGATGAGTGGGCAATTTTTAAGTGCAGTTTTAATGGACTAATAGACAACCATTATCCTAAACATTCCTTGTTGCAATTTGTGACTGCTCATCCAGTAATTTTTCCCTGTGTCACTGTTAACAACCCCATTAAGGAAGCTTTAGACATTTATACAGATGGCTCTAAAACAGGCAAAGGATGTTATGTAATAAACGATCAAGTGACTACATTACAATTTTTAGCTGATGCACCCCAATTAGTAGAATGTTTGGTGGTCTTAGAAGTTTTTAAGAAATTCATGGAGCCAATTAACATCATATCTGACTCCCATTACGTAGTCAACGCGGTGTCTAAGCTGGAAATTGCGGGCTACATTAAGCAATCCAGCAAGGTAGCAGACATCTTGTCTCAAATTAGAAAATGTATTTTGCAACGAAAACACCCATTTTATATTCAGCATATACGTGCTCATAGCTTGCTCCCGGGACCCATGGTAAAAAGTAATGATTTGGCTGATCAAGCTACAAGAGCTTTCCCTGTGTTAACTAAATCCCACTTTGAACTTGCTAAAGACTTTCATGGGCTGTATCATGTGCCTGCTGCCACCCTACGCATTAAGTTTCCAATTACTCGCGCAGAGGCTCGCACTATTGTGTTGCAGTGTGCCAAGTGTGCAGAATTTATCTCTAAACCCTCGGTCGGGATAAACCCTCGAGGCGTCCGTCCTCTCGACATCTGGCAAATGGACGTTACCCACATATCTGCTTTTGGAAAGTTGCAGTACGTGCATGTGTCAGTGGACACCAGTTCTGGCATTGTACATGCAACACCCCTAACGGGGGAAAAAATCCAGCCAAGTAATTCAACATTGTTTAGAAGCTTGGAGTGCATGGGGCAAGCCCACCACGTTAAAAACAGATAATGGGCCTGCATACACTTCTACCAAGTTCCAATAGTTTTGCTTGCAAATGCAGGTGAAGCACTTCACGGGTTTGCCATACAACCCCCAAGGGCAAGGAATTGTGGAACGTTGCCATCGCACTCTAAAACAATATTTATCCAAGCAAAAAGGGGGAATAGAGACCGTGACGGTCACTACCCCTAGAATGGCTTTATCTCTAACCCTTTTTACCCTAAATTTTTAAAATTTGGATGAGAAAGGCCAATCAGCTGCGGATAGACATGGACAATGGCCAAAGCCACCAAAGGAAATGGCCCGATGGAAAAATGTCTTAGACAACAAATGGTATGGCCCGGACCCCATATTAATCAGGTCCAGGGGAGCAATTTGTGTTTTTCCACAGAAAGAAGAAAACCCCATCTGGGTGCCAGAGAGACTGGTGAGATTAATTAAGGAGGATGAAGATCGTGGGAGCAGGAAGAATGAAGAAGACGATGATCAACCTAATAATGTTGCTGATACTGATGGTAATATGGACCCCAATAGTTAAAGGAGTTTCTTTATGGGCTATAGCTAAAACATGGCCTGTACCTATTCCCATACACTCGAATGCGTCAATATTACCCTTATTTTGTCAACGCAATGTGATTTGGGAATGCCATGTATTACACCCAGAGGGGAGCCGCCTAAAGTATATAATGCAAGTAATTTTACATTGGCATATATTTTGTGTCTTACCACCATTAATATTAGTGCACCTTGTATATATGTAAGAAATGGGTCTTTAGTCAATTGGGTGGATCCTTCTGGAGACTCTACAGTTAATAATATTATATCTACCATTACGAAGGTTGTACAAGGTGCTACAGGTGGAAATGGTACCTCTGAGAAAGGAAAAGGTGTGAATATTACAACACTCATGATGATTCGTGAGGGAGCCAGGCTTTCTGGGCCCTTCTATGCATCAGTAGCGCCACCTAATGTGACCAGACGTGCCATATTACCTAGTTGCTCACCTGAACAAAGTTTTCCGACTTCTTTTACTCAATGTCAGTCTACTAATTATCGGAACAAACCTATTATACCAGGTTTTGATATGACTCCAGCTTTAGGTAAAGCAAAATGGAATAGTAGCACTAATACCACTGGTCCTGATAATACTTGGCCATGGTATGAATGGATATTGTATAATCAGCATGGAGCATCTACAATAGTAACTCCTTTTGCAAAAATGTTTGGAATTAATGATACTTTGTATAATGTTACAGGCATATACAATACCAGTACAAAGAAGTTGAGTGCAAAAACTATGATTAATATATCAAGGGTACAATTTAAGCCATCACCTGTTTGTGTTCAGCCCCCATTTTTCTTTTTGATAACATTCAACATTAGTCACAGTAATAATAGTTTTTGGGAAGCTTCATGTAATAGCTCTAGCAGTCAGTGTTGGCTTGCTGAATGTTGGAATGGCTCTGTGCCATTTGCTTTGATAGTAAAAATTCTCACTATGATACCCATACCCGTTGAAGCAGATCCTAATGCCTTTCCTATTGCCACACTTTATAGAAGAAAAAGAGATTTTGGCATTACCGCAGCAATTATCACAGCCATTACGGTTTCAGCTGCGGCAGCGGTTACAGCAGGATTGGCTATGTCTAATCAAGTAATGACAGCAAATGTCATTAATAATATTACGCAATCTACATCAGAAGCGTTATCCACAGCTCAGAAAACAGATGCTCGATTAATGTCTGGAATACTGCTAGTGAATCAGAGAGTTGATTTACTACAACAACAAGTGGACACTCTTACTAGCATGGTGCAATTAAGTTGTATTTCTTCTACACCTAATTTGTGCATAACACCTTTAAAATTCTTGAATGAGTCTTCTTTTAGCAGCAAGAACATATCCCAGTACCTTACTGGACAATGGACAGCTGAACTGGAAGAACTTCAAGAACAACTTCGGATGCAAATCACGACCCTTAATGGCACACGAATGAAATCTATAACTGTTGGAGATTTTACTTCTTGGCTTTCTACTGCTTTTTCCTACTTTAAAGAGTGGGTGGGAGTATTTACATTTGCTGCAATTATATGCTGTGGAGGAGTGTTGTTGCTATGGTTGCTCTGCAAGCTTAAGGACCAGCAAAAACGTGACAAAGTCATCATTACGCAGGCATTATTAGCGATTGAGCGCGGTGGTTCCCATGATCTTTGGCTTTCTTTGTTAAAAGAAAATTAACCCCCATAGGTTGTCAGCTCTTGCACCCCAAGGGAATTGTCCCATTGCACTGGGAAGAGTGACAGAAATTGGATCTTGGTCAGCCCTTGCACCATGTGGAGCTTTGCTCATTGCACGCATTAGGGTGACCAGATTTGGGTTCTTATATCCATCTTGATCTCCTGGAGCTGCTGGAGGCTCCGGGATGGATCGATGGATTAGGCCTAAAATATATAAGAAAGGAGGAGATGTGGGAAGCCGCAGCTCTTGCCGCCATTACAAGATGGCGCCCGGGCAGTCAGGGCGGTGGCCCATTAAGTGGTAAACAACCACTTAGTGCATGCGCACTGCTTAGATGACGAGTCACAACTCCACCCTGGAGTATGCAAACGAGGGTTCTGGTGAACACACCAATCAATGCATGGCACGTCCCCGTAGAGCGTATATAAGCAGCAGTAGTTTGGGGCTTCGGGGTCTTCTATCCGCTACAACAATCGAACCCGTAATAAAACGCCTGTGGAAGAATCCTGTTGTAACGCGTCTTTTCTTGCTGGCGAGACCTGGCGCGCGACAGCCAACTAAAACGGGGGTGGAGGGATGAAAGGGGAAAGGAAAAAAAAAATGTGTGATAGGGGAATAGGGCACTGACCCACCCAAGGGGATGGTATTGTTTGTGTCTCCACAGGGAAAGAAGGACCAGATATAAAGCCAGTGCCAGATGAATGCTGTGTGCCGGCAAGGAGTGGGGTGCCAGTGGAGGGGCCTGAGCCCTCGGCCCCCATACCAGCTATGAGGACAACTGCCTCTCACCCCAGGAGAATTTACTTGAGGATGGCACTGAAGCTGCAGGGGAGGGGGGCATGTTCTACCAGAGCAAATGGAAGCAAAGAAGGGGGAGGAAGAGAGAGTCGAGCACATCCTGGCCTGGAGGATGATATCCCTGCTCTGTACAGCCAATAGACAGAGTGGACAATATGGCTGATCCCACTATGAGACACACTGTCCCTTGATGGCCCAGGACCCTAAAGGGGACAACACTGGAGACTCAGGGCCAGGACTGGCCCAGACTGACCCTGTGACACTGAGGCAAACCACTAAAAGCGTGCGACAGAGCAACCATGGGAGCAAAGCAGGGAGCCCCCGAGGGAGTACAAAGGACAGACTCTGGGGCCAAAGCATGGTACCCCATTGGACCTGACTGAAGGACATGCCTAGAGATCAAAAAATCAGACCTTGATCTATTTACAGGTTTTTCTTTCTTTTAAAATTTTTTTCTTTCAATTAATTTATTCTTCTATGGGCAATTGGTTTCCCTTTTTTGTTGTCCTAGCTGTGTTCTCACTCATCGCCTATCTTGCTATGACTTGAGTTTTGGTGCATAGTATTATCTCTACAGATCTATCTAGATAAGATAGACTGGACGAATAGTCTGGAAGAGAAAACAAGACCAATGGTTCCGAGGGGACATGGGAGAGGGGGAAGAGGGGACAAAGAGGTGGTGCTGACCAACCAAGGGACAGGGGAGCAAGAAGTGATCCAAAATCAGTGGCAAGGAGGATGTGAGAGGCCTGGTAGGGATTCAGCAAGGGCAAGGTAACCAAGAGAAATTACTGAAACCCAAATGAAGGCTGAGCATGATAGTGGGACAAGAGGAAAGTAAAAGGAAATAGAGGAAAGAACTAGGTGACAAAGGGTATTTATAGAGGTCCAAAGACTGGAATGTACATATGTAAATATATTTATATGAGTGTGGGGAAACAGATCTATGTGCATATATTTATAGGTTTAATATTAAGGCAGCAGATGGCCTTAATACTCAAGCACTTACTCAATGCAAGAACACTGTGTTCGATTAAATTGGCATTCTAGGATGCACACCTTCCCGACACGATTGCTGAAGAAAAATCTGTGCATAAGCAAATGTGGTGAAGAAAGGTGATGGTGCCCAGCTATCAAAAGATATAGCATCTGGGGTCATAAAGGTTTGAAGATAAACAAGCAGCCATCTAGCTGAGAAGCATCAAAGCCCACATGGAAGAAGCACTCCAGCCTGTCTGACCACAAGGTGCAGAAGGGACCAGTTATCAGACATCAAAGAACTAAAAATCATATCAATGGGGGCCCACCTCTCTGATATGATCAATGAAGACAAACTTGTGCATAAGCAAATGTGGTGAAGAAAGGTGATGGTGCCCAGCTATCAAAAGATATAGCGTCTGGGGTCTTAAAGACTTGAAGGTAAACAAGTGGCCATCTAGCTCAGAAGCAACAAAGCCCACATGGAAGTAACACACCAGCCTGTGTGACCACGAGCTGTCGAAGGGATCAGATATCAAGCATCAAGGAACAAAAAATCATATCATTGAAAATGTGGGTGAAGGAATGTGCAGATGTGCTTTATACAATTGATGTATGTATATGTATGGATTGTGATAAGAGTTGTATGAGCCCCTAATAAAACATTTTTAAAAAAAGAAAGAAAATGTGGGTGAGTGCAGAGTGGAGACTCAAAGCCCAATGGTAGCCAACCGGACACCCACTTCCTGAGGGGTTATGGGGAGGAGGTGAGCCAGTCAGGGTGCAGGGTAGCAATGATGAAACATATAACTTTCCTCCAGTTCTTAAATGTTTCCTCCCCTCACTAGTATGATCCCAATTCTACCTTACAAATCTGGCTAGACCAGAAGATGTACACTGGTACAGATAGCAACTGGAAACACAGGGAATCCAGGGCAGATAACTCCTTTAGGACCAGTGGTGAGAGTGGCGATGCCTGGAGGGTGGAGAGAATGTGGTGTAGAAAGGGGGAACTGATTACAAAAATCTATGTATAGCCTCCTCCCTGGGGGAGGGACAGCAGAGAAGAAGATGGGGGGAGACATCGGACAGTGTAACATATGACAAAATAATAATAATTTATGAATGGTGAAGGGTTCATGAGGTAGGGGGGAGTGGGGAGGGAAGAGGAAAGTGAGCAGCAGATATTAAGGGTTCAAGTGGAAGGCAAATGTTTTGAAAATGATGATGGCAACAAATGTACGAATGTTCTTGACACAATGGATGTATGTATGGATTGTGATAAGAATTGTATGAGCCCCCAATAAAATGATTTTTTAAATGTAGGAGTTTTGAAGCAAATATCGTTTAATCAGCTGTCACTCCGCTTCAATAACAATGGGCAGGCAGTGCTAGACACCCTCATTGTGGTCATTTACTTTCCCTTCTCTATCTATTTGGAAGACAGTTAGTTGGCCAAGTAACCAGAAGATCCATATTTGTACCCATTCCAAAGAAAGGTGACCCGAAACAATGCTCAAGTTATCAAAAAAAATATCATTAATATCACATGCAAGTAACTTTTGCTGGAGATTATCCAACAATTGTTGCAGCACTACATTGACTAGATTTGAATAGATTCCAGTCTATTCTTCCTATTAATTTTTTTCCAAGGACCTAGAATGAGCTAAGAGACACTTTTAGCAAAATGGTCGCATCCAGACTGTCTCTTCTCAACTAGATACAGTTACAGAAGCTTGATGACCTTTACCTCATTTCCCAAAATGATTTTTAATACATGGTCTCTCTGGCAGGAGTTGTAAGGGATAGTAAACAATATACAGAGGAAACAATGGCTGTAAAAATTAAATTAGCCCAGGAAACAAGCAACATACGGAGAAACCACAGGTTGTGGAAACTGTATTCAGGGGAACATAACAGACAATGTGGCGTTGTAAAAACAAATTTAAAAGCAGGTAAATTCTATACCTCCGTTTCAGTTCACAAACTTCCTCCGCCTAAAAAAAAAAAAATCACGAAACAAGGTCAACTGGTTTCAGAGACATGCACAGCAAGGACCTTTGTCATCCCTACGTGACAGCATGGTGGTTCTAGTATTAACCCTGGATTTGAACTAAGAATGAAAAGTTGTGTGCTCGCCCAACTAGTTATTCTACGTATCCCAGGCTCCCTTGCTACGACTTCACCTTGAATTTTTCAATCCAACGTGGCTTAACACTGTGCATGCTGTTACCGAAAAAGGGGGCTAAGAACGAGCTCATTAAAACCATGACTGTATACATTGCCCAAACCAGAAACATTGCCCCAAGAAACACATACTAATCCTTGAATAAGATAACTGCCTACAAAAGCCGTTTACTTTGTAAATTCAAGGAGACCTAGCTGACGATGCCATCTCCCCTGGAAGCCTCTCCTGAAGGTCTCTAGTCTGTAGTAAATTTCTTAATGCAACTTTGACTTTCGTGTCTCGTCCCACCTCTCCCGGAGAATAGTGTTTTCAATATTCTGCGTCCAACACCAAATGCATCTACTCTGGGCTCTTCTTTATTTGTTTTCCAGCTTTCACACACACACGGGACTACTGAAAATAGCATGGATTGGGTCGGGCGCATCTTAGTCTTCCAAGTGCGGTCTTTGCCCTGTAACACAGAGGCGTGGTGCAGCAGATTTGCCCGGTACAATAAAACATTCGATACCTTCACTGCTGTTGAGGAAGACCGTGCTATACTTTTCCCCTGAAACAGGACAGAGAAGGGACATTTCAGTATAAAATGGGCGAACTCTTAATGATTGACCTATTTCCCAAAGAGAAATGGGTAAAAAGAAAACTTCAGCTATCCTAATGACACTTGAGTATCCGAAAAAAATTAGGCTTGTCTGTTCCTGTAAAGATGGACAGTCCTGCAAACCTGATTATGGGTTCCGCGAGGTGGGATCTCTGGACGGCTGTTTGCGTGGTTTGGTTTGGTACTGCTAACAACCAAGAGCTACAACCAGTGGAACATGGCGATTCCACAGGACAACGTGGCCCTGGCCTCTTGGGTTTCCGAGGCTGCAATCCCTAGGGAAATCGGCCTCTCCGTGGACAGTGGGTTCGAACCGCTGCCCCTCCTGTCGGCAAGCAAGGGCTGAGCCATTGGGCCACCAGGGCTCGCTCCCCCGGCACGACCCTCCGTCATTCCCATCACTCCCAGGCTGGGCAAGCTCCGCCCAGATCCAATCCCACTCGCCCCTTGGCGCCCTGGAAGCGCGCGCGGGACTCGCGCCGGTCCCCGCGCGCCTGCGCACTCCAACCCAGCGGGGCCTTCTGCATCCTCCCTGACACCGCCCTGGGGACCCGGCGGTCCCCCGAGAGCAGCCCGAGTGCGGTGAGCCGGGCTCCGTCGCGGCTGGGGCTGGGGCTGGGGACCTGGGAAGGGTGCTGGCCCCGTGGCCGCGGGGAGTTTGCCCCCCGCGCCCCCCAGCCTGCGAAGGGGAGGGCTGAGCGCGTGAGGCTGTAATAGGGGGCCCGGCTCGGTGTGTGTGCTCGACTGCCGGCCCTTGGGGAATGTGCGACCCCGAGAGCTCGCGACCCTCGTCCTCTCCTCTGCCACCTGGGCCCGGTAGCAGCGAAAGGGCCCAAAAGGAAAGTCGGAGGGGGAGCCCAGATGGAAGGGCCCCAGTTGAACCCCAGGACCTGGAGTGGAGACGGGTTTCTGGGGAAGGGTGCGATGGACAGTCCTAGGGAAGGCTGATGACCAGGTGGCAGCAGTCTCAGACACGGGTGACTGGGTGCCCCGCCCCATCTTAGTCTTCCCGCCTATGCAGGAGGGTGTGGAGGGTGGGTTCCGCCAGAGCCTAGAAAGGCTTAGGGTGTCATGAACTGTATCTGTTTCACTAGCTTCCTCTGCTCCTCTAAAGGCCAGGTTCCTTGTAAGTTTGCTGTCTCTTTGTTTCCATGAAATGCATTGGATTTTCAACACACAGGACCAATTGGTTTCCTTGTGTTGAAATGCACCTAACAGCAACGTGCATGGATTTGAGACTTGGGCTTTTACCTACGTCTTTAATGGGCTAAACATGGTAAGAATGGCATTGGAGTGAGCAGTATTTTATACTGTTGAATCGGCACTGATTCCATGGCACCAAACAACATTTCATGTCAGAGGATTAAATGAATTTGGCTCCTATCGTGCCCACGTCATACCGCTCTAAGGTTAATCACGTACAATAGAACCCCTGATGGCCTAGTGGTTATGCATTCAGCTTCAGTCTTTAAGGTCAGCAGTTTGAAAACCCCAGTCCCTCCTTGGGAGAAAGAGCTTTCTACTCCCGGCAGCAAGAGTTACAGTCAGTCACCCACTGCACCACCGGGACTATGCGTGGCATTGACTTGATGGCAGCGAGTGAGTGAAGAATGTGTGTTTTGAGCACTGTGTCCCTTTAAGATCCGTGGATATGGGGTCAAATTGAGAGCGCAGCTTGTACGATTAGGTAGTCAATTTAGAGGAGAGTGGGCTTACGTTACTGGGGAGGAAACAACTCTGAAAAGAAAGGCTGAGAACAGGTGCACAAAGTCACCAAATTGTTGAATTAGTATATGATCAACTCTATGTTCCTAACAAAAACAACAATAAAATAAATTATTTACACCCCCCACAAAAGAGTTACAGTCACTGAAATCCACAGGAGCAGTTCTACCTTCTTGGGTAGGCATCAACTCCATGGCCATGAGTATTTTTGTTTGTTTTGTTTTGGTGGGGTGCGAGTGGGGACGTGTTGCTCTTTGCTCTTGTTTGTCTAGTCGTTAAGAAACCTTGGTGGCCCACTGGGCTGTGTGTTGGGTTTCTAAGCACGAGGTCAGCAGGTCAAACCCACCAGCCTTTCCCTGTGAGAAAGATGTCAGGGAATATGATTAAATTACAAATGATAACAGTATCTAGTTTATAGGATTGTTTTGAAGATTACCTGAGTTAATCCCTGTAAAATGCTTAGAAGAGTGTGGTCCATTGTGCGCGCTTAATTAAGACTGGCTATTGCATGATTAAATGATGCTTCTTGGTTATCCCCCATCTGCATTCTCCTTTCCCAAGAGCTGTATGAACGTGCAGTGAATGATGATGTCTGTCAGAAAGCAGCAGCTTGAGTGGACCAGAACAAACATTCTTACTTAGCAGAAGACCTTGGAGTCTTCTTACGGTCTTCTAGAGGAGTCCTCATAGCGACCCCATGGAACAGGGCAGAACTGTCCCAGGAGTTTCGGAGACTGTATTCCACCTGATGGAATATTGTGCAGATAATAAAAAGCATGTGGGTAAAGAGCTTGTCATAAGAAAACAGTATAAATGTAAGATTGAGAAGTACTCATTTGTGTGGATTATTGTCTCCAAGAAATTAAACTTATACGTGATTGCTTAGATAGGACTGTGTAAGATATTTTGCACAATTTAATACTTGTTCATTGGTGCCAGGAAATGGTTGATCAGCTTATTGATATGGGTTGTTGAGCAGCTGTCCTGAAATAAGTTTTTTTACCCGCTTATGTCTGCTTTGCCTCCCAAACCAAAAATCCACTGGGTTTCAGAGTATATAAATCTTCATGGGAGCTGATAGCCTAGTGCCCCCATTGTCTCTCTCTTTTTTTTAAAAAATCATTTTATTGGGGGCTCTTACAGCTCTTAAAACATTCCATACATCAATTGTATCGAGCATATTTGTACATAAGTAGCCATCATCATTTTCTAAACATTTACTTTCTATTTGAGCCCTTGGTATCAGCTCTTTCCCATTGTCTCTTAACCATGGAAATGCCATGAGCCAGGATTTTAACAGAGACTCTCAGGATGTTGTTGAGATAGCAACATTCAAGAACTAGTAGGAGAAAGACTCATAGCAACCTTAGCGGACAGAGCAGAACTGCTCTGTGGGTTTTTCAAAAGCATAAATCTTTACAGGAGGAGAAAGCCTCATTTTCCTTCCATAGAGCTGTGGTTGGTTTTGAACTGCTGACTTTGTGATTAGCAGCCAGCAGTGACTTTTTTTGGATTAGGATTTTTTTTAAGTTACACTGATTTCCTGTTGTGACCAACTATGCAATCCTATTTAATCACAATTTTCATAATGACTATAAAATACTCCATATATCCAAAAGAAACCATCACATGCACTTCCATCGAGTTCATGACAAGGCTGAAAATATTTATGAGAGCAAGATAGCCTCGTCTTTCTCACCAGGGACAACTGGTTGGTTTGAACCACTAACCTTGCAGTTAGCAGTCCAACACTTACCCAACTGCACTACTGAGGCTCCCTTCCATACTCCAAAGTTATTAAATTGTACATGGAATAGCTTTTTCTGATGATGAATTGAAATATTTAGTATAATAAACATTTAGAGAAGAAAACTAAAATTTTTCCATGGCACCAACCTCCAGAAATAATCACTATTAGTATTTTAAAGTCTGATTTCCTCAAATATTTATATGAGAATATGTGCTTTTGCCTGTGGCTTTATGTCTGAAGAAAAAAGAATCAACACTAATGGGAAGTTTGAAAGTTCAAAAGTCCACCCCAGTCCTAGTGACTCTGTGTAGGGTGTCAGAGACTGTGAAGCTACACAGGAGCAGACATCTCCTATATAGTTACTCCTCCCAGGGAATAGCTAAAGGGTTTGAACTGCCGACTTTGCAGTTAGCAGGGCAATGCTATGTGACAGCTCCGCCAGAGCTCCATAATCGTCATACCCATTCCCATTGAGTCCGGTCCAACACGTGACGACTCTCTACAGGCTTCCTGAGACTGTAAATCTCAGCCTTTCTTTCTCAGGGCAGTGGGTGGTTTGCTTCAATGACTTAGTGGTTAACGGCCCAACTTCTAACCCACAGTGACACCAGAGCTCATTTTAATTGTTGTGTTAGACAGGGTTCTCTAGAGAAACAAAACCGGGACACTTAGAATATATATAAATATATATATTTATATTTATACAATGATAAGGAATATAGCAGCTAATTAGTCCATACAGTAGTACAGAGGGCTCAGTTCAACTCACTTTCGTGCAACAGTGAATATGCTTCAACTCACGTGGGCTGCTGGATCCAAGGTCAAGGAAGCAGACAGAGGCGTCTTCCTTCAGGCAAGGGAGGCTGAGTCTGCCCGAAGACAGCAGGGTGGGTCAGCAACAGTCAGTAGCTCAGTAGCTTTATGGAAGTTGGTGCTAAGCAGGCCCTGATGGGATCTGGAACTCAAACAGGTGACAGGATCCACCAGCCTCAAGCTCAAGCAATGTATGAACCAGCAGTGTGGTGAAGCAGGTATCAAACCAGTATCCGTGTGTTGGCTAGGCCCACAGGTAGTGTAGCACAGAGGTTGAGGAAGAGAAATAGCTAATGTAGCGGCTCACTGGTCTGATCACCAGGGCACAAGAGGGAGATGGGAAGCCAGCTATCTTTATTTATTTTGGTCATCCTCTAATTAAGCTGCGACCTGATTAAACTCTGCCCACGTGTTCCTAATTGGCCTACTTAGCACAATAAACCTACCTTTCACAATTGTCATGGCAGAAAAATTACCCTGTTAGAATTAAGGGTTTTTAAATTTTTAATTAGGCTGAGATTTACATATAAGATCATTATTTGTGCATTCAACAATTTAAACAATTTATCAAACCTCCCAATAGCTCACTTTGTTCCCCTGCCTCATCCTTCCCTACCTCATTTTCCTCTTGTAGTAAATTATCATCCCCTTCACTCAAGTTAACACTTAGTTAACTGCTACCCTGTTGTTTCCCTTTTCCACCCTTTCCCACCCCGCTAATTCGCAAAGTCTGTTTCTTTTAGTATGAAAAACTTTTATTTTTCTTTTGTATAGTAATGGTCTCATACAATATTTGTCCTTTGGGGTTTTTTTTATTAACTTCACTCAGCATAATGACCTTTAAGCCCATCAATGCCATGAAATGTTTCACACTTTCATCATTCCTCTTTGGATGTAAAATATTCCATTGTGTGTATGTACCAAAGTTTATTTATCCATTCTTCCACTGATGGGCCTTTAGGTTATTTCATTTTCTTGCAGTGAACATGGTGTGTGCCTATCTTTTCATACTGTGTTCTTTATTTCTGTGGTTGTACTGATTCACAATCCCACCAGCAGTGTACGAGGGTTCGAGTCTCTCTGCACCCTCTTTAGCATTTGTTGTTTTCTGCATTTTTGAACTTTGATATCAATGGCGGAGTGAGTTAGGCAGTATTTCATCATTATTTTGATTTTCATCTCTTGAATGGCTGATGTTCTCCAGCACTTCTTCATACGTTTGTTGGCCACCTGAATGACCTCTTTGGTAAGCTGTCTGTTCATGTCCTCTGCCCATTGGGTTAGTCATCTTTTTCTTGTTGAGTTGTTGACATTTTCTATAGATTTCTATAGATTTGGGGGAGTCGGTTCTTGTCTAATGTGTCATTACCAATATATATTTCCCAATCCGTGCGTTTTCTTTTTACTCTTTTTACTCTTTTGGAGAGAGTGGAGCACAGCCTGGCCCACCAGGCCGTGATGATGATGTTCCTGAGTAGAGCAGCCAGTCCACAGAGAGAACAACATGGCTGGCCCTACTATGAGACATGATGCCCCTCAGTGACTAAGGGCGATACAGGGGACAGCACCGGAGACACAGTGTGGGAATTGCACCTGACCTGATCCCACCACACCGAGGCAAATCACTGGGGGAGTGCAGCAGAACAGCAAGGGAATGGAGTGGCAAGGTCCCCAGGGAATGCTGAAAGTGGACTTTGGGGCCAGGGCGTGGTGCCCCAACAGACTGGACTGGAAAACGCTCCTAAGGGCCAGCAAACGATCCCTGAACTAACTACAAGCTTTTCTCTTGTGAACTGTTTTGTTCTGTTCTTTTTCAGTGGTTTGTTTTGGTTGTTTTGTTGTCTGGTTGTATATTGTTGCTTTGTTTTCCTCTGTCTAGTTTTCGTGCATGTTAGTGACTCCACAGGTCTGTCTGAATAGGACAGGCTGGATGAACTATCTGGATGAAAAACAACGGGACTGACAGTTCCGGGGGGACTTGGGGTGGGGGGGTAAGGAAGTGGTGTTAACAAACCCAGGGACAAGGGAAAAACATGGGACCCCAAATGGTAGAGAAGGGGGAGTGGCAGGCCTGGTGGGAAATGATCAAGGGTAAGGTTGCTTAGAGAAGAGGTATACTCTAGCCCAGGTGGCGATGAAGCATGGTAGTAGGGCAGGAGGAAGGTCAAGGGAGATGGAGGAAAGAGCTAGGAGTCAAAGGGCATTCATGGAGGTCTAGACAAAGACATGTACATGCAAATATATATAGGAGGATGGGGAAATAGATCTATGTGTCTATATTTATAGGTCAAGTATTAAGGTGGCGGAAGGACCTTGGGCCTCTACTCAAACACTCCCTCAATGCATGAATACCTTCTTTTATTAAATTGGAACTCTATGATGCTCACTCTCCCAACACAACGGCTGGAGCCAAAGTGGGTGAACAAGTAAATGGGGTGAAGAAAGCTGATGGTGCCCGGCTATCAAAAGAGATAGTGTCTGGGGTCTTAAAGGCTTGAAGGTGAACAAGCGGCCATCTAGCTCAGAAGCAAATAAGCCCACATGGAAGAAGCACACCAGCCAGTGCGATCACGAGGTGCCCAAGGGACCAGGTATAAGGCATCATGCAAAAAAAAAAAGATGTGTGTATGTATGTGTATATATGTGTATATGTATATATGTATGTGTATATATGTATATATATATATATATCATATTAAATGAAGGGGGAAGTGCAGAGTGGAGACCCAAGGCCCAAGTGTCGGCCAATGGAGATCCCCTCATAGAGGGGTTTAGGAGAGGAGATGGGTTAATTAGGGTGTGAGGTAGTATCGATGAAGAACACAGCTTTCCCCCAGATCCTGGATGCTTCCTCCCCACAACTACCATGATCCGAATTCTACCTTGCAGGGCTGGATAGGACAGAGGCTGTACACTGGTACATATGAGGGTTGGAGGTACAGGGAATCCAGGGTGGATGATACCTTCAGGACCAAGGGTGTGAGGGACGATGCTGGGAGAGTGGAGGGTGAGTGGGTTGGAAAGGGGGAACTGATTACAAGGATCCACATGTGACCTCTTCCCTGGGAGAGGGACAGCAGAGAAGGGGGGAAGGTAGACTCCAGATAGGGCAAGATATGACAAAATAACGATGTATAAATTACCAAGGGCACATGAGGGAGGGGGGAATGGGGAGGGAGGGGGGGAAAAAAAGAGGACCTGATGCAAGGGGCTTAAGTGGAGAGCAAATGCCTTGAGAATGATTGGGGCAGGGAATGTATGGATGTGCTTTATACAATTGATGTATGTATATGTATGGATGGTGATAAGAGTTGTATGAGTCCCTAATAAAATGTAAAAAAAGAAAAGAGGAGAAAAAAATGATTAGGGCAGGGACTGTACAGATGTGCTTTATACAATTGATGTATGTATATGTATGAACTGTGAAAAGAATTGTATCAGCCCCAATAAAAAAAACAAAAACAAAAAAAATAATAATTTTACATTACTGTAGAGGGGGTTATTTTTCTCTTCAACAAAAGATTTTCCATCTTAAAAAAAAAAGATTTTCCATCTATTGACTGTTTTTTTTTCTTTCTTTATTTTTTAAATATTTTATTAGGGGCTTATACAACTCTTATCACAATCCATACATACATCAATTGTGTAAAGCACATTTGTACATTCTTTGCCCTCCCATAAGTTTTTAAAATACATTTTCCTTGTGATAAAAAGCTTTATGTGTATTTTATACAGTGTTTCTCAAATTCTTTCATAGTCTTCAAAACATTTCTGTCACCTGTGAAAAGCAGTTGATGATGAACTTCCATTGTTGCTGTGAGGGACCATTGAGCCAGCTCCCGCTCATTGTGACGGTGGAATGAAAACACTGCCCAGGCCTGAGCTGCCTTCCTAACGGTGATCTTTACCTCTGTCTTACCTATATTGGTGTCTGACTGTTTAAAGGCATTTTTATTTCCAATCACAGATGACTCTTTTTTTTTTTACATTTTATTAGGGGCTCATACAACTCTTATCACAATCCATACATATACATACATCAATTGTCTAAAGCACATCTGTACATTCTTTGCCCTAACCATTTTCAAAGCATTTGCTCTCCACTTAAGCCCTTTGCATCAGGTCCTCTTTTATTTTCCCCCTCCCTCCCCGCTCCCCACTCCCTCATGAGCCCTTGATAATTTATAGATTATTATTTTGTCATATCTTGCCCTATCCGGCGTCTCCCTTCACCCCCTTTTCTGTTGTCTGTCCCCCAGGGAGGAGGTCACATGTAGATCCTTGTAATCGGTTCCCTCTTTCCAACCCACTCACCCTCTACCCTCCCAGTATCGCCCCTCACCCCTTGTGGATCATCCACCCTGTTTTAATGATCTTACAGGTCTAATCATAGTGTATATTGTTTTGTAAAGTGAATTTATCTTTCACTATCTCTGTAATATTTTTCTTCTTTTTTTTTAACTTTTTATTTTCTAACTTTTAGTATTTAATGACTAGCATAGCATACCTGTACAATGCCCGTTGTGACTTCTGCCATCAGCTCTCAATGTTTCCTCTGATGCCAGGTGAAAACACTCTTCTTTTTCTGACCCAGACCGCTCAGAGGTAGTTCAGACCTGACACATTAAGGGCACAGTCCCCAGACGATCAGGACTTCAAACATCAGTCACATTTTGGGGGATCCCCATTACCCTCTTACTTCCGACCTGATGGCTATAAAATCCGAGTTTCTCCCTATTCCCTCAAATTTAATAATTTCCTAAAATAATTCACAGAACTCATAAAAGTGCTGTACTTATTATTACAATTTTATTTTTAAAAGGTGAGCAGAAAGAAGAAATGCATAGGGCAAAATGGGATGGGAGAGTCTCAGACCCAGAAATTCTATGTTCCCCAAATTCAATACTATCCCATGGATTGATGTCCTTGATCAACTATGAAGCCCACCTCAGTTTTAGTGTCCAACATTTTTGTTGGGGTTTCATTACAAAGGCAGATCATATTGAATCGTGATTGCTTGAACTCAACTTCAGCACCCCCTCCTCCCCAGAGTGAGGCTGAAAGAGATGACAGTCTTTGTAGATGGAAACAGAGTTGCAAGGATGGGGATACCCGATAAGAACAAAATAAAGATCACCTTTATATTTGTTAGTTTTCTCCAAAAAATAGAACTGACAGAATGCCCATATGCGTGTGCCAAACGGGCTCACACGTATACACACAGGTTGGGAGGGAAGAAGGGAGCGAGATCACTAGGAAGCAGCTCACTCGTTAGTAGTAACTGGCGAGGTTAAAATGTGTAGAGCAGGCTGGGAACTCGGAAAAGAGTTGCAGTCTTGAGTCTGAAACTTTAAGGGTACCCCTGCAATTGGAAACTCGGGCGGGATTTTTGTGTTACAGTCTTGAAATAGGATTCCTGCTTTAAAAAACCTATTTTTTTGTTTTAAAATTTTCAACTGATTGGGTGAGATCCACTCACATTAACAAAATATCCACTCTGTTAATTAATATTGTCTAACTAAATATTAATCACACCTACAAAGGACTCTAATAGCAAAATCTAGATTAGTGTTTGGGCAAAGAGCTAGGGACCATAGTCTACTCAATTTATCCATGACAACCTGGAATATCATTAAGTAGAGTTAACATTGTAAATATTTATTCCAGCTGCTTTCACAGATTCTTTTATGCATATGCATATACGTGCATGCTTGTCTGTGTGTTTTTCCTGCCATATGCTATCACACTATAGGATTATTTTCTTGTCTTCTTCCCCCAACAATATGTAGTGGCCATCTTTTCATGACATCACATAAGAGGAAAGTCCGTCAAGTTGAAAAATTGATGTAATGATTGCAACAACAGCCCCAAACATCATAGTGATTGTGTGGGGGGTACAAGACCAGGCAGTATTTCGTTCGCTATGAGTTAGATCCAACTCACCTAACATCAACAACACTTCCAAACCTACTTAATCCTCAGCTCTAGAAGTGGAACCTAGCGACCGGTGCTTTCAACAAGCCCTCTGTACACTTATGATGCATGCTGGTTTGAGAACCAGACTTTACTGCTCATTATAACACACCCCATATATACTTGAGTCTAAGCCGACCCGAATATCAGCCGCGACACCTAATTTTAAAACAAAACCTGCATTTTGAAAATGTGCTGAAAAACTCAGCTTATACGTGAGTACATACATGAGTCTTGACTCATAGTGATCCCATGTATGGCAAAATAGAATTGTGTTCCATTGGCTTGTCAGTAACTGAGATTTTTTGAAAATAGGTTGGTGGTCTTTCTTCCCAGAAGCCTCGGGTGGACTCAAATTACCAGCCTTTCAGTTAACAATCAAATTTGTCAACTGTTTGTATTTCCCAGGGATGCCTATAATCACTTCAGGAAAGTTTTATAAAAAAAAAACTTGGGGGTGTTTTAGAAATTCTGATTCCAAGTCACTCTTCACAATAAATTAAATTAGAATATTTTAAAGATCCCAGATGATTGCAAAGTTGGGGAAATTCTTAGGTATGCTATTTTTCTATATTCGGTTATTTGTTGGGGTTTTCTTGGGGGAGTAAGGAAACAGGAGCAGGCCATTTTCTAAGAACAAAAAGGAAGGTCTGGCTGTGGTGATGCAGCTGGGAAGACAGCAATGGAAGGAGGAAGATCTGTGCAGAGCAAATCTGGGAAGCACGTTGTGATAGGTTGGTTTATTGTGCCAATCTGGCCAACGAACACATGTGGGATTAATTGAAGGGCATAGAGATAAATGGCTCGGTAAGCCTCGCCTTTCTTATCTCTTGCTCTTTGATGATCAAACTAGTGTGCAGCTGCCTTAGCTGGTTCTCTGCCTCAACTTGCGAGCTACACTACCTGTGGAATGCCTAACCTGTGGACTGTGTCACTGTGGTTCGAGGTTCCTTCAAGACCTGCTTCACCACACTGCTGGTCTATACATCACATGAGCTGAGGATTGTTAGATCCTGTCATCTGGCAGACTGTTGGTGACCTGCCCTGGTGTTTGCTGCCTGTGGCCAGATTGCCTGAGTTGCTCTATAGAAGATTCAGCTGTCTGCTTCCTTGACTTGCACCCAGCAGCCCTTGTGACTTGAAGAACTGCCTGTGTATTAGTTCTCTCACAGAAGTGAGTTGCACTGAGCCATTTGTACTGCTCTGTAGACTAATTAGCTGGTTATTTCTTAGGTTGTATCTATCTATCTACCTATCTATCTATCTAGATATAATCATGTGTCCTGGTCTTGTTTCTCTAGCGAACCCTGTCTAACACACCCGTTCTCAAGTGCAAATCTGGAAATTCTCGCTGGAGTGTCTCAAAGATGCACTTTGACGCAGAGAGACTGCTGTGTTTATCCTTTTGCAGCTGATGTCCCTGTATCCTTGAAGAAGTCATTCCTGATCTGCCTCTTACCTCTCATAATTTGTGTTTAGAAGGGAAGGGGTGCATGTAGGTATGGAGCAGTAGAGTGGGGTTCTGAAGTCATTTAAGAAGTTCTGAAACAGATCTTTTCTCATGGCTTCCTATTCTTTCTCTAGTTCTGACTCGTGTGGATGCTCTGCTTTTCCAGCAAATGAACTTTGAGGAGCATTGACCGGTGCTTATAATTCTGAAATCATGGCTCATGTAAGTTGGTATATCTCTTTATTTGAAAGTACATCATAATTTTTCAAACTATGTGAACATTTTCACTCCTTATTCTGAAGTGTCCTGGCAGAGCTTCATCCAAAAGCGACTTCCCAATCGCTTCCATTCTAGTGAAGGATGGAGCCAAGCAGCCAGGCCCCTCTGGGGTGCCTCCACTTCGCCAGTCCATGTTTCTGTGTACTTTGACCAAATATTTCTGCATCTTCTCTGTGGTTATTCTACTTAGTGCCGAGCTGGAGCAGAAGTGAAGTCTGAAGAGGGAGGCCTTTGAGCTGAGCCTTTGAGAATTACAAGACCTCTTAGAATGTCACTGACCTAAATAAATATAATGGAGCTATGTCTGTCATTTAAATTTTTCTAGTAATTTCATTTAAAAAATATAAAAATTGGCAGGATACCTGCAGGATTTAAAATTAGATACTGGTAGATCTATACAACATAAGGATGAACTAAGTCCTATAGGAAGTTCTTCAATTTTATGTAACTGAAACTGTACTTAACATAAAAAGCCATGTGGAGGAGTGGGTGAAGAGTCGAGTTGCTCACCAAAAGGTCAACCACAAACAGTTCAGACTCACCAGGTACTCCGTGGGAGAAAGAGGAGGCTTTCTACTCCCATAAAGATTTACATCCTTGGAAACCCCGAAGGGCAAGTCTACCCTATCCTATACACTCGGTGGCAGTGAGTCTGGTGGTAGTGTTTGTCTGTTTGTTGGGTTTTAGTACTTAAGGTAGCACTTTTATAGCTCATTTGTGAAAAAATAAATCTTTCAAATTTTTTTTCGAATCCTTAAACAAATCACACCTTTTTTGGAGACTTTCTTAAACTCAAGGCCATTGTAAGCATTGTTCATATGAAGTCTCTGTTAGTTAACGGAGAAATTCTAGTAATTACCTGAACATGACGAGAAGTACATAAAATTAGATGTCCCAACAAAAAACAAACTCGCTGCCGATTCAAGGTCATTCCAATTCATAGTGACCCTATAGGTCAGAGTAGACCTGTCTCTGTGGGTTTCCAGGACTGCAACTCCTTATGGGAGTAGAAAGCCACATCTAGATATCTTGTGGTTAGCAGCTCAATGTATAACCACTACACCACCGGGCACTAAGTATCCCACGGTAGATAAGAAGTTTTTGTATGTAGTAGGGGTCTGTGAGCCATATTTGGCCCTCAGCTTGTTTTTGGTATAGCCTGCAGGCTAGGAATTATTTTTACACTGTCAAAGAGTTATTTTCCAAAAATGGGAATATATAACAGAAATGACATGTGATTTGCAAAGGCTAAAATATTTAACATATTTATAGAATAACTGCCAATCTCTGGTCTGCGTCAGTAGAAATATTCAAACACATGTCTGCATTCTGCTTCATTCAACACTCATTTCTTAATTTTCATATGGTGACCTAGTGTGACCTATAAATTGGGCTACTAGCTGCAAGGTCAGCAGTTTGAAATCACCAGGTGCTCCAAGAGAGAAAAAGGAGGCTTACGCTCTCATAAATATTTGCATCCTTGGCAGTTCCCTGAGTGGGGAACTGTGCAGTCCCTGAGTGTGGGGACCAACTCAGTGGCAGTGAATGTGATTTTTGAGTAACATACATTACTGGCTTCTAGCCCCAGCATGTTCAATTCAGTTGATACCTTCTCCATTCTTTAGTGAATTCTTCCATTTTCAAATATTTTCTTTGACTTTTCAAATCATATTGTGGGTTTGTGATTTCAGGGTTTGGTAACATTCAGAGACGTCGCTATTGACTTTTCTCAGGAAGAATGGGAATACTTGGATTTGCATCAGAGAAATTTATACCGAGATGTGATATTAGAGAACTACAGCAACTTGGTGTCACTAGGTAAGCTATTTTTCTTTTATAATTTAGTAATTGGTAAAATTTAATTTCAGGGTTACTGCTCTAGAAACTAGCTGAATATTTGTTTTATGGTTTGGGAATAAGTATTTCTAATAAGCATCTATCTTCACGGAGGCCCTGGAAGCATAGTGGTTACAAGTTGGGCTGCAATCCACAAGGTCAACTGTTCGAAACTACCCACTCCTTGGGAGGAAGATAGGACTTTTCCAGCAGATTTGCCCAATACAATACAGCATTTAATTTCTTAGCTGCTGCTTCCATGGTGGTGTCTGTGAATTCAAGTAAAATGAAATTCTGGGCAACTTCAGTATTTTCTTCATTTATGACGATGTTGCTTGTTGTTCCAGTTGTGAGTACTTTTGTTTTATGTTGAATTGTAATCCATCTGGATCATCATCAATAAGTGCCTCAAGCCCTCTTCACTTTCAGCAAGCAAGTCTATATTATCTGCATATCACAAGTAGCTAATCACTCTTTCTCCAATCCTGAGACTGCATTCTTCTTTATGTAGTCTAGCATCTTGGATCATTTGTTCGATATATAGATTGAGGAAGTATGCTGGCAGGCTACAACCCTAACACATACCTTTAAGAAAAAACAAACCGTGAAAAGAGTTCGTAGTAAACAAACACACGGAGGGCTTACTGCTATGAAGGTGGCACTCAGCGAAGCACTTTATGCAAACCTCACAGCAATTGTATGTAGCAGACATTATTATTGTTCCCGTTTTACAACTCGGAACACCGAGGCACATAGAGATGAAACTCTTTTCCGTAATGACTCAGGTGACATAGTCAGGATTTGAAATTAGTGTGCTCTACCCTTCTTAGGAGACAGAACCTGAATTCGTTCTAATTAAAAGAAGGATATGTCCCTACCTCTCTGTTCTGGTTGTCCCCTGTGATTCCAAAGTATGGATGCTTTTTAATCCCCTCACTGTCCTTTGTTCTGAAGGCTTGAACAAATCAGTTACTTTTCTTTATGATGTTCTTCTCCCCCCACCCCCACCCCAAGCAGGATGTTCCAGTTCTAAACCACATTTGGTTACTTTATTGGAGCAAGGTAAAGAGCCCTGGATGGCTGTGAAGGATAAGAAACTAAGGTGGCGCCAAGGTGAGTAAGTGCCAATCTGGGCAGGTGAGCCATCCTAGCTGGGGGATGGAGACACAGAAGTGGCGGGAAACCTGGGAAGGAAACTTAGATATTTTCAGCTTGAACAACCAAAAACGTTTTGACTCTACAGCACTTACCAAAGTTACCGTTTCTCCTCTCTCATAGTTCCCTCCCATTGGATATGGGGAAACTTTCTTCCATAATGATAACTATTTTACCTGTAGATTGAATCTAATTTCTGTCTAGCTTACCTTTTATATTTCAACTATTTTTTGCATCTGTTTCTTCATTACCCTTTTCTCATGGCATTTGCCTCATAATAGTGAGCTCATACAGTAAACAAATAAATGGATGACTAATTATTATGAAGTAGTTGAGTTCTATGAAGAAAAATGCATGGAGTAAGACTATGGAAAATTATGTTGAGTGGGTGCTATTAATTTAGATAGAATAGTCAGGGAAGATGAGTCCATTTGAAGAGCTTCCAGCGGGCTAAAGATGAGACCATTTGAGCATTGATACAGATAATATTTTCAGTATCTTAAAAAATATGTAAAATATTAGAATTCTTATAAATTTCTAATGATAATAAATTATTCATGGTTGGAAGATACTAGGAAATTACCTTCTTTGGGAAAGTAAATTTTAAGAAAAGAAGCATGTATGTTGCCTTTAAAAAAATTATCCCAATAGATAGTGTAGTTGAAGTCATGTTTCTCTTAGTAAAAATATTGAGCACATAATTGGAGAAGGAATGATAGGACGCTAACACTGCAGAACCCATAATGAACTTTGGATCTAGACATTGGACATCAATGCTGATAGCTTTGATGAAATAGATACAACTCCTAAGAGAGCAGACTTACCCAATGGACTGCACCCCTTCATCCCTTGACTACTGCTTCCATGAGCGTGGATTGTGGACTCAAACAAGACAAAATCTTTGACAACTCCCATCTTGTCTCAGTTTATCATGCTGTTACCCATGGGTCCAGTTGTGAGGATTTTGGCTTGTCTGTCTGTTTGTTTGTCTGTCTGTCTGTTTGTTTGTTTTTGCCATTCCACTCAAGATTACATTGTTTATGATAATGGATGATACAGAAGTTCCAAAGTTCCAGCTCCCTCTATAATTTTTATCTGTTACCATTATTCAGTTTAGATATATCACATAGGATGTGCCAACAACCATTTTTTATAGCCAAATAAACTCCGTTAACTACCTTGGGTGACCATTTTACTAGTGAACTCCAGGTCACACACCAGCATCTGCCGTACAACTACAACCAAGCCTTCTGGAAACAGTGGCTCCTCTGCCCTCAAGTCTTCTAAGGTCATCTGTAAATATATTTCAAATCCATCTGGCATCACCCTGAAGGAGTTCTACACTTCACACTATTGGGATCGTTTATCAAGATGACTTAAGAGTAAACTAACTTTACACAGCACTTTAAAAAAAAAGGACTTTTGTTTGGCACCATGATCAGACTATTTAGCAATCAATAGCATGAGTGCAAGAAAAAGAAACGACATTAAAACCCTTTATTGGAATGTTTTACACTTTCCACAGAACAGAAACTAAACTAACCTGTTATACAATTAGTCACGAATACAGCCCTGAAGTCCTTTTGACCATCCACATGAATATTGTATAAAACAGGGGTCCTCAAACTGTGGCCCGCGGGCCACATACAGCCCGCCGAGGATATTTATCCGGCCCGCCGGGTGTTTTGCCCCATTTGTTGTTGTTGTTGTTTTTACTTCAAAATAAGATATGTAGAGTATGCATAGGAATTTGTTCATTTTTTTTAAACTATAGTCCGGCCCTCCAACGGGTCTGAGGGACAGTGAACTGGCCCCCTGTTTGAAAAGTTTGAGGACCCTGCTCTAAAACATGCCTTCTTTGTAGCAGCTAGACCCTGCCATCACTGTGCCTAGCTGAGTTCACAAGCCTATGGTGACCTATAGCTTCCCTGTTACTTCTCTGGCTCTCCTTTCCTGCTAAGTTTTGTTTCCTGGTAGCCATTCAAATCTGCCACTGCCATAGCTACTGCTACTGCTTGAATCACTAGAGCCACCTTGGTTTCGTAGTTTGGCAAAGTATTAACCTCCACCACAATACTGGCCAGAGCTTCTGCCTCCAAAGTTTCCTCCCTTCATTCCAGAATTATAAGATTGGCTGTAATTTCCAAAAATCACTGTAGCTTCTGCCACCTCCCAAGTCCATTGTCACCTTCCCAGTGCCATCATATCTCTCACTGCCTCAACTGTCACCAAACCCGCCACATCTACTGACATTTCCACATGACCAACGTTGTCATTCCCACCAAACGCACCTCCTCAGCCACCACTAAAATGTCCAGAACCACTTCAGCCTCTCTGGCTGGAAGAGGAACTAGCCATCTCTTGCTTCGATAGGGCTTTCCTTAATTCCCAGTTGTAGCCATTCACAGTATAGTATTTCTGAATGACGGTCTTCTCTACAGAGCCATGGTCATCAAAAAGCACAAAAGCAAAGCCCCTCTTCTTGCCACTTTTCGTCTCTTATTTATTTATTTTATTGGGGGCTCTTACAGCTCTTCTCATGATCCATACATATATCCATTGTGTCAAGCACATCTGTACATATGTTGTCATTTTTGTTCTTTCTGGGGTTTTTTTTGGTCATTTTTTTTCAGAGCATTTTCTTTCTACTTGAGCCCTTGATATGACAAAGATCTCTTTCGCAGTCAAATGAGCGCCTTTTCTTTAAGAATCTTCTTTGTGAGACAGCCCTCTTTGCACCTCCTCCATCTGCCTTGTGTGGCCTCGCAGCCCTGGCTGCGTCTGCCTCCTCCACAGTAGAGTTAGATCGCAAACCCCACACCTCTGGAGCACTTTGGTGTTTGGATCTCTCTACAGCCCTGCCCGTGAGATTCCCCAAATGCTCAGAATGACTCTGTAGACTCTCATCTATTGTTTCAAAGCTCAACCCTCTAATGAAGCGTTTCCGCAGCTCTTCAGGCTCGTTAGGAGACTGACTTAGACAGAAGGCAGTGTGGCAGAGGTGGGGGCTCTCACGACGTTTCCTCCACAGCCCCTACAGGTAGAAAGCGACTTTGGTCTTCTTAACATTGAGCTGTAATAAGGCTGTAGGCCTTGATCTTCCGCAACAAGTGCCTGCCTCAGGTCCTCCTCACTTTCAGTACACAAGATTGTTTCATCTGCGTATTGCAAGTTATTGATACGCCTTCCTCCAATCCTGATTCACATTCTTCATATAACCCAGCTTCTTTGATGATTTTCTCAGCATACTGATTAAACAAGTACTATGAAAGATACACCCCTGACATGCACCTTTCCTAATTTTACACCATGCAGTGTTCCTTTGCGCTGTTTGCACAATTGCCTCTTGTTCCATGTGCAAGTTTCACACGAGCACAATTGGGTCTCCTAGAATTCCCATTCATCTCAGGGCTATCCATAGTTTATGATGGTCCGTCCAGTCAAATGCCTTGGAATAGACAATCAAACACAAGTAAATATATTCCTGGTATTTGACATCAGCAACAATATCCCTGTTTCCATGTCCTCTTCTGAATCCAGTTTGAATCTCTGGCAATTACTTCTGTGGCATTAGCTTCAATAGTTGATGGATGATCTTCAGCAAAATTGTACTTGTCTGCAATATCAACGACACTGCTCTATAGTTTGTGGATGCTGTTGAGTCACCTTTCTTTGGAATGGGCACAAATATGGATGTCTTCTAATCCATTGTTGAAGCATTTCAATTGGTTTTCCATCAATTCCTGGAACCTTGATATTAGATCATGCTTTCAGTGCAGCTTGAACTTCTTCCATCAGCACCACTGGTTCTTGCTCAGCTGACTCTTGCTACCTCCTAAAACTGGAATTTCGACTAGTTCTTTTTGGTACAGTGACTGTATTTTTTCCATCTCTTCTTAATGCTTCCTGCATCATTCAGTGTTTAGCCCATAGAATCTTTCAAGGTTGCCTTGCGAGGGTTCAATTTTCTCTTCGGTTCTTTCCGTTTAAGATATGTTGAATGTGTTGTTCCCTTTTGGTTTTTTCTAATTCTAGGTCGTTACACATTTCATTATAATATTTGTCTTCTTGAGCTGCCCTTTGACATTTTCTATTCAGCTCTTTGACTTCCTCCTTTCTTCCATTTGCTTTAGCAACTCTACAGTTAATTGCAAGTTTCAGAGTTTCTTCTGGCATCCACTTTGATTCTTTCTTGCCTGTCTTTTATTTTCAGAAGAAATTCTTTTAAAAAAATCATTTTATTGGGGGCTCATACAATTCTTATCACAATCCATACATAGACATCAATTGTACAAAGCACGTTTTCACATTCGTTACCCTCATCGTTCTCAAAACATTTGCTCTCCACCTAAGCCCCGGCATCAGCTCCTCCTTTCCTATCTTTTTAATGACCTGTCATTTTCTTCATGAATGATGATTTCAATGTCCTCCCCCAGCTCAGCAGGTCTTCTGTCAAGATTTCAGTGAATCAAATCTGTTCTTCAGATGTTCTTGAAATTCAGGTGGGATAGGCTCAAGGACGTGTTTTGGCTCTCATGGATTGTCTTAAATTTCTTCAGCTTTATCCAGCACTTACATCTGAGAAATTAAGGGTCTGTTCCACAGTCAGCCCCTAGACTGGTTTTATCTGTTCATATGGAACTTCTCCATAGTCTCTTCCCACAGATGTAGTCAGTTTGATTTCTGTGGAGTCCATCTGGCAAAGTCCATGTGTATGTCCTTTGTGTTGTTGAAAAAGTGCTCTTTTGTGTCGTTGAAAAGGTATTTGCTACGAAACCGTCATTGGTTTTACAAAATTCTGTCATGATGGGAACTCCACAAGGACAGAATAAAACTGTCGCACAATATTTTCAATCTTTATGGAAGCAGGCTGCCACATATTCCAACCCAGTGACTGGCTGCTACGTTTAAATCACTGGCCTTGGTATTTACAGCCAACTGCTTCACCACCGTGCCACCGGGACGCCTGTAATGGTGAAAATTAACCTGTAACCTTCCAGAGGACTCTGACTCATGGTGGCCTCTGTGGGGAAGAATAGAACCGTACCCTAAGATTTCCAAGAATATAAATCTTTACAGGAACAGGCAGCATCGTCTTTCTTGGTTTTCAACCCAGTGTTTAGTGCTTAGCATCATTAAGGTTTCTGTGTCAGTCTGAGTAGACTAGAGAAACAAATTCATAGACACTCATGTGTATTAAAAAGAGGTTTATATACAAGAGCAATTGAATATTGCAAAAACATCCCAGCCCAGTCCGGATCAAGTCCATACATCTGATATTAGCCCATATGTCTGATACCAATCTATAAAGTCCTCTTCAGACTCACGAAACACATGCAATGATGCTAAGTGCAGATCACAGGCCAATGGATGGGAAGTCTTGTGGATCCAGTGGCGTTGTGAGCACCTCAGCACTGACAAGGGTCTCCCTGTGCCTTCTCCGTCTCCAAGCCTCTGGCTACCCTCAGCCTGTTTCCATGTGGCTTGTCACCTCAATGTCTCCCAGAGAGTGAGTGTGTGTCCCGCCTCCAGTGAGCTATTTATCTCCTTCACGCCTCCCAATGAGGTCATCAAGCTGTGACCTGACTGACAGGCTAAACTCCACCCCTTCACTCTTAATCTTCGCAAGCTGACAACAGATTATGTAACTACCACATTTTCTTTCTTTTTTTTATATAAGAAAGTCTGAATTTTATTTAGCATTATATCTGAGGCACTAATGAGAGTAAAGGAAGAAATCTAATAATAATCTCACACTCAACTTTAAGGAGTCTCAACAATAATGAAAGCCCTCAGACTGTAATCAATCTTGAAAGCATGAAGTGCCATGTTTACAATTCAGGAAATATATGATGGGGACTGCCTATGGAAAGGTGGTAGCCTGAGCAAAATCTTTCCAATCTGAAGACCCCGAACACACGTTGTTCTGCTTTTTTTTTTACAACTCCAAACTAGAATGCCACAGACAAAACTTAGCAATACAGAAAACGTAACAAAGGAGTCTCTGAGGGAGTGTAATGTTGGCCCTGAGACACAATGAACTGGCTTAAGGCCCAACCAATAAATCCTCCCCGCTTACATCTCAGACTAGATCAAGGGAACAGTTCTCTTTAAGCGACCATTTCTTAGTTACACATAAAGTCACTGTTCTTCAAACAGAGATTTCATCCTCTACTACTACAGATTCAAGTGAACTTTACCTCTTTTTGACCAGAGGCCAGAGGAATAATTGGGAATTTCTGAAATGAGAATGGAAGTTCATCCAAGGTTAATAAATCACTTGCCCAACTATATACACCCAGAAATTTTTTCTGCCCATACTACCATGAAAAACAAATTTTGGGGGGGAGTGGGGAGGGAGGGGGAAAAAAGAGGACCTGATGCAGAGGGCTTAAGTGGAGAGCAAATGCTTTGAGAGTGATTAGGGCAAAGGATGTACGGATGTGCTTTATATAATTGATGTATGTATATGTGTGGATTGAGATAAGAGTTGTATGAGCCCCTAATAAAATGTAAAAAAAGAAAAGAGAAGCAAATTTTTAAAAACTTGAAATTCATGCAAGAAGATGCTTTTGCAGACATTAAAAAAGGAACAAAGAAAGAACGGGTAGCTTTCAACATGTAATGTTTGCTTCAGAGGACTTTCTTTCAAAATGTCTACTACAATTATTATTTCAGCAAAGTAGAACTTCAGGTTAAAATAAGTATATTAAAGCTCAAATAGAAAAGAAACCTAAAAATTGGCATTAAAATACATCAGTAGTCTGTTTAACATCCTTAATAATTCTATTCTTTCTAAATCTTTCCACAAAAGGATGTTACAGTTCTTCAGTTTATTGCAAACATTTCTTAAAATTAAGACTCGTTCCTAATATTGAAACAATAATACAAATTATTAATCACTGCTACTATACTGGAAAGAATAATGAAGAATATCTTATTTAAATAAAATGAGGATAATATTTCACTTATTGAACTTATGTCCAACAAACAGATTGTTTTTCCCTCTCCCTATCTACAATCATGGATAATATTTTATAGGCTAATTTAGAAACAGATGCAAATTCTTTTTGTTGTTGTTGTTTTTGTTTTTTAAATACTTTTCTTGGGGGCTCTTACATCTCTGATCACAATCCATACAAACATCCATGGTGTCAAGCACATTTGTACATTTGTTGCCATCATCATTCTCAAAACATTTGCTTTTCACTTGAGTCCTTGGTATCAGCTCCTCATTTTCCCCTCTCTCCCTGCTCCCCCCTACCTCATGGGCCCTTGACAATTTATAAATGATTATTATTTTGTCAGATCTTACACTGTCCGGCGTCTCCCTTCACCCCCTTTCTGCTGTCCATCCCCCAGGGAGGGGGCTATATTCTTTTAAATGATGAAGTCTAACCATGTTTTGCTCAAGAATACTATTATACACATAGGATACCGGGTATTTTACAGCAGATAATACTCTGCCAGGCTTCAGGAAGGCAAAACAATAAAGTAGTGAATTCAGTATTGTCCAGCTTCTTGTTGCTCCTTGCTCCAGAGAAGCCGGTGGCAGATGCTGCTGAGACAGCACCCTGATTCCACCACTGCTCTTGTCCCAGCTGCATCCACTGTGTTACAGCATTCCTGTCATTATGACGCAAGTCCTAGCAAAAAGACCCCCACGAGTCCACTGGACATCACGGTGTTCTGTTTAATAAATTCTGTTGCTTCTTCAATGATATTGTTGATTTCAGGTGCTGCTTTATTTGCACATTTCTTTCTCTGTCTTTTTGCTTTGTTCACATCTTTTTCAACGCTCTTCCAATCAACCTCGACATATCCACTGTGACTGGTAATCTGAAGGAGAAGAAAGCCACCATCTACTGCAGTTGCTGCAAGTTTTCCAACTTTCTGGAGCAAAAAGCCAGCACACCAGCCAGTCACTCCACCCATTGCGATCTGAGTGGCTACTGAGTATTTTTCTACCATGGGTCTTGAACTGCGGCCAAACACTCGATTCCACCAGTTGTGTCTTCTGGCGTACTCAGTTAAATCTAACACTTCTTAAGACTCATCATCACTTTCATAGTCTTGGGGAGGGGGGTTCTGGGTCGCCATGATTCCGCCGACCCCACATTTTCTTAGTGGTGAAATTTTGCCTTAAGAAGGAAGCAGATCAAGGGGTCACGAGGGTGGGGGCTGGGGAGGGAATAAAGAGTGGCTGACGCTAAGGGCTCAATAGAAAGTAAATGGCTAGAAAAGAATGGTGGCAACCTGTGTACAAATATGCTCGACACAGTTGATGTGTGGATTGTTATAAAATTGGAAGAATCCCCAATAAAATGATCCTTTAATTAAATAAAAGAAGGAAGCAAATGCATATTTTAAGATAAGAGATATTAGAGCATGTTTGTGAGCTGAAAGGAATAATTTCAAAAAGGAAAATTAATAGAGGGAGAGGATAATTGTTTTTAGTAGATGGGAAGAAGTACAATATATATACTACAAAAAATATGGATAATATTTTTCTTTTAAATTCTTCTGATTCCTCGATGAAATAAGTGCCGAGACTCAGAATGTGGCAGCTACTCAGTATTTTATTGGAACTTAAGAATGCATTGTGTAACATTTAACCAATATTTAGTTTCATAAGTGCTCTTCTGTCATAATAGACTTCTAACATTTTCATATATATGTATATATTTTAAGATCATTTTATTGGGGACTCCTACAGCTCTTATAACAATCCATAACATAAATCAGTTGTATCAAGCATATTTGTATATATGTTGCCATCATTATTTTCTAAACATTTACTTTCTATTTGAGCCCTTGGTATCAGCTCCTCTTTTCCCTACCCTCCCTTCCTTGTGACCCCTTGATAAATTATAAATTATTATTCCTTTCATATCTTATACCACCTACTGTCTCCTTTCCCCCACATTTCTGTTGTTTGTCCCCCTTGGGGGGGTGGTGGTATGTTTCAATCATTGTGATCGATTCCCCTTCCTCCACTTCTCCCACCACTTCCCCCTACTCTCCTGCTATCACTACTCCCATATCTATTCCTGAGGGGTTTATCTGACCTGGATTCTGTGTGTCCTGAGCGCTTATCTGTACCAGTGTATGTGCTCCGGTCTAACGCGAAGTGAAAAGCAGGGCTGTATCATAATAGTGGGGGTGAGGAGGCCTCAAAGAACCAGAGAAATGTTGTGTGTTTCATGGGTGCTATACTACTCATCCCTACCTTGGGACCCTTCTGTGATGGGATGTCCCATTGTCTACAGATTGGTTTGGAGTCTCTGCTCTGACCCCCCTCGTTCTCAGGAATATGTTTTGTTTGTTTGTTTGTGGTCTTCTGATGCCTGTTACCTGATCCCATCAACACCTCGTGATCACACCAGCTGTTGTGCTTCTTCTATGTTGGCTTATTGCTTCTTAGCTAGATGGCCACTTGTTTAACTTCAAGCCTTTAAGACCCCAGACACTATTGTTTGATAGCCAGGGACCATCAGCTTTCTTCACTTCATTAGCTTATGTACCCATTTTGTCTTCAGTGATCATGTCAGGAAGGTAAACATCACAGAATGCCAGTTTGTTAGAACAAAGTGTTTTTGCATTGAGGGAAGGCTTGAGCAGAGACCCTAAGTCGGTCTACTACCTCAATGTATTGCTGCGTTAGTCCGAGTAGACTAAAAAGCAAATCCAGAGATATTCATATTTGTATAAGACAGAGCTTTATATAAAAGAGCAATTGTATATTGAGAAAACATCCCCGCCCAATCCAGATCAAGTCCATAAGTCTGACTTTAGCCCATGCCTGATACCAATCTATAGAGTCCTCTTCAGACTCACGAAACACATGCCATGATGCCAAATGCAGGAAGATCACAGGCCAGTGGATGTGAAGCCTTGTGGATCCAGTGGCAGTGGATCTCAGCATAGCAGGGGTCTCCACATGGCTCCTTTAGCTCCAGGGCTCTGGCGCAGCTCCATGTGTCTTGTCAGCAGGAAGGTCTTGCAGGGAGTGAGTGTCCCACCTCCAGCAAGCTGTTTATCTCTGTAGCTCCTCTAAATGAGGTCATCAAGCTGTAACCTGATTGACACTCAAGTTGACACCAAATTATGTAACTACAATAATTGCCATATAAATATATGTACATAGACCAATACCTCTATTTTTATTAATATCTTTACATATGTGCATACCCATGTTTTATGTTCATACCCATGTTTATACCTCTATCCATAGCTTTGCTTCCCTAGATCTTTTCTCTGTTTCCTTTTACCTTCCTCCTGCCCCATCATCATGCTTGTCCTTCTTCTGTCTCTTAGTAATTCCTCTCACATAGATTGCTGTTGCTACAACACCCCTAGGATCTTTACATCCTCCTAATTGTTGATTTTAAATTCCCTAGTTATTCCTCTGTCTATGGTGTTTTGTGCTCACCACTCCCTTCTCCCACCTCCTCTTTCCCCCCAGTCCTTCCTGAACCGTTTGTCCAGTTGCTTTCTCCTCGTACTTCCTTCTCATGCCTACTTTATCTGGGTAGGCAAACCAACAACAATGGAGACAAAACAAAAAGAAAATAAAAGACTGAATTTAAAAGAGAACATAAATAAATAACTAGCAAAAAAAAAATTTTTTAACATACGTAATTCCAGGTTTGTCCACTGGGGGGGTTCTGGGAACTGCCCCTCCTAGCCTGAAGTCTACTTGAGGGGCTACTCACGGGCTATGTGGCTTCACTTTGCTCCCGTTGCTGATCTGTTATGTTACCTTCCTGGTGCGCCCCACTCTGGGGAGTTCAGACCGGAATCACTCCCCACTGTGTGTACTTAGTATTGTCCTCTGTCGCTCTATGTTCCAGCGTGGGGACATCATGTTTTGAACTCTTGTCGGCCCTATAGTCCTTTCTGTGCATTTTCATATCTTTTGATAGCACTGGTATGGGTGTTAATTTTACTTAGACTCCCTGATCTTAAATATTTTGAATTCTGAATTTTTTATGTCAAAGAAAGATTATTAAAGACATCTCATATATACCCGAATATAAGCCAACCTGAATATCAGCCAAGGCACCTAATTTTACCACAAAAACTGCATGAAAAATGTGCTGAAAAACTTGACTTATACACGAGTATATATGGTAATATCTCAAGAAACAATTTCACAACCAGGTGATTCTCTTCTTATTTTGCCTTTCAAGCTGATATCAGGAAAAGTGAAATCTCTCCAAGGGCTCAAGCAGGGAAAAAAGTGTTTTGGAAATATTGATGGCAACATATGTACAAATATGCTTGATTCAATTGCTGTATGGAATGCTATAAGAGTTGTAAGAGCCCCAATTAAAAAATTTTTTTTAAGACAAAGCACTACCCACCCCATAAAGAAAAGAGAGAGAAATCTCATATCTGTTTTTGTGACCTAAGATGGACTTCCGTTTTTTTCCCCACATTTGTAGCGCTAAATGGGGTGGGGGGGGACCTCCTTGACCCAATAGAACTCAAACTAATATTTGGTTCATTAACTTTAAATAATAAAATATTTACATCTAAATACTCAATCTTAAGGCCTTTTCTTTCTATGTAGGTCCAGCTAACCTTTTCTTGATTAAATCACATATCATGCATAGGCTTTATTCCCAATTTCAGTCTCTTTAACGTGGGACCAGGAGCTAAATAAAGTTATGAAGCTGTCTTAGTACAGAATCCAATTTCCTTTTTATATTTTTCAGCGATCTTGTTCTAGTTTTTCACCTGTGCCTACTTTGACAGCAATGTAATGTGCACTTATGGCCAATAGTCCCAAAGCATTCGACTTAATTTCATACAAGTGGTTGTCTTGAAAGAATGATTTTCACTGCTGACAATGATAAGAACTGTCATAAACCATTTAGGAAACAAGCGTGGCTGACTCTTTGGTAAACATACAGCTCATGTATATTCTCCTTAAATTATATTGAGATTTGGGGTCTCTTGTACCCTAAAATATTCTGTATATGTTTAAGTGGTCAGGTTATTCAAGTTGTTCTGGTTATGTGCAACCAAGTGTGGCATGTGCTCCCAGGTTGATTTCAATCCACATCTATCTTTAATAACTCCTCTTCTCATCTACTTTCTTAATCTCTTACCTTTTACATGAACTCTTCTCATTTTCTTTGTACCTTTCAGCCTTTTCAAATTATAGGGTTATTTTAGAGTTCTCTGGTTCATGCTGTTCAGCTGGGGTTTGTTTTCTTCATTATGAAAGTTTTATTTGTTTGTTTGTTTACTTATCTGGAATAAGAGACTGTCGTGCATTTACCTTCTTGTTTCTTTCAGATTTGGAATCCAAATATGATACTAACAAATTATTTCAAGAAAAGGACGTTTTTGAAATTAATTTATCCCAGTGGAAGATAAAGGAAAGAATTAGAAAACAAGGTCTTGAAGATTCCTTTGTTGGCAAAGAGTGTGAACTTAAAAAGAATTTTGAGGGGCATAAATATGCTCAAGAGACATATTTTAGGCAAATGAAAACCACCTGTGAAAAAATGCCCACATACAAAAAACGTGCAACCTTTACTCAATATCAAAGACGTGATAATAGAGAGAAGCCCCATGAATGTGAGGAATGTGGGAAGGCTTTTAGAGCACGCATACAACTTACTCTCCATGAGCGAATACACACTGGAGAGAAGCCATGTGAATGTAAAGAATGTGGGAAAACCTTTCGACAGTATGCACACCTTAGTCGACACCAGAGAAGTCATGCTTCTGACAAAATCTATGAGTGTAAAAAATGTGAAAAGATCTTTATGTGTGGGCCAGACCTTCGGGTACATCAGAAAACTCATACTGGTGAGAATCCATATAAATGTAAAGAATGTGGGAAAGCCTTTCAAGTGCGAGGACAGCTCAGTCTCCATCAAAGGATTCATACGGGTGAGAAACCTTATGATTGTAAGGAATGTGGGAAAGCTTTTAGACAGTATGCACATCTTACTCGACATCAAAGACTCAATGTTACTGAGAAGTGCTATGAATGTAAAGAATGTGGGCAGACTTTCCTGTGTAGTACAGGCCTTAGAATACATCACAAACTTCATACTGGCGAAAAACCTTATGAATGTCAGGAATGTGGGAAGACTTTTAACCGTGGATATCATCTAACTGTCCATCAGAGAATTCATACTGGTGAAAAACCTTATGAATGTAAGGAATGCCAGAAATTCTTCCGTCGTTATTCCGAACTAATCTCACATCAGGGTATTCATATTGGAGAGAAACCCTATGAATGTAAGGATTGTGGGAAGGCCTTTAGACTGTTTTCACAGCTGACTCAACATCAGAGTATTCATTTTGGTGGGAAACCTTATAAATGTAAAGAATGTGAGAAGACCTTTAGGTTGCTCTCACAACTTACTCAGCACCAGAGTATCCATACTGGTGAAAAACCCTATGATTGTAAGGAATGTGGGAAGGCCTTTAGACTTTATTCATCTTTTATTCAACATCAGAGAATTCATTCTGGTGAGAAACCGTATGAATGTAAGGAGTGTAAGAAGGCGTTTAGACAACATTCACACCTGACTTACCATCAGAGAATTCATAATGTAATTTAGTAAGTTTAAGAAAATCTTCTGTTTTGAATTTTGTGTTAAGGAGCAAGAGAAATTCTAGAAGAAAAGTATTTGACCATATGAATCCCTTTTACTTTAATCTTAACTAACCCACCAGAAGTTTTATTAAAAGGAAAAATTGTGTTAGTGCCTATAAAGCTTTCTATCACCTCTCAAACCATGTTACAAAATTCATTCTGAAAAAATAAATAAATCTCTTGAGTGTATATTAAAGAGATTTTGTTCTATCATCTATGTTTTTTCATCTTAACATCTATCAACATTTTTCATCTATCATCTATGTTTTTCATCTATGTTTTTCATCTTCCATATACCTATGGAAGTTGCCTGGACATCAGCTTCTGATTTACATTGGTAAATGAAAAGGAATAAAGTCATATCCTTTGCTACTTGTTTGTCAGGGTAACTGTATGTCAGCACAACCAGGGGATTGCTTCTTATTAGAGAATTCTAATAAAATTCTAATAAATGCAGAAAAAATTCTAGAGTTAGAAAAATGTCACTGTTTCACAATTCTTTTGTGTGTATGTATGCTTACAGTGATACTTTATTTTTATTTTTTCCAGCAGTTTTATTTGCAAGTAACTTACATATCATATAACGTAGTAGTTCAAACATTCAGTCATATCGTGGAGAATTGTACAGTTACCCCCACATTAATTTTAGAACATTTCCCCTCCCCCATGGTCAAAGTACCTTAAGATGATTCATGCAGTTACAATCTGTTCTAGTACTCCCTCCCCCTACCATCTTCATTAGTTACTCCGGAAGTCCCCTTTCCCTTCCTCCTCTCCCCCCACCCCGTATTCCCTATATCCCCTTGTATCTGTTAGGATCATTATTCCTCCACTACTACTGTGCTTCACAGCTGGGAGACCCCACAGAAAACAAAATCGCACTAAGAGGTAAGGTGAAACAATAGTTTACAGACAAAACTATTAATGTGTAAGAAGGAAAAGACCCCCAACAATAGTCCAAAAGCCAGGGAAGAATTTTCTGTCATAGAACCAGTAAGAAGTACTTGCACCCGGAACAAAGTCAAGTCGCGTCTATAAGGTGGTCAAACTAGCCAAGTTTTGAATGTAATCAGCATAATCAACATTACAATGGTCTTTGCCTGATAGTAAGGTTAATCTCAACTCTTGCCTATGGCTAGAGCGGATCTGCCAGTGGCTCAGTTGAACAGATCCTCTGCAGATGGGTTTTGGCCATTTTGCAATTTTTAATGAAATATTTAATTTATACACACATTTCAGTGGATGTTCAGACCCTACCAGTAGGTAGGAAGTAAATAAGAATCTTATTTCATGAATAGATAAGACTAATAGTATATTTTTAATTAATTTATATATTTTTACTTTTTTTAAATTATTTTTTAAGCAATTTATTAGGGGCTCATACAACTCTTATCACAGTCCATACATATACATAGATCAATTGTATAAAGCACATCTGTACATTCTTTGCCCTAATCGTTTTCTTTTTTTTCTCCTCTTTTCTTTTTTTACATTTTATTAGGGGCTCATACAACTCTTATCACAATCCATACATATACATACATCAGTTGTATAAAGCACATCCATATATTCCCTGCCCCAATCATTCTCAAAGCATTTGCTCTCCACTTAAGCCCTTTGCATCAGGTCCTCTTTTTTTTCCCCTCCCTCCCTCATGTGTCCTTGGTAATTTATACATCGTTATTTTGTCATATCTTGCCCTATCCGGAGTCTCCCTTCCCCCCCTTCTCTGCCGCCCATCTCCCAGGGAGGAGGTCACATATGGATCCTTGTAATCAGTTCCCCCTTTCCAACTCACTCACCCTCTACCCTCCCAGTATCGCCCCTCACACTCCTGGTCCTGAAGGTATCATCCACCCTGGATTCCCTGTGCCTCCAGCCCTCATATGTACCAGTGTACAACCTCTGCCCTATCCAGTCCTGCAAGGTAGAATTCGGATCATGGTAGTTGGGGGGGAGGAAGCATCCAGGATCTGGGGGAAAGCTGTGTTCTTCATCGGTACTACCTCGCACCCTAATTAACCCATCTCTTCTCCTAAACCCTTCTATGAGGGGATCTCCATTGGCTGACACTTGGGCCTTGGGTCTCCACTCTGCACTTCCCCCTTCATTCAATATGGTATATATATACATACATACACACACATATATATACATATACACACATATATCTTTTTTTTTTTTGCATGATGCCTTATACCTGGTCCCTTTGGCACCTCGTGATCGCACTGGCCACTGTGCTTCTTCCATGTGGGCTTTTTTGCTTCTGAGCTAGATGGCCGCTTGTTCACCTTCAAGCCTTTAAGACCCCAGACACTATCTCTTTTGATAGCCGGGCACCATCAGCTTTCTTCACCACATTTGCTTATGCACCCATTTGTCTTCATGGAGGTGTGCAGTCAATGATATGATTTTTTGTTCTTTGATGCCTGGTAACTGATTCCTTCGGGACCACTCGTCACACAGGCTGGTGTGTTCTTCCATGTGGACTTTGTTGCTTCTGAGCTAGATGGCCGCTTGTTTATCTTCAAGCCTTTAAGACCAGGGGCTCATACAGCTCTTATCACAATTCATATACACATCAATTGTATAAAGCACATCTGTACATTCATTGCCCTCAAGGACTAATAATATCTTAACCCACAGATCATTTTTAATTTTAATAAATCATTTTATTGGGGATTCTTACATCTCTTATAACAATCCATACATCAACTGTATCAAGCATATTTGTGCATGTTTCAAAAACATTTTCTTTCTACTTGAGCCTTTGGTATCAGCTCCTCTTTTTCTCCCTCCCACCCTGTGATCCCTTGATAATTTTTATCTTCATATTTTACATTGTTTGCTGTCTCCTTTCACCCACGTTTCTCTTGTTCATCCCCCTGGGGAAGGGGGTTGTACATCAATCATTGTAATCAGTTCCCCCTTTCTCTCCCTTCTTCCTCCCACCTTCCCTCTACTCTCATGGTATCAGTACTCTCATTATTGGTTCTGAGGGGTTGATCTGCCCTGGATTCTGTGTGTTGAGAGCTCTTATCTGTACCAGTGTACATGCTCTGGTCTAGCCAGATTTGTAAGATAGAAGTCATGACAGTAGAGTGGAGGAAGCATTAAAGAAATAGAGGAATGTGTGTTTTGTCGGTGCTATACTGCACCTTGGTTGATTCCTCCTTTCTTTGTGACCCTCCTGTGAGGGATGTCCAATTTTCTACAGATGGGCTTTGGGTCTCCATTCCAACCTCCCTCATTCTCATCAAAATGGTTGCTTGTTTTGGGTCTTTCAATGCGTGAAACCTGAATCCCAGTCGACATGATGATCACACTGGTTGGTGTGCTTCTTCCATGTGGGCTTTGTTGCTTTCCTTATAGATGGCTGCTTGTTTGACTTCAAGCCTTTAAGACCCCAGATACTATATCTATTAATAGCCAGGCACCATCAGCTTTCTTCACCACATTAGCTTATGAACCCATTTTGTCTTAGCAATCTTGTTGGGAAGGTAAGCATCACAGAATGCCAGGTTATTAGAGCAAAGTGTTCTTGCATTGAGGAAAGACTTGAGTAGAAGCCCAATGTCTGTGCTACCTTAATTCTTAACCTATACATATAGACCTATATCCCTATCATTATATATTAACATGTACATGCCTATGTTTATACCTTTATAAATGTCTTTGGCCTCCTAGTTCTTTCCTCTATTTCCTTTACTTTTCTTCTGTCCCATTATTATGTTCGGCCTTCATTCAACTCTCTACTTCCTATTGCATAAATTGCACTTGATCAAACCCCACCAGGCATGCTATGCCCTTCTGGCCATCAATTTTAGATAAATTGTTGTTTCCTTGTCCCTGAGTTTGTTGAGTCCCCACCTCCGCCCCACCTTTCCCCTACCTCCTACTCTTCAGAACCATTAGTCCCATTTTTTCCTTTGGATTGTTTATCCTGCCTGTCTTATATAGATAGACATGGGAAAAAAATATCCTGAGTAGTTCCAGATGCCTGCTGCTCCTTATGAATGTTTTCCAATCAGGTCTGATGCAGTGCCCCCAAATCCGAAGTCTATTTTCAGGATTCCTCAGCAAATGTTTCAAGTCCTGCTCATTTTTAACCAGTAAGGTTTTGCCATCTGCATACTGCAGATTTCTAATAAGCCTTTACCCAAACCTGATACTGTATTCCTCTTCATATAATCAAGGTTTTCTGATGATTTGCTTGGCAAACAGATGAATTAAGTATGGTGAGAAGACACAACCCTGACACACTCCTTTCTCGATTTTAAACCAGGCAATATTCCCTTGTTCTGTTCATACAACTACCTCTTGATTCATGTACAAATTCCACATGAGCATAATTAAGTATTCTTAAATTTCCACTCTTTTAATGGCTATCCTTAATTTGTTAAGGTCCAAAAAATCTAATAGCATTGTCAATAAGACACAAGTAAACACTTTTCGGTTATTCTCTACTTTGACATCAGCAACTATAGGCCTTTTCCCAAATCCTCTTCTGAATCTGGCCTCAATTAATGAAGCTTCCTGTCAATGCACTGCTGCAACCATTGTTAGGTGATCTTCAGCAACATTTTACTTGCATGTGATATCGACGATAGTGTTCTACAACTTGCACACTCTGTTAAGAAATAACAGATATTCTTTGGAATAGTTAAAAATATGGATCTATTCCAGTCAGTTAGCCAGGTAGCTGTCTTCCACATTTTTTGGCATAGATGAGTGAGTGCTTCTAGTTCTTCATTGATTTGTTGAAACATATTTATTGATATACCATAAATTCTCAAAGCCTTGTTTTTGGCTAATGCTTTCAGTGCAGCTTGAACTTCTTGTTCATAGGATACCTCTTGAAATGGTTTAATGTTGACCAATTATTTTTGGTACAGTTAATCTGTATTTTTTCCATCTTCTTTTCATGCTTACTGCATTGTTCAATATTTTACCCATAGAAACTTTTAATATTGGAACTCAATGTTTGAATTTTTTCTTGAGTTTTTCAGCTTAAGATATGGTAAGCATGTTTTCCTTTTTGTTATTCTAATTCTAGAGCTGCACACATTTAAAAAATCATATTATTGGGGCTCATACAACTCATCACAATCCACACATCAGTTGAGTAAAGCACCCTTAAACATTCGTTGCCCTCATCATTCTCAAAATTCACCTTCCGCTTGGGTTCCTGGAATCAGCTCATTTTCCTTTTTTCCCTCCCCCTCCCTTCCCGCTCCCCCCTCCCTCATGAACCCTTCATAATTTATAAATTATTGTTTTATCTTATCTTACACTGCCCGGTGTCTCCCTTCACCCACTTTCCTGTTGTCCATCCCCCAGAGAGGAGGTTATATGTAGATCCCTGAGATCTGTTCCCCCTTTCTACACCTTCTTCCCTCCCAGTATTGCCACTCTCACCGTTGGTCCTGGGGGGTTCATCTGGCCTAGATTTCCTGTGTTTCCAGATCCCAACTGTACCGCTGCGCATCCTTTTGTCTAACCAGGTTTGCAAGGTGGAACTGGGATCATGATATTTGGGGGGAAGGAAGCGTTTAAGAACTAGAGGAAGGTTGTAAGTTTCATTACTGCTACACTGCTACTCATCTCCTCCTCACTACCCTCTGCAAGGGATGTCCAGTTGTCTAAACTTGGGCATTGAGTCCCCATCACACACTCCCCTCTTTCACGATATGAATGATATTTCCCCCTGCCTTTGTTGCTTGAAACCTGGTCCCCTCAGCCCTTCAGGATCACACATGTTGGTGTGCTGCTTCTGGGCTAGATGGCCGCTTGTTTACTTTCAAGCCTTTAAGTCCCAGATGCTATATCTCTCAATAGCCGGGCACAATCATCCTTCTTCACCACACTTACTTATGCACACATTCGTCTTCAGTGTTTTATGTGGAGAAGATGATCACACAATGATGGTTTTTGTTCTTTGGTGTCTGCTATCTGGTCCCTTCAATACCTCATGCTCACTTAGGCTTGTGTGCTTCTTCTCTGCGGGCTTTGTTGCTTCCGAGCTAAATGGCTGCTTGTTTGCCTTCAAGCCTTTAAGACCCCAGAAGTTATATCTTTTTGATAGCCGGGCACCATCAACTTTCTTCACCACGTTTGCTTATGCACACGTCTGTCTTCAGCGATCATGTCAGGAAGGTGGGTATCATGGAATGACCGTTTAGCTGAGCAAGGTGCTATTGTACTGAGTGCGCGTGAGGAGACCCAATGTCCACCTGCTACCCTAATACTGAACCTATAAATATATGCACATAGGTCTATTTCCCCCATTATCTTAGATATACTTACATATGTACATGTCTGTATTTAGGCTTCTATGTATGCCCTTTGCCTCCTGCTCCTTTCCTCTATTTCCTTATGCTTTCCTCCTGTCCCACTACCATGTTCGGCCTTCATATCAAGTAACACCCCTGAGGCTAGCCCAAATCAGCACATCAGAGAGCAACAAGTGTTGGAGGGACTGTGGTGAAGTAGGAACCCTCCACTGCTGTTGGTCGTGTAGATTTGAACAGCCACTGTGGAAAGCAATCTGGTGATACTTAAAGAAAGTGGAAATTGATCTACCTTATGACCCAGTCATCCCTCTACTGGACATATACCTGGTGGAAAGAACAAATAAAACACGACCAGTCATATGTGCTCCAATGTTTATTGCAGTACAATTTGCAGTTGCAAAGTGGAAACAGCCTGTTTCCATTGATAGATGAGTGGATTAGTAAACTTTGGCACATACACAGTGGAGTACTATGCAGCACTGAAAAGCACGGACGATCACATGAAGCACATTGTCTTGTGGGAAGAGCTGGAAGGAATTTTGTTAAGTGAGATAAGCCAAACTCAAAAGGACAGGTATAACATGAGTCCCCTGAGGTAAGTACAATCAGCATAAACGGGTGGAAACACGTTTCTTTTTTTAAAATCATTTTATTGGGTGCTCATACACCTCTTATCACAATCCATAAATCCATTCATTGAGTCAAGCACATTTGTACATTTGTTGCCATAATCATTCTCAAACATTTTCTTTCTACTTGAACCTTTGTTATCAGCTCCTCCTTTTCCCTACCCTCCCTCCCTCACGAATGCTTCAAAATTGATAAATTTTTTTTCATATCTTACACTGTCCGATGTCTCCCTTCACCCACATTTCTGTTGTCCGTCCCCTAGGGAGAGGGTTGCATAGATCATTGTGATCGGTTCCCCTTTCTCCCCCACCTTACCCTTACCCTCCTGGTATCTCTACTCTCATTATTGGTCCTGAGGGGTTTATCAGTCCTGGATGCTCTATGTTTCCAGCTCTGACCTATACCTCTGGTCTAGGCGGAATTCTAAGGTAAAATTGGGATCATGATAGTGGGGGAAAGGAAGCATTAAAGAACTAGAGGAAAGTTCTTTGTTCTTTGATTCTTTGTTCTTCGTTCTTTGATGCTTGATACCTGATCCTATTGACACCTCATGATCACACAGGCTGGAGTGCTTCCTCCATGTGGACTTTATTGCTTCTTTGCTAGATGGCCGCTTGTTTATCTTCAAGCCCTTAAGAGCCCAGACGCTATGTCTTTTGATAGCCGAGCACCATCAACTTTCTTCCACATTTGGTTATGCACCTGCTTTGTCTTCAGTGATCATCTCAGGAAACTGAGCATCATGGAATGCCAGTTTAATAGAACAAAGTGTTCTTGTGTTGAGGGAGTACTTGAGAAGAGACCCAATGTCCATCTGCTACTTTAATACTAAACCTATGAATATATGCACATAGATCTATTTCCCCATCCTCATATATAAATATATTTACATATGTTCATGCCTGTATTTAGACCTCTGTAAATGTCCTTTGCCTCCTAGTTCTTTCCTCTATATCCTTTTACTTTCCTCTTGCCCCACTATCATGTTCAACCTTCATTTGGGTTTCAGTAATTCCTCTCGGTTACATTGCCCTCCCAGGCTTCCTACACCCTCCTTGCCATAGATTTTGGATCACTTATTGCTTCCTTTTCCCTGGGTTTGCTAACACCTACTTTCTTTCCCCCACCTCCCCCTTTCCCATGTCCCCCTGGAATGGTCAGTCCTGTTGTTTTCTCTTCTAGATTGTTTATCCCACCTATCGTATCTAGCTAGACCTGTAGAGATAATAATGTGCACAAAATACAAGACAGAGCAAAACCAAGCAACAAAAGAAAACAAAACAACAACAATAAAGAAAAGCCTGTAAATAGTTCATCATCTGTTTGTTGACCTTTAGGAGTGTTTTCTGGTCAAGTCTGAAGGGGTGCCACATCCTGGCCCCAAAGTCTATTTTGGTTTTCCCTGAGTACTTCATTGCTCTGTTCCCCTTGCTGTTCTGTTGCACACTCTTAGTGTTTCACCTCAGTGTGGTGGGGTCATATCAGGCACAATTCCTGCATGTGTCTCCAGTGCTGTCCCCTATAGCACTATAGGTTAGTGAGGGACATCATGCCACATAGTGAGGCCGGCCCTGTGCTTTGGCTGCTCTGAATGGGATTATTGTCCTCAGGCGTGGTGGGCCAGGATGTGATCCACTCACTCTTCCTCCCTCTTCATTGTGCTCTGATCAGACATGTCCCTCTCCCTGAGCTATAGCGTCACTGCTGTCCTCTGAGAAAGGAATTATTCTGCAGGGATGGGGGCTGTCCATGTAGTTTGGATTGAGGATGGTCCCTCAGACCTCTATTGGTTCCCGGCTTCATGCCAATATATTGCATCCACATCTTGGAGCAGCAAGTTGAAGTCTGGTCCCTCTTTCCCTATGGAGATATAAACAAAACCCTGCCCTTAGTGGTTAGTGCCCTGTTCCCCACTACCCATGTCTTTTGCTTTCTTTTTTCCCCCTCCTTTTTAGTTGGCTACCATATGTATCCCTGGATTTTGTCTGGCCCCTGACATACTACCTGGACCTCATCCCAGGGATGTTTGTATACAGTAGCTTTTTCCCTATGCCCCTTTTGCATTTTTAAACTTACCTCAGCAGACTCATATTGTACTTGTCCTTTTGTGCTTGGCTTACTTTGCTTAGCATAATTTCCTCCAGTTAGTCTCATGCAGCAATGTGCTTCATGCATTCATCACTGCTTTTTAGGGATGCGTAGTCCTCCATTGTATGTATGTGCCAGTTTTTTAATCCATTCGCCTGTTGATGGAAAATTGTGAACTGTGCCACGATGAACATGAGCACAGATGTCTGGCCGTGATTTTTTTCTTGTCTCTTCTGGGTATATGCCCAGTAGGGGGATTGCTGGGTCATATTCCATCTATTTTAGATATCGGTGTGTTGCATTCACGTACTATAATTGTTGAGGCTGTGATTTCTTTTTTCATCTTTTGGAGCGTTTGGTTGACGTATTCAGCGGGTCTCTCGTTCAGGGAATATACGTTTAAAATGCTTAGTGGTTCTTTGTCTATCATTCTCTTGAGCATTATATAGTGTCCCTCCTTATCTCTTTTTATGGTTTGCACTTTATGGTCAATTTTATCTGAGATTAGGATTGCAACCCCTGCTTTTGTTTAATTGTTGTTTGCTTGATATACTTTTCTCCAGCCTTTGATTCTCAGCATATTTTTGTCCGGTTTTCATATCTTGAGATGTATTCTCCTGTAGGCAGCAGATTGATGGGCTGTGTTTTCTAAGCCAGTCTGCTAGCCTCAGTCTTTTAATGCCTGAATTCAGTCCATTGATATTCAGGGTTATTATCTCCATCTGTGGATTCTATGATATCATCTTAAACCTTTAGTGTTGAGTGTTTTCCTACCACCCTTTCTTGTGTGTGTGTGTGCGTGTGTGTTTCATTCCTGAGTTCTTTCCACCCTTAGGCCAATGCTATTTTGGTGGCTGTTTTCTCTTTGTTGCCCTTTGGGTGAGGTTGTTCTATATGGTGGTCTCTTTTTTATGCTTGATGAGTGCTGTTTCTCTGCCCATACTGGGTCGGCAAGGTTCTCTTGTAGGACTGGGTTTCTTTTAATGTATTCTTTGAGTTTTTCCTTTGTCTGGGAAGACTCTTACTTCTCCATCTATCTTCATAGATAATTTGGTTGTATAGAGTATTCTCGGGTTGGTGTTATTTTCCTTCAATTTTTGGAATATGTTATTCCACTCTCTCTTCTTCTTCATAGTTTCTGCTGATAGGTGTGAGCATATTCTTATTTGGGTACCTTTATACATGATTGCTTGTTTTTCCCAAGCTGCTCTAATGATTTTCTCCTTTTCCTCAAAGTTGGATAGTTTAACTATTATATACCTTGGTGACGTCTTATTGGGATTCAATCTGGCTGGTGTTCTTTCAGCCTCCTGAATGGTTGCCTGGTTTTCATTCATTAAGCTGGGGAAGTTTTCCTCCAAGAATTCTCTCACTATTTTTGCAGATGACTTCTTTATTGTGTCTGCCTCCAGTAACCTAAATATTTTGATGTTGTTCCTTTTCATAGCATCACACATAGATTTTAGGTTTTCTTCAGCTTCTCTGATGATCTCATTAGATTTTTGTTCAAGTTAAAGTCTGCTTGGCTGTCTTCTAGGTCACTGGTGCAGTTTTCTGCCTCCTCCAGGTGGTTGGTTATGTCTGTGAGTCTCCTATTAGTTTTTATTATCTCATCCCTAAGCTCTTGTATTTCCCTTTGGTGTATGGTTTTTATCTCCTCTATCATTTCATTCTTTTTCTGATTGTTTCCCTCATATCCTGTATGACTCCAAGCAGCATTCTGAAAATTTCTTTCTGTGGCAAATCAATGTTTTCTTCTTCTATGCACATTGTTAGGTTCAGGACATCTTCTGACATTGCCTTTTGTTTCTCTTGTTTTTCATTGAGGTTGTTGGGGCAGGTTGCTGTTTGTGTTGCGTTGTCTTAGAGGATCAAGGTGTCATTTCCAGAGAGTCAAAGAGCAGTGTGCTCTTTCTGGAAGACTCATAGGAATGTTTCTTCAAACTGCCTGCAGCTAATTTCACTATGGAATTGTCCTACTGTTTTATCCTCCTGTAGCTTCACTCTTTCGCTAGTCAACCAGTATTGGCTTATTTGGAGGGCAAGTTGGATGGTCCTCTCAGAGGATGCTGGTTGAATGGTTGTGAACCTGGGAGGATGGTGTTGCACTGGGTAATCTCACAAGAAATACTGATGGTGTGGCCCATGGCAGCTTGGGGTGTCACAGAGGGTTGTAAGGGTGCCTGCTGCAATGGGAGTGCCACAGAAGTCAGGAAGAAGGTGGGCAGGATTTCCCCAGCCACATGTTTAGCACAGCAGAAGGTGGGCGGGCAGAATTTCCCTCTGAGGAAGGTGGGCGGGATTTCCCTGGGGGAAGGTGGGTGATAGCCTTTCCCCAGCCTCAAGTTACACTGAAGAGTGTGGAGCTCTCCCAGCTGGGTGGAGTGCAGGTGTAAATACCCTAGGCTAAGGGGAGTGGCCTGAAGACCAGCAATGGGGTGTGAGATAAAAGGGAAGATAAAAAACAGCCCACTGAGACTGTGGTGGGAAAGAGAGAAGAGAGAGAAACAAAAGTAGTAATATAGTTGAGCCCCAATCCCTGATTGTGGGGCTGAAGGGGTTTAAACCTTTCCCCAAGGTGGTGGCAAGCTGTGATTGTGTTGGGATATAAAGCCCTTGGGCCAGCTCCAAATGATCCCAGCTCTAGCCAAGACAGTGGCGGGGCTGAGGTTAGACCCTAGCTGACCTCCACTGTGGTAAGCCAAAAGCCCCCAGCACTTCAGATGCTAGTGGATCTGTAACACTTATCTTTATGATGCTCCTCCTGTGACCCAGCAGTGTGGAATTTCCCTCTTAGTAACTCTCCAGTGCTGATTTCTGCAGAGTCTGTCTGGTATGTTATTCAATCATCATCTTGCCAGAAGTTCCCCTCCCCCCATGCACATTTCATTATAATATTTCACTTTTTCTTCTTGAGTTGCCCTTGGAAATTTTCTGTTCAATTCTTTGACATCATTGTTTCTTCTATTTGCCTCAGCTACTCTACAGTTAAGAGCAAGTTTCAGAGTCTCTTCTGACATCCACTTTGATATTTTCTTTCTTTCCTGTCTTTATAATGATCTTTTACTTTCTTCATGTATGATATTCTTGAAGTCATCCCACAGCTCATAAATTCTTCTATCATCAGTGCTCAATGTGTCAAATATGTTCTTGAGATGCTCTCAAAATTCACTGAGGGGACACAAATAAATGGGATGAAACAAAACAAGTAGAATGTTTAAATATAAAACTGATGGTCTACTCTGCAAACCTTCATTCAGTTCAAAATAAAAAGGTAAAACGAAATAAAACAAAAGCACTGGCTTGAGAGTCAAGATATATGGTTTCTTCAAACAAGATAATAATGAAATCAAGATAAAAATAACTTCAATAAGCACTCAGTTCAAAAAGTGATCAGAGAAGGGATGGAGGAGGTAAAGTGCCCATAACAATTCTGAATTCCAGTTAGGCATTCATAACTAGTTCTTTGATTAGAGTTTCCTGGGAATGATACTCTATGACACTTGCCTTGCCATATGTTCTTTGAATTAAATGTTTTGTTTTATCCCTTTGCCTGCACCTGACTAGTAATCTGTAATCCATAAAAGTAATCTGTGCCTGCATCTGACTAGTTTTTTAAAACCTGCTTTTAGGCTATAGGTGTTTGTGAATCCAAAGACCTCTTTTCATTTTGTATTGTTTATATGCCTTTAAGTTTTAACTTGAAGAGCTTCAAATGGAACAATTATTTTGAAACTGTACGTTTCTATGGGTCTTATAAACTTAGGGTTCATTCAATTAAACAATATACATATCCACAAGTTCTTCCCTCGATTGGACTTCCTATGAAGCTGCTATACAAAAATGACTTTAAGATTATTAAAGACCCAGCTCTTTCACATAAAGAGAGCTTGACTTCATCTTTACCCATGGGTCACAAATTCATAATGCACTTTAGATTTTATTTTCTTTCTCCTCAGAACCTATAAAATTTTGAGAACCCTTTGCTAACTGAAATCACTGTCCTGGAACCTTCTACATATCAGCTCCATTATATTTAAAATCTGAATTGTTTCTGCTCTTTAATTTTACTATTAAGGTTCTAGAAGATGACAAACAGCACCTTCTGCATTTTGCAGTAAAATTTTGTTAGCCAGATCATTAAGTTCACTGGGTATATTTCTCTTTCCACATTGCCAAAAGTGGAAAGTTTAGCTTTTCTAAACTTTAATGCCTGTACATAATAATGAAGGTCATTTTTGTTAGGATTCTCCAGAGTGATAAAATCAGATTGCTAACAATTATATATATAGATAGATAGATAGATAGATAGATAACACAAGAAATTAACTGTTAAATTATATACAGATAGATAAATATATAATACAAGAAATGAACAGTTAAACTATAAAGCAGTACAAATGGCTCAGTGCAACTCACTCCCATGAAAGAGTTGTGAGACACTGGCAGTACTTCAAGTCTTGAGGGCCACCAGGTATTCCTCTGTAGAATGAGCTAGGCTATCTCAGACAGGCAGCAAACAGCAAGGCATGTCACCAACTGTCAGCTAGGTCACCAATCGTCAGTCCCCAGCTCCAGAGATATACATTCCAATTCTCTGGCAAGGCAAGTCTTAAAGGGACCTCAAATTACAGCGACACAGTTCACAGGTTAGGTGTCCCACAGGTAGTGTAGCTTGCAAATTGAGGCACAGAACAAGCTAGGTAGCCTCACACTAGTCCGATGATCAAAGAGTGAGAGACAAGAAAGGAGAGGTTCACCGAGCCATTTATCACTCCGCTCATCAATTAATCCCGCATGTGTTTATCGACCAGGCTGGCACAATAAAGTATCTCAATCCACCCCTTGCCAACCTGGCACCTGTACACAATTCTTTAGCCATATATACTTACATAATTTCCGGACAGTGATCAAATCACATTTATACTTATTATCAATCATCTATCATACATATAAATGAAAACACAGAGTTCAATTGTATCTGATATATCATAAAAAGAAAATACATTGACAATTACAAACCTTGCTTTAGCAATTGATCACATGGTTGTAACTGATAAGTAAAACTACCTTCTTCTACTACCCATTCTATATTACCTTTGCCCTCGGCCAGCACCTCAGCTGGCTGTGGTTTTTTGCCTGGTGGGGTGACCCAGACCTTCATTCCTGCGGGATCTGGATCATTATAATTCCTGTCAGGATTGGGTTGCTGTAATTTACCATTTATTTTAATCACAGGGCATGGTAGCACTAAGAGTCGGCCTATGGGATCTTCTGGATTCCAGACATATTCTTCTTAACCTCCATTATATAACACCAGTCCAATTTCTCCTTGGTAATTAGGATCAAACACACCACTTAGTACAGTGACACCCTTCTTGACCTGTTGATCCAAAGGCATCATTTCAACAGAGTCCAATAACATTATCCTTACTTTCTTTTACACATCACTGTAATTCCCCTTATGAGCCCTGGTGGTATACTGGTTACACATTTAAACAGTGATCTGCATAGTTGGAAGTTCAAAACCACCAGTAGCTCCATGGAAGAGAGACTGGGCTTTCTATTCCCATAAACAGTGACAGTCTTGGAAACCAACAGGGGTCGCTATGACTTGATGGCAGTGAGTTTAGTTTTATGGTTTGGTGAACCCTCTTAAAGCCCATGCCTTTCACTAAAAATTTCTTCAAGGCCATCCCAGCAGAATGCAACATAAGTTTTGTACTTCACACACGGTACCAAATTCTGTTCCAGTTACTATTACTGCATAAAAGCCACCCCAAATTTAGTGGAGTAAAACAATCCTTTTATTATGGTCACAGATTCAATGGATCAATAATATGTTCCAGGCATGGCAATTCTACAGCCTCAGCTTCAAAGTCTCAAAGAGCTAACGGATGACTAACTCACCCAGGGGCTAAAAATATCTAATAAAAATTTTACTACCATAACTGGGGACAAGTTTATTATGACTCAAAGGCTAAGCTTGGTTGCAGCTGTCAGCTGAAATGCCCACAGATTAACTACCCATGTTTCTTGGACTGTTCACAATATAGCAACTGGCTTCTGTAAGGGAGCATGCAAAGAAGGAAGTGATCAAGTGTTTTTTTTGTTTTGTTTTTAATTTTTTTTGATCAAGTGTTTTAAACTGTAGAAACTTCCCAATGTTTATGACCTGGTCTCATAAGCTCTGTGGCATCACTTTTATTGTATCCTATGGTTGTGATCCACAAGGTCCATACTTCAAAATCACCAGCCTCTCTGTAGGAAAAAGACAGGGCTTTATACTCCTGTAAAGAGTTACAATCTGTATGAGCCCCAATAAAATGATTTATTAAATTTAAAAAAAGAGTTACAATCTTGGAAACCCACAGAGGCAGTTCTACCCTGTCCTATAGAATCACTATGAGTTAGCATCAACTCAGCGACAGGGAGCTTGGTTTCAGTTTATTATGCAGTCACAAGTCTATCCAGGTTCAAGAGGAAGATATATGGACACACATCTCAATGAGACAAAGGTTCACAAAGGAACTCTCTTGTGCTCCTTCATATTGTCAAAATCTCTTTTGCCTACACTACACCTAGTAACCACATAAGTACTTCCCACTTTCTGTACATTTAGGAATGTTGTATAAATGGGAACCATACAGTATATAACATTCTGGGGATTTTGTCATTTAACATAATGAAATAAATATCATTTGAAGTTATTGCATATATCAACAGCTAGTTCCTTTTCATTTCGAAGTAGAATTTCATTTTGCTGATACAACATGCTTTATGTAATATCTCAAGATATATCTTAAAATACAATGCTGTCTGTGATAGGATAATACATACACATCCATAAGGAAGACTAGTTGATACAATTATCATTCAGATTAATACATCAATCCCTAAAACCAATAACAAATTGAGGCATTCTCAACTTCCTCCATCTGAAATGTATCAAATATGCAATCAAGATGCATTTATAACTACTGACAGTTGAATTGTTAAATTTGACATCAAAGTTGTCAATCGTTAGAAAACATGGCCTTACTGGAGATCCCCTCATAGAGGGGCTTAGGAGAGGAGATGGGTCAGTCAGGGTGCGATGTAGTACCGATGAAGAACACAGCTTTCCCCCAGATCCTGGATGCTTCTTCCCCCCAACTATCATGATCCAAATTCTACCTTGCAGGGCTGGATAGGGCAGAGGTTGTACACTGGTGCATATGGGAGCTGGAGTCACAGGGAATCCAGGGTGGATGATACCTTCAGGACCAGGGGTGTGAGGGGCGATACTGGGAGGGTAGAGGGTGAGTGGGTTGGAAAGGGGGAACTGATTACAAGGATTCACGTGACCTCCTCCCTGGGAGACGGACGGCAGATGAGGGGGGAAGGGAGACTCCGGATAGGGCACGATATGACAAAATAACAATCTATACATTATCAAGGACTTATGAGGGAGGGGGGAGCAGGGAAGGAGGGGGGGGGAGAAGAGGACCTGATGCAAAGGGCTTAAGTGGAGAGCAAATGCTTTGAGAGTGATTAGGGCAAAGAATGTATGGATGTGCTTTATACAATTGATGTATGTATATGTATGGATTGTGATAAGAGTTGTATGAGCCCCTAATAAAATGTTGGGGAAAAAAAAGAAAAGAAAACATGGCCTTGGTGTCAGAAACAAAACTGGAGATCACAGGATAGAACTTTGCAAGACTAATGAATTTCTTTCAGTAACAAAGAGCTGACCATTGACCTATAGGGTCACTATGAATCAGAACCCCCCCAATAAATGTGTTTAGTTTTTTAACTTTTTGGTGGGCCTCAGCAGATGGAAATCACAGATACCAAATTGACCATAAAGAAGCTCGATATCATCCACCAAAACAAGGTCAACAATGCAACAGGCTATCAATTGCTCATATATGAGTTCAGGTTGAAGCTGAAGAAAATTAAAACAGGTCTATGAGAGCCAAAATACAACCTTGAGTCTATCTAACTTGAATTTAGAGCTCATCTCAAGAACAGATTTGACACACTGAACACTGAGGAATGAAGAAAGCAAAAGGTCATTAAAACATCAGGAAAGAAAGAAAAGACCAAAAATGTCAGAAGAGACTCTGAAACTTGCTCTTGAAAATAGAGTAACTAAAGCTAATGGAAGAAATGACCAAGTGAAAGAACTGAATAGGACATTTCAAAGTGCAGCTAGAGAAGACAAAGTAAAGCATGATGAATAAATGTGCAAAGATCTTCAGGTACAAAGCAAAAATAGAAGAACACACTCAGCATACCTCAAGCTGAAAGAACTAAAGGAAAAAAAATCAAGCCTCAAAATGCATTATTGAAGGATATGGCAAAATGTTGAATGATGTAGGAAGCATACAAAAAAGATGGAAAGGAACATATAGATTGCCAAAAAGAATTGGTCAACATCCAACCTCTTTAAGAGGTAGCATATGATCAAGAATCCATGGTACTGAAGAAGTCCAAGTAGCACTGAATGCATTAGTAAAACACAAGGGCCTGGAAATTGACAGAAAACTAAATGAAATATTTCAAAGAACTAATGCAGCACCACAATCAAGCACTAACTAGTTTATGCCAAGAAATATAGAAGACTTATATAAACAACCATTTCGGTGTCACCTGGTGTGGTCTGCACCCGCCCTGCATCCCCACTCCCACTTCCACCCCACCCCTCTAGTGATGCCACTGGAGAAAAATGTTTTCTCCAAAGGAGGCAGGAGGTGGCTCCCTCTGCTGGTGGGCTAGAAGGTGGGGGTGAGGGAGAGACATTGAGACACAGAAGAATGAATGGGTCTCAAGTTGGCCTTTTTTTCTCTCAAAGTAGGGTTGTGTGTGGGTATGTGTGTGTGTAATAAAATCGTCTGAAATTTTAAGAAATAAAATTTGAATTTTCATATTGCAAAAAAAGAAATATAGAAGACAACTACCTAGCCAACTGGTGTGCTTGTAAGAGGTAACTTTAAGGCAGCACTATTATGGGAAGATATAGTGAGGAACAATATTAATTGTGAGAATGTGATTGTAACTCATCTCCAACTCCCATGGATGAAGGCCTTGCTCCACCCAAGAATCCCAGCCTGCCAGGCTTCTTAATATATGAGAATAAAAGATTCATCCATTCATACCTTCAGGACCAGGGGTGTGAATGGCAATACTAGGAGGGTAGAGGGAGAGCGGGTTGGAAAGAGGGAACCAATTACAAGGATCTACATGTGACCTCCTCCCTGGGGGATGGACAACAGAAAAGGGAGTGAAGGGAGATGTTGGACAGGGCAAGATATGACAAAATAATCATTTATAAATTATCAAGGGCTCGTGAGGGAGGGGGGTGGAGAGGGAGGGAGAAAAAAGAGGACTTGACGCAAAGGGCTTAAGTGGAGAGCAAATGCTTTGAAAATGATGTACTTTGAAAATGATGTACTTTACACAATTGATGTATGTATGGATTGTGATGAGTTGCATGAGCCCCTAATAAAACGTTTAAAAAAATTCATCTGTATACACTCTCTTCCAGTTCTCTGCGTTCCACACCGTCTAAAGCAGCAGTTCTCAACCTGTGGGTCGCGACCCCTTTGGGGGTCAAACAACTTTTTCACAGTGGTCACCTAAGACCATGAGAAAACATATTTCCAATGGTCTCAGGAACCAAGGCACCACTCCCCTATCCATGTCCAGGCGGGTCCGCTCATATGCAGATATCCCCACATACAAGTACCTGGAGTGAAGACTTGCTACCCATGCGACACCATGCTTCAAGACAACATTTCATTGATTTGTCATTAGAAATAAGTATTTCACAATACAGAATTACATATTGTTTTGTGATTAATCACTATGCTTTAATTATGTTCATTTTGTAACAATGAAAATACATCCTGCATATCAGATATTTACATTATGATTCATAACAATAGCAAAATTACAGTTATGAAGTAGCAACAAAAATAATTTTATGGTTGGGAGTCACCACAACAAGAGGAATTGCATTAAAGGGGCATGGCATTAAGAAGGTTGAGAACCACTGCTCTACAGCCTTCTCCCTATCCCTCCAGCCTAATCATCTAAGCATGTTTCAGTTGGTATGAAAACCATTATCTTGTTTTTACTTTATAAGCATGGTCTCATACAATATTTTTCCTTTTGTGATTGACTAACTTGGGTCAACATAATGTTCTTCAAGTCCATCCATTAGGTGCTTCAGTTTCATAATTACCTTTTAATGATGGGTAGGATTCCATTTTGTATATGTAGCAAAGTTTATTTATCCATTCTTCTGCTGAAAGACATTTAGTTTGTTTCCATCTTCTTGCTATGGTACACAAAGCAAAGGAATTACTGAGTTATATGGTACTTCTATTCCCAATTGTTTGAGGAAGCGCCCTATCACTTTCACAGCAAATGCACATTTTTACAGTCTCACCATGACTAGAGCACTAATTACTTACTATTGTTTGTTTATGATAGAAAGGAAACTAGCTGATTCATGGTATTTACCACTTAACTTGTTTACCACTAACTTGTTTACCTGGTAAAGGAAACTGGTCAAATCATGATGATGCTAACTATGATGTCAATAAATAATGTAAAAGTAGCCCCCAAAAGGTCGCAGAGCCCAGACCTCCTGTGTGGAGAGTCTTAGCCTGAGGGGAGTACACCTATGATGTAGCCTTAATGTGTGCAGTGAATATTGATTCTAACTAGTTGATAGGACTTTATGTTTGATCTTTGAAGTGTATTCATGGAAATAAGTTTCTGCTTAGATTGCTGAATGTATTTGTTGAAATGAAACTTATCTGGATAGCTCCCCTGTTTGAATACAGTGTGTCAAACATTATTGAATGTCTAATCGAGTATTGTCTTGAGTGCTCGTGACATATTGGCGTAGTCAGCGTGTTGGGCTTGCTAAAAACCTGAAAGGGGCACCATTGTGCATAAGCCATCTAATTCCTGTATCCTCTATGTGCAAGCTGTCTGATTCCTATATCTGCTGTGCATAAGCCATCTGATTCCTGCATTGTGCAGAGACTGAAAAGACACAGCCAGTTCGGAATAGAGACTGAAAGCACACAGCCGTGGAGCTGGCTTTTCAAGCCTAAAAGAATCAATGTATAATATCAAAGCAAAAATATATTTGAAAACTAATATTATACCTATATGATAGAAGTCACTCCTATTGAGCAGAGGAGCAAACTAACATATTATCTGAGATAGCTGCAAAGATATTTATTGTTAGAAAATTGGCTAAATGTTTACAATATTAAAAAACACAGAATAAACCTATGGACATACCAATAGGAAGTCCATGGGGGCAAATCCAAACAAATAGTAGAAAATAAAGACAACACCAGTTGGTTTAGATTTAAGAAAACCTGAAGATTTAAAGCCCATATTAGAATGAGCAGACAATTATGTGACCAATTACATCCAGATCTCACTAAAGGAAAGTGTTTGGTTGCAAGGCAATTAAAAAAACTAAAGTTAAGTGATAATAACTCACTTAAGGAAAAACCACCGGCAGAAGCCTGCCCTCGCACAGTTAGAAAGATCAGGAAGACAGTGTTAGGCAGCAAGGAAGACACACTGGAGATGACAGGATGTTCAAGAAGGACTATAAAAATCTATAACAAGATTTGGGACAGAAAAATAGATCAGACACAGACTGGTAGATGCACCTTTCAGACAAGGGAGCCAGCTCCATAAATATTACAGGAAAGAAGTGGTAAGTATCCTCACAATTGGTGAAAATCATGAACTACAGGACATGTTAGGAACACTCTATGAAGAAAATCCAGGGGTGGTTGGAACTTGATGGCACTAGGTCAGTGAAGCTATAAAAAGAGTAGAGCCTTATATTGACATAGCATGGTATGCCGATAAACAAAAATGGCATAATCATAGAGAAACACTTCTGGTGTTATTAAAATGATGTATTACAATGATGTATAGGGCACACCCACAGAAGGGCATGCCGATGAAGCCATGAAAAGAGCCTTCCTGACAGGTGTGCCTGACAGCCTGAAAATGGCACACGCATCCTCACTTCAAGGATGCCATACGGCGGGAGATATGATAAAAATGTAATCCAGTTACATAAAGACCTAGGCCTGGGACAACCTAAGATTTCATGTGCTGCCCAGATATCTAATAGAAGGCAGCAGGGTCAGGGTTACAGCCAAGCAGACTGACGCTATGACTATGATGCTGACAAGAACTATAATAGACCCAACGAACAATAATAACAAACCAGCCCACCCCAACACGTTCCCGAACAACAGAGGCAATTACAGATAAAAAATACAGGGGACCTTCTTAAGGAAACAGGCCTGCCCCGAGGAACTTCCCCAACTACAAATCAGATCAATACTGACCTCCAGCGCCTGGCCCACCAAGAAGAATGGGATTCTCTAAAAAACAAAATTAAGACCAGTCTCGGTCTCACTCTCAGAACAATTTTTAAACTTTGATAATAAACCATATGTAAACTTCACATATACAGTGCTGGGCAAACAACACAGAGATCAGATTTTAATAGACACAGGATCACAAAACTTCATAAGGAAGTGAAATGAAACAGGAAATAATGTAATAAAGATCAAGGGGGTCATCAATACCTCTACAGAAGCACATTGGCTACCAATAAAGTGGCATGTTTCCAGAACTAATATTAGGGGAATGATAGGCACCAACCCAAATTCACCCAACATAGTGGGCAAGGCTGTATTAACAGATATATTTCCCCAATGGCTTCTAACCAAGCACTTAAAAGAAGTCACATGCTCGTTGGCACAAGTAAATATCCCACCAATCTTACTACCGCTGCCCACAACCCAGCACTGGATCACTCAATATCCATTACAGGGTGACTACCAAGAGATTCCTGGAAAGATCCAGGACCTCTTAAAAGAAGGAATGATACTGAAACATTCCACATTTAAATATAATTCCCCAGTATAGCCAGTCAAAGAACCCAATAGACAATATCGATTAATGATTGATTATAGAAAACTAAATGAAAATCCCCCAAATAATAAGCAACTTATCAGATGCACTAAGAACAATCAATTTAATAGCAACTACAGGATTAAAATATTTCACAACGATAGACATGTCAGACATGTTCTTCGCAAGCTGGACAGATGAAAAATAACAAGAATTTATGTCATTCACCACATAGCAAAACATACAATATAAGTTTTTCAGATTACCACAAGAATACCTAAATGGCTCTGCCATAGCACACTCCACTCTAGCTGCACACATTCCGGAAATGCCAAAGGGATCAAAAAATTTTCACTACATAGATGACACACTTCTAACAAACAACAAGACAAATTTAGGAGAAGATTTAACTTTTCTAATCCACAAATTAATGCACAAGGAATGGATAATCAATAGAGAAAAAGTACAAGAACCATTTTATATTCCTGTAAAATTCCTAGGCATACAATGGTGCTCAGACGGTCAACAGGTACCATAATCAACAGGTACATGATAATCAACAAAACAGATAGCATCCAACCCCAACTAATAAGAAAGAAGCACAAAAATCGATGAGGATTATTTGGATATTGGAAATCACACATGCCTTTTTTACTATGACTCTTGAAATACATGTATAAAATAACCAGAAAGTTCCAAAACTTTGAGTGGGGACCAAAGCAAAAAACTAGCTTTAAGTTAATAAAAGAATAAAAGGAAAACCAAATGCTTGCAAACCCAAACCAGGAGACGACATAAGAATAGACACACTGTTCCATGATGATTACGGAACATGGGTGATATATTACAAGAACACACAAGTTCCTAAATATATACCATGAAGATTTTATACACAAAGATTCCCATATTCTCAAACCAAATACTCATTACTTGACAAATGGATCTGAACCGCTTTAGTGGCCCTCCAACAGTCTGAACCACACACCAATGGGAAGAGTGTCACAATAAGAATGCCCCTACCCATTTTACAATTGGTAAACCTTAGCCCCGACCAAATGAAAAGCACAAGCCTGCATCCTAAGCAGTTGGCCTGGAGATGGTACAAACAAAACAGGCAAATAACCACCCAAGGCAAGCCAGGGGCGATCCTCAAAGAACTAGCACAAGCTGAAGTAGAGCTCCCTGAAATAACAGGAGAACCAGTACGTCCCTTGTCTAACATAGGTAATGAGGTCCCGAGTTTGCTCTCCACTTACAAAATGCTTGGTTCACAGCCAGAACAGCATTACCACATGGAAGGCAACAACGATCAAGATGCCAGGACTTGTGACCCTAAGGGAAGAGAGAAAGACAAAATCAGCCCAACATGCAGAGCTAATAGCATTAAACGTGGCCATAGAATATTCAATGTCTAGAGCTGAACAGGTGATGCACTTATTCACACATTGTTAGGCAGAAGCAAATGGTGTAGCCTTACGGGCAGGTAAATGGACAAGAAATAACTTTGAAATAAATGGAGCAAAAATTTGGAGTCAGGAAATTTGGAAAGAGTTATATGGGTATCAAGATTGAATCCACTTATTAATCAAACACGTGTCAACCCACTCAAAGACAGACACTTTTGATGTAAAATATAACAATAGGGCTGATATAGCAGCCAAAGTAACAGTAACCACAAGAGGAAATAGATACGAATATAGCAAGGATAAAAGATCAATTTCAATGAAGAAAGAACCTAAAACCTACAAAAATACAACACAGCAAGGCAGAATAGCCAATAGGACAAATAAAACAGACAGGGACAGGCCAGATCAATAGATACTAACCCCACATGATATACCAGAAATACATTACAAACTAGGACACCAGGCAGCCATGCCATGTACACCTGGACAACAGAGAGGGATATCACTTGTACTCAGCATGACATAAAAAGGGCACTCCACAAATGCACTTCATGGGGGATGAAACCCCCAAGTCCCCATCAACCCTTATGTTCCACAGCTAGGGAAGAGTCGCTATTCAACCAAGCAATACAAATAGACTACCCTGGTATGCATGTGTCCTTGTGGACAAATATTCAACAATGACATTGGCACATGCCTGTAAACCGGCCAATGCCATGAGTACAATGAGAGCCTTAAATAGGTGGACACACGCCTATGGCTTGCCCAAAACAATACATGCGGGAAACTAACATTAAGGGAAATATGACTTGGACTCTATTCCCTAACTTATAACAGAGGGAATCTGGAAGGCTAGTATTCCATGGTAGGAAAGCCACCATTTTGGTAAAAGTCCAAGAATATTATTCCGCTTTAAATAGCATTCCCACAGATTCTCCCCTAACAGCTATGCTGCCTTAAAGTGAGCACATGGTTGATTTTATCGCCCTACAGAAGCAGACATCCTGTTACTAACTCCTCTCACTGTGTCAATGTCACCCAGACTCCCTGCCTCCCCCTCCCCCCCCATACCTTCCCTCAATGCAGGTATTAGGTTTCCTCACCTGTGAGCTCAGGGACCTTACTGTAGTTACCACCCACCTTGTGACATATGTAACTACTGAATATGCATGTCTTATGGCTACCTATAAATCCCCCAAGATAGTAAAGACACTCCACCCCTCTCTCTCTTCTCTCCACCTCTCTCTCTCTTCTCCCACCTCCACTTGGACAATCAAGAGGGGCTGAGGTGAGCATGCGTCCATAAAGTGTGTCTGACTCCTTTTATTTTACTCTCTCTCCCATCTTGTATGACTTCACTATGATCACTATGTATTATAAGCGTCCAATTGTGCCTACTGACCCTTTGGCTTTTAGAGGCTGGTTTCCTCTGACAGATAGAATCAGATAATGTATCACTCTTTAAAAACAAAACAGTATGAGTTCCGAGAGAAGGACGGAGGTTGCCGTAGGTGCTCGCTCTTTCCAGGCTCCGCTGGGCAGAAAGCGTTTGCCATGTCGTCCTTGATCAGAAAGGTGATCAGCACCACCAAGGCCCCGGGGGCCATTGGTCCCTACAGTCAAGCCGTGATGGTCGACAGGACCATGTACATTTCGGGACAGGTGGGTCTGAACCCGTCAAACGGACAGCTTGTGCCAGGAGGAGTGGTAGAAGAAACCAAGCAGGCTCTTACCAACATGGGTGAAATCCTGAAAGCTGCCGGATGTGACTTCACCAATGTGGTCAAGACGACTGTGCTGCTGGCTGACATAAATGACTTCGCCACCATCAATGACATCTATAAGCAGTATTTCAAGAGTAGTTTTCCCGCTCGAGCTGCTTACCAAGTTGCTGCTTTGCCCAAAGGGGCCCGGGTTGAAATTGAAGCCATAGCGATCCAAGGACCAATCTCATCAGCATGACTATAAATGGGACCGGTGTTGTGGAGCGCCTGGGATTTTCAAACTTTCTTAAAATTAACACTTAGGTTTTGTAATCAATGCTTGAAGTGGAAGCTTGACCAAAATAATCTGATGATTTTGTGTGTGTGGAAATTCCCCTGTAAGGGGTGAGTTGAACATGTGTTGAAGATCAGACGAATTTAATTGTTGATGTTATAACTCACATTTATTTGTAATCATTGATTGTGGACGAAGGTTCATTCATTACATAGTTACTCAGATGAATCAAAGTAACAGGAAACAATGTGTAGGAAAGATGTTACCCTAGCGGATAAATCAGAGTACACCAAATCCAATTAAGTCTTACTAATATAGTGAGGTATCACCCTCGTGTCAGATCCATGATTCTGCTTTTACTTGAATAAAATTAAAAGTGTCTAAGTTGAATGGCAGAAGCAAAGAAGAACGTGGACCAAAATTTTAGAGAGCTGTTTCTCTAATGGAAATAAAACAGATGTGCAAGTTTAAAAAAATAAAAACCAGTATGGGGGTGGATTTTAAATAATGACATTCAATGGGTTTTTCACTTAACATACAATCCAATGGCCATGGAATTATACACACTCAAATCTATGCAAGCTACACTGGATGAATGCACAATAATATTAAATAATAGGCCTAGACCACATCAGCTGAGCCCAATAGACAGGATTAAACACAATACAAAGGATATTACATTTAATATTACTTCATGTAAACCAATAACACAGAGTCCAAAAATATGGGTAAAAGCAAAAAGGGACAACTCAGTGAGCAAACATGAAATAATAGCCCAATATGACCCATCCACAGTATGGATGACAGGAGATAAGAGAGATTTACAATAACACAAATAGCCTGCAGAAGCTACTTAATGCTTCCCTTTCTTGCCAAGCAATCGCCATCTGTCAGGAGACCAGCCTCTAACAACCGAAGGGTCAGTAGGCACAATTGTGCAGTTACAATATATGAAGATTATAGTAAAGTCATAGAGAATAGGAAAGTTAGGAGAGAGAATAAAAGAGTCAGACACATTTTATGGTAACATGCTCACCTCAGCTCCTCTTGGTAGTTCATGTGACATTGGGAGAATTTATAGAATTACTATCCTGGGATATTTATAGGTAGCCTTGCATATCCAGTAGTTACAAACATCACAAGTGGGTGGAATCTACAGTAAGGCCCCTGAGCTCACAGGTGAGGAAACCTAATATCTGAATTGGCTGACACAGTGGGAAGAAATAGCAACAGGTTGTCTGATTCTATAGGGAGATAAAATCAACCATGTGCTCACTTGAAGGCAGTGTGTTAGTCTGGGTACTTTAGAGAAACAAATCCACAGAAATTCATGTATAAGAGAGAGTTTTATAAAAAGTTTAAGTGAGCATCAATAAGACATCCCAACCCAGTGCTGCCCAAGCCCACAAGTCCAACACTAACCCATTTACCTAAATGTCCAACACCAATCCACAAAGTCCTCCTCCATCTCACAAAACAGACGCAATGATGCTGACTGCAGGAGGAAACCTGAGTCAGTGAATGTGTAAACATCTCAGCGCTGGCAGGGGTCTCCACACGGCTGCTCCAGCACCCAGGGCTGCATTGGGGCAGGTCCACGTGGCTTCTCCTCAGGGATGTCTTGCAGGAAGTGAGTCTCACCAGCTAAAGCAGGGAACTGGCTAAGGCAGCCGCACACTGGTCCCACCATCAGCAAGCAAGAGACCCGAGAACTTGAAAGGCAAGGCTCACCGAGACATTTATCCCTCCGCCCTTCAATGAACTCCACATGTGTTTATCAGCCAGGTTGGCACAATAAACTAACTCAGGCAGCATAGCTGTTAGGGGAAAATCTGTGGGAACGATATTGAAAGCAGGATAATGTACTTGGACTTTCTGTCTAACTTACCAAACTGGAGGCTTTCCTACCGTGGAACACTAGCTTCCCAGATTCCCTCTGTTCTAAGTCAGGGAATAGAGTCCTAAGTCAGAGAATATAGTCAGGGAATATAGTCCTAAGTCAGAGAATATAGTCAGGGAATATAGTCCTAAATCAGAGAATATAGTCAGGGAATATAGTCCTAAATCAGAGAATATAGTCAGGGAATATAGTCCTAAGTCAGAGAATATAGTCAGGGAATATAGTCCTAAATCAGAGAATATAGTCAGGGAATATAGTCCTAAGTCAGAGAATATAGTCAGGGAATATAGTCCTAAATCAGAGAATATAGTCAGGGAATATAGTCCTAAATCAGAGAATATAGTCAGGGAATATAGTCCTAAGTCAGAGAATATAGTCAGGGAATATAGTCCTAAGTCAGAGAATATAGTCAGGGAACATAGTCCTAAGTCAGAGAATATAGTCAGGGGATACATTTCCCTCAGTGTTAGTTTCCCACAACCATCTTCATAACAACTCTGTGGCGAGCAGTTGAGACAACCTGCATAATTATAGGATTACAAGACAATAGTGTAGAAATATTATGGGTAAGGTTATTCTGGAATCAAATACCATTGCTCCATTATGTGCTTACTGAGGTGTATTATCACAACCACCATTCTCATTGGTGCATGGCTTTTGGCATATTCGCTCACCGAGCACTACATGATCTGCCTCAACAGAAACTGCACAACAGCAATGGAACCGAGCTGTGCCCGTATCTCTAACTACACCTTTTGCATCTTAGATACCCTGACGGGCATATTCAGGCTAGACGATATCCGGACGGGAACATCCTGGATCCATATTACACAGTTACTGCAGATCCAGGCCACACTCCGGGGACCTGACAACTCTGCTTTCACAACGGACTCATTTGAAATTCAACTGCTCATGAAATTGTACTCCACCATATACAATTACTCGCCTTGGCCTCAAAAATCTATCGCTTTCACTATTTTATTATCTGCTTTTACATCTGGCGAATGCTGTGAGACAGCACGCCCTATCAATCACCCCAGTAACCCCGGAAGACCTGAACCCTCGTGATGCGCCACAGGCCAGCCCACTCGTCAAACATTTACAACGCCTGCACACACCAAGACAAAGCCAGTTGCTGTCGTCAGGCCGTTCAACATCCTAAACCCCACAGATACAGAGAATGACTCTATTCCGGACATCCTCTGTGATGAAAGCTCGTTGGACTCGTTCGTGGATGACATGGATGCTGTTCTTGAGACTCTGGGGGATGAAAGGAGACACGGAATCAACAACCAACTAGCTACTCCACTATCTGACCACGACAGCGGTGACCAACATAGTCACGTCTAAAGATGGTGTCTGGGAAATATGAAATAAAGCAAGATTCAACGATGCCAACAGTGATGAAGAAACAACCTCACGCGACTGATTTTGGAAATTCATTGCACACCTAAACTCATCATGGACTAATGACTCTTACCATAATCAGGCAGAGAAATACACACTTTTTTCATCAAACCAAGAAAGTGGTCTACAAGAGGTGTGGAGATATAAGCTACAAAAATATTACAGCAAAGCATACCATAATTTCTTATATGAAGAATATGAACTTTCGACTGTAAAATGCTCACAACCACAATCATGAATGATCAATGAAATACTCCGGACATTCTTGCATAGCTTTCTTGCTTTCACGCACACATATACTACAAGACCCATCTCCATAATGATTCCTATATAGACACTGATGTTGAGCCATGGACATGGAGGGCTTCATGCTTAGAACATATTTGGGACTTTTTAACAAATGACACCTATTTTGGACAGAAAAGCAGCCAGAATATGATTATGAGGATGAAGATGAAGAAGAATAAGAAGGTAGTGTCGATACTATTACTACTGCTACTACTATTGCTCCCAAAGCAAAGCCACCTACTTTCTTTTTTTTTTTTGCTTTTTAAAAAATCATTGTATTGGGAGCTCATGCAACACTTATCACAATCCATACATACATCCATTGTGTCAAGCACATTTTTAAAAATCATTTTATTGGGGGCTTGTACAATTCTTATCACAATCCATGCATCCATCCATTGTGTCAAGCACATATGTACATTTGTTGCCATCATCATTCTCAAAACATTTGCCTTCTACTTGAGCCCTTAATATCGGCTCCTCACTTTCCCCCCTCCCTCCCCACCCCCCCTCCCTCATGAACCCTTCATCATTCATAAATTATTATTATTTTGTCATATGTTACACTGTCCGACATCTCCCTCTGCCCTCTTCTCTGCTGTCCATCCCCCAGGGAGGAGGCTATACGTAGATTCTTGTAATCGGTTCCCCCTTTCCACCCCACATTCCCTCCACCCTCCAGCCATCTCCACTCTCACCAGTGGTCCTGAAGTGGTCATCTATCCTGGATTCCCTGTGTTTCTATCTATACCAATGTACATCCTCTAGTCTAGCCAGATTTGTAAGGTAGAATTGGGATCATGATAGTGGGAGGGGGTTGGAGAAGGATTTAAGAACTACAGGAAAGTTATATGTTTCATAATTGCTACCCTTCACCCTGACTGGCTCATCTCCTCCCCACAACCCTTCAGTAAGGGGGTGTCCAGTTCCCTACCAATAGGCTTTGAGTCTCCACTCTGCACTCATCCTCATTTATAATTATATGAATTTTTGTTCTTTGATGCTTGATACCTGATCCCTTTGACAGCTCGTGATCACACAGGCTGGTGTGCTTCTTCCATGTGGGCTTTGTTGCTTCTGAGCTAGATGGCCGCTTATTTATCTTCAAGTCTTTAAGACCCCAGATGCTATATCTTTTGATAGCCGGGGACCATCAGCTTTCTTCACCACATTTGCTTATGCACACGTTTGTCTTCAGTGATCATATCGGGAAGGTGGGAACCCAATGATATGTTTTTTTGTTCTTTGATATCTGATAACTGGTCCCTTCTACACCTTGTGGTCAGACAGACTGGAAAACAACCCACTTTCAACCCACCAAACTACATACCATTGCCATACAGATACCATGAGGAATACAGCATAACTAGTAAAAAGGAGGACATCACCTATGATACCTACAAATTGACTGATTTTCCCAATTTTTATCCCTATGGCAACATTCGCAACAATGGACTGGATTGCCACAAGACATTTGCTCAAAACAACCCAATAATACCAGAAAAATGTTTCTTTTTAAAAAATCATTTTATTGGTGGCTTGTATGGCTCTCATCATATTCCATATATACATTCATTGTGTCAGGTATATTTGTACATATGTCGCCATCATCCCTTTCAAAACATTTTCTTTCTACTTCTTTCAGCTTATTCCCTCCACTTCCACTCTCCCTCCCTCATGAGCCCTTGATAATTTATAATTTTTTTTCATGTCTTACATTGACCACTGTCTCCCTTCACCCATTTTTCTGTTGTCCATCCTCCTAGGAGGAGGTTATATGTAGATCATTGTGATTGGTTCTTCCTTTCTTCCCACACCTTACCCTTACCCTCCTGGCATCACTACTCCCATTATTGGTCCTGAGGGGTTTATCTGTCCTGGATTCCGTGTGTTTCAAGCTCTTATCTGTACCCATGTACATGCTCTGGTCTAGTTGGATTTGTAAGGTAAAATTAGGGTCATGATAGTGGGGTTGGGGTTGGGGGGAGCATTAAAGAACTAGAGGGAAGTTGTATGTTTCATCAGTGCTATACTGCACCCTGACTGGTTCTTCTCTTCTTTGTGACCCTTCTGTAAGGGGCTATCCAGTTGCCTACAGTTGGGCTTTGGATCTCCATTCCACACTCCTCCTCATTCACAATGATATGAAATTTTGTTCTGGGTCTTTGATGCCTGATATCTGATCACATGCACACCTCATGATCATATAGGCTGGTGTGCTTCTCCCATATGGGTTTTGTTGCTTCTCAGCTAAATGGCAGTTTCTTTATCCTCAAGTCTTTAAGACCCCAGATGCTGTATCTTTTGACAGCAGGGAACCATCGACTTTCTCGACCACATTTGCTTACGTATCCATTTTGTCTTCTGCAATCGTTTCAGGGGAGGTGAGCATCACAGAATGTCGGATTATTAGAACAAAGTGTTCTTGTATAGATTACTGAAGTAGCGGCCCAATCTCCATCTGCTGCCCAATACTTAACTATAAATATTTACATAGATACATTTCCCTATCGTTATATATGAATATATTTACATATGTACGCACCTGTATTTAGACTTCTATAAATGACCTTTGCCTCTTAGTTCTTTCCTCTATTTCCTTTTACTTTCCTCTTGTCCCACTGTCATGTTCAACCTTCATTCAAGTTTTAGTAATTTCTGTTACATTGCCCTTGAGCAAGCCCCACCAGGCATCCTATGCCTTCCTTGCAATCAACTTTAGATCACTTGTTCCCTTGTCCCTGAGTTTGTTGACAACTCCCCGCTTCCTTTCCAACAACTCCCCTTTACCATGTTCACCCTACCCTACCCCAAACACACAGTCCTGTTGTTTTCTCCTCTGGATTGTTTATCTTTTTTCTTTTTTTCCATTTTTCCATTCCTGCCGGAGTCCAGCTCTGTCAGAGATATCCTGAAACAGGGTCTGAAGGTAGGAAGAGGGACTTTAAATAAGGAAGACACAAATGACAGAACAGAAGGGTTCAGGAGGACCAAACAGCTCAACAATCCTGGAGCTGCTGGCAATTTTATTTTTGCAAAAGGCTTCCTTATATACTAAACACAGTAACCACAACCTTGGCTTCATCATCTGTTCCGGACAGTTTGCCAGTCTGTTTATCTAGTACAGGATGAGAACATACAAGCAAGGCTATCTATTCCTCCAAGGATACTGTGAGATCAGTCAACTGGACCCGTAGTCCTCTGATGTACACAGAAAGGCCAAATATCCCAAACTGACTCAGGGGAAGATAGGGAAAGGGAAAAGAGTCCCCATTCCAATCCCTTAAAGCCCGGGAGTAGTTAGGGAAAATTCCCTACCCAGTCTCAACCAAAGCCAAGGAAGTAAATGGAGAACTTCTTAGACCGAATCCCACACATTCCTATTTTATTTTTGGCTCTTGGGACAATGTCATCTTTTCAATATGAAAAAAACCAGCAAGTTCAACACAAAGAGAAACACAAAGTGGAGAAGGGGCTGGGGGAAGGGTGGGAGAAAACCAGGATAGAAATTTTAAAAGGCAGTAAGAGAAAATTGAAGAGAGATGTTTCTAGGTCCTGTTCCCAATTCCTCTGGACTCAAACCTGTAGACGGCAGCACACACCTGGGCAAGGAAGGCCCTTAGCACTACTACATTTTAGATAAGGTGGGGGTAGGGAAGGCCTTGGGGCTGGTCTGTGTTCTTTCCTAAGCCAAAATGGGGGAGGAAAGGATCCCTCTCTGGCAAATGGAGCATGCCCCTCCAGAGGAAACAGAGCTCAGGACTGCCTGGAGGAAAAATGAAAATGGAATTGGTACTGTCAGCGACCTCCCCTGAGAGGGGCAGGGGAAGCCTGGTGACCACTAAAGTAACTGGATTCCTCACCCATTCCTTAAAAACTATGCTGCCCTTCCCTTCTAGCGACTTGTACCTGCAGTGAGTTAACTTGGGCAGAGGCTAATGGCCATCTGGGCTTGGAGCACATGGTTCTAAATAGGATCTGAATGACGCCCAGCTTCCTGGAAAATTACCTTGAAAACAGACCGAAGTTATTAACTGGACAGAGGGGAGCAGTCGGTGCGAGAAGTGAACACGCTTACCCAGAATGCCAGACACTCACGTGTCTCAGAGTGGGAAAAGAGAGGAGACATTCAACAAACAACAGGTATTTATTGAGTGCCAAGCACTGCTCCAGAACCCCCTCCAGTCCAGGGGAAAATATAGGAAAACCGGTGAGGGGCAGAAAATGCAAATTCAGAGGGAAAGAAAAGGGGTGACTGAGGAAGAAGGCAGAGATGCCCGAGCTGCTGGGACTCTGTTAGGCCTCCTCTCTGAAATTCTCCTCCTCTTCGGCGGTGGCATCCTGGTACTGCTGGTACTCGGAGACAAGGTCATTCGTGTTGCTCTCAGCCTTGATGAACTCCATCTCATCCATGCCCTCACCCATGTACCAGTGGAAGAAGGACAGCTTCTGGATGGCCATACTGTTGCCAATGAACTTGAGGCCTCAGGGTAGGATGTCACAGCCAGCCATCTTCACATTGCCGGGGATCCACTCCACAAAATAGCTGCTATTCTTATTCTGCACGTTGAGCATCTGCTTGTCCACCTCCTTCATGGACATCCGTCCGTGGTAGATGGCAGCCCCATGAGGGATGAGCCATGGCGGGGGGTCTTAGGCAGCCATCATGTTCTTGGTATCAAAGTTCAGGCCCGGTCAGGGTCCGGTACTGCTAGTTACCATGGCTGGTGAGCAGGGAAAAGCCGGGCATGAAGAAGTGGAGATGTGGGAAGGACATCATGCTAACGCCCAGTTTGCGGAAAGGAGCATTGAGCTGGCCAGGGAAGCGGGGGGCAGGTGGTGACCCTGCTCCTGGTGGCTGAGACAAGGTGATTTAGGTTTCCAAAGGTGGGCGTATGGAAGCAGATATCATAGAGGGTCTCGTTATCAATGCAGCAGGTCTCGTTGGTGGGCTCTACCAGATAGCTGGTGGACAGAGACAGAACACCATGTCAGAGACTTTGGGGGAAGGTGTTCATGATGTGATTGAAATACTCTTAGCGGATCTTGCTGATGAGCCAGGATCCCATTCCAGAGCCAGTACTCTACTCAGCAAGTGAGTCAGCAGGAAACCCTGCAGGCAGTCACAGCTCTCGGCCTCCTTCCGCACCACGTCCAAGACAGTCAACCAACTCAGCAACCTCTGTGTAGTAGCCCTTGGCCCTGCCCCAGACAGACCACAAAGTTGTCCTGTTTGAAGATCTGGTCAAAAGGACCTGAGCGAAGAGAGTGCATGGTTCTAGGTTCTAGATCCACCATGATGGCACGAGGAACATATTTGCCACCTGTGGCTTCATTGTCATACAAGGAGATGCAGTCCAGCTGCAGGGCGCTGTCCCCGTGATTGGTGCTGGTGGGGTTGATGCCATGTTCTCCACTCATCACCTCCCAGAACTTGGCACCGATCTGGTTGCCACATTGACCAGCCTAGATAGGCACGAATTCCCTTGTGGTGAAAACTGTATTATTATTATTTTGCAAGTCTTGAGTGTGCGAGGCAAAAGCAAGAGTTCTAATTTTGGATCACATGTTGCGAAGATGGAATGTGCCCCAGAGGGTGGAGCAGCGAGGTCCCAATGCAATATCAGAAAGGTTCTAAGAGGGAGTCAGAAAAATATTTTTCTTCTTCTTCTTTTTAATCATTTTATTGGGGGCTCGTACAATTCTTATCACAATCCATACATATATCCATGGTGCCAAGCACATTTGTGCATTTGTTGCCATCATCATTTTCAAACATTTGCTTTCTACTTAGTATCAGCTCTGTCCCCCACTCTCTGTCCCCCACTCTCCCTCCCTCATGAACCCTTGATAATTTATAAATTATTACTTTGTCATGTCTTACACTGTCCGATGTCTCCCTTCACCCACTTTTCTGTTGTCAGTCCCCCACAGAGGTTATATGTAAGTACATCATTGTGATCAGTTCCCCCTTTCTCTCCCCACCTTATCCTTAACCTACTGGTATCACTACTCTCATTATTGGTCCTGAGGGGTTTACCTGTCCTGGATTCCCTGTGTTTCAAGCTCTTATATGTACCACTGTACATGCTCTGGTCTAGCCGGATTGTGCGGTAGAATTTGGGTCATGATAGTGGGGGCGGGGGGAGGAAGCATTAAAGAATTAGAGGAAAGCTGTATGTTTCATCAGTGATATACTGCACCCTGACTGGCTCATCTCTTCCTTGTGACTCCTGTGTAAGGGGATGTCCAATTGTCTACAGATGGGATTTGGGGCTCCATTCCACATTCCCCATCATTCATATTGATATGATTTTTTTGCTCTGGGTCTTTGATTCCTGATACCTGATCTCATAGACACTTCATGATCACACAGGCTGGTGCTTCTTCCAAGTGAGCTTTGTTGCTTCTCAGCTAGATGGCCGTTTGTTTATCTTAAAGTCTTTAAGAACCCAGATGCTATGTCTTTTAATAGCCAGGCACCATCAACTTTCTTCAGCATATTTGCTTATGCACCCATTTTTGTCTTGTGATAGTGTCAGGGAAGGTGAGCATCACAGAATGGCAGGTTATTAGAACAAAGTGTGTTTTTGTTGAGGGAGTACTTGAGTAGAGGCCCAATGTCCATCTGCTACCTTAATACTTAACATAAATATATGTACATAGCTCTATTTCCCTATCATTATATATAAATATATTTACCTGCCTATATTTAGACCTCTGTAAATGTCCTTTGCCTCCTAGTTCTTTCCTCTATTTCCCTTTACTTTCCTCTTGTCCCACTATCATGTTCAGCCTTCATTTGGGTTTCCGTAATTCCTCTCAGCTACATTGACATGGATCAAGCCCCCCCAGACATCCTGTGCTCTCCTTGCCTTCGACTTTAGATCACTTTTTCCTTTGTCCCAGGGTTTGTTGAGGACATCCCCTTTCTTCCCCCCACCCCCGCCATCCCCTCTCTCATGTCCCCCCAGAACCATCAGTCCCATTATTGTTTTCTCCTCCGGATTGTTTATCTCACCTATCTTATCTAGATAGACCTGCAGAGACAATAATAAGCACAAAAACAAGACAGAGCAAAACTAAGCAACAAAAACTAAACAGCATCAAAAAACCAATGATCAAAAAAGAAAAGCCTATAAATAGTTTGTTGACTTTTAGGAGTGTTTTCCAGTCGAGTATGATGGGGTACCGTGTCCTAGTCCCAAAGTCTCTTTTTGGTATTCCCCAGAACTTCATTGCTTTGCTTCCCTTGCTGCTCTGGTGCACACCCCTAGTGTTTCGCTCCAGTGTGGTGGGGTCAGATCAGGCACAATTCCCACACTGGGTCTCCAGTGTTGTTCCCCATAGCACTATGGGTCAGTGAGAGACACTGTGTCTCGTGGTGGGGCTGGCCCTATGGTCCACTCTGTGGATTGGCTGCTGTGAGCAGGAATATTGTCCTCGGGGCTTGGTGGGGATGTAGCCTTAATTTGTGCAGTGAATATTGATTATAACTAAGTTGATAGAACTTTATGTTTGATCTTTGAAGTATATTTATGGAAATAAGTTTATGCTTAGATTATTGAATGCATTTATAGATATGAAACTTGTCTAGATTGCTCCCCTGTTTGAATAAAGCGTGTTAAGCATGATGGAGTGTCTAATGGAGTATTGCCTTGAGTGCTCAGGACACATAGCAGGGTATGAAGGTTCCAATTTCTCCTCACCCTCTCCAGGATTTGTCACTTTCTGTTTCTTTGAACTGTGTTCAGTGTGGGTGTAAGGTAGTATCGCTTCGTTTTTCATATGCATTTCTAAGATGCCTAGTGAGTATGTGCTTTTCTTCATGTTTCTCTGCTGCCTAGATGTCTTTTCCCCCTCATTCTCACTTTATTCCAAAATTTCACTTACCATATATACTCGAATATAAGCCGACCTGAGTATAAGCCAAGGTACCTAATTATTACCTGGGAAACCAGAAAAACTGATTGACTGGAGTATAAGCCTAGGGTGGGAAATGCAGGATGTGAATTAACACAGAGCCCAGAGGGGAGAGACGGAGCGCAGCCATAGACAAATCTTTACCAGTTCAACTGCCGGCGTAAGTGAATCACTACTGTTGCTTCTTTGGACAGTTCCTTGTCCAATGTGTTGTTGCTGAAAAAAAAAAGGTTCCCAGTCTAGGAGGTAGGGAACAGAATCCTGCATCTCGGAGTCTCTGAACGAACTTCTTAAGTATGTCTTCTATGCTCCATGAGTGCTCTATCAAAACAGTTCTTATTGTGAGGCACTAAAATGTCTGAATATAGCAGGCCAGCTTTAAGAAGTTAGGAATTAGCCTCCTCCCTGGGGGGATGGACACCAGAGAAGAGGGCAGAGGGAGACGTCGGACAGTGTAACATATGACAAAATAATTTATGAATGATGAAGGGTTCATGAGGTAGGGGTGTGGGGAGGGAGGGGGAAAATGAGCAGCCAATATTAAGAGCTCAAGTAGAAGGCAAATGTTTTGAGAATGATGATGGCAACAAATGTACAGATGTGTTTGACACAATGGATGGATGTATGGATTGTGGTAAGAATTGTACGAGCCTCAAAGTCCACATGGAAGAACACACCAGCCTGTGTGATCGAGTGGTACCAAAGGGATCAGTTACCAGGCATCAAAGAACAAAAAATCACATCATTGACTGCACACCTCCATGATAGGATCGCTGAAGACAAATGGGTGCACAAGCAAATGTGGTGAAGAAAGCTGATGGTGCCCAGCTATCAAAAGAGATAGTGTCTGGGGTCTTAAAGGCTTGAAGGTGAACAAGCGGCCATCTCGCTCAGAAGCAAATAAGCCCACATGGAAGAAGCACACCGGCCAGTGCGATCACGAGGTGCCCAAGGGACCAGATATAAGGCATCATGCAAAAAAAAAAGATATAAGTGTGTGTATGTATGTGTATATGTATATATGTATGTGTATATATATATTATATTAAATGAAGGGGGAAGTGCAGAGTGGAGACCCAAGGCCCAAGTGTCGGCCAATGGAGATCCCCTCATAGAGGGGCTTAGGAGAGGAGATGGGTTAATTAGGGTGTGAGGTAGTATCGATGAAGAACACAGCTTTCCCCCAGATCCTGGATGCTTCCTCCCCCCAACTACCATGATCCGAATTCTACCTTGCAGGCCTGGATAGGACAGAGGCTGTACACTGGTACATATGAGGGTTGGAGGTACAGGGAATCCAGGGTGGATGATACCTTCAGGACCAAGGGCGTGAGGGATGATGCTGGGAGAGTGGAGGGTGAGTGGGTTGGAAAGGGGGAACTGATTACAAGGATCCACATGTGACCTCTTCCCTGGGAGAGGGACAGCAGAGAAGGGGGGAAGGGAGACTCCGGATAGGGCAAGATATGACAAAATAACGAGGTATAAATTACCAAGGGCATATGAGGGAGGGGGGAAAGGGGAGGGAGGGGGGGGGGAAAAAGAGGACCTGATGCAAGGGGCTTAAGTGGAGAGCAAATGCCTTGAGAATGATTGGGGCAGGGAATGTATGGATGTGCTTTATACAATTGATGTATGTATATGTATGGATTGTGGTAAGAGTTGTTTGAGTCCCTAATAAAATGTAAAAGAAGAAAAGAGAAAAAAAATGATTAGGGCAAAGACTGTACAGATGTGCTTTATACAATTGATGTATGTATATGTATGAACTGTGAAAAGAATTGTATCAGCCCCAATAAATTGTTAAAAAAAAAAAAAAGAATTGTACGAGCCCCCAATAAAATGATTTAAACATTTTTTAATTAAAAAAAGAATTTAGGAATTATTTCTTAATGTTTTGCCAGATTTACACAGATATTGTTTCTAATGCTTTTATATTTTATATTCAAAGAATCTTCAACAAATTAATGGAAAAATAGAATTAAATATCATGGAATTTTCCCACAATTTGAAACTCACATTTAAGATCTATTATGCCATATTTAACCTATGAAAAGTGTCTAAAAAAGAGAGAATCGTGTCTATAAATTAATTACCAGCAATTACACCACCCAATAATTCTAAATAGCTTCTTTAAGTAAATATTCAGAGAATATTTATTAGGTTGGAATAATCATTTTAGTGAAAAATATTTTAATATTTTTCTCTGCTGCCCTACATAGATTTTGGCTTCCCCCAGTTTTACTAAATAAACAAAAGAGTTCAACTGTATCAGAATTAAAAGTATTTATAGATGCTAAAATTTGAATTTCACATAATTTCCATGTATCACAAAATATTATTCTGATTTTCCAGGCAGAATAAAAATCTTGCTACAAAATCATAGAAACATTTACTAAACAAATATATCAAAATGTTAAGCTATTTCTCACAATTTCAAAGTTTAAACATTTAAGCACATTTCGTTTGGAACAAATGTATGGATGTGTAAGAGGCTTCCAAAAGTTTATTGAAAACTGGAATTCAGAGAGAATGGAATTTCTCCACAAACTTTTTGAAGCCCCCTCATATAAACTAAAACCTTAAAATAATACTTTCTGATTTGCCTTCTTATATGCACATATCTAAATATAACTTGAATAAACATGCAAATTATTTTAAATGTTTGTTTTCTTTTCCAGTCCTATAAAATACAAAATAAATATTTTCTAAGTGTTTCCAATGTAGGATTCTTAATAGAAGGTAATAATAAGGTTACACCCTGTGAGACACAAATCTTGCAAGATCAAAAAAAGAAAGCAAGGCAGTCTTGTTGCGTTCTGGCACTCACAGGTTTCACTGCATCTTATCTATGCATTCATACCACAATGGCAGAGCTGAGTAGTTATGACGGAGACAAAATGACTAGCTGGAATTTTTTTTTGGATTGTTCATTGGTAAAGCCCCAAAATGGAACCCTGTGTAGCAATGAAAATGGAATTATTGTCATACACAATAAGAGGAACTCGTGTCAGATTCATAAAGTTGAATGAAACAATCCAGACATATACGACCACATGGATTGCACTTATATAAAGTTCAAGGACAGAACTAGTTTACGGTATTAGAAGCCCAAATAGTGGTAATTTCTGAGTGAAGCCTGAGTTGGAGCCTTCTGCTGGCTTGAAAATGTTCTCACTCTTAATCTGTGAGGTGTGATTGTGCATGTACCGATTCATTGAAGCTGTATTTGTAATATTTGTAAATTTTACTGTACATATATGTACATAAAAATTACAAAATATTAAAGATGTGATGCTCTAATTAGACTGCATTAAAATAATTTAATTAGATCTAATGCTTAGAGCTTAAAATTCAGAGCGCTAAATTTGCAGAAGGCTACAGTTTACCATGAAAGCCCTAAATCCATTTTGAGTCTCCACATGAATTCAACCTCCACTGAATTGTTTTCTGACAATTAATTGGCAATGTGAATAGTCTGAGGAACCCTGGTGGTGTAGTGGTTACACACTGGACTGCAACCCACCAGGTCAGCAGTGCTGAACCACAAGCTACTCTGGGAGAGACAGGACTTACACTAGGCAACTGGACATCCCCTTATAGAAGGGTTGTGGGGAGGAGATGAGCCAGTCAGGGTGCAGTATAGCACTGATGAAACATATACCTTTCCTCCAGTTCTTTAATACTTCCTCCCTCCACTATCATGATCCCAAGTCTGCCTTACAAATCTGGTTAGACTAGAGGATGTGCACTGGTACAGATAAGAACTGGAAACACAGGGAATCCGGACCATAAATCCCTCAGGACCAATAATGAGAGTAGCGATACCAGGAGGGGGAGGGGAAGGTGGGGTAGAAAGGGGGAACCAATCACAGTGATCTACATATTAACCCCTCCCTGGGGTACAGACAACAGAAAAATGGGTGAAGGGAGACATTGGGAAGTGTAAGACATGAAAAAAAAAATTCATAAATTATCAAGAGTTTGAGAGGGAGGGGGAAAATGAGGGGCTGATACCAGGGGCTCAAGTAGAAAGAAAATGTTTTGAGAATGATGATGGCAACAAATGTTCATATGTGCTTGTCACAATGGTTTGATGCATGAATTGTGATAAGAGTTGTACGAGCCCCCAATAAAATGATTTACAATACATTAATTAATTAAAATAACATTTTTTTAAGTTACAGGTTAGGAAACACTCGCCCGTCCTTGAGGGTCCTTAGGAGCGGGCATCGCTGCTGGATGCAGTGAGTGAGAACACCCTGTTTCTCTTTCATGATTTTTATGGATTTGACATTTTGCTCTTTTGATTCGTAGAGTTTTTGTATATGGTAAGACATACGCATAGTGTTTTGTTTTCTACAAATGGATATGCAGTTTTTGCCAGCAACATTTTTTTTAAAAGATGGTCTTTTCTCCATTTAATGTCTTTGTCCTTTGTCAAAGATCAACTGTTTATAAGCAAATGCCTTTTAGTTAGGGTTCTCAGTTCTGTCTGATTAATAGAGATGCATGTCATTTTACCAGTGTCAGAGTTTTTCACTACCCTGACCACCAGCTGCTCTGAGGCAGAAGGATGGGGCTTTCTATTCCTGTGAACAGTTACAGGCAGGTCTACCCTGTCTTATAGGGTCACTGAGTTGGTATTGACTAGATGCCAATAATCTGCTGCTCTTGTCTGCTGATTTGCTGTATAGCAGGTTTTAAAATTGAGGTGTGAGAGGCCTCCTGCTTTGTTCTTTAGGACTGCTTTCTTGTTCTATAGCTTTCAGAGTGTTAGAAAATGGATTACCATCAAGCCCATGGCCAGTTCAGAGAAGGGCATACCTATCCTTTAGCGACTTGACTGGTTGTGCCTTTGATAAATCTGTGGGCGGTAGAGCCCTGGGGAATGAGTCATAGCCTGGTTGCTTTGCTTGAGAGTCCCAGATCCAGTCGTTGGGTTTGTATATATTTCTTAAAGGTATGTATTTCTGTGGTGGTGTTCCTGTAATCATTATGTAGTGTTCATTCTTGTCTCTCATTACTCACCTTCAAAGTATTTTATCAAAGATTTATATTGCCACTCTTGTCTTTTTATTGTTGCCATTGATTTGGTAGATTTGGCGGCAGGGTGGGGTGGGGTGGTGGTGGTGTTTGTTTTGCCATCCTTTGAATTTTGTCTAATTTTGTCCAATCTGTAAGTTTAAAATGTCTCTTGTAGGCAGCATAAAAATGGGTCTTTTGATTGACTTTTGATTGGTGCACTTAATCCATTACATTCAGTGTCACTATTGAGATATGAAGGTTTATTGCTTTCATTTTGCTGTGTTTGGTATCTTCCCCCTCCCCCACCTCACCCCCTTTTTAGAATGTGTTTTTGTGGGTGTCTTTATTCCTCTATTTCTGTGTTGGTTAGAATGTTCCTTTCATTGTCTTGGTTTCTGCAGGGGGGGGGGTGTTCTGTTGATGTTCTCAGTTTGTCTGTTGTTCTTGATTCTCTGTCCATCATGATCTTATTAATATCCTTGTAATACTGGTCTTGTTTTTATGGATTCCTTTAGTTTTTCCTTGTTTGGAAATAGCTTTATTTCTCCCTTGTACTGAGGGATAACTTTGCTGGATATAGTTCTTGGTTGGCAAATTTTTCTTTCAGAATTTTATGTTTGCCACTACTTTATCTTCTCGCCTGCATAGTTTGCGCTGAAAGTCCAAGCTCGTCCTTACCAGCTTTCCTTTGTAGGTGACTTTTCTTTTTTTCTCTAGCTGTCCTCAGGGTTCTCTATTTTACCTTGAAATTGGAGAGTTTAACTACAAAATGTCATGATGTTTTTCTTTTGGGACCTACTTGGATTGTTCTCAGTTTCTTAAATAATAATTTTCCCTTTATTTACGATGTTGGGGAAACTTTCATCTATGATTTCTCATGCCATTTTTTCTGTAGATTTTGTTTCTTCTTGTTCCAGGATCCCAATGGGACAAAGATTGTTTCTCTTGGTAGTGTCCCACATCATTCTCAGGCTTTCTTTGGATTCCTTCGCCTTTTTTGTTGTGTCTCTGCTTGATTGCTATTAAAATTATTTCTTCAATCTCAGAGATTCAATTTTCCTTGTCTTCCATTCCGTTCCTTAAGTATTTTGCTATGTTGCCCAGTTATGTTATCTCATTGTTAATGCTATGAGGTTTCTTTTGGTTTAAGGATTTGTTTGAGTTCTTATTGCTTTCATGAGTGTTCCCCACATCTCTTGAAAGGACCTAAACATATTTTTTTCTGATAGTTCCAGGCCCTCTTCATCAGAATACTTCATTAGGTTTGGGTGATGTTTAGTTGTTTGTGTTTAATTTTATTTGGGGAGTTTACTGTGTTGATTGCTGTTTCCTTGGCCTCATGGTACAATTATTAGTGGAGCGTGAGCTGCTGGGTTGTGTAGAGGCAGTTGGCTCTGTCACGTGAAGTGGGAAAGGTCTAAGAGGAATTGAAAATCATACAGTGGTTAAATGAAGAAAAGGAGAAAGAAATGGGGAGGTGGGGTGGAGAAAGAGGGGGAAAACATAAAAGTGATGATAGTAACACCAAGTGAATATATGAATAAGCCAACAGATCTGTAAAACAAGAAATGTAGTTTAAGAAGAAAATCAGAAGAGGACAACATGGCTGGCCCCACCATGAGACATGATGCCCCTCAGTGACCAATGGCACTACAGGGGACAGCACCGGAGACACTGTGGGAATCGCACCTGACCTGATCCCACCACACCGAGACAAAGCACTGGGGGAGTGCAGCGGAACAGCAAGGGAATGGAGTGGCAAGGTCCCCAGGGAATGCTGAAAGTGGACTTTGGGGCCAGGGCATGGTACCCCAACAGACTGGACTGGAAAACACTCCTAAAGGCCAACAAACAATCCTTGAACCAACTACAAGCTTTTCTTTCTTGCTGTGTTTTGTTCTTTGTCAGTGGTTTGCTGTTGTTGTTTTGTTGTATACAGTTGCTTTGTTTTCCTCTTCTTGTTTTTGTGCATGTTATTATCTCCACAGGTCTGTCTAAATAAGAGAGGCTGGATGAACTATCTGGAGGAAAAACAACAGGACCGACAGTTCCGGGGGCACTTGGGATAGGGGGAGGTGCGGGGGGGTAAGGAAGTGGTGTTAACAAACACAGGGACAAGGGAACAACATGGGACTCAAATTGGTTGTGAGGGGGCAGTGGCAGGCCTGGTAGGGAATGATCAAGGGTAAGGTAACGTAAAGAAGAGGTATAGCCGTAACCCAGGTGGGGATGGAGCATGATAGTGGGGCAGGAGGAAAGCCAAGGGAGATAGAGGAAAGAGCTAGGAGGCAAAGGGCATTTATAGAGGTCTAGACAAAGACATGTGCCTGAAAATATATATATGAGGATGGGGAAATAGATCTATGTGTCTATATTTATAGGTTTAGTATTAAGGTGGTGGAAGGACCTTGGGCCTCTACTCAAGCACTCCCTCAATACATGAATACTTTCTTCTATTAAATTGGCATTCTGTGATGCTCACCCTCTTGACACAACTGCTAAAGCCAAAGCGGGTGAACAAGTAAATGTGGTGAAGAAAGCTGATGGTGTCCGGCTATCAAAAGAGATAGTGACTAGGGTCTTAAAGGCTTGAAGATAAACAAGCGGCCATCTAGCTCAGAAGCAACAAAGCCCACAGGGAAGAACACACCAGCCTGTGTGATCAGGCATCAAAGAACAAAAAATCATATCACTGGGTGCACACCTCCATGATACGATTGCTGAGGACAAACGGATGCATAAGCAAATGTGGCGAAGAAAGCTGATGGTGCCTGGCTATCAAAAGAGATAGTGTCTGGGGTCTTAAAGGCTTGACGGTGAACAATCAGCCATCTAGCTCAGAAGCAACAAAGCCCACATGGAAGAAGCACACCACCCTGTGAGATCACAAGGTGTCAAAGGGATCAGGTATAAAGTATCATCAAAAAACAAAAATCTTACCATAGTGAATGAAGGGGGAAGTGAAGAGTGGAGACCCAAAGCCCATTTGTCGGCCACTGGAGATCCCCTCACAGAGGGGTCTAGAGGAGGAGATGAGTCAGTCAGGGTGCGTCGTAGCACCGATGAAGAATATAGCTTTCCTCCAGTTCCTAAATGCTTCTTCCCCTCCGCCCCTCACTACCATGATCCGAATTCTACATTGCAAGTGTGGATAGAGCAGAGGATGTACACTGGTGTAGATAGGAGCTGGAGGCACAGGGAATCCAGAGCGGATAATCCCTTCAAGACCAGGGGTGTGAGGGGCAATACTGGGAGGGTAGAGGGTGAGTGGTTTGGAAAGGGGGAACCGATTACAAGGATCTACATGTGACCTCCTCCCTGGGAGACAGACAACAGAAAAGGGGGTGAAGGGAGACGCCGGATAGGGCAAGATATGACAAAATAATAATTTATAAATTATCAAGGGCTCATGAAGGAGGGGGGAGCAAGGAGGAAGGGGAAAAAAGAAGATGATGCAAAGGGCTTAAGTGGAGAGAAAATGCTTTGAAATGATGAGGGCTAAGAATGTACAGATGTGCTTTATACAATTGATGTATGTATATGTATGGATTCTTATAAGAGTTGTATGAGACCCTAATAAAATGTTTTTTTAAAAAAGAAGAAAATCAGAATTAAGTTTCATGGAAATATATTTCTTGAGGTAAAAAGAGCAGAAAGGGAGAATGGATAGATTTCAGGGAAAAGGAGAGACAAAAAATGTGGGAGTAGCTTGGATGTGGGTGCTTGGTGCATAGGGGTGTGTCTACGCAATGTGGAGGGGAAAATCCCTTATTTGGGTGGAAGGGCTGAAACCTATAGGCCTGCCAGATTTTGCTGGGAGAAAATTTGTATTCTCAGAAGGGTAGGGTCACACAGAAGAGAGCATGGGAGAAGAAATGGGAGAGAACTTGAAAGAAAAAGAAGTATTATAATAGAACAAAAGTATAAAAACTGAAGAAAAGAAAAAAAACAAAGCTGCCTGTGGGTGGGAATTTCTGCTCCTTTGGTAGTGTTATAGCATGGGGAGTGGGGTACAGAGAGCACTAGAAAACAAAGAATGAAAAGAGGAAGGGGGGAAATGGCAAAAAGTAAACCTCGGGTACAAAATATGTCTGCACCAAGTGGTCCACATGATCTGCTGTCTATTACAGCTCCCAGAGGCCAGAGAGTTAAGGGTTTGACTGGCTAGGTTGCTTCAGGGGATGAAAAATTGGTTGTGCTGGAAAGGAGGAGAGCTGACAGAAACAGATCATGTTGCTGGAGGTCATTGGTTTGTCAATAGGCCTTGCTGCCCTCTCACTTTAAGAAACGGGATTTCTTAGTTTTTAAGTTGAGTGTCTTGCTACCAGGAAGTGCAGGATATCCCTCCTAGTGAAAACTCTTTGGTAGTTGCTGAGAAGATATTCCTGTGCTCTTTATCTGGATGTTATATTTTGGTGGATCCCAGACCCAATTCTGAGCTCTGCTGTCTAGCATAATGTACATGTCCTAAGCATGGTCCCATCCCAATTTCTTTAGTCCCACCTGCAACTATAACGTATATATCTGCCTCCAATCATACTTTGGGGACATTTTCCTTTACCCTCTCTTGTCCTATTAAAGCCATGGCTATCTGTACATCTTTGGACACCAGTATAGCCTCATACTGATGGTGTCCTTAATTCATTAGATGTGTCGATGTCATTGTCTTCTTGAAAACTTAATAAACGTTCTCCATAAATTGTATTTGAGATTTGGAGTATCTTTTCTCACCTACAACATGGTGAATTTGCATTTACTCGCAACTCTTCTGTGGGTCCTTTTGTCACATTATTTGCTAATTACTTTAGTTTAATTACTTTAGTTTTCCCTTCCAAATTCTAAAGACAAAGTGAGGCTCCAGGCTGCATGTTCCAATACAGAGGCCACTGCCTACATATAAATGCTTAAGTTAATTAATATTAAATTTAAAAGTCAGCTCCTCAATCAAACTCACTACCAACAAGTCGATTCTGACTCAAAGCTACCCTATAGGGAAGAGCAGGACTGCCCCTGTCAGTTTCTGAGACTGTAATTCTCTATGGGAATAGAAATCCTCATCTTTCTCCCATGGAATGGCTAGTGGTTTCAAACTGCTGACCTTGTGATTAGCAGCCCAATGCCCAACCCACTATGCCACCTTCTAAGTAACCACAATAGCTAGTGACTACTGAATTGGACAGTGTATATTTAGACCGTGAATCCAAATTGCAGGAAGTTCCCTTGGGCAGCTCTGCTCTACAGTATCCTGTTACTGCCATTGTATAGATTCCAACTCTTAATAACCCTATCGTCAGAGTAGAACTGCTCCCTAAGATTCCCAAGTGTATAAATATTTATGGGACAAGAAAGCCTCCTCTTCCTCACAAAGAACAGTTGGTAGGTTGTTAGGTTTCTGGGATGTTCTTGCTTCTCAACACTGAAGAATTCACCCAACAGAAGCACTTTTGTAAATTCAAGTAACTTTTATGAGGGAAAGGGAAGATGGGGTATTACAGTCTCAGATGGCACATGCTATCCCTGGAAAGCCTGCCAGGCCACGCTGGGGACCGCAAATGCTTGAAACCAAAAGTGGCTGCTTCAGGGGAGCATGAAAAAACACTTGGGAAAATGGCTGGAAAGAGGAGGCCATAGAAATTAAAGTGGCTGCTCAGGAGAGAGAGAGAGCCAGAGCGAGGGAGATTGGAGGAGAGACCCCGCCCTCTAAACTGAAAAAGACACCTGCCCTCAGTCTATTTTTCATCCCCCCCCCCCCACTCTCACTTGGGAGGTAGGGAGTGGGGTGGGGAGGTGATGGTTGAGGGTATTGGCTGGCCTTTCTTAAAGGTTTAGTTCAGGGGTGTGTGTGTGGCATAATGTTGCTGGCTTCTAGTGTGTATGTATGCCCAGACTGACCTGCATCTGCACCTAGTTGACTTTGGTCTTCACACACCTTTGGATCTTCCCCATAGGTGTCTAGTGTGTGCCTGGTTTCTTTCAAACACTTTATTGTAGCATGGCCAGCTAATTTTCATTTTGGTAGGGATTCGGTGGAGACAATCCCCTTTAGCCCTAATTTTACTACCCATCAAGTTCAATCCAGTGGGCTTGCGGTCAAATTAGCTATCCAACATAAACCCACTACACTACCAGGTCTCCTCTCTAGAGTATTACCTGACTCTTAAGGTAATTTTAGAGGTGAGGAAACAGATGCTTAGATATCAGTATTGCACCGAGTTATACAATTATGCGTAAACACTTCTTCTCCCACATTTGCTGCCATGGGAAAACTCGGTTTTACATTCACTTACCGTTCCCACCATTCCAAAGGGATCTGTTTTAAATTCAAAACCATGCCAACAAAGGTGGGCATTGTCTCACAGGTTGTAAGACACTTCATTGCTGACTGCAGCTACTGTTCTGACTAGCCGCAGACACTGGCCACCGAGCCCTAAGCACAGCGTTCCCCTGACCAGCAAACGTGTAATCCTAAAGAGATCACGTTTATCCATTTATTACCTCTCTCCGTCTAAAGTGCAGCCTCCCTTCGCCTTCACCTCCTCAGAGAGCGTGAAAGACCGACAGAACCTCACGCACGCGCTCACGCACGCGCGCACACGCGCACTCTCAGACCCCCTCGAGCGCCCGGATGTGGAGCTCCAGGGTCGGGTCTAGAGAGCTGCCCAAGAGAAACCTGGGCGCTGCCTCCCGCCCAGACTACATTTCCCAACATGCATCGCGGCAGGTCCCCACCGTGGGCGCCGGTGGCCTCTTTCTGGAACCCGAGAGTACGAGGTGGAGTGTGACCACAACACGGTGGCGTCCACGCCCCGGCGGCCGGTGGGTCTGGCGGTGAAGCTCCGCTCGGTTCTCGGTCCCGGTCGCCGGGCCTAGGTTCGGACGGGTCGGGCCGGCCGCCTGCCGTCGACTGCGGATGCCGGAGGCCCCGCGGCCGGCCCGTGCGGTCCCTTCCGTGGCTCGCGCTCGGCTCGCTCTGCGACCGCCAGGTGAGCGGCGAGCGTTCCGCCTCTGGGGCGGGACGCCCCGGAAGGAGCCCCTCCGCCGGTGCTGGGACGGCCGGGGTGGCGGCGGGCGCAGGGGGTCGCGGCTGCAGGGCCCGGGACCGATGCGCCGTGCGGTCCGGGCCGGCGCTCTAACGGATGGGGGTTGTGCCAGGGCTGACGGGCAGCCTTGGAGAATGACCTCCGCCCGGATCACAACTGCTCTCGGGGGCGGGGGGAGAAGGGACCCACAGCGAAAAAGCGTAGCCATTGCAGGGCTTGATAGTCCTCCACAGAGACAGGTATAAGAGGAACTTCGAAAAGTTAGTGAGAAATACCCTTGCTTTGTCACTTCATTTCTTTACAAACTTTTTCAAGCCCCTTCGTAAAGTCTTGGCATCAACATTTTAAAATTCCACAGGCAAGTGATAATCCCAAAGGCTGTATGATTAAGGATCTTTACCTATGGGTGCATAGCTGGACTGCTAATCGATAAGATAGCGATGTAAACCCACCAGCCGCTCTGCGGGAGAAAGAGGCGGCTCTCCACTCCTGTAACCAGTGACAGCCTCAGAATCCCACAGAGGCAGTTCTAGCCTCGCCGATGAGTCAGAACTGCCTCGACTCCAGTGAGTTTTGTGTTTATTCTACCTATGAACTGCATTTTAGGATAATTAGATACTACCATAGGAAGAACAATTGCGTGCTCAGCTACTAGCCAAAAGATTGACCGTTAGAACCCCACCCGGAGACACCTATGAAACCGGCCCAGTGATTGCTTCTGAAAGGTTAAAACCGAAACGTGTTGTCACTGAGTTGATTCCGACTCATAATGACCTTTATAGAGTAGAACTAACTGCCCCAGTGCGTTAACTGTTCATGGGAGTAGAAAGCTTCGTCCTTCTCCCTGGAAGCTTCTGCTGGTTTCTAACTGCTGACCTTTGGAGGTTAACAGCCCAACGAGTAAGCACTACGCCTTCAAAAGGTTACAGCCTTGAAACTGCTCTGCACACTTGTGGTTTTTGGACGGCAACTAACAGCAATCTGTTGACTGTTGTGCTTCAGTGCCATGGTTTAGGTAGAAGGATTGAGTTTGTTTGTTGTTTTTTGAAATCCTAGGTAACTAGATTGAGTCCTGAGTAGTTCTCCGTTCCCCCAGTGGATATGAGGAGCAAGAGGTTGATCCACCAGTGCTCCAAGATTTCAAGACACTGCCTGCGATAGTTTATTGTGCCAGCCTGGCCGATAAACACAAGTAGGATTAACTGAAAGGCAGAGGGATAAAAGGCTCGGTGAGCCTCGCCTTGCTTGTTCTGTGCCTCAGTTTAAAGGGGTACACTACCTGTGGGATGCCTAGCCTGCGGACTGTGTCGCTGTAAGGTGAGGTACCTTTAAGCCCACGTGATTGGAATGTTCATCTCTGGAGCTGGGGACTGACAGTTGATGACAGTTGGGGACCTGCCTTGCTGTTTGCTGCCTGGGTATATATATCCCAGCTCTCTCTACCGAGGGGGACTGGCGGCTCTCAAGCCTTAAAGGACTGCTACTGTCTCACTGCTCTATAATTTATAACTGTTAATTTCTTGTATTATCTGTATATAATTTAACGGTTCATTTCTTATATATCTATCTTTATAAATATATTTATATATAATTACTAGCAATCTGGTTTGTCTCTCTAGAGAACCCTCTCCAACACACTGCCGTACACACTTCAACCAGAGGCCCTTGGTTGACAGGCTGAGAGTTGGCTGCGCCTCTTGATCTCTGTATGGGTTCCCCCTCAAATCTTCTGTCAGTGTTTAGCTCACTTTTTCATTCTTCAGAGATTCAAGTATTCAGATTTTTCCTTCTTTTTCTTCTGTCTCTGTCAAAGAGGATCATGTAATGCCTCTAAGGTGCCATCTTTTACTGGAAGTCATTAAATGGCCCTTTCTGCCTTTCATTTTTAATCAGGTTTTTAAAAAATATTTCTCTTAATATTTTAAAATAAAGGGTCTTATTTCTCTCCCATCTTAGGAGAGTCACCCTTCGTGATTTTTTGGTTGGTTTAATTTCTATTTTTGGTCAGAATATACAAAACAAACCCGTTCCCATTCCAGTTTCTGGGCAGTATTAATCAGTGACATTTATTTCTCTTCTTTTGAAAAAATATTTTATTTAAAAAAATCATTTTATTGCAGGTTCCATACATCAGTTGTATCAAGCACATTTATATGTATGTTGCCATCACCATTTCCAAAGTGTTTTCCTCCTTGAGCCCTTGGTATCAGCTCCTCATTTTCCCTCTCCTTCCCCTACCCTTCCACCCTCGTGAACTCTTGATAATTTATAAATTATTTTTATTTTCATGTATTTTTAAATACTTATATTAGGGGCTCTTACATCCCTTATCACAATCCATACATTCCTCCTATGTATCAGGCACATTTGCACATAGGCCACCATCATCGTTTTCAAAGCATCCTCTTCCCACTTGAGCCTGATATCAGCTTCCCATTTCTTCCCACTCCCTCCTCTACCTGCTCTCCCTCAAAAACCTTTGATAAGTTATAGATTATTTTTTCCGTGTCTTACATTATCCTCTGTCGCCCCTCACCCACTTTTCCATTATTCGTCCCCCTGGGAGGGGGTTCTAGTTGATCCTTGTGATCAGTTCCCCCTTTCTCCCTGCACTCTCCCCTAATCCTCCTGATATCTCTACTTTCCTTGTTGGCCATATCCTGTATTCCCTGTGTTGTGGGCTCTCATCTGTAGTAGTGTGCATGCTCTGTCTAATCCGATTTGTAAGGTAGAATTGAGGTCATAATAGTGGGGTGAAGGAAGCACCAAAGAGTTAGAACAAAGTTGTGTGTTTCATTGATGCTATACTGTACCCTGACTGGCTCATCTCTTCCCTATGACCCCTCTGAGGGGATATCCAATTGTCTACAGATGGGCACTGGGTCTCCACCCCATACCCCCTGCCACCCAATTCACCTTGGGTGTGGTTTTATTCTGGGTCTTAGATGCCTGATATCTGATCTCATCGATACCTCATGACAGTGACAGTTCATTCTTCATATTGTTTTAACATTCTCATCAATTTTATTCTAATTGTTTCCCTTCAATTTGTTTAATATCTCAGCCCTCCCAACGTCCTCATTTCTGCTTTAAAATAGTATTAGAAAATGTGGTCTTATATAGAGCTTTTCTTTTAGAGAAACAGTCATCTTTATTCTTTGTTAAATTGCTACTCGAAATGTGATATCATGGGATAGTTTCCATTGAAGGTTTGAAATGCAATTAAGAACCATAGTCTAGTAGACTCATAGCCACGATAGGTCCAGTGAGTCTGATTGTTTTTAATTGCAATTCTGTTCCACATTTTTCTCCGTTTTGATTAGGATTCATCTATGGTGTTCCTAATCAGAATGTTTAGTTGCAGTAGCCTCGTACCATTTTAATTATTCTGGTCTCAAGGTGACAGAGGCAATGGTTCATGAAAAAAGTTTGTACTGTAGTCCAGTTCCTTCTTTGATTAAAAAAAAATAAAGTTGTATTGTATTGAAGATGACCATTGACCCAGCAATTTAGGTTCTCATTTAGCAGTTTTTACACAAATTATTCAGTGATACTGCTTACATTTTTAATAATGTCATTATTCTCATTCATTTGGTTCTAGTGGTACTATTTCCAGTACTCTAGTTTCTTTGCCCTCGTACCTTCTCTTCTTTGCTTTAAAGTCATTATTGACTATTATGTAGATCATAGGTTCCCAAATTTATTTGGCCTACTGCCCCATTGCTATAGTTTATTTTGCCAGCCTGGCCGATAAACACAAGTAGGATTAACTGAAGGGCAGAGGGATAAATGGCTTGCTTGTTCTGTGCCTCAGTTTAAAGGGGTACACTACCTGTGGGATGCCTAGCCTGTGGTCTGTGTCGCTGTAAGTTGAGGTACCTTTAAGCCCACATGATTGGAATGTTCATCTCTGGAGCTGGGGACTGACAGTTGATGACAGTTGGGGACCTGCCCTGCAGTTTGCTGCCTGGGTATATATATCCCAGCTCTCTCTACAGAAGGGGACTAGTAACTGGCAGCTCTCAAAAACTTGAAGGACTGCTAGTGTCTCACTGCTTTATAACTTAACTGTTAATTTCTTGTATTATCTATCTGTATATTATTTAACGGTTTATTTCTTGAATTATATATCTATATAAATATATTTATATATAATTACTAGCGATCTGGTTTGTCTCTCTAGAGAACCCTGTCCAATACACCCCTTTTCAGGAAAAAAAATACACACACACACACACACACACATATCCCCCAACAATTAAAAACATTTGGAGGGCTGGCTCCAATCCCAACAACGTGAACAACTGCTCCTCCCCCTAAAAGCATCAAACTGACCAGAAAACACTCCTAAAGGTCAACAAACAGACCTTGGACTATTTACAGACTTTTCCTTTTTTGTCATTGGCTTTTTGTTTTTTTCTTTTGTTGCTTTGTTTTGTTCTGTCTTGTTTTTGTGGATGTCATTATCTCTGCAGGTTTATCTAGATAAGATAGGCAGGGTAAACATTCTGGATATAGGAGATGGGAAGGGTGGGGAGGAAGTGGGTATTAACAAACCCAGGGACAAGGAAATAAGTAATCCAAAATCGCTGGTGAGGAGGGTGTAGGAGGCCTAGTAGGGCTTGATTAAGGGCAGTGTAACTGAGAGGAATTACTGAAACCCAAATGAAGACTGAACATGATAGTGGGACAAGAGGAAAGTAAAGGGGAATAGAGAAAAGAACTAGGAGGCAAAGGGCATTTACTGAGGTCTAAATACAGGCATGTACATATGTAAATATACTTATATATAAAGATGGGGAAATAGATCTATGTACATATATTTATAGGTTTAGTATTAAGGTAGCAGATGGACATTAGGCCTCTACTCAAGTACTCCCTCAACACAAGAACACTTGGTTCTATTAAATTGGCATTCCATGTTGATCATCTTCCCAACAGGATCGCTGAAGACAAAGTGGGTATATAAGCAAATGTGGTGAAGAAAGCTGATGGTGCCCAGCTATCAAAAGATATAGCATCTGGGGTCTTAAAGACTTGAAGATAAATAAGCGGCCATCTAGCAAAGAAAACAAAGTCCACATGGAAGAAGCATACCAGCCTGTGTGATCATGAGGTGTCGAAGGGATCAGGTATCAGGCATCAAAGAACAAAAATCATATAATTGTGAATGAAGGGCTGTGTGGAGTAGAGCTGCAAAGCCCATCTGTAGGCAACTGGACATCTTACAGAAGGGTCGCAGGGAGGAGACGAGCCAGTCAGGGCGCAGAGTACCAAGGAAGAAGCATACAACTTTCCTCTAGTTCTTTGATGCTTCCTCACCCCCACTATCATGATCCCAATTCTACCTTACAAATCTGGCTAGACCAGAGGATGTGCACTGGTACAGATAGGAACTGGAAACACAGGGAATCCAGGACAGATGAACCCCTCAGGACCAGTGGTGAAGGTGGCAATATTGGTCGGGTGGAGGGAAGGTGGGATAGAAATGGGGAACCGATCAAAAGGATCTACATATAACCCCCTCCCTGGGGGATGGACAACAGAAAAGTGGGTGAAAGGAGACATCGGACAGTGTAAAACATGACAAAATAATAACTTTTAAATTATCAAGGGTTCGTGAGGGAAGGGTGGGTGGGGAGGGAGAGGAAAAATGAGGAGCTGATATGATAAGAGTTGTCTGAGCCCCCAATAAAATGATTTTTAAAATAAAAATAAATAAATAAAACTTTTGTACTGTAGTCCACAATCCAGAATAATGTATCTGTTCTTGCAGGCCCTTGGGTCATTCCAGTGCTCCCCAAGGGTGGGATTCTCCTCTTTGGGAAAGAGTTGATTGAGATGATTTTTCACATAGATTAGATTTATCAAGGAGTGGTAGATTCGGGGAAGGAAGGCGAGCTTACCTTGGGCGCAGGGAATAATCACGACCAGTTGAGATACAAAAGCGGCAAAAGGGGTTTATTAGCTAGCTCGAGCTAGGGCTTCCTCCCTCCGCTGTCTGGTGCAGCGGCCCGGACCAGCTGGGACCCAGCGTCCAAAGGGAATCAGCCTGGAGCTCTTTGTTCCCGGGCTTTTATAGGGCCAGGGACAAGGGGGCAGTCCAGGGTTGCTGTTCTTCAAACTTATTGGACAAAACTTCTAGTGCCACCATTGTCCAGCGGTGATTGGTAAGTAGGTTCGAGCGTGCTTTCCTGATTGGTCGGTCACTGGTGGGCTGTCACTCAAACTCTATTGGCTAAGGCGTCATCAGGCGATGTGTCCCATTGGTTAGGTTGGATCAGGCGATGCCAGGCGGTGTCCCATTGGTTAGGTGGATCAGGTGATGTGTTGCATCAGTGACCAGGAACCTGAAACTGAAACCTAGGCCTACCTCAAACCGCGGCTTTCATGCAGCCTGTTTTAACTTTTACTCTGCGGATTCCAGCAGTCACAGCCGTGCCCCACAGGAGCTCATTACTCACAAGTGATATCCTTTTTTTGTGACCCATGTATTATGCAGCTAAAAGATGACCACATGGGTGATTTTAGTTTAAAGACTATCTCAGGATGATAGATTCAGAGTCCTCTAGACTCAATGGTTCCTGTGAGTCTGAATTTACCCCCCAAAATTGTTCTTTTCTGTATTTTCTTCTCCTTCTATGAGGATTCATCTCTTGTGACCCTGATGACTCTCTTAGTCCTGAGTTTCCTTCTTTATGATTTGTTCAGAAAAATGAAAATCAATAGTAGTTTCTTGGATGGATGTAAGTTTTTAAGACTTTAGACACCACTCACCATAATAGGTAGAACATAAACGTTAAGAACTATATTATACTGAGTGAACCTAGAATATTGTCCCATGAGGTAATTGTTCATGCCTAATTACAGTCAGCATCTGTTACTTTTTTTTGCTATTGTTGCAAAACTTTGCATACCCTAGCATTTGCTCATTTGTACCTCTTCTTTGTATGTTATTGTACAAACCTAGCACATATTCAGGTGCCCTCTTTCCTTTTTCTATAAACAAAAGTGATTACTAGCTAGAGAGTAGCTCTTCTTCTCTAACCTTATCTGTAACCAATGGTGAACATTGTCTATATATTTACTTACTTGTGTCATTCGATAGAAGGAAGAACATGCTATTTTTATTTTTGCGATTGACTTTACTTTGGTCAACTTAATGTCCTTCAGGTTCATCCACATTGTAAGATGTTTCAGGAACTGATTTTTCTTTATAGTTGAATAGTATTCATTGTGTGTATTAGCACAATTTGATTACTCATTCATCTATTGAACCTTTATGGCAGTGTTGGTAAGTGTTGCGCTGCTAACTGCAAGGTTGGCAGTTGAACCCACAAGCCGTTCCTTGGGGAAAAGATGAGGTTGTGTGCTCCAGTGAAAATATGCAAAGCCTCAGGTACCCCATGAAGAGTTGTTGAGTGGGAATTGACTCAGTGACAGTGGGATAATGGTATTCCTCCATGGATGGGCACTTAGATTTGTTTCCATTTTGGGTAATTTGAATACTGCTGAAGTGAGCATTTCTTGTTAGCTGCCATTGAGTTAATTATGAAACATAGCGACCCTTTGGACAAACAGATTGAAAAATTACTTGATTCTCTGTACCAGCCTTAAAATCATTTCTGTTTTTGAGCCCATAGTTGCAGCCCCTGTATCATCTACCTCCTTGAGGGCTTTCCTCTTTTTTGCCGTCTCTCTCCCAAGTATTACATCTTCTCTAGGGTCTGGTCCCTCTTGATGCCATGTATAAAATTAACATGACATGGAGTATCATCATCATCACTTCTAGGAGCATTCTGGCTGTACTTCGTCTAACACAGATTTGCTTATTCTTCTGGAAGTCTGTGGTATACTCAATATTCTTTATCAACAGTATAATTCAAAGGTATTGAATAATATAATAATTCATTGACTAGATTCTGCATGTATACAAAGTGATGGACAATGACATGTCCTGAGCCAGATCCACCTTAGTCTTCAAAGTGATATCTTTGATTTTTATCACTTTAAAGAGCCCTTTTATAACAGATTTGCCTAATGTAATAAGTATACTGTTTAATTTCTTCATTGCAATTTCCAGGGCCATTGATTGTGGAGCCATCTTAAATGAATTCCCTGACAGCTTCAATCTTTTCTCCATTTATCATGATATTGGTGCTGTTGTGAAGATTTTGGTTTCTTTATGTTACGGTATAATGCATGCTGAACATGTAATCTCTTCACTTTCAACAAGGTATATTATGTTATCTTCATATCACAGGTTGTTAAGAAGGTTTCCTCCAATCCTGATGTCATGATTTTCTTCATATAAGTTCAACTTCTTGGGTTAGTTGCTCAGGATGTAGATTAATTAAGTATGGTAGAAAGATACTAACCTGGCGCACACATACATCTTTCCAGATTGTAAACCCTACAATATTACCTTGTTTTGTCCAAATGACTGTGTCTTAGTGTATGTGCATTCTTCACAGTGCTCTCTCTGAATTAGTTATGTGAGCTACGTAGTTGAATGATTTTGTATAGTCAGAGAGATGCAAGTAGACATCTTTTTGGTATTCTCTGCTATGAGCTAAGAGGCATCTGATATCAACAGATTACTCTGTTTTCATGCTGTTGAGAAAAGATATTTCCAATGAAAATATCAAGTCTTGGCGGGAGCAGGGAAGATGAGGTGTTGATGCCAGGGGCTTAGGTGGAGAGCAAATGTTTTGAGAATGATGAGGGCAAGGAATGTACAAATGCGCTTTACATGATGGATGTATATATGGATTGTGATAAGAGTTGTATGAGCCCCTAATAAAATGATTTTAAAAATAAGAAAAAATATATCAAGTCTTCTTAAATTCTGTCATGTGATCTCAAGCTTTGTTTCTGTCATTAAGACCATATTTTTCAACTACCGATTCTTCTTGTTTCTAATATTTACATTCCAGTTGTCAGTTATTACCAATACATCTTGATTACATGATTGATCAATATCAGACTTGAGAAGTTGTTAGAATGCTTCAAATTCTTCATTACTGACTTTAGTGGTTGGTCCATAAACTTGAATGTATTTCTTACTGTAAAGGCATTCAACTATATGAATTATAACTAATTATAAACATTGTGAAGAATGTTCTATTAACTAAACTTCCTTGTCAGCATATAACTATCTATCAAGATAACATTGTATTTCAAGATCTTCAAATGTTCTTTTTGATGATGAATATCATGCATTTCCTCTTGAATTTATCATTCCCGGCATAGTCAACCATAGTTGTCCAACTCAGTCCATGTCAGCCCACAAATACTTAAAATATTGATCTTTTTGCACTCACTTCTGAAGCCCCTGTTTAGATGGAAAAGTTAGGAGTAAAGTACCACATTTAATGTGTGAAACATTAATGTTGATGGCTCCCTGTGTAAGCTCCTATTCCAGTGTAGAAGAAGGTGAGTACATTTTAGGTCTTACTCAGCATTATGGGGCTTGAGAAGAGGTCTAGCCCAAATTGCTTCTCTTGTAGCTCCCTTGTTTTCATATCTGAGAAAGACTTAGGATTTGTTAAAACTGTTTCATAAAAGGTAAGTAAAGGTAATTCTTACTTGTTCAATTTGTGGAATTTGTTGTAAGTCTAATGTCATAAATTTTTCTTCCTTCTCCATCTCTGGTTTCCCTGGACTCTGCATATCTTCAGAAGAAGAAAGTGGAAAATTGATAATTCTGACTTCTAAAAACCATGCCCCATGTGAGTTGCTGTTTCTTTTCTCCTTTCTGAAGCACAATAATTTTATTATGTGACATGAACACCACATTTATCTATTGCAGAATGTTCTGCCTTGCTTAACCCTGTAGGAAATCTGTCCCAAAGTTATCCTATTCCAGTGAGTGATAGTAGCAGAGTCTCATTTTTTCTCTAAATGTCTTTTTAACTTTCTTCACTATCTGTCAGACTTAATTATTCTGACTGTTCACAAACAAAAAAACATATATCTCAATTCTGTTTTGTAGCCTAGAAGTTAAATGATAATTAGCTGTAAAGATTTCATCAATTTTCTCTTTTTAGTTACCAGGAGAAAAGAAGGGAAGAACTCTTGATAGAATTTATTATCTAGTGAGAATTTGATATTTTAAGGTGCTATGTGACTTTGTAAACAGAAAACTACTCATCTCTTTTCATTATTAGTAGGCCTTTCTAGATCATAGAATGTGTCACCCCAACCTCAATAACCTCCTTCATCTTTTTCTTTTCACCTCAAAATCGTTACCATTTTTCACAATAATGAATGAATTTGTTGTTTCAGTGTTTGGTGACTTTCAGGGATGTGGCCATAGACTTCTCTCACGAGGAATGGGAATACCTTGACCCTACTCAGAGGGAATTATACAGGGAAGTGATGTTGGAGAACTATAAAAACTTATTGTCACTAGGTAAGGAGACCTTACACAATTTTCACAATGTGCCCTCATATTCTCTGCCTCCTTTATTGCAAGTTTCTATATCTATTCCATAAATAAAGGCTTATGTTTCATATTGGTAGAAATAGACAGTTCCACTGTGTCCCTTACTATTTCATTTCCTTCAAAGTTGAAGACATCTGTTATTATCAAGCCTCTCTTCTCTGATGACCAGTGTACTGGATATGAATTTAGTAATTCCATAGCTTGACTATGTTCCATTTATTTTCTTTCAAGCTGGATGTTCAATCCCTACGTCCGATATCTGTTTGTTATTGAAGCAAGGAAAGAATCCGAAGATGGTGGTGATAGCCTTGACCAGAAGAGATGCCTCAGGTGAATAAGAGCTAGTCACTCAAAAGCAGAAACTGCTATGAGGTAGCTGCACTTTTAAGATATCAGTGTCAGGTTCCCCTCAAAGGCCTTTGGAAAGAAGACCTGACACTTAAGTAGAATGCAAAAGCTAGAGCAACATGAGCCCCCAAAACCCTTTCTCAACTACCATTAACCTTGCTTGTCTTATACAATCCCCTTTTATTTTAATTATGGTCCAACTGTTGATCCCTTCAAGGGAGAATCTGTTCTTTAAATTGATTTTTTTGGGCGGGGGGCAGTTGCTCTCTTTGCATCTGAATTGGGATTTGTATCTCTAACCAGCACATGTTTGTTGAGACCTTACTGTCTTCTTATGTAGAATAATCAGAGATTATCTGTAGAGGGAGGTAACAGTTGAACTGCAACATGGGTGAAATTAGCTCTGGAAAATTCAAAGGAAGAGAAATACAAAGATCTAGAGCCAAGATTTAGTTTTGTTTATGAGTCAGAAAGGAGGTCAATATGGTAAGAGTATAATATTGTGTACTCTCTGTAAGGGAAAGTAGGAGGTGGGGAAATAAGCAGAGATCATATAATTTAAGGCATTGCTCAATCAAGCAAGGTAAATTGATAATGACTAGTGATTGCAATGTGAAATTAAGAAATACCAACCATAACCACCCACTGCCATCATCAATGCCAACTCATAGTGATCCCCTAGACAGAGTAGAGCTGCCCCTCTGGCTTTCTAAGGCTCCACATTTGTATGGGAGCAGAAAGTCTAGTCTTTCTCCCAAGGAGCAAGCGGTGGATTTAAACTGCTGACCTCTTTTTTGGATTAGTAGCCTAATGTGTCACCCACATTATTCCTAAAAAAAAGATCAGTAATTACAAAATTTGGCCTTACTGATAGAAACAATGGTGGAAATAACATAATAGAATTTTGTGAAACCAACAACTTATTGCAAATACCTTTTTTCAAAGACATGACAACTCTGTATATGAAGACTTTGCTGGATATAATAAACAGGGGTTAAATTGAGTACACACATGAAGAGATGATGGAGAACCCAGTATAATCAGTCAGAACAACACCAGGTATCAACTGTGTAGCAGACCACCAATGGATCATATACACAGTCAAGGAGAAGCATGACGAAAATGAAAATAAGTCCATGAGAGCCAGTATACCACCTAGAGCACATCCCATCAGCTTTAGAGACCAGTTCAAGACTAGATATGACACAGTGAACATGAATGACCCAATACCAGTTGAGTTGTGGAAAGATATCAAGGACATCAAGGGTGACGAAGGCTAAAGGTACTTTAAAAGAACTGAAAAGAAAAAATACAAAAATGAATGTCAGAAGAAACTCTGAAACTGGCTCTAGAACATAGATAATTAAAGTGAGTGGGAGAAAATATGACAAAAGTGAAGGAGAAGATTTCAAACAAACTGAAGAAAACCTCGTTAGAAACAAAAGGAAAGAACACTCTTGGTACTCCTTAAAGTGAGGGATCTAAAGAAAAACTCAAGCTCATTAAAGAATTCTCTGAGGAACATACTGACGTACACAAGAATCAAAAGAGGTATACACAGAATCACTGTCCCCAAAAGAATGAATCAACATTTAATCATTTCAACAAGTAACATGTGATCAGGAACCAATGATATGAAAGGGAGAAATCCAAGCTGCACTATAGGAAGGGACAAAAGTAAGGCTCCAGGAATTGATGGAATTCAAATTGAAATATTTCAACCAATGGTTGCATCCCTTATGGCACTCCTTTGTTTGTGCTAAGAAATTTGGAAGACCGCTATCTTTCTTATTTACTGGAAGACATCCAACTTTGTACCAATTCCAAAGAAAGGTGATTCAACAGAAATTACCAAATAATATTAATTTCACACGAGTAAAATTTTGCTGAGCAACTCAAAAATGGTTGCAGAAGTATATTAACTGCACACTTCCAGAAATTTAAGCTAGATACAGAAGAGGTCATGGAATGAGGGAGACCAATATTTCAGGTCTTGACTGAAAGTAGAAATTACCAGAAAGAAGCTTATAGATGGATTTTTGTTTTTAACTAAATTCAAAAACATGTGACTGTGTGGTCCTAACACGTTATGGATGATGTTGTAAATAATATGTATTATGTTGCGATAATGTCAAATGCATACATAGACCAAGAGATAGCTGTTCTAACAGAACAAGTGTATACCGCGTGACTGGAAATTAGAAGAGATGTGGATCAAGGTTGTCTTCTTTCACCATAATTATTCAATATTTCTGCTGAGTAAAAAATCCAAGAAAGTGAACTGTATGCAGAAAAAGGCTAAGTTAGGGATACAGGAAGACTCATTAATGACCTCCAATATACAGCAGTACAACCTTCTTACTGAAAGTGAAGGGGTCTTGTAACACTTCCTGATGCGAATTAAAAACTACAATGACACTCTCTCTCTCTCTCTCACTCTCTCACTCTCTCACACTCTCACTCTCTCACTCCTTGATCATCAGACCAAGGAACACCTCCATTTGCAAGCTATATTACCTGTGAAGAAAATAAACACAACTACAATGACAAGATGAGTTACCTCTGATCTAAACATAAAGCAAAAATCTTCACAACTTGGCTATTAGGTTGTTTTCTAGAGAAACTAAGCCAGGAAGACTCATGTATGTATAATAATTACTTTATGTGAAGGAAGGAATTTAACATGGAGGAAGCAACCCAGCCCAGTCCAACTCAAGCCTATGGGTCAGATGCTAACCAGAGCCCCTCAGACCCATGCAGCTGTCAGCCAAGGAAGCAGAAAGGGATCCAGGAGGATCATAGGCTGGGAGTCATGTGGATCCAAGGTTGGCCAGAGCCTAACCAGGTGCTGAAGCTCCCAGAATCAGCAGGCCACATAATTCAGGCAAGCAGGAGGGCAAAGAGGGATAAGCAAGAAAGGCTCAATGCCTCTTAGAAAAAGACCACACCTCTAAGAAGGCATCATTAGGTGGTGACCTAATTGGTAGGCTGCACTCCAACCCTACTTTCACATAAATGCAACAAGCTCTAAACATAAATCCAAAATAACACACAGACTAATAAGCAACATCTGGATTAAACGGGGGTGGGGGAAGCTGATATTGTTAAGATTTCATTTTTCTTGGACTCAATGCAATGCCCATGAAAGCAGTAGTCAAGAAATGTCATATTGGACACATCTGCTGAAAAGGACCTGTTTAAAGTGTTAACAAATATGTCAATTTGAGGACTAAAATGTGCCTGACCTAAACCTATGGTATTTTCAATAGCCTGATGTGCAGTTGGACAATAATGTAGAATGAAAAGGAATTGATGCTTTAGAATTATGATGTTAGCAAATAGTGAATATACCAAGGACTGCCATAACAGAGAAATCTGTACAACCAGAATACTGCTTACAAGCAAGGACGATGGGATTTTTGTGTAACCTACTTTGGTCATGTACTCAGAAGGGACCAGTTATTGAGAAGGACACCTGCTTGGTAGAATAGAAGGTCAGTTTAAAAGGTGAAGACCTTCAAGGAGATGGAATAACACAGTATCTGCAACAATGGATATAGTATAGAAATGATTTTGAGGATGGGCACTGTTGCCTTCCAGTGTACATTGGGTCACTTAGTTGAAACCATCTCAGCAGCACCTAACAAGATAGTTCAGTGCTCAAGGCTGACCTTTTTTTAGTATTTATTGTAACTACTGGGTGTTTTTAAAAATATATCACTAGATGTTTTTGGTATAAGGTGTAAGGATAATCTCAAGGTCCCATGGATTCAAAAAGTCTGTGGCCCATGAATTTGAACTAGGAACACAAGCACTAAACATTTTTATGCCAATGAGCTGAGTGTCCCATAAAACCATGACTAAACCTCCAAACCAAGGAGTCAAATCCCATGAGGGGCTTGGTTATAAATTTCCATTTTTTTAAATTATTATATATGAAAAATATCTCAGATTGTGCTTTTTCCTCCCCCTTTTAATTTACACAAAACCATTCTATTCTTATGTGACTTGTTTTCATTTCTATCGTAAAAGCTTTATTTCTTCTGGAAAACAACAACGCTAGGAGTTTGCTTTCTTGTTGCCTTACAGACTTGGAATCCAGCTGTGAGACCCAGAAGTCACCTCCAGATAAAATGGACCCACTCCAGTGGGAGATCATCGGAAAACCTCCATGCCGTAACGATGACTCCAGTCATCCAGGAGACATTCTGGAGTACCAAGAGCAACTTGAGAGTCAACCAAGTGATCAGGGCACACCTTTCAGGCATGTGAAAACCCGTGAAGAAAGGACCATTCAAAGTCATCACACATCCTTTACCTTTTGTCAGACAATTCCTAGAAAGAAAAAAATATACAACTGTAAGGACTGTAGACAAACCTTCAGCTACCTCTCATGCCTTATTCAGCATGAGAAAACTCATAATAAAGAAAAGCATTCTGAAGTTAAGAAATATAGGAAAACCATTAGCAAAAAGCCAGGCAGTAGTCAGCATCAGAGTACTCAAACTTGTGAGAAACCATATGAGTGTATGGAATGTGGAAAGGCCTTCGGACGTAGTTCTGATCTGATTCAGCATCAGAAAATTCATACTAATGAAAAGCCCTACCAATGTAAAGTGTGTGGCAAAGCCTTTATTCGTGGTTCACAGCTCACTGAACACCAGAGAGTGCATACAGGAGAGAAGCCTTATGAATGTAAGCAGTGTGGAAAAGCTTTCAGTTACAGTTCACAATATACTCTCCATCAGAGAATTCATAGTGGTGACAAACCCCATGAATGTAAAGAATGTGGGAAGGCTTTTATTCTTATCTCACAACTTACTTACCATCAGAGAATTCACAGTGGTGAGAAACCATATGAGTGTAAGGAATGTGGGAAAGCCTTTATTCTTGGTTCACATCTGACTTATCATCAGAGAGTTCATACTGGTGAAAAGCCTTATAGATGTAAAGAATGTGTGAAAGCTTTTTTATGTGCCTCCCAGCTAAATGAGCACATGAGAATTCACACAGGTGAGAAACCCTACAAATGTAAAGAATGTGGTAAGACCTTTATTCGTGGCTCACAACTGACTTACCACCTGAGAGTTCATACAGGGGAGAAACCTTATAAATGTAAAGTGTGTGGGAAAGCCTTTATTTGTAATTCTAACCTCACTCAGCATCAGAGAACCCATACTAAAGTAAAACCCTACAAATGTACAGAATGTGGGAAAGCCTTTAATGGCTGCAAACAACTGAGTGAACACCTGAGAATTCATACAGGTGAGAGACCCTTTGAATGTAAAGAATGTGGAAAGGCCTTTATCCGTACTGCATCCCTCACTCAGCATCAGAAAATCCATGGTGAGAAGCAGTATAAATGTAAGGTATGTGGAAAGACCTTTATTCGTTCAGCACAGCTTGCTTGTCACCAGAGGATCCATACAGGTGAAAAACCTTACAAGTGTGAGGAATGTCACAAAGCATTTATTTATAGCTCACAGCTTAGTGAACATCAGAGAACTCACAGAGGTGAAAAGCCTTATGGATGTAAGCAGTGTGGGAGAGCCTTTATTCGTGGTTCACACCTTACTGAGCATATGAAAATTCATACTGGGGAGAAGCCTTATGAATGTAAGGAATGTGGGAAGGCTTTTCCCCGTGCATCAGAACTTACCACTCATCAAAGGATCCATACTGGTGAGAAACCCTTTGCATGTTTAAAATGTGGTAAAGACTTTATACGTCGTTCACAACTCACTCAACATCTCAGGGTTCATAATTAAAGCCACTGAATGACTTGTTCTAAGAAAGGCCTTACCTGTCTTCAATTGTTCTTGTATATTGGAGAACCAATTATATTGTAATGAATGGAGGATACCCTATAGCTTTGGCTCAGAATCGACCCATTTTAGAAAGCCTGGTGGCTCTGGGTTGCTAACCAAAAGGTCAAGAGTTCAAACCCACCAGCTGCTCTTCAGAAGTACGATGTGATGTTATGTAGATGTATCCATAAAGATACACAGCACTAAAAACTTCATGGATTTGTTTTCTGCCCTATAAAGCATTCATAATACCTCTACCAAGTAAAATATTTGTATATTTAATAGACAGTAATTCAAGCCAGCCATTGCTAAAATACATTCAAGAAATAATCATCTCCCACATATAATTAGAGTTTTCCTGCCCCACTGTTTCTGAGGCTGCATAACCAAATACACTTGGAACAAGCCAGATAAAGTGGTGGTGGTGAGACTTCCTATAAGAACAAAAAGAACTGTTTAATCCATTGCTTCCCATACTTGATTTTGAACCCTTTTCTTCCAGAGTACTTAGTACTAGCTCTGGGTTGTGAACACACTTTGAAATATCCTGATTTAATTAAAATGAATGACTAGAATTTTCAGACATAATGGTATCTAATTAAATTTGTGTGTGTGACAACATAGAGAGAAAATCATTTGAATTTTCAACATCCTTATTTCCATTCATTCTAATAAAGTAATGCTGCTTTGTTTTAAGATACTTTAAAAAGGAAAATGTTAATAAATATTGAATACTTGTTTCATAATCAAGTTTTGAAAGTTTGCGTGTCCCTCTTAAGATGGTGCCAAGTGAGTAATCCGTGCACGAATAAAATAATTATTCAAAGTATAAGTAAGACTTACAATATGGTTTTAGCTTCTACTCCTATTTTTTTGAATTACTGAAATTAAGCTTTTTTCAAATTTAATTTTTTTCTTTCCAAACGTCATTACATGAATCCTTTGCAAAATGAGATAAAATTTAATACGAAAGAATTAATGCACAGTTTTAAAAACGGTTACTACCACTTTACTCCCCATTCAAACTAAAACGAGTTAAACTAGTATTTACCTTTTAACACTTTTTAAAAATACACTGAAGTATGGTCTGTCTGCATTTGAGTCTTTTAATAGTATAGGAGTCAGTGAAGCCCTCCTTGGCCTTAGATGAGTCCCTTTTTAGAGGAAGACAAAGCAAGGTTATCCTAAAGGGAGCCAACAGACTCACCACAAGCTTGACCTGCTTGCTAACCATAGATTCATCTTTTCTGCATTCCCTAGTCTGTGGTCCTCATGCTACTGGTTGGCAGCCCCTGTCAGAAGCCTCTAGCTTAACATGTGACCCACAAATTTGAACCAGACCGGACTTAACCTATTATTTGTGTGTTTTGGGGGACCATCTCCCCACAATTGAATGGGTCTAAGGGGTGGTTGTGTAATTGAAAGAGACATGAAACAAGGCTAGCAAAGGCTCACCTCTTCCTGGAGTCTGGAACCAGAATGAGGCAGTAATGTATTCTTTCCAGATTTATATAATCTTGGGCATGCACACCGTGGTAAGCACATACATTAACAGGAGGGGTTGTATTGGAAGCATACACATAACAGGGGGATACAATTCCAAATGCATACACATGCCATTGGAAAGGGAGGCAATAAAGACATGCATGTGACAGGAAACTACATAAGATGTGTGGGTTCTAAAAGGATGGTAGCCTAATCTAGATCATTCCTGAGCTGGCTTGACTTTTGGTGTCTGAACTCTTCTCCAGAGGAACAATCTATGATCCTTAACAGAAGGGAGTGGGCCTAACTTAGGAGACAGACAATAGGGCCTGATAACTCTAGATTGCAGACAACCTTCAGGTAAGTACCCTGCAAGCAGCTGGCCTAAAAGCATATGTACTAGCAACCATGTGCTTGCAAGTACTACCTAAAAATTGTTATTATTACCTGGGACATCGTGGGGAATAACTTAGGAGAATGTGAGTGGAACACATCTCCAACCCATGAACATGAAGGTTTCCTCCCAGACTCAACATAGGAACGAACATTGAGTTTGTCCAAATACCCTCTTTTCCTGATTCTGTTTCCCACAGTTACTGGTTTTGCTTCTGTAGATAACTCAGCCTAACACACTTGATTTTGTATCTGTGACACAATTTTTATGAAACCATAATCTCTGGTTTTTGGGGGGTTTTTTGGTTATATAGTCCAATGACTCCAAAGTGGCGAATCAAATGCCAGTCTGGATGGAAACTAGCACTAGAACAAGGCAGTAATGTATCCTATCCAGACTTACATAATCTCCGGCATGCAAGCCACAGTAAACTGATAATAGCTCACAAGCTCAGCAGGCAATATGACAGGCCATTGGTTAGAGTCCAAAAAACCAAGAGGTCAATGGGTCAGACCAGCCAGAAGCAAGCAAGTTCCCCATAGATCTTTTATAGCAAGTAGACACTACTCCCAAGGAAATTTCATCAGGGCTGTGGCCTAAATAAGGGAGGTGCATTCTACCCAAATCTTCACTATTGATTGCTCACGGTTTATTCTATTCTTGAGTTGTATGGTAACAACATGGGAAATTACAAATCCTAACTACCAAACCACTGAGAATCATAGATGAGCCAAGTTAACACAGACTTAACTATAGCAGCAAAATTATAAAATTTGCAGATCAGTAAAAAGGAAGGCTATTTGCAAAAACTAGACTAACTTTACAAGACATGATGAAGCTTCCTTCAGACAGAGAACCAGCAATGACAAAATCCCACAATTAAGACACTTGATCATATATACAAGTGTGCTTGATACAACTGATATATGGATTGTTATAAGAGCTATAAGCATCTGCAATTAAATTTTTTAAAGAAGACACTGGATGGTATCATCTGTGTCAACCCAGATGTAGATGTATCAAATATAAAGTAAACCTACAGCACTGAAAAGAACCAGAGAATTCAATATATAAATGATGACAAGCAAAAAGTATATAAATTATGTGGTTATAGAATTTCCAAATGGAAAGGAAGTCAAGACAATATGAAAATAAAATTAAGTATCTGAACTTGGGAAGACAATAAATCACAGGATAACTTCAAAGGAAATTAAACCATCTTACCAAAATTAAAAAAGAAGAAAATCATAAAGTTTCAGTAAATACTAAAACAACAGCAACAAAGAAAATAAAAAAACCTGCACACAAAATGAACTTGGCAAAGGAAAATATATTGAATAAAGGAATTATCAACACCACACCAAATACAGATGCACATACACACAACAAAAGGACAGCAGTAAATTTGTACCTATCAATAATTGAAATTAATATAAATGGGTTAAATGCACCTGTCAACAGATAGTAGTAGAGTGCATAATATGGCCCATCAGTATGCTGACCAAAAGTGACATACTGGAAGACAAAGTGGGTGAACAAGCAAATGTGAAGAAAACTGATGGTGCCCAGCTATCAAAAGATAGAGTGTCTGGGGTCTTAAAGGTTTGAAGGTAAACAAGCGGCCATCTAGCTCAGAAGCAAAAAGCCCACATGGAAGAAGCACACCAGCCTGCGTAATCAAGAGGTGCCGAAGGGATCAGTTGTCAGGCATCAAAGAACAAAAAATCATATTATGTGCTCACCTCCCCGATATGATCGATTACTGAAGAAAAGTGAGTGCATAAGCAAATGTGGCGAAGAAAGCTGATGATGCCCAGCTATTAAAAGATATAGCGTCTGGGGTTTTAAAGGCTTGAAGGTAAACAAGCGGCCATCTAGCTGAGAAGCAACAAAGCCCACATGGAAGAAGCACACCAGCCTGTGATTATAAGCTGTCGAAGGGAACAGGTATCAGGCATCATCTGAACAAAAAATCATATCATGAATGAGGTGGGGACTGCGGGGTGGAGACCCAAAGCCACTGGACATCCCCTTACAGAAGATTCTCGGGGAGGAGATGAGCCAGTCAGGGTTCGATATAGCAACGATAAAACATACAACTTTCCTCTAGTTCCTAAATGCTTCCTTACACTCCCCTCTCCCCCCCAACCCCCGCCCACTATCATGATCCCAATTCTACCTTACAAATCTGACTAGACCAGAGAATGTTCACTGGTACAGATAAGAACTGGAAAAACAGGGAAGCTAGGACAGATAAATCCATCAGGACCAATAATGAGAGTAGTGATGCCTAGAGGGTAAGGGAGCAGTGGGGTGGAAAGGGGGAACGGATTACAAGGATCTACATATAACCTCCCTGGGGGACAGACAACAGAAAAGTGGGTGAAGGGAGATGTCAGACAGGGAAAGATATGACAAAATAATTTATCAAGGGCTCATGAGGGAGGGGGAAGCAAGGAGGGAAGGGTAAAATGAGCTGATGTCAGGGGCTTAGGTGGAGAGCAAATGTTTTGAGAATGATGAGGGCAATGAATGTACAAATGTGCTTTACACAATTGATGGGTGTATGGATTGTGATAAGAGTAGTATGAACCCCTAATAAAACAATAAAAAAGTGACATACTTTAGACATAAAGAGAAAATTAACTAAGTATCAAGGAATTAAAAATATATATAACACCAAAACGAGCAGGAGTCTTCCAGCCTCTTTGGACTCAGCTGCCAAAGCTGGATGATGAAGGGAATGTCACCCTTCAGAAAGCATCACAGTTGCAATAAGAGGCCTGTGGCAGATGTGGCTGCCCTGTCAAGTGCAAGAGAAAGTATAACTGGAGTGCTAAAGCTAACAGACAAAATACCACCAGCATTAGTCAAATGAAACACCGAAAAATTGTTAAATACCACAGATGTAGGCATGGATTTCGTGAAGAACAACTCCTAAACCCACGAGGGCAGGCGCTGCAGCATACAGCTCGGATTTCAACATTCCGTTGTGCAGTAAAAGTTCTCATACTAAAAATCGGGTAGGAGTAGCAATATGACTTTCTGATAAAATAGACATTAAGTCAAAAAAACAGCAAAAGAGGCAAGGAAGGACATTATAGAGTGCTAAAAGGGCCAATCCAACTAAAAGACATAACTACTATCAGTGCTTTCAACAAAAGTATATAAATCTAGTTCTTAAAGGATTTAAAGGTAACATAAAAATAATATGAGTAAGTTGTAACACACCATTTCCAATCAAGGCCAGAAAAACTAGAAATAAACATGACAAACATACAGAAGACCTACGCAATGCAACCGACCAGATATCATGGGTGCATACAGAATATGCCACCCGACAGCAGCACAATAAACATTGCTTTCCATTGCATACTGAACATTATCCAGAACAGATCATATCTTAGACCAAACGGCAAGCTTCAATATATTTTAAAATATTGAAATACTATAAAAATACGCATGTCACTGTGGGATACAGAAAGATTTCTCCCAAGTTGTCTCTCCCAAATATATGACCAACCTAGCTGCTAGCTCCATGTGGCAAATGACTATACACTTGGAGGTCAACAAAAGTAGGTCAGAAGTTATTCTCCCTAAGAGTTGTCAGCCATCTAGAGCAATCAGACTGTATAGTTTGTCCTACCCTAAGTAGGACCCACTCCCTTCTGATAAGGATAGTAGTAGATTGTTTCTCTGAGAGCCCAGGGAGGTCAAACCCACTCAAGGGGGACCAAGGTTAGGCCTCCATCATGAATCTAGGGTCTGCCCATCTTGTCACATATATACCCTAGTCCCTCCCCTTCCTATTACGTGTACACCCCCTAGTTCATCCCTTTCCTGTCATGCTTATGTTCATTGTACATCCCCTTCCTGTGATGTATAGGCCTATTGGATAGCCCCTTCCTGGGACATGTGTGGTTACCTGTAATCACGCCCCCTAAGTATATATGGGCCTTGGTCAGAAATAAAGAGAGACTCTCTGCCCTCTCAGCCTGTGCTGTGCCCGGACCTGGCTGGTGAGATCATGACTGTCTAGAAGGTGAGCATGCTACCATGAAATGTTTCTGACTCCTTTATTTTACCCTCTCTTCTATCTCTCTATGACCTTTATATGCATTTTAACCATACAATTGTGCTTACCAAACCTGCAATTAATTGTGGAGGGGGGCTGGTTACCCCCGCAGGTCACAATGCCATGAAATTAGAAATCAACAGCAGGAAGACAAGAAAGGTGGGGAGTAAAAGATGTGAAAACTGAATAACAACCTGCTTAAAAACTACTAGGTATTTGAGAATGATTGGGGCAGGGAATGTGCAGATGTGCTTTATACAATTGATGTATATATATGTATGGATTGTGATAAGAGTTGTATGAGCCCCTAATTAAATGTAAAAAAAAAGAAAAGAGAAAAAAAAGAAAATGATTAGGGCAAAGAATGTACAGATGTGCTTTATACAATTGATGTATGTATATGTATGGATTGTGATAAGAGTTGTATGAGCCCCTAATAAAATGTTTTTAAAAAAAACTACTAGGTAAGAGAATAAATAAATGAAAATTTGTTATTTCTTGAGTTAAATGAGAGTGAAAACACTACATATCAAAGTTAATGGGACATACAAGCAGTTCTCAGATGACAAAACAAGAGGGTGCTCAGGGAGGGTAATGGAATTGTTTTTCAAAGCTATGTATTTAAAATTTTAAAATCATTTTATTGGAGCTCATACAACTCTTATCACAATCCATACATACATCTATTGTGTCAAGCACATTTGTACATATATTGCCATCATCATTCTCAAAACATTTTCTTTCTACTTGAGCCCTTGGTATCAGCTCCTCGTTTTCCCCTCCCTCCCCGCCACCCCTCCTTGTATTTAAATATTTTTACAAAATAATCCATCACCTTCAAAGTACTCTCTATTACATTTAATACATTGGTCAAATCTGCTATTCCATGTTTGGAAACATTTTTCAAACTCAACTGTTTTTGGATGGCTGACAGCACCTCCCCTGGTTTTTTTTGACACCTCTTCTCCGTTGTCAAATTGCTGTCCTTTCAAGTCCCTCTTCATTCTTGGAAACAAAAAGAACTCATAAAAAGCAAGGCAAAGTGATAAGGTTCATGGGGCCAGAGAGCCATGCTGTTTTTTGCCCAAAATCAATGCACTGAGATGGCCACATGAGCAGGTGCATTGTTGTGGTGGCAAAACCAGTCCCCCATCCACCACAAATCTGGCCTTTTTTTGCCACACACTCTTATGCAATCTTTTAAGAACCTCTAATAGAAAGCTTAATTAATGGTCTGACCTGGTGGAATAAACTTCAAATGCACTACAACTTGACATTTTCATCTGTTCTGGATGTCCAGAACGAGGTTTGTCATCAATTGACATTTCACATTTTTGGAAATGAGGTAAACCACTCGTACACCTGAGTTTTCCCCATAGTGCTGTCCTTGTAAGCTGTGTTCAACATCAAAACATTTTTTTCCAAACAGGAAACAACATTTCACAACCGCACAGTGTTCTCTTAAAATAGCCATTATCCGAAGCCATGAGGCCCGGCCATAGCCTCTTTGGTGCCTGAGCCTTATAAATTTCTATTTTGCCATTTACTATTGCTGCCTGTTTCCTTTTAGACAAGGGGCTGACAGTTTGTTTTTTGACAACCTTCCACTCACAGGAAGCAGCTCGCTTCGCGGTTTCTCACTTGGGAACACTTTGTTACTGTCTCTTGCTCAAGCACCGATATCCTGCTTCCCCTTGATTGGGTAAAAGATTGTCTTCGCCCTATTTACATATCTAGCGCCTGCACTTGATTTGCATAACATGATGTCACTCCGCGTACCTGGTTGAAGACGGTAAGCCATTACTGACGTCACGGGCAGGGCAGGCTCCCCCGAACTCCCTGATTGGTCTATCACCAAAGTGGCCTAATTTACATGTGCGAAGGGTGTTTCCCTTTCCCTGGCCCTTATAAGCTGTAGCCTTTTACTCAATAAACGAGACTTGATCAGGCTACTGTCTTGTCTCCATTTCTCGTGTCTCTTGTCTCCTCAATTCCCACTCCCTCCTCCAGGGTCCGCATTGAAGTTCCCTCAGGTCGGGACAGGCCATCACAAAAAACAAGGTTTGAGCAAAACTGCTTTCATGAAAAAATTTACTGTGACCAAATAGAACCTTCTCAAGGAGCACCACCAGGTGCAATAACTCAGAAAATACGTACTTCAAAAACTTCTTTCTGCCTAGCATAATTCTGGGTTTTTTGGGTACCCTCATATATAGCAATGAATGCATACATCGAGAAAGGAGAAAGACCCCAAATCAACACCTTAACCCAATATCTTCAACATGTAGAAAAAGAATAGCAAAAAGAAAAAAAAAGGCCTACAATCATTAAAAGAAAGGAAATACACATACATACACACACTTATATCTTTTTTTTTTTTGCATGATGCCTTATTCCTGGTCCCTTGGGCGTATGTGTAAATGTATATTTGTATATGTATATATGTATATATATCATATTAAATGAAGGGGGAATTGCAGAGTGGAGACCCAAGGCCCAAGTGTCGGCCAATGGAGATCCCCTCATAGAGGGGTTTAGGAGAGGAGATGGGTTAATTAGGGTGTGAGGTAGTATCGATGAAGAACACAGCTTTCCCCCAGATCCTGGATGCTTCCTCCCCCCAACTACCATGATCCGAATTCTACCTTGCAGGGCTGGATAGGGCAGAGGCTGTACACTGGTACATATGGGAGCTGGAGGCACAGGGAATCCAGGGTGGATGATACCTTCAGGACCAAGGGTGTGAGGGACGATGCTGGGAGAGTGGAGGGTGAGTGGGTTGGAAAGGGGGAACTGATTATAAGGATCCACATGTGACCTCTTCCCTGGGAGAGGGACAGCAGAGAAGGGGGGAAGGGAGACTCCGGATAGGGCAAGATATGAAAAAATAACGATGTATAAATTACCAAGGGCACATGAGGGAGGGGGGAATGGGGAGAGAGGGGGGAAAAAAAGAGGACCTGATGCAAGGGGCTTAAGTGGAGAGCAAATGCCTTGAGAATGATTGGGGCAGGGAATGTATGGATGTGCTTTATACAATTGATGTATGTATATGTATGGATTGTGGTAAGAGTTGTATGAGTCCCTAATAAAATGTAAAAAAAGAAAAGAGAAAAAAATGATTAGGGCAAAGACTGTACAGATGTGCTTTATACAATTGATGTATGTATATGTATGAACTGTGATAAGAATTGTATGAGCCCCAATAAATTGTTAAAAAAAAGAAAGGAAATAATGAAGATTAAAGCAGAAATAAATGAAATAGAAAAACATTGGAAATAAGGCTACAAGTTGGTTCTAAAGGATTAATGAAATTGACAAACAGCTGACAAATTTAACAAAGGGGAAGATGCAAATAAAACAAATAAGAAATGAAATATGTGATGTCATAAGAGAAACAACTGGCACAAAAAGAATCATAATGAGGGAGAGAGGGGCCAGACTTCCAACCAGTGTGCCCAGACATGAATGCAGCATACCAGCACGAAGCAGGGAACTAATAGAGAGGTGTGCGGGGCTTTCCCCAATCCCAGCTAGGAGGACACCCCTACCCAGAAGAATGCCCTTGAGAAGAGCCCTGAAACTGCAGCGGCGTGTCTGATCAGAGCACACAGGAGCAAATGAAGAAGGAAGGAACACATCCTGGCCCACCAAGCCCCGAGGATGATATTCCTACTGAGAGCAGCCAATGCACAGAGAGGGCCATAGGGCTGGCCCAACCATAAGACATGACTTCTCTCACTGACCCATAGGGCTACAGGGGACAACACTGGAGACACAGTGTGGGAATTGTGCCAAATCTGACTCCACCACAAATGGGCGAAACACTAAGGGCAAACAACAGAGCAGCAAGGGGAAAGCAATGAAGTCCCTGGGGAATACCCAGAATAGACTTTGGGGCCATGGCGTGGCACCCCATCAGAATCAACCAGAAAACACTCCTAAAAGTGAACAAATAGACCTGGAACTATTTACAGGTTTGTTTATTTTTTTTGTCATTGGTTTTGTTCTGTCTTGTGTTTGTGTTTCTTATTGTCTCTGCATGTCTATCTAGATAAGATATGCGGGATAAGCAATCTGGAGGAGAAAAAAATGGACTGATGGCTCGGGGGGACATGGGAGAAGGGGAGGCAGGGGAAGGGAAGGGGGGTGTCAACAAGCCCAGGGACATGAGAACAACAAATGATCTAAAATCGATGGCAAGGAGGACATAGGATGCCTGGTGGGACATGATCAAGGGCAATGTAGCTGAGAGGAATTACTGAAACCCAACTGAAGACCGAATATGATAGTGGGAGAAGAGGAAAGTAAAAGGAAATAGAGGAAAGAACTTTAAGGTCTCTCTCTCCGGGACTAGATTTCAGCCTCGGTCCTTGGCTCCGCACGAGAAAGATTTCACGCCAAAACCGGGCTCATGATCCAAGTGAATTTCATGAGAGTTAAAAGAAGCTTCAGGTTTTATGCGGCACCCATAGGATTCCTTTGACCATGCGGCCTGGCAGAGACTGCTCCGGGTCAGGCAAGGATCTCTCTCCTCCCACGAAGACGACCAGACCGCCCAAGCAAGCCCCTCTCCCTCTCGGTTCCTGCCTTCTTAAGGGTTCCCGGGGGAGGCGTGGTGAATGACCCCAGGTCGATCCCATTGGCTGAATTGCAGTCACTTGGCCCAGGTGGGCTGCTCCAGGTGTAACACCCATCCGACAGCTTTATCCTATGCTGGCTCTCCTGGGCATGCGTAAATGGACTTCCCAATTCCCTAGGCTAATCTACCTAACAGAACTAGGAGGCAAAGGACACTTATAGAGATCTAAATACAGGCATGTGCATATGTAAATATATTTACATATAAAGATGGAAATTTATCTATGTACATATATCTATTTGTTAAGTATTAAGGCAGCAGATGGACATTGGGCCTCCACTCAAGTACTCCCTCAATTCAAGAACACTTTGTGCTAATAACCCAGCATTCTATGATGCTCACCTTCCCTGACACGATCGCTGAAGACAAAATGGGTACATAAGCAAATGTGGTGAAGAAAGCTGATATTGCCCAGCTATCAAAATATATAGCATCTTGGGTCTTTTTTTTTTTTAACATTTTATTAGGGGCTCCTACAACTCTTATTCCAATCACATCTTGGGTCTTAAAGCTTGAAGATAAACAAGCTGCCATCTAGCCGAGAAGCAACAAAGCCCACATGGAAGAAGCACACCAGCTTGTGTGATCATGAGATGTCAATGGGATCACATATGAGGCATCTAAGACCCAGAACAAAACCATACCGAAGGTGAAGGGGTGGTGGTGGCATGGCATGGAGAACCAATGCCCATCTGTAGACAATTGGACATTCCCCTACAGAGGGGTCACAGAGAAGAGATGAGCCAGTCAGGGTGCAGTATAGCACCAATGAAACACACAACTTTGCTCTAGCTCTTTGGTGCTTCCTTCACCCCACTATCATGACCTCAATTCTACCTTACAAGTCAGATTAGACCAGAACATACACACTGCTACAGATAAGAGCCCTAAACACAGGGAATTCAAGGTAGATAAACTCCTCAGGGCCAACAAAGAGAGTAAAGACACCAGGAAGAATAGGGGAGGGTGGGAGGGAAAGCAGGGAACCGATCACAAGGATCAACCTAGGTCCTAGAACCCCCTCCAAGGGGATGAATAACCGAAAAGTGGGTAAGGGGCGCCGGAGGATGATGTAAGATAGGGAGAAAATAATCTATAACTTATCAAGGGTTTGTGAGGGAGGGTGGGTGGGGGAGAGAGGAGGAAGAAATGGGGAGCGGCTATCAGGGTCTCAAGTGGGAAGAGAATGCTTTGAAAATGGTGATGGACCAATTAAAGCTAATCTCCTGCCCCTGGGAACTTCAGCCCAGCTGGCTGAACTCATAGTCTTCTCATGAGGCCTTGAGCTAGCAGAGGGGAAGAAATTAACGTTATTTACTGACTCCAAATATGGGCTTTTGGTTCTCCACGCTCACTCTTTAATCTGGCAGGAAAGAGGATTATCTAACCACTCAGGGAAGCCCCATCAAGTATGGGAGGGAGCCAGATGGAGGCACTCTTGGAAGCTGTCCAAAGACCAGCTGGAGTGGCAGTAGTGCTCTGCTGAGGGCACCAGAAGGGGGACTCGGAAGTCACCTTGGGCAACCGAGTAGTTGATGGGGCCACCAGACAGGCAGCCTTGGGCACCAGCCCCTCAGCCTCCATAAATGCCCTAATTCCCCCAAACCAGCTTTCTCTTCCAGAATACTCGCCAGAAGTGGAACAAGTGAAGACGCAGGAATTCTGCCTTCGACCTGATGGATGGTGGGAGAAAGACAACAAGGTCCTCTTGCCACAAAGATTCCAGTGGAAAGTCGTGAAAGCCTTCCACGACACCACTCATCTTAGCCATAAACCCTCCTTGACCCTGCTCACTCGGCAGTTCTGTGGGACCAACTTAACCTCAACCATCAGGTCAGTAACTTCCCATTGTCTCACCTGTCAGACCAACAGCCCCCAGGGGGCGCTCAGAAGCCACCTTGCTCAACCTCTCAAGCGCAAGCGATCCTACCCTGGGGAAGCCTGGCAGATAGATTTTACTCAGTTCCCACTCTCCAGGGACTTAAATATTTTCTGGTGTTTATAGACACCTTTACCGGGTGGTTGAAGCATATCCCACCTGCACTGAGAAAGCTCACGAAGGGGCTAAAAGATTACTTCAAGAAGTAATTCCTTGATTTGGGCTTCCCAAATCACTGCAGTGATAACGGGCCTGCTTTCATCTCCCAAATCACTCAGGCACTCTCTCAACACTTAGGAATAACATCGTCTCCACTGTGCCAGGAGGTCTCAGTCTTTGGGGCAGGTAGAGAGAAGTAATCAACCCCTGAAGCTAACCCTCAGAAAACTGACACAAGAAACTCAACTGAACTGGAAATATGCACTGCCAATAGCTCTGTTACGTCTCAGGATTGCCCCACAGCAGCCTACGTGTTTAAGCCGCTATGAAGTTTTATACGGGTGGCCTTTTCTTATAACGGAGCCAGCTATAGACTCTGAGGCAGCCTTCATAGAGCAACATGCCACAAGTGTAGCCCAATGTCAGGAGGCATCCCATCAGTGTGGGCTCATCCAGACTCAAGGGGAGGAAAAGCTACCACCCTTGTGCCTGCCAGTAAACGTAGTTCTTGTAAAAACTTGGAAGGATGGGTCCCTCAATTCCCAGCTTCAGCCAGTCTGGAAGAGTCCTTTGTCAGTAATTCTCTGTACCCCCACTGCCATTAAGGTACCAGGGAAGAGTGCTTGGATCCACCATTCATGGGTGAAACCATGGAAACCATCACAATCAGATCCCTCTGAAGCAAAGAATGCAGACAAGTATTCCTGTGAACAAATGGCCATCTAACTGAGAAGCAAGAAAGCCCACATGGATAAAGCACACCAGCCTGTCTGATCATGAGGTGTTAATGGAATCAGGTATCAGGCATCAAAGGCCTAGAACAAAATATTTCAATGTGAATGAGGTAGAACATGGCATGGAGACCCAAAGTCCATCTGTAGGCAATTGGACTTCCTCTTACAGAAGGTCACAAGGAAGTGATGAGTCAGTCAGGGTGCAGTATAGCACCAATGAAACATACAACTTTCCTCTAGTTCTTTGATGCTTCCTCCCCCACCCACCATCATGACCCCCAATTCTACCTTACCAATCCGGCTAGACCAGAGCATGTACATGGGTACAGATAAGAGCTTGAAACAAAGGGAATCCAGGACAGATGAACCTCTCAGAACCGCTAATGAGTGGTGACACCAAGAGGGGAAGGGGAAGGTGGGGGGGAAAAGGGGGAACTTATCACAATGATCTACTAATAACCCCCTTGCAGGGGAATGGACAACAGAAAAATAGGTGAAGGGAGACATTGTTTAGTGTAAGACATGAAAAAAAATTATAAATTATCAAGGGTTCATGAGAGGGAGGACGGGAAAGGGGAAAATGAGCTGATACCAAGGGCTCATATAGAAAGCAAATGTTTTGAAAGGGATGAGGGCAATATATGTGCAAATATGCTTGACACAATGGATGGATGGAGTGTGATAAGAGCTGTAAAAGCCCACGATAAAATTTTTTAAAAGCATTTTATTAGGGGCTCATACAACTCTTATCACAGTCCATACATATACATACATCAATTGTATAAAGCACATCTGTACATTCTTTGCCCTAATCATTTTTTTTCTCCTCTTTTCTTTTTTTACATTTTATTAGGGACTCATACAACTCTTATCACAATCCATACATATACATACATCAATTGTATAAAGCACATCTGTACATTCTTTGCCCTAATCATTTTCTTTTTTTCTTTTCTTTTTTTACATTTTATTAGGGGCTCATACAACTCTTATCACAATCCATACATATACATACATCAATTGTATAAAGCCCATCCACACATTCCCTGCCCCAATCATTCTCAAAGCATTTGCTCTCCACTTAAGCCCTTTGCATCAGGTCCTCTTTTTTTTTCCCCTCCCTCCAATAAAATTATTTTTTTAATGGTAAATTACCTTTTGTGTAATCCTGCTGGCTATGTGACCTAAAAATTATATAAACTCACCATTAATAAACTCTGGGTCCTGGAGTGTCTTCCTGCAGGGACCCCATTCCATTAAAAAAATCATAATAATACTATGAGGAACTATAACTAATTTGAAACCTAGAAGAAGGGACAGATTTCTGTAGACACATTACAGATTCATCACAAAAGGAGAAATTGAACAGATTTTTTTTTAAGTCAAAAAAAGATCCCTAGATGATTTTGGTGGCTGGAAAATTCTACTAAACATTCCAGAAAAGCTGATGCCAATTCTACATAAAGTTTCAAGATTATGCAAAAGGACAGAATACTCCACTCTGTGATATAGAAACCAGGCAAAGGAACCAACAAAAAGAATAATAAACTAATATTACTCATGAACACAAGTGCAAACATCTTAGGCAGTAAAACCCAACAACATAGCAAAATACATAAAATCATATCCAGGCGAGACATACCCGGTATGAAGAATGATTCAGCATTGGGCAAGGAATCAACATAAGGCACCACTTAACTAAATCAAAGGAAAGAACCAGATGATCGTTTATGCAGAAAAGGCAGTTGACAAGATCCAGCACTCATTTTGATAATAACGCTCAGCAAAACAGGACTAGAAAGAAATCCCTCAACATACATGAGCGTGCGTACACAAAACCAACATCTTACATTTCTCTCAACAGAGACTGAAAGCATACCCCATGAGAATGGGAATCAGACAGGATGTCCTTTACCACCACTACGATTCAACATTGGAAGTTCTAACCAGAGCACTAAGAGAAAAGGGAATAAATAGCATTAAAATTGGCAAAGAAGTAAGATTATATTTGCAGATGATATGAACCTATACACAGAAAACACTAAAGATTCAACAGGAAAAATAATGGCACTATTGGAAGCATCCAAAGAATGGCAAAGCACCAATGGCACATACAGCCTTGCTCTGGTTCTTGAATGCTCCCCCCACCATCATGACCCCAGTTCCACCTTACATATCCGGCTAGACCAGAGCATGTCCACGGGTACAGGGAATCCAGGACAGATAAACGCCTCAGGACCAATAATGAGAGTAGCAACACCAGGAGGGGAAGGGGAAGGTGAGGGGAGAATGGGGGAAACTAATCACAAAGATCTACATATAACCCCCTCCCTAGGGGTCGAACAACAGAAAAGTGGGTGAAGGGAGACATCAGTCAATGTAAGACATGAAGAAAATATATAAGTTATCAAGGGTTCATGAGGGAAGGGGGGGGGTGAATGAGAAGCTGGTACCAAGGGCTCAAGTAGAAAGAAAATGTTTTGAGAATGATGATGGCAACAAATGTACAAATGTGTTTGATACAATGGATGTATGCATGGATTGTGCTAAGAGCTGTATGAGCCCCCAATAAAATGATTTTTTAAAAACAGCTGAGAGTCTGTGGCCATTTCTGTTGGAAGGAGGACTGTCTTTCAGGCAACCTCAACTTTCTGATTATGGAGAATACAAAAGGCAAGCAGTGGAGCTCCACAGAAGCCCGTAGAAGAGTGTGTGGCTCTCAGCTTTGAACCAGTGTCAGAACCTGAACTACCGTGGGTTACGAATGAACCAAGCACACCATCAACTGTTCAAAACAGTGGGCCCCAAGTGACTAAACGAAAAAGAATTTTAAAAGAAAATGAAAATTCACAAAACAATGACAGCTTGAAAACCTCAAAAGAAGATTCCAATTCCTCCATTACCATCAAAACTGCCACCAGATCACCTGGTTCACCGAGACAGCCTGCGGACCTGAGGCCATCAATTCAAGCTGAGCGCCAAAGGCCAGAAACGAGATGCACATAAGCGACTGTGTGAGCGTGCTGACCCAAGTCAAATTCAGAATTTTCCTGCCACAGCAAAGGAAGCCAAGGTCCAGACACAGCTGGAAAAAAAAATCAAATGTGGCCAAGGGGAAAATATCTCTAGATGGTTCGCAGAAAAAGAGTAAGCGTCCTGAAGGGACTAACCCTCCTGAAGCGGCTCCTTCCTCTGAAGAAGGGGCCCCTGCCTTTGAATCTGTTCTCCAGCAGGACATCAGTGCAGTTGACAAGACAGTACTACAGGTGACAAGCTCCACAGTGAGGCTGTGCTAACCTCCGGGTCAAAAACTTCAGGCAACGCTGGACAGATGGAGGTGGAATAATCACAAGAGACTTATGCTATCAGGTGGTGTGTGGAGAAGTCTCCCTGCAAACAAAAGTGGCTGGGTTCGGTTGCAGTTTCATGCTGGACAAGCCTGGGTCCCTGAGAAACCAGGGAGCGTGAGTACTCACTTCTTGATACCTGCCTGCCGTTTTCCACCTCCGAATATGGAAGACAATCTGCTGTGTCCCAAATGTGTCCAGAGGAACAGGGTGTTGAAGGGATGCCTCCGAAGTGAGTAGAGAATCTGGGGAGAGGACACACCCAAGACTGCAATAAATAATTGACATCGTGTCCCCCTTGGCTTCCATCCGCGCCCTCCCGGGTTCCTGCTTGTGGCATGCACAGGTCACCGGGTGCCGTGTCACCTTTTGCAATCTGGGCAGTGAAGTCAACCCCAGTTTCAGATACAGAAGACACTGATGTTGAAAATGGTTACAACTTTACAAATGACCATACATCCCAGCTAATAAAAGAACATACCTATTTCAAAGTCCACCAATTCCAACATTTCCTTGTCCTTCTGAAGTATAAGTGGCTTCAGTTGAGCTTCCGGTGGAGAGTGTTTCCGAGGAGGGTGGAGCCCCAGTTACTGAAGACAAGATCACTAACTAAGTTTGCGGCTGTGCTGAATTTTCCTTGCCCCAACACTGATTTGAGGAGCTGTTCCTTTCAAACTGTAAGTTCAATGACTTCAAGTTGTTGAATATTTGTACTATTCTTAATATAGAAAACACTTTTCCAGATTATCTGTACGTCATTGTTATCACTGGTAGCCATTTTGTGGCTTTCTGCTCTTGATAAAGTTTAACTTGATAAAGGTAACTTCCCAACCATAAGCACAATGTACTGACGTTCCAGTTGCTCTTGTGTCCGTCATCCTTTGTATGTTGGGGACCACATACTTGAATTATTAACTGTGTTCTTAACTTGTAAGGATTAAAGCAACAAAAACAAAAAATGTCTTTATCTCAAAAAAAAAGAGTAGTAAGAGCCCCCAATAAAATGATTTAATAAAATAAAAAAATAAAATAAAACTATAAAGATCAGTATCCTAGGTATTAGTGAGTTGAAATGGACTAGTACTGGCCATTTTGAATCAGACAGTCTATGATTTACTATGCCAAGAATAACACAATGAAGAGAAATAGTGTGTGTGTGTGTGTGTGTGTGTGTGGTTGTTACATTATCTGGCGTCAATTTGAGAGGATTACGAGTGAAGGGGTGGAGCTTGGCCTGTCAATCAAGATATAACCAATGAGGCCTCTGTGTGGGCATGGCCTTCTCCTGAGAATTCTGGGAACTCCTGGATTTCCTCCTTGGAGGCAGGAAACACTTCTCTCTCTCTCTCTCTCTCTCTCTCTCTCTCTCTCTCTCTCTCTCTCTCTCTCTCTTCTCTCTTCTCTCTTCTCTCTTCTCTCTTCTCTCTTCTCTCTTCTCTCTCTCTCTCTCTCTCTTCACTCCCTGAGAGACGTTTTGCTGACAAGACACAGAGCACTAAGCTGACAGACCCCGTGCCCTGGGAACTGAAGGAGCCACATGGGGGCCCCTGCCAGCACTGAGATCCACAAGACTTTCCACCCATTGACCTGTGATCTTCCTGCATTCAGTGTCATTACATGTGTTTCATGAGTCTGAAGAGGACTTTATAGATTGGTATTGAATATCAGACTTATAGACTTGATCTGGATTGGGCTGGGTTGTTTTCTCAATATTCAACTGTTCTTGTATATAAGCTCTTTCCTATACACATATGAGTGTCTATGAATCTGTTTCACTAGTCTACCTGAACTAACACAGTGCTGCATTCATTTTCAGAAAGGAGATTTCAAAATCAATCTTGAAGTTCAATGCTGTCTGTGAGAGGATTATATCTAGCTGCCTTCAAGGAAATCCAATCAATACAATTATTATTCAAATTTATGCACCACCAACAAAAGCTAGTGATGTAGCATTCTACCAACTTCTTCAGTCTGAAATTGATCAACTGTATAATCAAGATGCACTGGTAATTATTGATGATTGGAATGCAAAGGTTGGAAACAAAGAAGAAGGAAGAGTAATTGGAAAATAAGGTCTTGGTAATGAAAAGAAACTGGCTATTGCATGATAGAAGTTTGCAAGGCCAATGGCTTATTTATAGCAAATATCTTTTTTTCAAGAATACAAAAGAAAACTATATACATGGACTTCTCAAGATGGAATACACCAAAACTAAATTAACTACATCTATGGGAAAAGAAATGAAGAAGCTCAATACGAGCAGCTAAAAACAGGCCAGGGGCTGATTGTGGAACAGACCATCAATTGCTCATATGTAAGTTCAAGAAAATTAAACAAGTTCATGAGAGTCAAAATACCATCTTCAATCTATCATATCTGAATTTCATGAACAGATTTGATACATTGAGCGCTGATGACGGAACACCTGATGAGCTGTGCAATGACCTCAAGAATATCACTGGTGAAGAGAGCAAAAGGTCATTAAAAAGACAGCAAAGGAAAAAATCTTAGTCAAAGTCAAAAGAGACTCTGCAACTTACTCTTAATCGTAGAGTAGCTAAAGCAAATGGAAGAAATGATGAAGTCAAAGAACTGAATAGAACATTTCAAAAGGCAACTCAGGAAGACAAAGTAAATATTATAATAAAATGCGCACAGCCCTAGAACTAGAAAACCAAAAAGGAAGAACACACTCAGTGTATCCTACATTGAGAGAATCGGAGAAAAAAATTCAAGCCTTCAGTTGCAATATTGAAAGATTCTCTGGGCAAAATTTTGAATGATACAGGAAGCACCAAATGAAGATGGAAAAAAAGAGTCATTATACCAAAAAGAACTAGTTGACATCTCACCATTTCAGGTGGTAGCATATAAGCAAGAGCAAATGACGCTGAAGCAAGAAGATGCACTGAAGGAAGGAAGTTTCGAGAAACAAGAAAGAAGTGTCAAGCTGCACTGAAAGCATTAACGAAAAACAAAGCTCCAGGAATTGATGGCATGCCCATTGAATGTTTCAACAAGATGATGAAGCACTTACTCATCTATGCCAGGAAATTTTTAAGACAGTAACTTGGCTAACTTTGTACCCATTCCAAAGAAAGGTGACCCCAGTAGGTATAGAAGAAAAGCCACTTAGCTTACATTTTATGGGTTAAAGTACAGACAATCAGGCGGGGGACAGACCAAAACCAAGGATATACATGTTATTCCAACACAAAGAAGGAGAAAAGGGGAGTAGGGAGGATGGCAGTGGGGGAGCAGGACAATAACCCAGGGAGAGGGTATTTATTGCTTATGTCTCCACAAATATGGGAGTGTGAGGGCAGACGCCACCACAGCACGCCCAACCTTGAGGGCAACATAACCACATGGAGCAATTCATGAACAGAGAGGCCTACAGGGCTGTCTCCAATCAGAGCCAAACCGACCCCTTCCCTAAAGTTATGTGCTACAGAGGACTACACTAAACATATAGGTGGGGGGTTGTGGATGACCTGCCATGCCCATACAGAAGCAAATGAAGGAGGAAAAAGTGAGAGTGAGGGTCTAGAGCCCATATTGGCACACCAAGCCCTGAGAATGACGTCCCAGCATGGAGCTGCTAAAGCACAGAGGACTGTAGGGCTGACAACAGCTCGAGACATGATGCCTCTGGGCTGGAGCATACTGCAACAGAGGACAATACTGGGGGTACATGGCAGGGAGTGAGTCTGGCCTGAACCCCTCCCACCCCCACAGAGGGGTGAACCAAGAAGGGAGCATAACAGATCAACAATGGGAGCAAAGCAAAGACACAAAGCCCCAGAGTAACCCCAAAAATAGACATCAGGCTAGGAGGGGCAGTTCCCAGAAACCCCCTGAACTGGTGGGGAGATCGTCAAAAAGGTCAGTGGACAGACCTGAAATTGTGTATGCTTTTTCTTTTTTTCTCTCTCTTTTTACTCAATCTTATTTTCTTTTTGTTTTGTCTCCGTTATTGCTGTTTTGCCTACCTATACAAGATAGGCATGGGAAGCAAGCCTGAGGAGAAAGCAATGGGACAGGGAGTTCAGGAAGGACTTGTGGGGAAGAGGCGGGGGGCGGGGGGGAGGAGCGGTGAATAAACAATGCCATAGACAAGGGAACAACTAGGGAATTAAAATCAACAATGAGGAGGACATAGAGATTCTGGGGGTGTTGTAGTAACTGCAATCTAGGTGAGAGGAATTACTAAGAGGCAGAAGAAGGGCAAGTGTGATGGTGGGGCAGAAGAAAGGTAAAAGGAAACCAGAAAGATGGAGGAAGCAAAGCAATGGATAGAGGTATAAACATAGGTGTGTACATATGTATATATGTTAACTAATAAAAATAGAGGTATTGGCCCATGTACATATATGTATATGGAAATACATTGAGGAAATGGACAGAATTTGGGCCTCTGCTCAAGCCCTCCCTCAACGCAAGAACATTTTGTTCTAAGAACCTGGCATTCTGTGATACTCACCCTCTCGACATGACCGCTGAAGACAAAATGGGTATAAGCAAAAGTGGTGAAGAGAGGTCATCAGCAAAGCTATCAAAAGATACAGCACCTGAGGTCTTAAAGGTGTGAAGCTAAACATGTGGCCATCTAACAGAAAAGCAGCAAGCCCACATGGAAGAAGCACGCCAGCCTGTGTGATCACGAGGTGTTGATGGAATCAGGTAACGGGCATCAGAACAAAGATATTGTTGAGAACAAGCGGGGTCGAAATAGAAACCCAAAACCCATCTGTAGACAATAAGACATCCCCTCACAGAAGTGTCACAAGACAGGATGAATCAACCAGGGTGCAGTTAGCACCAATGAAATTTTTACCCAACATTGCTTGAAACTTCCTCATCCCCAACTATCATGACCCCAGACCTGCCTTTTTGTTCTGGTTAGACCTGAGCATGCACATTGGTACAGATAAGAGCTCACGACACACAGAATCCAGGTCAGATAAACCTCTCAAGAACAGAAATGGGAATAGTGATACCAAGAGGGTAAGGGGAAAAGTTGGGGGATGAAAGGAAACCAATCATAATGATCGATGCATTAACACACACTCCTCCCCTTATGCCCCAGGGGGATGATTTATAATGTTGTCTACCATAAAATGACAATGAAGTATCTAAAAATGAACCACAGACATAGATAAACCATACATATGTGAATGTATTTGGGGCTCACAATTTTAGTTCCCATATAGGAACAATTAATTCTTATGACATAGCCCTGTTCATAGCTTGTCCTCATTAAGGGATCACTGAAGATATTGAGTATTACAGCAAAGTATCTTAAAGAAACCAGATGGTACTTGGCTATCGAAGAATAGTGTTGGGTCTTTAAGGCTTGTGTTCAAACAAACAGCCATCTAAATGTGGTATCAAGTCCACGTGGAAGAAGCACACCAGCCCGCGAATCAAGGACTGTAAATAATAAAACCCAATGCAGAAAGTTTCAAACACTATCTTCAATACCACATAATGTCACATGTTTAAGGTGGTTTCAGCAGTCCATTGACAGTGAGCTCTCAGAAATTCAAGCCAGATTCAGAGGAAGGTTGTCGCACAAAGGCCATCTCACCCCATAGGTCAGAGAAATGCTCCCTAGACTTTGCGAGTCTGTAAATCTTTTTTTTCTTTTTGAGAGGACTGCAGAAGTTTATTCTTTAAAAAGCATTTTATTGGGGCACATACAATTCTTATATCCATTGTGTCAAGCACATATGTACATTTGTTGCCGTCATCTTTCTCAAAACATTTGCCTTCCACTTGAGCCCTTAATATCAGCTGTTCGTTTTCCCCCTCCCTCCCCATTCCCCCGAGTCTGTAAATGTTTAGGGAAAAAGAAAGTCTCATTTTTTCTCCCACAAACAGCTAGTGGGCAACCCACTACATCACAAGGGCTCCTCCTAGAGTATTACATGTGACTGTTAACGTAATTTAGCAGTGAGGAAACTGAGGCGGAGACATTAGGACTGCACAGAGTTGTCTTACAATTTTGCTCACACACCTTCCCCACGTGAGCTGTGACAGGAAAACGCAGTTCATCCTTCGCTTAACCTTACCGCAGGTGCAAAGGAATATTTTAAATTCAAAACCATGCAAATCAAGAAAGGCCTTGTCTTACAACGCACAAGACACTTAAGTTCTGACTAATCGCAGACATCACCCACAGAGGCTTAACCACCTCGTTCTCCTGACCCACAAACGCGTAATTCTAAACGGATCACACGGTGATCCCCTTAGTGCCTCTGCGTTGAAAGCACAGCCTGACACACCCTCCCTTCCCCCACCTCTACCGCGTCCAGCTCGCGCTCTGGCCTGAACTACATTTCCCGAAATGCACCGCCGCGGGCCGGCCCGCGGGCGGCGTCCAGCGTTTCCAGGAGCCGTTGAGGAGGACTAGAGCGCGACGTGATTGGTCGGCTCGGACCACAAAGAAGTGGCGTCCACGCCCCGGCGGCCGGTGGGTCTGGCGGTGAAGCTCCGCTCGGTTGTCGGTCCCGGTCGCCGGGCCTAGGTTCGGACGGGTTGGGCCGGCCGCCTGCCGTCGACTGCGGATGCCGGAGGCCCCGCGGCCGGCCCGTGCGGTCCCTTCCGTGGCTCGCGCTCGGCTCCCTCTGCGACCGCCAGGTGAGCGGCGAGCGTTCCGCCTCTGGGGCGGGACGCCCCGGAAGGAGCCCCTCCGCCGGTGCTGGGACGGCCGGGGTGGCGGCGGGCGCAGGGGGTCGCGGCTGCAGGGCCCGGGACCGATGCGCCGTGCGGTCCGGACCGGCGCTCTAACGGACGGGGGTTGTGCCAGGGCTGACGGGCAGCCTTGGAGAATGACCTCCGCCCGGATCACAACTGCTCTCGGGGGAGGGGGGAGAAGGGACCCACAGCGGAAAAAGGTGGCCATTGCAGTGCTTACGATACAGAGACAGAGATACGAGGGACCTTCGAAAGGTTGGAGGAAAACCCCATTATTCTGTAATTCCATTTTCCCACAGACTTTTTAACAAATCGTTTTATTGGGGGCTCGTGCAATTCTTATCACAGTCCATACACACATCGATTGTGTCAAGCACATTTGTACATTTGTTGCCATCATCATTGTCAATCCACAGGCGTTTTGGAGAGTTATATTCTCAGAAATCCATAGGGGCAGTTCCACCGAGGGCCGCTATGAGTCGGGATTGAGGCGATGGTAGTGAGTGAGTTTCCGTATAGTAGTGGCCTTAAAATTTTGTTGGGGGGACGTGTCCCCAAAGATTCCATCTTACTGCCTTAGAGTTAGTTGTGAATCGTAGTCACTCATCGGAGCAGTTTAGAACTGCCCGTGTGGATTTCCGAGACTGTAACTCTGCCTGCGTTTGGAAGCCTCGACTTTCTGGGCAGGCTATTTAGTGTTAAAAGGGTGATTGATACTCAGATCTATTATTTCATGAAGGGTCACAGGTGGTGATAAAAATAAAAAATAAACAATCCTACCTTCACCAGGCACCCAGCAACAACATTCAGTAGCTTGCTGTTAGTTGCCATCAAACAATCACATCACATGTGCTGAGGAAAACTGCACAGGCGTGGGAGGCTTAGAGTTACACGCTCAGAAATCCCAGAGGCAGTTCTACCCTGCTTAGTGTGGAGGCTGAGTCAGAATCTATGCCTGGGAAGTGAGGGTTTATTTTATTTTATTTTAAAAACATTTTCAGATGCAATCCCCAGGCCTCTATTTGTAGGTGAGTCAGGGTGGGTTCTAACTGTCAATCTTTTGGCTGGTCGTTGAGAACTTAAATTCACTCCTAAGCTATTTGGTTATTCCTAAAATACAGTTCATAAGGAAAGACAGGAAAACATTGGATTTTTTTTCCCTTTCTATATTTACGTACTAACTTTCAGAGAAAGGAGTGGGTACCCTACCACCTGCTCAGGAGTCCCAAAGTGGGTTTGAGTACTATCTCACTTGTGCATTTTTATATAGTTAATATGCTTCAAGCTACTTACCTTCTTCTTTGATCTCAGAGTGCCCCTTTGACCTGTAGAAGACCTTTCCATTCAGCTTCTGTATCTTTTCGATTTGTGTTATGCTTTCTAGCTTATTTGCTCTCACACACAAGGTGTGCCAAGTTCATACATTGCATGCTGTAGCACTGAAATAAGCACTTTGAAAAGAAAATGGCTGCTTCCTTTTGTGCAGGACGGGAGGATTGAGACTGTCACTGCCTCCAGGACTGCCATTTCTTCTAGGGGTTGCTGCCCCAGGTCTCCTTCACCCTCTCTAAGAAGCAAAGACTGGGCGGAAGTGAACGGGAAAGCTTGACTTTGGTTGATCACGAAGGAGCCAGCTCCAGTCACCAAGGCAAGCTTCCATAAAAGGGGGGCTGGGGAGTTGTATCTTTATTTACAGGAGGTAAATTGAGGGGGCCATGAATGTATAACAGATTTCTCAAGAGCAGTCAGTCATGAGTCTGCATGAGGGCAGCAAGGTTATGATTCATGACAAGATATGACTTATCAGACCACTTGCTTTCAAATATCTCTAGATTGATGGCATACGTAGGCCACTTCAGTGAACAGTACTTGTTCTTAAAGTATAATGCACAAATCATCTCCAGGATGGAACGTGTTTCTCTTTTATGTTAACAATCTTGATTAAAAACAGTATAATTTGTTTGCATTACTATGCAATGGTTTACTGCACTACCATACAAAATAACAGCACCAGTGTTACCTCTCTTAGGAGAGAGAGTACATTTCAATGTCCTGTGGTTATTTTTCTCCTTAGAATACATTCTGCTGTATTCACAGTTCATGAGTTACATTTTACTGTTTAACCAAGAGTAAATGTTTTTGTAATTTTGATTTTTAAAATTTTCATTTCATATAGTATACTTATAGAAAGTTGATAATGTGGTAGAAAAAACTCCCAGTTGCCTTTATTTATTTTTAATTTAATCTCTTTTTTTGTATATAAGGGAGAGGTTTATATACAAGAGGATTTGAACATTGAGAAAACATCCCAACCCAGTCCAGTCCAAGGCCTTAAATCTGATAGTAGCCCATATGTCCTATACCAATCTATAAAGTCCTCTTGAGACTCACGAAACACATGCAATGAAGCCAACTATAGGATGATCACAAGCCAGTGGGTAGAAAGTCTTTGGGTCCAGTGGTGTTGTAAGCATCTCAGTGCTGGAAGTCTTTCTGTGGCTTTTCCGGCTTCCGAGGTCTGGTTGTGTCCCTGTGGCTAATTTAATCTTTAAAAAATATATATATTTTATTAGGGGCTCATACAACTCTTATCACAACCCATACATACATCAATTGTGTAAAGCACATTTGTACATTCATTGCCGTCATCATTCTCAATGATGCCCCTGGCATCAGCTCCTCATTTTTCCTCCTCCCTCCCCACTCCCCACTCTTCATGATAATTTATAAATTATTATTTTGTCATGTCTTATACTGTCTGATGTCTCCCTTACCCACTTTTCTGTTGTCCATCCCCCAGGAAGGAAGTTATATGTAAATCTTTGTCATCTGTTCCCCTTTTCCACCACAACCTCCCTCCACCCTCCTGGTATTGCTACTCTCAGCACTGGTCCTGAAGGGATCATCTGTCTTGGATTCCCTGTGTTTCCAGTTCCTATCTGCACCAGCATACATCCTCTGGTCTAGCCAGATTTGTAAGGTAAAACTGGGATCATGATAGTCGGGGGGAGGAAGCATTAAAGAACTAGAGGAAAGTTGTATGTTTCATCGTTGCTACATTGCACCCTGACTGACTTGTCTCCTCCCGGTAACCCTTCTGTAAGGGGATGTCCAATTGCCTACAGATGGGCTTTGGGTCTCCACACTCCCCCTCATTCACAATGATAAGATTTTTTTTGTTCTGATGATGCCTGATACCTGATCCATTTGACACCTCGTGATCACACAGGCTGGTGTGCTTCTTCCATATGGGCTTTGTTGCTACTGGGCTAGATGGCCGCTTATTTATCTTCAAGCCTTTAAGACCCAGATGCTATATCTTTTGATAGCTGGGCACCATCAGCTTTCTTCACCACATTTGCTTATTCACCCACTTTGTCTTCAGCAATTGTGTCAGGAAGGTGAGCATCATGGAATGCCAGTTTAATAAAACAAAGTGTTCTTGCATTGAGAGAGTACTTGAGTGGAGGCCCAATGTCCATCTGCTACCTTAATACTAAACCTATAAATATATGCACATACATATAGTTCCTCATCCTCATATATAAATATATTTACATATGTATATGCCTGTATTTAGACCTCCATAAATGTCCTTTTCCTCCTAGCTCTTGCCTCTATTTCCTTTTACTTTACTCTTGTCCAACTATCATGCTCAACCTTCGTTTGTGTTTCAGTAATTCCTCTCAGTTACATTACCCTTGGTCACGCCCAACCAGGCCTCCTACACCCTCACCACCAATTTGGATCATTTGTTGTTTCCTTGTCCCTGTGTTTGTTAACACCACTTCCTTTCCCCCCACCTCCCCCTCTCCCATGTCCCCCCAACTGTCAGTCCCATTGTTTTCTCCTCCAGATTGTTCATCCAGCCTATTTTATTTAGACAGACCTGAGGAGATAATAACATGCACAAAAACAAGACAGAGTAAAACCAAGCAACAAAAGGAAACAAAACAACAAGAATGACACCAACAACCCAATGACAAAAAAAAAAACACAACAAGAAAGAAAAGCTTGTATTTAGTTCAAGGACTGTTTGTTGGTCGTTAGGAGTGTTTTCCAGTTGAGTCTGTTGGGGCGCCAACCCCTGACCCCAAAGTCTATTTTTGGTATTCCCTGGGGACTTTGTTGCTCTGTTCCCCTTGCTGTTCTGTTCCACGCCCTTAGTGTTTCACCTCGGTGTGGTGGGATCAGATCGGGCGGAATTCCCACACTGTGTCTCCAGTGTTGTCCTCTGTAGGCTATGAGTCAGTGAGGGATGTTGTGTCTCATAGTGGGGCCAGCCCGACCATATGGTCTTCTCTGTGGATTAGCTGCTCTGAGCGTGAATCTCCTGGGCAAGACTGGGTGGGCCCGGTTGTGCTCCACTCTCTCTTCCTCCCCCTTCATTTGCTCTCATGTGCTCTGATCAGACATGTCCCTCTCCCTGAGCTGCAGATTCAGTGCTATCCTCTGAAATAAATTCTTCGGGGAGGAGGGGCACGTGTCCATGTAGTTGGTATTGGGACCAGCCCCTCAGGCCTCTTATTTATTTTTATTTTTTTTACAGTTTTATTAGCACTTCATCCATATCATGCATTTTAATAATTTAGTCATTTCAAGAAGTGTTGTATAATTGTCACCATTTTCAGTTCTGGAACATTTTCTTGTTTCTTATACCCATGTATAAATTCATCAACTGTTAACATCAACAGTTTGATTTTTTGTTTTATCTCTATTTACATATACTTTTTTTCTGAATCAGTTATGAAATTTTCAGAAATCATTTTCCTTTAGCCAAAAGTACTTTAATGTGCAATTTGTAAGTACAAGGACTATAGTTATCATTAATATATTAAAATCAGAGGTACCATAGGTATATTTGCTAATCCACAGTTTATAAAATAATTTCACCAATTTTTCCTATAGTCTTCTTTGTCCCTGATCCATAATCTAACCCAGGATTAAACATTCCATGTAATCATCATATCTCTTTAGTTTTCATTAATCTGAAACAGTTTTCATTCATCTGAAGCCGTTTCTCCAATTTTCTTTTACTTTTCATAACCTTGATGTTTTTGTGGCATTTAAGCCAGTTATTTTGTACATTGCCTCAATTTGCATTTGATGTTTCCTTATGACTCTGGCAGGCATTCTGTTGCTGTTTGTTCCTTAATACCTTCAGTTGGCTGCATTTTTTCTTATGTCAGAGTTTTTACTTGATTCTGCGGAGGTATGAGTCTAGTAAATCTGAATAATAGCAGGAATTGAAAGTTTTCTCAATTTGGTTTTCACTGTATTTTCTTCTATTTAAATTATGTTCAGTATCTTCTCAGATATTAAATCACCATTGACTTTTCTTTTTCATTGAATGGTGTTTTGTTTTTTAACTTTTAATTGTGAGTTTTTAACTTTTAATTGTGAATTAGGTGAGGTTTACATTTCATATTGTTTTTGTATTCACCAATTTAAACAACCTATCAAACCTCCCCAATAACTGGCCCGCTTATTAAATCTCTGTTCCTCCCTCTTGCAGAATATAATCTTGCAGAATATAATCTTCCCTTAACTAACACCGGTCTACCCACTAGCCTATTGCTTACTTTTATTTCTCATCCCCTCACATCATCCAAGGTCTATTTCTTTTTGGTATGAAAAAAACTTTATCTTGTTTTTTTCTTTCATAACAGTGATCACTTATAATAATTGTTCTTTTGTGATTGACTAACTCAGTCAACATAATGTCCATTCATGTCATGAGGTTGTCTCCTAATATACAGGGTTTTTTGTTTTTTTTTAATGTTGCAGCTAATTTACTCCCTCCAACTCAGAGGAAGAAAGAGAGATTTTTATTTAGAAGCGGGACATTCTGTCCTGCAAAAGTAATGCCAAGTCCCGCTGCCTGTTATTGGGTTTGTCTTCCTTAGGGCCACTCGCAGGTCTCTCCCCAGCAAATTTTACTTTGACAGAGATAAGCCACATGCGCACCAAAGCAAAGAGCCGAGCAAAAGTTTTATTGAAGCATGGTGTAGCTACATTCAAACAGTGAAGCAGGTCCCCTCGCAACCTGAGAAGGACACCAAGTAGGGTTGCCTTTCTTATTCTTCAAAGGTGCAGAGGGGTGGAGATTGCAGCGCTGCAGATCGCCAAACAGCTTTCTAATTGGTTCACTCAGTTTATCCTTGGGTCTCTTGCATATTTTCTTTCAAGTTTATTCAAGTTAAGGCTCCTTACCAATGTGCATCCAGCCTGGTCTCAAGGTTAGCCCTAGTTTACCAGGACTGATGTCAAGGCCTCTGTTCTGACCTGCTCATTCTCTAATGCGAGCAAGACGGAATTCTTTCGAGAAAGGAATGATGACTGGTCTGGCTACTTCCTGCTGAAAGTGAGCCTGTGTCCTTACAAGTCTGCCTTCTTTCTGCCTGACTTGATTTTTTAGCTCTCTGCCTGTTAAGGGAAGAGGAATCATCAAAAAGCGGACTAGTCTTCTTCCTGGAAGGTTGCAGCAGCCTGGTCAATACTTCAAGCAATTGGTTGATATTCACTCATAATTATCTTGATGTGGAACTGCTGAAGCCTGGAAGACACAAAATTTATAAGGGTGTCAATAGACACAGGACAAAAGTTCCAGTAGTAGTAATTTCAGAAGGGGTAAGAACAAGCTCAGGAAGTGAAACGAATGTACAGATTCAGACAGCCTGTCTACTGAGCCAAAGAGCAGACACCAGCACTTTACTCAGAGAAGAGCAGGGGATGAGGATGACAGGATCGAAAGTCTTTGGTGTAAGGCAGTGGTTCTCAACCTTCCTAATGCCACGACCCTTCCTCGTGTTTTGGTGACCCCCTAATCATAAAATTATTTTCATTGCTACTTCATAACTATCATTTTGCTACTGTTATGAATCGGGCAGCCCCTGTGAAAGGGTGGTTCGACCCCCCAAAGGGGTTGCGACTCACAGGTTGAGAACCGCTGGGTAAGGGCTGGGTTGAGTTGTTCCTGAAGTACTTGAAGATCTCAGTGTTTATTCTCTCTGCTCATCACTCTTCAGAATTTAGATGTTACCTTTAGGGTAGAGAGCAACTTCAAGGTTTTTATGAATAAACTAAAACTATATGGTTAATTTACTTTTCTCCACTCCCCTAGTAACTTTTAAGAAAAGAAAAGGTACAGCAGTTACTAAGCATTCATTCTTTCTGACTTTCATATTTTTATACTTCCTTCCTTTTTATTTTTTTCTTTAATGAACACAATCACCTCTCCTTGTTAACTTTCCCCCAGCCTTTTATGGTTTCCTGTATACTTTCCAATTTCTTTGATCACCTTTTGTAGGCATTCTGCTTTAAGACAGCACTGTTTCTTTTATATATATATATATATATATACACACACACACACACACACATGTATATCACTGATAATGAATATATATAATTCTTAGTCATTCTGTATTTTTTGTTTTTTGTTTTGTTTTTTCTTTTTTTTTCATTCTGTATTTTTTGTAGCTTTTCAATCCACGTCAAACACAGGTTATCTTCACTTGAATTTATCACTTTAGATGTTATATTTTACTAATTAAATGTGATACACATATTTTAAATTAAATTATTTGAAAAGGCATCAAGTTAAAAGGAAAACCCTAATCAAGTCTGTAGTCAAGTGAATAGGTCCAATAGAAATAAGTTAACAATTAAAACTATTAAAAACAAACAGAAAACACCACTATCCAGTCACTTCTTTTTTTTAAAATAAATCATTTTATTGGGGCTCATACAACTCTTATCACAATCCATACATAGATCAATTGAGTAAAGCACCCTTATACATTCGTTGCCCTCGTATCCAATCACTTCTGATGCATACCGACTCCATAGGACAGGGTAGAACTTCCCCTGTGATTTTCTGATACTGTATGTAATTGTTGATGGGAGTAAAAAGCCTCATCTTTTCCCCTCAGAGTTGTCTGGTGGTTTTGAACTGCTGGCCTTGCAGTTAGCAGCCCGATATAAACCACAATGCCACCAACCTTCTATATCTTATTTTAAAATGATACAAGATATATTGTGTTAGTCTGGGTTCTTTAGAGAAACAAATCCACAGAAACTCATATATAAGAGAGAGTTTTATATAAAGGTTAAGTGCGCGTCAAGAAAACATCCTAACCCAGTGCTGCCCAAGCCCACAAGTCCAACATTAACCTTGTGTCCAACACCAGTCCACAAAGTCTTTCTCCATCTCACAAAACAGACTCGGTGATGCTGACTGCATTGGGAAAGCCGAGTCAGTGAATGTGTAAGCATCTCAGCGCTGGCAGGGATCTCCACACGGTGCTCCAGCACCCAGGGCTGCATCAGGGTAGGTCCATGTAGCTTCTCCTCAGGGATGTCTTGCAGGAAGTGAGCCTTGCAAGCTAAAGCAGGGAACTGGCTAAGGCGGCTGGTCCGACCATCACAAAGCAAGAGACCTGAGAACTAGAAAGGAGAGACTCACTGAGCTGTTTATCCCGCCACGCTTCAATTAACCCCACGTGTTTATCAGCCAGGTTGGCACAATAAACTAACTACCTCATATATCTGTTATAGCAGTCAAATACAAGAGTAAGCTCAGCATTTATGATGCTTGAACAATCTTGGAGTCTTAGGGACTCCATGGGTGGAATAGTTTCAGATGGCTCTAAGCCAAATTACCAAGACCCTATCCCTGTTTTACAGCCATAGAAAAAGTAATGAAAAAGTAATTTTATGAATACTGGGGTGAGGAACAGAACAGAGGTCATGTAGTTAGGAGAAATGCCAAAGGATTGACTTTTTAAGATACCATGTGGTTTGGTAAATCTAATCTACTCTTACCTGGAAGCCAGATCAGTTAAAAATTAGAGTTTTGAAAGTAGTGATTTTTTAAACCCTTTTTTTCTCTTTCTGTTTTTAAAGCCTTTGCTTAGTAGCAAGACACCTAATTCTTTGATACTATTAAACTTTCAATCTGATGGGTTTCCTTATATATAATGATGATGAGTTCTTCAGGCATTGTTCTTGTATACATCTTATAATAACTTTATTTTTTTACTATCAATTTTTTCTTTTTAAAAACAGTTTTATTGGCACTTTATCCACATATCACACAATTCAATAGTTTACTCATATAAAGAGTTGTACAGTTATCACAATCAATTTTAGAACATTTTCTTCCCTCCCCACCCTCCGCCATGGTTAAATCACTTTTAAAATGAATTGTGTAATTAGTACTACCTCCCTCTCCCACATACATTGTTTTCTTCCCCAACCCCCCTTCCCAGCCTCCCTATTTTCCCTTATAACTCTTTAACTTAGGAAAAATAAACACAATTTAACATATGTATATATGTACATAATATATAATTTAGAAATCCCAATTACAACATTTATTTACTCAGCTTTAATATTAGCAAATCACAAAAGATTTTAAAATTATGTATCACTGAAATACACTCCAATTAATTTTAAACGTTTTAAAAACTAAGTTAACTTTCTTAGGTTCTTTAAAATGTGTGCATTTTTACTTAAAATAAACTTGGTTATTAAGTGAATTTTAACTCATAGGATAGAGAAGAACTGCTCCCCAGAGTAACTGAGGTTATGAAATTTAAGCAAACAGACTGGTTTTCCAGCAAATTTACACATAACAAGCTAAGTATTCAATGAATGTGAATGTTTTAACACTTGGAACTAAACATCAGCAAAGGGTTAAGTTGGTCCAGAGGAATTTTTCTATATCTTCTCTGGCTCACAAACACCAGGCACAGTATAGAAGCAGCTGCTTTTGAAGGGTGGGGAAGGTCAGGTGCCTCTGTAACTTCTCACTTTATTCGTAGGAGTATCTGGACGAGCTCAGGCAGAGCAAAGTGGCGGGAAGAACTGGGTTTTAAAGTCGATAGACATACAATAAAAACCTATCAACACGAACTATGCTTTTATTTTTTCATAACATTACTCTTACAGTGGAATTAATAATGGTCAATTTTTCTGGAAGGGATTAGATAACAGAACTTAGTTAGGAGTCCATCCTTGATTGGTTACAACTGCTGCAATGATCGTAGGGTCACGTTTGACAACTAAAAACTTATGTGAGAATAAACTTAGGTGAGCAAAAAAGCCTCTTGGTTGGTTGGGGACCCCTTAATACCAACAACATGGAGGTGGGAGGAAGTTAAGAAGGCCACCAAAAGATTTCAATACCAAATTTGTAACAAGTCCCAACAATGTCTAGCAAAAAGCAGATGGACCTACTGGCAACACCTCACATGCTCCTGGGGTTTGATGCCAACAGTGGTGCCAGGAGTGGGGGAGCTTGGACCCCATCTATTAACAGAATCCATCACCACCAAGATTCACTTGGCATCTGGGGTCCCACCCTAGAAACAGGTGCTAAGAGGCTTCTCTCCTGCCCCATGGTTCAGGGGGGACCTCCTGTGGGACTCACACTGGATACAGCCTGGCTTCCCACAGCTATAACAGACTGCCCAGGGTTGGGGTCACGTGGGCGGGACCGTGCCATGACACTGTACAGGAGAACTGAGGATGATGTTGGCCATAAAAAACAGCACCCCGATAATGGGGGGTTGGACTGGTGTGTGTTTTTGATCTTCTCTAAATTTCGGTGTTGTGCACTAAATTGCTGCAGTAAAGAGCGCATTGGGTACTGTGGATTCCCACAGATTTACATTGGAGCTTTCTGCGGATATCTGCAGTAGATGGATTAATAAAATAGGTATTTAGGACAGCACTCACACCAGCTGATTCTGGGTCTAAATTGGTGAATCTTTGACTTGCCTCTGCCAAGTAGTTTCTGAATCCTGCCAAGGTCTCGTGCTTGCCCTGGACCACCTGGACCAGCTTTGACTAATTTGCCGGTTTGATTTGAGCGCCCTTCATTTCTTCTCTCAGACAGGCTCGCATGTAATTTTGAGCAGCCTTCTTTTCAGCTGGAATTTCACCTGAGTTTCTGTACTGCTAAGCAGCACACAAAGAGCAGGAGCCAGGTGCCCACAGCCACCATCGCTCAGACGTCCATTTTTGGCTTTGTTTCCTCCTACTGGCAAACAAGCAGCTGCCTTGACCTCAGCTCTTCAGGGGCTTCTCCAAGGCTGAACTTCGTCTCACAGCTGCCGCTTAGAAATGACTGTGGTGATGGGGCTCAGTGGTCAGCTCTGGCACTATGCCTCCAGAGGGAGGGGTAGCCTGGGGGAAGATATTTCTCAGGGAATATGACTTGAATCAATTCAGCTGTTACTGCTAGGGAAGACATTTGGTGCAAAGCACTTCCCCCCACCCTTCGATAGCTTCCTATCTCTATGGCCAGTATTGCACTGCTTCCTCAGGTGAAGCCCCCTTGACCCCAGGTAGCAATTGCTGAATACAGTTCAGCTTACCTCTCACCCTTCCTTTTCCACAGTTTATGCCTTCTCACTAGCAAAAAGCCCAGAGTTGGATGCAAACAACTTTTGGCTTCCTTGTAATATCGAACCAGAAAAGGTTAAATAGGCATCAGATAGCCCCCAAAGACCCCACAAGCCTGTAATTGGGATTCCTTTTCTCCAGGATGTCCATCATCATGTCCTATTGTCATGTACATTGTAGTCAAAGGATATAGGGCCATACACTAAGCCTTAGAGAAGCAGGCTAATTAGAGCCAAATTTGTAGTGCCAAGCCTCTCAGTGTGGGCTTTCTTTAGAGCTGCAACAGGAAAAAAAAAAAAAAACGCAAAACCTGCCATTGAGTCCATGCTCACTCAGTGACTATAGGACAGAGTAGAACGGCCTGTGAGTTTCCGAGACTGTAACTGTACAGGAGGAGAAAGCCTTGTGGAGTAGCAGGCGATTTTGAACTGCCAACCTTTCATATCCCAACCCACCTTACAACCACTACATCACCAAGGCGCCTTAAGGCAGCAACAGTAGAAACAAATTCCCTCCCAACTAGGAAGTTCAACCTCTGAGCTAAAAACTGGTAAAGGCTTCTAACAGAATCCTCTAGCATTATAACTCTCCAGGCACCTGATAATGTGTGGCAGAAGTCACACAGCAAGGGACGCGCCCCCTCCTGTCTTTTCAGCAACCATACCACAGCCCGCAGGGCAGCACATGGACAGAAGTTGACAAACAGTGGAAAATCTTTGACAAGAGCAACTTCCACTTGAGTAGAAACAGGAAAGGCAAAGGTCTCTCGTCTCTTGGGTACATGTAATGGGTCAGAGAGTGCTACTACTTACATGGTATGAAGTCTTTTCAGGACTAATAACTCATAGATCTAGCTTCACCTCTATTATGTGTCTCAGAATCCACTCTCCTGACAGGGAGAGTGGTGAAGGGCAGGTCTACAACAACCCACGGATTGTACCCTTGGACATGCCTTAACTCTATGCAGGCCCCACGCATGTGGACTCATGATCTAATTTCAGGCTCTTTTCTTTGGATTGGCGAAGGACTCGCCTTTTCTCAGGCTCATAAACAATTCAGAAAATGCTGCCTTTTCTTTGGACTGGAGAGGGACTTGCCCCATTTCAACATCAGAAATAAATCTAACTCTAAATTTAGAGAGTAAGAAAAAGAGAAGAACACAGATCAAAACAAAATATAAAGACATAACAGGATGCTTAATCTCCACATGGCTCACTTAGCTCTGGAACCAGACAAACTGGAAAAAGGTGTGTTTTCTCTCCCGGACAAGCCTCCGAATGTGACATTCTGTACTGCTGACGTTCGAGTCCTGCCGCCTGCTGCTGGCTTGTCTTCCTTGGGGACACTAGCAAGTCTCTCCTCCGCAGATTTCATGGAGACAGAGCTAAGCCACATGCACGCATACACACAGAGCGAAAGAGCTAAGCAAAAGTAGGATGTAAGCACAGAGTAAATACACTTCAAAGCGTGAACTATAAGCACAGATAAGACATGTTTTGAAAGTGAAGCAAGTCCTCTTGGCGCTTTGAGAAGGACAGATTTATTTAAGAATAGATGACACTCCGGGAATCAGGCTCCCCTAGCAAGCTGGAAAGGACGCTCCCTAGTTAGGGGAATGTCTTCTTTTCAAAGGCACGGTCAGAGGGGCGGAGCTTATAGCTCTGCAGATGCTGGAGCAGCTTTCTAATTAGTTCACCGTCTGTCCTTGGGTCTCTTGGATATTTGCTTTCAAAGTTATCTCAGGCTAAAGCTCTGTATCATTGTGCAGCCAACCTAGTCTCAAGGTTAGGATGTTTACCAGGCCTGATCTCAAGGTCCATAGTTCCCTTAGCAGGCAGAAGTCCCTGTTCTGTCCCTGTCCAAATGTATAGCAATGAGGAGACTGTGCCAGTACAAAATAGACTGCAGTGTCCTGTTTGAAATCAGAATGCAGAGAGAATAGGTACCTTTGACTTTGGAATTTATATTGGGCAGTTAAGTATAGGTGTTTTACTCAAATTTCAGGGTAACCAAGAAAACAACTGTTGAGCCTTAGCAAGCAAACAGAACCGTAAGGTTCATTAAGTGAGACCAATCTGAGAATGTCTTTGTTGACTAGAGAGCAGGGCCTAGCTTTTAATCACTAAGAGGTAAGACTCTCAGCATTATCATTGTTTTGATTTATGTTTCTTGAATGATAGTGATTGAGAGCATTGCTTTATATTGGCTGCCTGTAATTGTAATTGTCTCTATCTTGTAATTGTCTCTATCTTCTACCCATTATTTGATTGGATTATCTGTCCTTTTTTTGTTGAGATGATACAGTTTTCTATAGCTTTTCGAGATTAGAAATTGTCTGGGAAACACACCACTGTCGTATTTTTCAGGAGGCCCCAGTCTTCTATTTTGTCTTCAGCTGTGTGTATTTTTCATTTTTTGATAGTATGCTTATGCCCTGTTCCCAATTCTTCACTGATGATCTTCATAGTTCTGAGATTTACATTTAGGTCTCTGATCCCACTTGAGTTCATTTTTATGTGTGGGTTGAGGTATGAATCTTGTTTCATTCTTCTGCACTCTTTGTCCAACACTGTTTGCTGGAGAGACTATCTCTTCTTCATTTAATGTATTTCAGCCCTTTGTCAAAAATTCGTTGTTTGTAGGAAGATGAATTTATTTCTGGGTTCTCTATTCCATTGGTCAATGGATCTATCTCAATACCAGTACCAGACTGTTTGACTATTGTGACTGTGTAGTAGAATTTTAGGTTGCTAAGTGAGAGGCCTTGTGTTAGTCTGGGTAGGTAGACTACAGACGCAAATTCATAGACACTCATGTGTATAAAAAAGAGCTTTATTTACAAGAGCAATTGAATATTGAGAAAACATCTCAGACCAGATTGTCCATGAGTCCGATATTAGTCTATATGTCCGATACCAATCTGTAAAGTCCTCTTCAAACTCACAAAGCACATGCAATGACCTGGATTGCAGGAAGATCACAGGCCAGTGGATGGGAAGTCTTGTGGCTCCATTGGCGCCGTGAGCATCTCAGCGCTGGCAGGGGTCTCCATGTGGCTCCTCCAGCTCCCAGGGCTCTGGCTGCATCAGCATAACTCCATCAGGCTTCTCCTTGTCTGTAATGTCTGGCAGAAAGTGAGGGAGTGTCCCACCTCCAACGAGCTATTTGTCTCTTTAGCACCTTCAACTGAGGTCATCAAGCTTTGATCTCATTGACAGGCTAAACTCCACCTCTTCACTCTTAAGCCTCAAATTGATAACAGATTAGGTAACCACTGCAGACTTCTGAAATGTTTTCTTCTTTAGTGTTTTGCTTATCCTGGTTTTCTTTTCTGTACATATAACGTTAGTGGGTAGTTTTTCCTTTTCTTTAACGGATGATTTTGGGATCTGGGTTGGAATTACATTGTATTTATCGATTGCTTTGGGTAATTTTTAACAGTTTCACAATTGTAAGTGTTCCTATCCATGAACACGGGACATTCTTCCATTTATGTAAGTCTCCATTGATGTCTTGTAGTATTTTTTGTGATTTTCTTTGTACAAGTCTTTTGTTTATTATTAGGTTTATTAATAAGTACTTCACCTTTTGTGTGATTATTGAAAATGATAATTGCTTCATAAATGTCCTTTCCAGAGCTCTCTTTTTTTTGTATACAGGAATCTGATTTTTTTTAAATCATTTTATTAGGGGTTCTTACAACTCTTATCACAATCCATACATACATCAATTATGTAAAGCACATTTGTACATTCCTTGCCCCCATCGTTCTCAAAACATTTGCTCTCCACTTAAACCCCTGCCATCAGCTCTTCATTTTCCCCCCTCCGTCCCCGATACCCCCTCTCTCATGAACACTTGATAATTTATCAATTATTATTTTGTCTTATCTTACACTGTCTGACGTCTCTCTCCACCCACTTTTCTGTTGTCCATCCCCCAAGGAGGAGGTTATATATAGATCCTTGTAATCGGTTCCCCCTTTGCACCCACTCTCCCTCCACTATGTTGATTTTTTTCCTATGTTGATCTTATACCCTGCCACTTTGCTAAAGGTTTAATATTTCCAAAAATTTCCTTGTTGTATAATTGTGATTTTTCTATTTGTAGAATCATATCGTCTGCCAATACACAGTTTAATTTCTTTGCAAATTTGAATGTTTTTTATTTCTTTTTGTTTTTTAATGGCTCTAGCTAAGACCTGCAGCACACTGGGAATGGTGATAATGGGCATCCTTTTCTGGTTCTGGCTTGCAAGGGGAATGTTTTCAGTTTCTCCTCATTAAGTGAGATGGTGGTCATTGGTTTTGTGTACGTGTCCTTTATAATGTTCAGTTTCCCTCCCACTTCTGTCTTGCTGCGCATTTTTGTCAGGAATGGGTATTGGATTTTGTAAATGTCTTCTGTGTCAATTGATGTGATCATGTAGTTCTTTCCCTTTGTTTGTGTTACATGATTACATTATTTTTAATGTTGAACCACTCTACATACCTGTTATGAATCCTGCTTAGTTATGATTTTTTTAACTTTTTGTTTGTTTTTATACTTTGTTGGATTGTGTTGGTTAGGATTTTGTTGATAATTTTTGCATCTGTGTTCATAAGGGATATTGTTATTAGGTGCCCTCGACATCCTTACGTACATAACAATACTGTGTTGTAGAAGATTTGAATAGTGTATCTGCTTAGTCTGTTGTGTTAGTCTGGGTTGACTAGAGAAACAAATCCTGTGACGCTCATGTGTGTAAGAAGGAGCTTCATATCAAAGAACAATTACATATTGAGGAAACATCCCAGTCCAGTCCAGATCAAGTCCCTAAGTTTGATATTAGCCAATATGTCCGACCCTAGTTCATACATTCCTGTTTAGACTCACGCAGCACATGCAATAATGCCGAATGCAGGAAGGTCACAGGCCAGTGGTGGATCGAGTAGCTGTAGAAGTTTCTCAGCCCTGGTGCGTGTCTCCATGAGGCTCCTCCAGCACCAGGGTTCTGGCTGCCTGTGGCTTGTCAACATGAAGATGAAGCAGAGCGTATATCCCAACTCCGGGGAGGAAGAAGTTTCCAGAATCCTCCTGGTGGGTGTTGCCTTGTGACCTGATTGACAGGCTAGACTCCATCCCGTTGCTCAAGTTGACAAGAGATTATGTAACTGCCATATCCGTCAACTTAACTAATGGTCTAGAGAAGTGTTTCTATAGACATCTCCTACGGGGAATAAATACATGCTTTTCCCACTGTGCACACTGAAGGATCAATTTTTCTTTACATCTATTAAAAAGTTGGAAGTATCAAAAGATACGGAAATAACAAACAAACTCACTGTCAAAAAAGGATTGGTTGACATTCAACCATTTTAAGAGGTAGCCTGTGTCCAAGAACTGGAGGTTTGAAACAAGAAGTCCAAACAGCACTGAAGGCATTAGCAAAAACTAGGACAAAACAAAGAATTATAGGAATACTGATTGAAATGTTTCAACAAACTGATTGAGTCCTGGAAGCACTCACTGCTGTTGTTAAGTGCCTTCAAGTCGAGTCTGACACATATCTACCCCATTTTTAACAGAATGGAATACCTGGACCTGTGCCTTCCACACAATGGTTCTCATGTTTGAGTCCATGGCTGCAGCTACTATGTCAGTTTACCATGTTAAGTGTCTTCCTCTTTTTCACTGCCCCTCTGCTTTACTGAGCATGATGTCCTTCTCCGGGGATTGGTCTCTCCTGGTAACATGTCCAAAGTACATGAGATGAAGTCTTACCATCCTTGCTTCTAAGAAGCACTCTGGCTGTACTTATTTGAAGGCAGATTTGTTTGTTCTTTTGTCTGTCTTCACCAGTATCATATTCTTCACCAGTGTCATAATTAAAATGCATGAATTCATCAGTATTCCTTATTCAATGTCTAATTTTCACATATATTTGAGGTTATTGAATTTACCATGGCTTGTGTTAGGCCCACTTTAGTGCTTAAAGAAAACTGCTTTTCAACACTAAAGAAACTTTGGGCAGATTTACCCAATGCAATGCATTTTTTGTTTTCTTGAATGCTGCTTCCATAATCATTGATTGTGGACCCAGAGAAACAAAACCCTTGACAAAAACCATCTTTTCTCCATTTACCATGATGTTACCTACTGGTCCAGATGTGAGGATTTTGGTGTTCTCTACATTGAGTTTTAATCCATACCAAAGTTCTCCATCTTCATCAGCAAGTGCTTCAAGGCCTTCTCACTTTCAACAAGCAAAGTTGGATCATCTGCTTATTTTGGGTTGTTAATAAGCCTTCCTCAGCTCCTGTTGCCACATTCTTCTTCCTATAATCCACTTCTCAGCTGATTTGCTCAGCATACAGATTGAATTAGGTTAGAAAGCACTCACATATTCTCAAAGTAGTGTTGACCATAATGACAAGGATAGATTAAAGCTTGTAGGAGTCAAGCCTTCGAACCTTCATTTGTTGATGGAGCACAACTCAAAATGAGCAGAAATGGCTGCAGACATCTGTTAGTAATTAGAAGTTGTAATTAGTAATTAGAAGTTGGAGTGTATGAAGTATGACTGTAAGAAAATTGGAAGTTGTCAGAAATGAAATGGAACACATAAAATCGATATTGTAGGCATTGTAAACTGAAATGAACTGGTATTGGCCACTTTGAATCAGAATCATCATTTCTACAGAAATTATTCAGTTACATTTTCTTTTTTTTTTGTTTTTTTTTGTTTTTTTGTTTTTTTAATTTTTTTTTTCAGTTACATTTTCATGTCATTCTCATTCAATCCATTCTGATTATACTGTTTCCAGTGAGCTAGGTTTTTTGCCCTCTTCTCTCCTTTGCTTAAAGTGATTATTGACCATTATATATGGAGAGCATAGGTTCCAAAATGTATTTGTCCTACTGCCTCCTTTTCAGAAAAAAATTATATATGTTATATATATGTCTTTTTCGGTGCCCCTTTGGCAATTAAAACCTTTGTGCTATAGCCCTTAATCCAAGATAAAATAAAGGTGTCTGTTCTTGCAGAACCCCTAGATTGTTGCGACACTCCCAGGAATGGTGTTGCCCACAAATGATTAGATGAGCCCTTAAAGGAGCTCATTACTCACTAGTGATATTCTGTCTTTTGTGAGCCATCTGTTATTTAGCTAAAAGATCCTCTCGTGAGGTGATTTCAGAGTAAGGTGTAAAAAGTATCTCAGGATGACAGTCTCAGAGTCATTTAGTCTCAATTGATTCAGTCCAAACGTATTAAGAATTGTCTTTCCTGCTCCCTTTCTATGGCCCTGAGGCTTCCCTGGGCCACACGGGTCTCATCTTTGGAAGGCTGGATATACCTCTTGTACTTTCAGGGTGTTCCAGGTTCTAATACTTGATATTTTGTCTGAAACTGACTTTTATTTGCATTATTGGTCAGAGGTATGTCTCTCCATATATAGGTCTGAATTGCCCCTTCCTACCTTCACTTGTGGTCATCTGTGTTCCAGTTATTCTTTTGGGGGTAGGAAATCTTACTTGTGCTATCTTGCTATTTCATTTGACATGGATTTTTTTCTTCCATTTCTCTGAGCCCAGGTCAGCTCATACCACAGAAATAAAAGTGAGGGGTGGGGGTGGGGTCTCATTGATATATTAAAAGCTAGATGGCAAAATCTGCTTTAAAGTAAGAAGAGAGTTCTAAAGCTTTATTTCTAACATTGAAAGTAGAAGTTGCCCAGTAATTACTGGATCTATTGCTATCTAGAAAAGGATTCCACCCAGCAGAATTTTTCTTTCTTTTTTTTAAAAAAAAAATCATTTTAGTGGAGGCTCATACAACTCTTAATCACAATCGATACTATACATCCATTATGTCAAGCACATTTGTACATTTGTTGCCAGCTTCATTCTCAAAACATTTTCTTTCTTCTTGAGCCCTTGGTATCAGATCCTCATTTTCCCCCTCCCTCCCTGCCCGCCCTCCCTCATGAACCCTTGATAAATTATAAATTGTTATTATTTTGTGATGTCTTACACTGTCCGATGTCTCCCTTCACCCACTTTTCTGTTGTCCGTCCCCCAGGGAGGGGGTTATATGTAGATCCTTGTGATCAGTTCCCCCTTTCTACCCCACCTTCCCCTTCCCCTCCAGGTATCACTACTCTCATTATTGGTCCTGAGGGATTTATCTGTCCTGGACTCCCTGTGTTTCCAGCTCTGATCTGTACCAGTGTACATCCTCTGGTCTAGCCAGATGTGTAAGGTAGAATTGGGATCATGATAGAGGAGGGAGGAAGCATTAAAGAACTAGAGGAAAGTTGTATGGTCTATTGTTGCTACACTGCACTCTGACTGGCTTGTCTCCTCCCCAAGACCCGACCCTTCTGTAAGGGGATGTCCAATTGCCTACAGATGGACTTTGGGGATTTACTCCACACACCCCCTCATTCACAATGATATGATTTTTTGTTCTTTGATGCCTGATACCTGATCCCTTTGACATCTCATGATCACACAAGCTGGTGTTCTTCTTCCATGTGGCCTTTGTTGTTTCTCAACTAGATGGCTGCTTGTTTACCTTCAAGCCTTTAAGACCCCAGGTGCTATATCTTTTGAAAGCCAGGCACCATCAACTTTCTTCATCACATTTGCTTATTGTGTTGGGAAGGTGAGCATCATAGAATGCCAGTTTAATAGAACAAAGTGTTCTTGCATTGAGGGAGTACTTGAATAGAGGTCCAATGTCCATCTGCTACCTTACTACTAAACTTGTAAATATATGCACATAAATCTATTTTCCCATCCTGATATATAAATATATTTACATATGTACATGCCTTTGTTTAGACCTTTATAAATTCCCTTTGCCTCCTAATTATTTCTTCTGTTTCCTTTTACTTTCCTCTTGTCCCACTAGCATGTCCAGCCATCATTTGGGTTTCAGTAATTCCTCTCGGTTACATTGCCCTTAATCAAGCCCTGCTAGACCTCTTACACCCTCCTCACCATCAATTTTGGATCACTTGTTGTCCCTTAACCCTGAGTTTAACACCCACTTGGTTTCCCCCGCCTCCCCCTCTCCCATGTCCCCCCAGATCCATCGGTCCCTTTGTTTTCTCCTCCTGATTGTTTATCCCGCCTATCTTATCTAGATAGACCTGCAGAGATAATAGTCCGTACATTCTTTAGACTCACACAACATGTGCAATGATGCCAAATGCAGGAAGATCACAGGCCAGTGGGTGCAGAGTTTTGTGGATCCAATGGCAATAGAAGCACCTCAGCACTGGTAGGGGTCTTCATGGTGGCTTCTTCAGCTCCAGGGCTCTAGTGTAGCTCCACGCGCCTTGTCTACAGGTATGTCTCACAGGGAGTGAGCCTTGTCAGTAGAGTCTCCAAGGGAGTGAGCAGGTGTCCCATTTCCAGTGAGCTATTTATCTCCTTAGTGCCTCCAAATAAGGTCATCAGGCTGCAACAGGCCACCCCTCCACCCCTTCACTCTTAAGTCTCAAATTGACAACAGATTATGTAACTTCCGCAAAGGGCAACCATTTGTACTGGCTCCCGTGCCACACTTTAAAATGATCCTTGTCCACATTGAGTTGTACCTAATGGCTTTTTTACCTAAAATTGAAGAGCCGTAGCCATAACATATTTTATTTTATTTTCATAGCATCTTTTAAATTAAACTCATTTTGGTTTATTTTTTAGTATGTGATTCATTAAAAGAGAAAAAAACCTTCAGTCTCCAAGTCAGAAACAGTGGAGAACTTTGAATCATCACTAAACATTTCTAAATCTAAAAAAAAATAAAGACGAAGTTGGGAAATAGAATGCCTTCTTTACCTTTCTTGATTCATTCATATGTTTTGGATAAATATATTAATAATTTTGTGGTATTTAATTTTTTTAATCCTCATAGAATGTAAATATAGGAGAAAAGAGAATGTAAGTAACGGTAGTTCTAAGTTGTTCAGTATGTTAATTTTGTGGTAAGTCTAATATCATAAATTCCTTTTCTTTCTCCAGCTCTGGTTTCTCAGGACTCAGCGTATCTTCAGAAGAGGAAACTATAAAATTGATTGGTTCTAACTCTTAAAAACCATGCCCTTTGTGAGTTGCCATTTCTTTTCTCCTTTCTGAAGTACATTTTATTTTAATGAACACCAGATTTATTTATTTTCACAATTTAATAGTTCAGTCACATCAAGAAGAATTGTACAGTCATTAAGACAATCAACATTTAGAACATTTTCTCCCCCTGGCCCATTGTTAAATAACTTTTAAAATTAGTTGTGTAATTGCCATCAGTTCGAGAGCATGCTTCCTCCTACATACATTGTTTGCTCCCCCAACTCTCTCACCCTCCCTGTTTCCCAGGCCCCCACCCTACTTCCCCTAGAATGCCTTGCATCAGTTCTCATCTGTGCCGCTGCTCCTTCTGTGCTTTGCAAGCTGAAAACCTCAAGACAAACAGTGAAAAACAGAAAAAAATTAAGTGGTAAGGGTAAAATAATACAGAGATACAAATACAAGTAATGGGTAAGGAAGAAAAGATCACTGAATTTTAAAAGGCCAGGGAAGAAATTTTTGTCATGGAACAAGCAAGAAGAATATTTGCACATAGGATGATCTCGTGGGGATCTGCCAGCAGCTTAATCAGGTAGAGACTCTGCAGATGGGTTTTGGGCGCCCACTCTCCATCGCCTGATACAAATGGAGTGTTCACAATTTAGGCTCTGATAATTGTCCGGATTTATTGATTATAGGATTTCTGGATTGCTTAACCCCATAACAAAGCTGCTCCCAAATTTATCCTATTCCAGCTAATGATAGTATCAAAGCGATCCATTCACATCTAAATGTCTTTTTTTAATTATTATTTTATTGGGGGCTCGTACAACTCATCAAAATCCATACATACACCCACTGTGTCAAGCACATTTGTTGCCACCATCATCAAAACATCATCATCAAAACATTTGCTTTCTACTTGAGCCTTTGTAATCAGCTCCTCATTTTTTCCCTCCCTCCCTCATGAATCCTTAATAATTTGTCAATTATTTTTCATATCATACATCGATTGCTGTCTCCCCTTACCCACTTTTCTGTTGTTCTTCCCCCTGGGAGGGGCAGAGTTATACGTCAGTCACTGTGACCTCCCCTCACCTTCCCCTACCCTCCTGGTCCTGGTATCGTTACTCTCTTTATTAGTCTAAATGCCTTTTTAAACTCCTCCTCTATATGTCAGACTTAATGATTCTGAGTGTTCCAAAAAAGCCCTAAAATCTTGATTCTTCTTTATAGTTCAGGGTTTAATAATTATTTATCTTCTTCATTAGAGGAAGAAGAGAAAGGAAGAACTCATACTTGAGAATTTAATTCTTTGATATTTTAATGTGCTTTGTGATTTAATCAATACATATTTAAATGGAAAACTGCTCATATGACAATTTCTCTGTATTATTACTTAGGCCACTCTAAATATGGAATTGTGTCACTTTCTTCAGTAACCCCCTTCACCCTTTTTCCATTCATCTTTTTTCTTTTCACCTCAAACTCATGACCATATTTTCACAATAATGAATGGATTATTTGTTTCAGTGTTTGATGACTTTCAGGGATGTGGCCATAGACTTTTCTCCGGAGGAATGGGAATACCTTGACCCTGCTCAGAGGGAATTATATAGAGATGTGATGTCAGAGAACTATAACAACTTACTTTCACTGGGTAAGGACACTACACAATATTCTGAATCTGACCTCCATTATCTCTGTCTCCTTCATTACAAATTTCTGATCTGTGTTCCATAAAGAAAGGGTTATGTTTTGTAGAGATAGAAATGGACAACTCCTCTGTGTAGGCTACTGTTTCTCTTCAGAGAGGAATATTTTCCTCTGTCATATTTACCAAGGCCTCTCTTCTCTGATGTACTGTACCAATATACTGGATATGAATATGGTATTTTCATAGCTTGACTATGTTCCATCTCTCTTCTTTTAAGCTGGATGTCCAATCCCTACATCAGATATATGTTTGTTATTGAAGCAAGGCAAGGATCCCAAGATGGTGGTGATAGCCTTGACCAGAAGACAAATTTCAGGTGAATAAGGGCTGGCCTCTCAGGGGCAGAAGCTGCTACTGGTAATAACACAAGTGATCTATGAGGTGGTACTTTTAAGCTGTTTATGTCAAGTTCCCCTCAAAGGCCTTTGTAAAGAAGGCCTGACACCTAAGCCAATCACAAAAGCTATAAAACCCAAGCTTCCCAAACCCTCTCTCAGCTCCCACTAACCACTTTTCTTGTCTTGTACAATCCACTTTTATTTCAATGATGGGACTAATCTTTGATCCCTTCAAGAGAGAAACTGCTCTTTAAATTGAGTTCCCCCACCCAAATTGCTCTTTTTTGCCTTTGAACAGGGATATGTAGCACCAGCTAGCAAATGTCAAAACCTGACTGTGTTCTGATGTAGGATGGTCACGGGTTAATTAGAGGAAGGTAGCAGTTGAATTGCAACATCAATAAAGGTTAGCTGTGGAAAAAATCAAGGGAAGAGAAATAGAAAAACCCAGAGGAAAGACTTAATTTTGTTTGCGAGTCAGAAAGGAGTTGAGTGTGATAAGAGTGTAATATTGTGCAATTTCTGAAGTGTAAGTAGGAGGTGGAGATCCTATAATTTAAGGTATTGATCAATCAGGCAACTGATTATTTGAATGTGAAATTTAGAAATAAAAACACTACCAATCATAACCACCCACTGCCATTGAGTCAATTCTAACTCATAGTGGTCCTATAGGCAGAGTCGAGCTGACCTTCTGGATTTCTAAGGCTGTCAATCTTTCCTAGATCAGAAAGCCTCATTTTTCTCCTGAGGAGCAGCTGGTGGATTCAAACTACTGACCTTTTGATTAGTAGCCTAAGTTGTAACCCCCTGCAACACCAGTACTCCTAGAAAATTTTACTAAAGTATTAGTGATCATAAAATATAACCTGAGGAATAAAAACAGTGATGGAGATAGTGTGTAGAATTTTTCATGACCAACAACGTACTGCAAATACCTTAAATCAATAATGCAAACAACTATATATACTTCACGAGTTTGAATACATAGGGATCAAATTACATAGGTGGATAGTTGGAGAACCTAAATATCCTCAGTCAGAACAAAGCTAGGGACCAACTGTGGAGCAGACCATCAATTGATCATATACAATGTCAAGTAGAAGCATGACGAAAATGAAAATAAGTCCATGAGAGCCAGTATACCACCTAGAGCATATCCCATCATTTTAGAGACTAGTTCAAGACTAGATATGACACATTGAACATTAATGAGCTACCACCAGTTGGGTTGTGGAAAGATAACAAGGATGTCAGACATGAAGGAAGCAAAAAGTCATTTGAAAGAACAAAAAGGGAAAAAAAACAAAATTGAATTTCAGAAGAGGCTCTGAAACGTGCTCTAGAACAGGTACTCTAAAGTGAATGGGAGAAAAGGTGAATAAAAGGTGAGCAGAAGATTTCAAAGAGGTTTGAGGAAACCTAGAAAACAAAAGGGAAGAATACTCTTGGCATTCCTCAAGGTGAAAAAGCTAAAGAAAAACTCAGACCTCAATAGCTAGTATTGAAGGATTCTATGGGCAAAAATTGAAGTACACAAGAATTATCAAAAGAAGAGGGATACACGGAGTCACTATTCCAAAAAGGATGGATCATAGTTTAACCATTTCAGCAAGTAACACATCAAAAACCAATGATATTGGTTTTGTGTTAGTCTGGGTAGACTAGAGAGACAAATTCATAGAGGCTCATGTGAATAAGAAAGAGGTTTATAAAAAAATTTTTTTAAGGAAGAGGTTTATTATATGCAAGAAAAGTTGAATATTGAGAAAATAGCCCAGTCCAGATCAGGTCCATAAGTCTGATATTAGTCTATATGTCGGACACCAATCTATAAAGTCCTCTTCAGACTCACGAAACACGTGCAATGATGCCAAATGCAGGAAGATCACCGGCCAGTAGGTGGGAAGTTTTGTAGATCCAGTGGCATTGTGAGCATCTCAGCACTAGCAGGGGTCTCCATGTAGCTTCTCCAGGTCCAGGGTTCTGGCTGCATCAGGGTAGGTCCATGTGACTTCTCAGGGATGTTTCACAGGGAGTCAACCTTGCCAGTAGTCTCCGAGGAAGTGAGCCAAGAGAGTGTCTCCTGCCTCCAAGGAGGAAAAAAAAAAGTTCCCAGAATTTTCAGAAGGCCATGCCAACACAAAGATCTCATTGGCTGTCTCTGGATTGACAGGCTAGACTTCACCACTACGCTCTTAAACCTCAAATTGACACCAGATTATGTAACTACCACACCACACTGAAGGTATTGCAAAAAGCCAGGCTCCAGCAATTGCTGGAATACAAATAATATAAATAGAAATGTTTCAACAACCTTTTAGTGTTCGTCTGTGCTACAAAATTTGGAAGACAGCTATCTTGCCAACTGGCTGGAAGAGATACAACTTTGTGCCCATTCGAAAGAAAATATCCAACAGGAAATATCAAACAATGTTAATTTCACACATGAGTAAAATTTTGCTAAAGGCAATTCAAAAATTGTTGTAGAAGCATATTAGCAGTGAAATGCCAGAAATGTAAACTGGATTCAGAAGAGGAGGTAGAATGATAGATACCATTGTTGATGTTAGAGGGATCTTGGCTGAAAGTAGAAATTGCCAGAAAGGTGTTTACATGTGGGTTTTTATTTTTGTATTTGACTATTCTAAAGATTTTTTTATTGTAGGGGATATAACAAGTTATGGATAGCATAGTGAAGAATCAATTCCCAAACCTATAATTTTTATAATACCAAACCTATATATAGTTGCTGTAAAAGAAAAAGTGTATATTGTGCGGTTTAAAATAAGCAAAGGTATGCATAAAGAGTGTATTCTTTATAATCACCATACTTAGTCAATCGTAACGCTGAGTAAATAATCTAAGAAGGTAGACCATATGAAGAATTTTAAGTTAGGGTTGGCCAAGGACTCATTAACTCAATATGCAGATGACACAATCTTGCTTAATGAAAGTGAAGAGGATTTGTAGCAATTACTGATGAAGATCAAAGACTACAGTGATAATATGAATTACCCTTGACATGAACATAAAGCAAAAATCTTCACAACTGGGCAGTTAAAGCTGAGTTTTCTGGAGAAACAAGACCCACTCATGTATGTATAAGAAATATCAAGGAATTTATATTAAGGAAGCAGCCCAACTCATATCAAATCCATGGGTCAGATGCTAGAGTCACGCAGCTGCCAACCAGTGTAGCGGGCAGGTGAACGAGAAGCAGAGACAACAGGCATGGTTGTAGAGGTGCATGAATCCAAGGTTAGCAAGAACATAGCAGAGCACTACCGCAGCCAGAGTTCGCAGGTCTTAGAAGCAGCCAACCCCAGAGCCAGATACATAGTTCAGGCAAGCCAGGAAGGTGAAGCGGGACAAGCAAGAAAAGCCAGTTCTCCTCAGTGCCTCTTATAAAAAGGCCACAACCTCAAGGAGGCTTCATGAGGCTATGGCCTGACTGATGGTTGGACTCCACCCCTGTCTTAACATAGCTACTACAGGTTGACATAAATCCTAACCATCACATGGACCAATAATTAATAAGATAAATAGGGAGGGGAAGTGATGCTTTCGAATTATGGTATTGGCAAATATTGAAGATACCACAACTGCCAGAATCTAACAACACTGAGCAAGATAGTTAAGTGCTCAAGGCTGACCTTTTGTCGTATTGAATCTAAACTGGTTTGTTTTTTAAAGATTTCAGTGGATATTTTTGGTATAAGGTTTGAAGAAAATCTCAAGGCAATCATTTCAGGGATTATTCTCCCTTCCGTGGATCCAGAATGTCTGTATTCCATGAGAATTTGAAATTTGTTGTACATTTTACCCTTCTTAACCAGAATCTTTGATCCAAATGCTCAATAATGGTAGTCAGGCACAATCCAGTACTGGTCTCATGGCAAAGCAGGTAGTTGTTCCTAGAAGCAATTAGCCATGTGTGTTATTCTGGGTGCTTCAGAGAAACAAATCCACAGAAATGCATGTATAAGAGAAAGTTTTATATGAAGATTAACTGTGAGTCAAAAAAAAAAAAAATCCCAATCGAGTACTGCCCAAGCCCACAAGTCCACCCCTTGCCAATCTGGCACCTGTACATAAATCTGTAGCTCCACAGTTGCAATTAGTAACACCTGTACCGTAACCCTATAATCCTGTGAATTTTTTCCCCACCTATAAAAGCTTGTAAGCCAACCACTTCGTGCCTTTATCTCCCCCAGTTTTGGGCATCCAATATATATACTGCCCACTTACATCAACCCAGTTCTCAGAGAAGACAATCATATTTTTAGACATGAGTCTTCATTCCAGTTGGAACCTTGTGAAGTCTGCAAATCCAGACAGGCCATCCATAAAGTCAGTAACAATATGCACCAGTTCACAGGCTCAAAAATGTCCGGCTGGTCGGGTTCTGGTCAACTCAATATGGGCTGCCTCACTCAGCCTCCACAGGGTGCCCATTGGTCGCCTTGCCTTTAGACCATCGGTTCTCACCAATACTCAACAAGCCTAGCCCCCTCATGCTAGGTCATGAACCTCAGACCAGTCAACCTGCTCTCATCTTTTCCTGTAAACCAAGTCCACAGGTGTCAGGGGCCAAACTCAACCCATCTCTTTATTGCTGCATTTCTCCCACTTCCACTCAACAAGTAGACCCAGGTGATCACCTAGCAAACATTTCCGCCTGCTACTATGCTCCCTTAACATTCAGTTCCAGAGAGGAGTTTTCTTCATGGTTCCAGATTTTTTCCAGCTTCTGACAAAGACTCCTGAGTACTCCAAAGCACTGAGTGGGGCATACCTTTCTTTGCAAGTTTGGCCTAAACCCATTTAAAGATCAAATTTTAAAGGTTCAAAGCAGTGGGCTTACAAGCTTTCTATTTTCACAGTTCCCATATTTTCCCAGAAAACAACTGAGTAAATAGTGTGGATTTATCTGACCTATGGCTAGACAAGAAAAACTACCACGAGGGAGAGGTCAAACAAACGTCTACTCCCTATCATATGATTTGTTTCTCCAGTACCCAACTCCCAAGGTACCATAATGTATTGGTCTGGGTACTTCAGAGAAACAAATCACAGAAAGTCATGTTTAAGAGAAAGTTTTATATGAAGGTTAAGTGCACCTCAAGAAAACATCCCAACCCAGTGCTACCCAAGCCCACAAGTCCAACATTAACCCATATGGCCAACACCAATCCAGAAAGTCCATCTCACAAAACAGACACAACGATGCCAACTGCAGGAGAAAAGCCGAGTCAGTGAGTGTGTAAACATCTTAGTACTGGCAGGGATCTCCACACGGCTGCTCCAGCATCCAGGGATGCATCTGGGTAGGGCCATGTAGCTTCTCCTTGGGGATGTCTTTCAGGAAGTCAGCCTTGCAAGCTGAAGCAGGGAACTGGCTAAGGTAACTGTACCCTGGTCCGACCATCAGAAAGCAAGAGACCTGAGAACTAGAAAGGCGAGGCTCGCCGAGCCATTTATCCCTCCGCCCTTCAATGAACCCCACATGTGTTTATTGGCCAGGTTGGCACAATAAACTAACTCACCATGAATATTATATCCTCCTATTCCTTACCCTCTTTCTTGACCTGTTGTCTGCAGTGAACAGAAACCATCTATGCCTTTGATGGCCACTTGCAAGCTTTCTTAAAACCTTAGGCACTATGCAGTAAACTCAGAGTAGAATCACTAAACATATTTTGATGCCAGTCAACTAGGATATCCCATGAATGGTTTAGCTGTACATTTATATTTTTCAAAATGACAACTGTTGTGTCAACAAAGTACAAGTTACAGCTTTAGATACTAGAGATAAAGATGTAAATGAAGCAAGTGCAAAGCCCTTGTTTGATGAAGTTGACTTTTAGTTGACAATAGGACGTTCTCATAATGTGGCATTTGAACAGAAAACTAAATGAAATGAGGGAACAAGCCATGCAGATATTTCGAGGGAAAACATTTCAAAAAAGAAAGAACTGATTGTTATAAGAACTGTAAGAACCACCAATAAAAGGATTTACATTTTTTAAAGATATGTTTTAAAAAAGGAACTACATATTTGAACAGTACAGAGATGATTGTGACTAGAACACAATGAGTAAGTAAAAGATGTCAGAGAAGTGGCTGAGACAAGATCATGTAGGTTTTTATGGACCCTACTAAGAATTCTGGATTTTATTCTGAAATGGTAAACTCTTAGATTTTTGACAAGGGGATAATATGATATAAACTATACTTTTTTAATATCATTTTATTGGGGCCCATACAACTCTTATCACAATCCATACATATATCAATTGAGTAAAGCACCCTTATACATTCGTTGCCCTCATCATTCTCAAAATTTGCCTTCTGCTTGGGTTCCTGGAATCAGCTCATTTTCTTTTTGTCCCTTCCCCTCCCTCCCCGTTCCCCCCTTCCTCATGAACCCTTAATCTTAAATTTATAAATTATTATTTTATCTTACCCTACACTGCCCTGCATCTCCCTTCACCCTGCCTCTGACTGCTGTGTGAAGAGTAGATTGTAGGAGGAAGGATAAAAGAAGGCAGACCAGTTCTGAGGCTAATGCCGTGAGATATGAGTAGGTTGGCCTTGGTCAGTAGTAGTGAAAGTGGTTTGCTCTTGAGTCTCATCCACTCCAAAGTTTGAGAACCACTGATGTATTTTCCTAATTATTTTTCTCCTTGGAAGCTCTTCTCATTTTTACTCTCATTGTGCTTTATTTTTTCATTCAGTTTGCACAAAATACTTTAGAGCTATTTAAACCATTCTATTTGTATGTGAATTGTTTTCTTGTGACCTTACAGACTTGGAACCCAGCTGTGGAAACAAGAGGTCATCTCCAGAAAAGAGTGCTTGTAAAGTGGAACCACTCCAGTGGGAAATAGTGGAAAACCCTCTGTGCCGGAGCCTTGAGTGCAGGCATGCTGGAGACATCATGGAGTACAAAGGACAGTTTGAGAGTCAGCAGAAAAATCAGGGCACACTTCTCAGGCATGTGAAAACCTGTGACCAACAGACTATTGCAAGTCATTCCATATCCCCTACCCTCCATCAGACATTGCCTACAAAGGAAAAAATGTACAAATGTAAGGACTGTAAAAGAGCCTTCAGCTACCTCTCATGCCTTATTCAGCATGAGCAAACCCATAATAGAGAAAAGCATTCTGAAGTCAAGAAATATAGTCAGCATCAGAGTACTCAAGCTTGTGAGAAACCATATGAGTGTATGGAATGTGGAAAGGCCTTCGGACGTAGTTCTATTCTGATTCAACATCAGAAAATTCATACTAATGAAAAGCCCTACCAATGTAAAGTGTGTGGCAAAGCCTTTATTCGTGGTTCACAGCTCACTGAACACCACAGAGTGCATACAGGAGAGAAGCCTTATGAATGTAAGCAATGTGGAAAAGCTTTCAGCTATAGTTCACAATATACTGTCCATCAAAGAATTCATAATGGTGACAAACCCCATGAATGTAAAGAATGTGGGAAGGCTTTTCTTTTTAGCTCACACCTCACTTACCATCAGAGAATTCACAGTGGTGAGAAACCATATGAGTGTAAGGAATGTGGGAAAGCCTTTATTATTGGTTCACATCTGACTTATCATCAGAGAGTTCATACTGGTGAAAAACCTTATAGATGTAAAGAATGTGGGAAAGCTTTTTTAAGTTCTTCCCAACTTAATGGGCATGTGAGAATTCACACAGGTGAGAAACCTTATGAATGTAAAGAATGTGGTAAGACCTTTATTTGTGGCTCAAAGCTGACTTACCACCTGAGAGTTCATACAGGGGAGAAGCCCTATACATGCAAAGAGTGTGGGAAAGCCTTCATTTGTAATGCTAACCTCACTCAGCATCAGAGCACCCATACTAAAGAAAGACCCTACAAATGCACAGAATGTGGGAAAGCCTTTTATTTCTGTAAACAGCTTGGTGAGCACCTGAGAATTCATACAGGTGAGAAACCTTTTAAATGTAAGGAATGTGGAAAGACCTTTTCCTGTGCAGCCTATCTCACTCAGCATCTGAAAATTCATGGTGAGAAGCAGTATGAATGTAAGGTATGTGGAAAGACCTTTATTTGTTTGGCACAGCTTAATTGTCACCAGAGGATCCATACGGGTGAAAAGCCCTACAAGTGTGAGGAATGTGACAAGGCCTTTATTTATAGCTCACAGCTTAGGGAACATCAGAGAACTCACAGAGGTGAAAAGCCTTATGTGTGTAAGCTGTGTGGGAGGGCCTTTATTCGTGGTTCACACCTTACAGTGCATCTGAGAATTCATACTGGGGAGAAGCCTTATGAATGTAAGGAATGTGGGAAGGCTTTTCCCCGTGGATCAGAGCTTACCACTCATCGAAGAATCCATACTGGTGAGAAACCCTTTGCATGTTTAAAATGTGGTAAAGACTTTATACGTCGTTCACAACTTACTCAACATCTTAGGGTTCATAATTAAAGCCACGGAATGTGATTTGCTCTAAGAAAGGCCTTACCCCTGTCTTCCGTTGCTCTGGTAGTATATTAGAGTTCCCATATAGTGATTGTAATGAATGTAGGATATCCTGTAGTTTGGCTCAGAATTAACTCATTTTTAGAAAGCCTGGTACCTCTTGACTGCTAACTGAAAGGTCAGCAGTTCAAAACTACCAGCTAGTCTTCAGAAGAAAGGTGTAACAGTCTATACATGCATCCATAAAGATTTATAGCATTGGAAACCTAATAGGCTGGTTCTCTACTTATAAGGCATTCATAATACCTTTATCAAGTGACACTTGCATATTAACTTTCATAGACAATAGCCCAAGATAGTCATTTCCAAAATATGTTCAAGAAATAATCATCTCCGTCGTACAATTGGAGAGAATTTTCTCTCACTACTTGTGAGGCTGGCACATAACCAGGTTTCATTATTGCCATAACCAAATTCACTTGCTGCTAGCTACCTTTGACTGAGTTCTGACCCATAGCAACCCTGTATACAACAGAAGGAAACATGCCTGGTCCTGTCCCGTCCCGTCCCCACAGTTGTTCTTGTGCTTGAGCCCATCGTCGCAGCCACTGGGTCCCTCCATCTCATTGAGGCCCTTCCTTTTTTCAAGACCCCTTTACTTTACTAAACTTGATGTCTTTTTCCAGGGATAGGTCTCTCCTGACAGCATAGCCAAAATATGTAAGACCAAGTCTCACCATTCCTGCCTCTAAGGAGCACTCTGGCCATACTTCTTCCATCGGACTTGTTTTTTTGACAGTCCATGGTACCCTTGATATTCTCTAACTCATCCATTCTTCTTTGGTCTTCCTGTTTTAGTGTCCAACTTTCACATGCACAAGGCAATTGAAAATACCGTGGCTTGGGTCAGACCCCCTTTAGTCCTCAATGTAACCTCCTTGCTTTGCAACACTCTAAAGAGACCTTATGCAGCAGATTAACCCAATACAATGCTTTGTTCTCTTAGCTGCTTCTTCATGAGTCTTGATTGTAGATCCAAATAATATTAAGTCCTTGGGATCTTCAATATTTTCTCCATTTAAACCATGCAGTATGCCCTTGTTCTGTCACATAACTGCCTCTTAATCCATGTACAATTTTTACATAAGCAAAGTGAACTTGCTGCCATCAAGTCAATGCTGACTCATAGCAACCCTCTGTGGGTTTCCAGGACTGTAAATTGTTTACAGGAGTAGAAAACCCAGTCCTTCTCTCGTCGAGCTGCTGGTGGTTTCAAATAGCTGACCATTTGGATAGCAGCATAACACATAACCACTACCACTACACCATCAGGGCTCTGGAATTCCCATTCTTCTCAAGGTTATCCGTAATTTATTATTATCCATACAGTCCCTTGTCATAGTTGATAAAACACAAGTGTCTTTCTGGTATTTTCTATGTATACAGCCCAAGATCTGTCTGACATCAGCAGTTGTATCTCGTTTTACGTCCTCTACTGAATTGGCCTGAACTTCTAGTAGCTCCATGTTAATGTACTGCTGCAACCATTGTTGGATGATCATCAGCAAAATTTCACTTGCATGGGATATCAGTGATATTGTTCTAAAATTTGAACATTCTGTTGGGCCACTTTTCTTTGAAATAAGTACAAATATGGATCTCTTAAATCAGTTGGCTGAGTAGCTGTCTTTTCTTGCCTTTTTTGTTTTTTCAACTCATAGGGACCCTACTAGGGACTCCCAGGGATTTTTCTTTTTAATAATTTTATTGGGGGCTCGAAAATTCTTATCACAATCCATACATACATCCATTGTGTCAAGAACCTATACACATTTGTTGCCATCATCATTCTCAAAACATATGCCTTCTACTTGAGCCCTTAATATCTGCTGCTCATTTTCCCCCTCCCTCCCCACTCCCCCCACCTCATGAATCCTTCATCATTCATAAATTACTATTTTGTCATATGTTACACTGTCTGACGTCTCCCCTCGCCTTCTCTGCTGTCCATCCTCCAGGGAGGAGGCTATACATAGATTCTTATAATCAGTTCTCCCTTTCTATCCCGCATTCTCTACACCCTCCAGACATCGCCACTCACCACTGGCCCTGAAGGAGTCATCTGTCCTGGATTCCCTCTGTTTCCAGTTGCTTTGTGTAACTATGTACATTCTCTGGTCTAGCCAGATTTGTAAGGTAGAATTGGGATCATGATAGTGGGGGTGGGGGGAGGAAGCATTTAAGAACTAAGAGGACAGTTGCATGTTTCATCGTTACTACCCTGCAGCCTGACTGGCTCATCTCCTCCCCACAACCCTTCAGTAAGGGGGTGTCCGGTTGGCTACCAATGGGCTTTGAGTCTCCACTCTGCACTCACCCACATTTACAATGATAAGATATTTTGTTCCTTGTTGCTTGATATCTGATCCCTTCGACAACTCATGGTCACACAGGCTGGTGTGTTTCTTCCATGTGGGTAAGTAGCTATTGAAACATTTCAATCCGTATTCCATCAATTCCCGGAGCCTTGTTTTTGGCTGATCCCTTCAATGCAGCTTGAACTTCTTAATACCATTGGTTCTTATTCATAGGCTATCTCCTGAAATGGGGGAATCTCGACTAGTTATTTTTGGTACAGTGACTCTATGTATTGTTTCTATCTTCTTTTGATGCGTCCTGCATCATTCAATATTTTGCCCAAAGAAACTTTCAGTATTACAACTCAAGGCTTGAATTTTTTTTCTTGAGTTCTTTCAATTAAAGATATGCTGAGCATGTTGTTTTTTGGTTTTCTAATTCTAAGGCTGTGTACATTTAATTAAAATGTTTTACTTTGTTCATCTCTTTAACTTTGTTTCTTCCATAATTTCCATCATTCCTTTGATTAAGAGCAAGTTTCAGAGTCTCTTCTGACATCCAGTTTGCTATTTTCTTAATGGCTTTTTGTTTTACCTCATGAATGATTCTTAATGTCATCACACAGCTCATCAGGTCTTCTGTCATTAGTATGCAGTTCATCAAATCTGTCCTCAAGATGCCCTCAAAGTTCAGACAGGATATATTCAAGGGCATATTTTGGTACGTGTGGATTTGTTTTAATCTTCAGCTTCAACCTGAAATTACATAGGAGCAGGTGATGATTTATGTACCTGTAACAAGCCAAATAAAAAGAATGTGATAAGACCATCTATAAAAAAATTAACTGATTAATCCCTTCTTTTTCCATTTATAATACTTGATGATTATGAATCTTTTGTTTCATAGTACTTACTACTATCTTTAGGTTGTATATGTACTTTGAAATATAGTTTTTAACTAAAAGGAATAACTAGAAATTTGAGACATTTTGGTATCTAATTAAATTGGGGGAGGTGATTATAAACACCAAGGAAAAGGCAGGTTTCTGATCTGAGATCAACTAATCTTCTAATCAGGTGTCACAAGCAAGGAGGTGGTGTGCCTGCCTAGTGCTCATGAACAATATATGAACTTCTAAAAACCATTTGACAAGGGAGACCTCATCTCAGTTGGGGCCAGTTTCTCATGTTGGGAGAGAGAAGATCGATCAGTTTTTGTCATATAATAATTGTTCTGCAGTCACCTCAAATCAACAGATACTCCTACAAGGGTGCTTAATGAACCGTAATTGAAATTGAAGTCAAGAGGTGAGGGCTGGGGCCATGTCTGCCTCAGAGAAAGTGATTTCAGGTCTGTTGGTAGATAAACCAGGAGTGGCAACCTGACACTGGGAAAAATGCACTTGTGTAGAGCTCTAAGGGGAGGACACACCTGGTAGTGTTTTCCCAATTGGACACTTTTGGTCTAATTTCTGTCCACGCCTTGGTAACCCAGGCCCCATGCTTTGGACACTGAGACTTCAGACTTTGCCATTTTCAGGTACACATATATATATCATAGACCATACTGAAAGGGTCTGATCTGGAAACCTCACAAAGCAAACTGGACTTTACCTTTAGCACGCTGTAGCAGATGAAATCCTCCCTTAGACTTAATGCTGAAACACCCTAGTGTGAGAAGAAGCAGATGACTATTTTCTTAAGGTTATAGATTTGGAGATCTATCCAGATCTCTTGCTTTGAGAGTGCCCCAAAAATGGCAACTGAAGACTTCCATTTATTTGCTATTTTCAGATGTTCTCTGCATTATTGTGACATGTCTTAGTCCAGCAGTAACAGTTTTGCCTTTGTGAACAGCATTAAGTTTTTAAAGTCAACAATCCATGTCTTTTTGGCCTAAAAAAGTTGCCCAGTAGGGTCGCCTTGAGTCAGAAATGACTCAATATTATACATGTATACTTCTTTTCTCAACAATGTTTTAAATTCTATACCATTTAAATTAACGATACTATCAGTAGAATTACCATATGCCCATTGGGATGATTTATAATGTTACCCAATAAAATGATAATGATAACTCAAAGTGAAGCAGGGACATATAAAGACCATAATTGTAGAAATGGATTTTGGGCTCTCAATTATACCCCTAATCTAAGAAAAAATTAGTTCTTAAGGTCTTTCTCTACTCTACACTTGCTCTTAAAGTAAATATCACTGAAGATAAGGTGCTATAGCAAGGTGTGTGAAGAAATCAGATGGTTCTTGGCTATCAAAAAAGAGTGTCTGGGATATTAAAGGCTTATCTTCAAAAAGCAGCCATCTAAATGACCTGTCTTCAAAGTCAAGCCAGTGTGATCCAAGGATTGTAAATTATAAAATCTAAGACTGGAGTGGAAAATGGTATCAGAACTTAAATTCTGAGCACCTGGTTTGCAGAAGGCTATGGATGGCAGTGAATCCCCAAAATCCATTTGTAGCCCCCAAATCCATATGGATCAAGCCTTCTATTAATCCCCTCTGACCACAGAATAGGATGCCTTGCTATAAGACAAACTACATTGGAAAGTGGATTATTACAGATGAGTTAGTTTAAAATTTAATACTTTATTTGATTCTCCCTCTCCACCCATTTTACATTTGTTCTAGTTTTTAATGTTTTCTGCTTTCTTTTTGACTGAGCATCTTTGTTTTATTTTGTTATTCTTAGCATTGGGATTTTTGTGTTTTTTCATTTTGTACTTCTGTATATGAAATAGGATAGGTCAGTATATAAAGACTGAATTAATAGTTTCTTGCAGGTATGACAGGGAGGTTGGGGGGAAATGATTAGCTAATAACAATGAGTAAAAGAAAGAATAAAATGGTCTAAAATTGTGATGATTGCACCTTTTGATAAAATTGAACTATTGAATTTGTAATGTGAATTATATGTCAAGATAACTTTTAAATTAAATTCGGAATGTGAATATGATGTCTTTACACTATAAAGGGAAAATCCCTTTATTTGAATTTTCAATATTATTTCTGCTCATTTAATTCAGTTTAATAAAGTTTTTGTTGCTGCTTTTGTTTTAAGGTAATTTTAAAAGAAACCTTTGATAGAAATGACCAAAGTCAATAGGACACATAAGCAGTGCTCAGAAGACAATATATAGATATAAATTCACACATCAAGAAAGGAGAAAGACTCAAAATTGTCACCTTAACACATCTCCCACACTTAATAAAAGAACAGGAGGGAGGAGTGGGGGGAGGGCAGCTACAAGGAAGTAATATTCAAGCACAAATAAATGAAATAGAAAAACATTGGGAATAACAAGACTGCAAGTTTCCTTGAAAGGATTAATGAAATTGCAAACCAATGCCAAGTTTAACAAAGGAAAACAAGGAGAAGGTAAAAATAAATGAAATAGGAATGTCATAACAGAAACAACTGGAATATAAGAATCACTATACTATAAAGAACAACTCATTTGAAACCTAGAAAAAATGCACACATTTCTGGAAGCCCAGTTCCATCACAGTAGAAGAAACTGAACAGATTTTTTTTTAAGTCCTGGTCCAGATGATTTTGCTACCTGGAAAATTCTAAACATTCAGAGAAGAGCAAAATTTCCATAGTATAGGATGGCATAACCATTCTATGAAAGAAACATAGCTGTAATATGGACACCAGGCACAGACACCACCAAAATTAGAGACTAACATTATACATGAACACAAATGCAAAAATCTCAACAAAACTTTAACCAATTAAAACCCAACACCATGAAAGAAAATCATATCCAAGTGAAAAATACCAGATGTGAACAGTAGTTCAACATAAGAAAGCAATTGATATAATCCACCACATAAATCAAAGGAAAGAATCAGATGACTATAACCATTGATGCAGAAAAGGCATTTGGCAAAATCCAACACCCATCCTGATAACAGCAAATTAGGGAAATCCCTTAATATAATTAAGGGCTTATACATAAAGCCAACCGAGAGACTGAAAACATTACCATGATAATGGGCATCAGACAAGGATGCTCTTTATATTGCCACTCTTTCAATATTGTATTAGAAATCCTAGCCATAAGCAAATAAGGAAAGGGAATAAAGCATATCAAAGTAAAAGTATTTGTAAATGGTATGACCACAAGGTCAGCAGTTTAAAACTACCAGCCACTTGTGGGAGAAAGGGCTCTCTATTCCCGTATACGATTACAGTCTTGGAAACCCACCGGGGCACTTCTACCCTGTCTCAACAGTGTTACTATGAGGCAGCATCAACTCAATCACAGCGAGAGAGATGCACCTACACATTTCTAAAAAATAACAGGAAGACAGCAACCAAGATAACGAACAAAATCTATTGAATTCCTTGTCAACAACTGTAAAAGGGAAATAATATTTACTATATTCACCCCAAAGTTACTTGGGAATAAAATCTAATCAAAAGCACACACTAAGAGGACTTCCGGGAAGATGGCGACAGAGTGACACATACCAGAGGGACTCCGCAGAATCTAGCCCAGGAGAGTTGCTCAGAGTGAAATTCAACGCCACTGGATCACAGGAGGTGCATCATAAAGATAAGTAGGCACAGATCCACGGGGTTTTCAGGGGCTGGGGGCTTTTGGCTTACCTCAGTGGAAGCCGGCTGGGGCTCGACCCTAGCCCAGCTGCTGGATCTGCCGGAGCCGGGACCATTTGGAGCCTATAGCAGGGCTTGGTCTCAGGACAGCCACAGTTTTCCCCTACCTGCCTCAGGGCAGGGACAGGACACTTGTGGCTCCACTGGCAGGGATTGGGGTTCAGCTACATTGTTGCTTCTGTTTGCGTCTCTGCTCTATATTCCCACACAGCCTTGGAGAGCTGGGCAAGGGCTTTTTCAAGGCACAGCCACAGCCGCACCGCATGGTCTGAGCAGGGACTAAACCCAAACCCCCACAGCTCCATAGGCAGGGATCAAGCTTCAGCTACACTGCGGCGTCTGTTAACATCTCTGCTCTCTGTCCCCCCACTTCTCTGGGGGCTGCTCAGCAGCTTTCATGCGACTCTTCTTGGGGCTCAGCTGAGGACTACCCCTGGGGCTTGGGGCAGGGAGTAAGCCCTTGCAGGTTTGCAGGCAGGGAGTGGGACTCAGCTACATAGTTTTTTTTTTTTTGCTTCCCTCACTTCCCTGTGCCCCTGCACAGTCTAGTCTCACTTTTTGATTTTTCTCCCACCCTTGTTCCTGCCCTGCTCTCTCACACTCCATTGCGGACATACGGGCACTCCCATTGCCCTAGGGCATTTGCGCCTGGGTCACACCCACCTAGGTGAGCTTCACCCTGCATAGATAGCCCAAGGCTAGGGTAAGGCCTGCCTGCTCTCCAGGGGATACTCCTCAGACTTCTCACCAGGGAGTTCCTGCCTGTGTACCTGGGGACATAAGGCAGCTCAGCCAACACTTAGCAATATTCAAACCAATAGCAGGAACTTCAGCCCAGCCTCTGCAACACTGAGGCAGGCAGTCGACCTGCCATCTTGGACACTCCTGATAGGGAAGCCACAGGAAGATAAAGTGGTAGGTTAATCCCTTAGCAGAATCAGCTGTAGGCAGTTCGAAAAAGCATTCCTATAAGTCTTCCAGAGAGAGACTAGAAAATGGCACCTGGTCCCTCAAAAACAACTCAACGCAAACAGCCATCACCCCCAACGACCTCAACAAAAAAAACAGGAGAAACAAAAGACAAAGGCAGAAGATGTCCTGAACATAGCAACACACATAGAAGAAGCAGACATTGAGATGCCATACAAAGAAACTCTCAGAATGCTGCTTGGAGCCATGCAGGATATGAGGGAAACAATACAGAAAAAGGATGAAACAATAGAGGAGATAAAAGACATACACCAAAGGAATATACAGGAGCTTAAGGAGGAGATTACGAAAAACAATAGCAGAATCATGTTCCTTGAGAATCGATTGGAGGAATCAGAGAACCACATCAGTGTCTTGGAGGACAGCCAAGCAGACTTTAATAAACGTGAACAAAAATCTAAAAAGAGCACCAGAGAAGCCGAAGAAAACCTAAGAGCTATGTCTGATGCTACGAAGCGGAACAACATTAGAATTATTGGCCTACCGGAGGAAGACACAACAAAGAAGTCATCTGCAACAATAGCGAGAGAATTCTTGGAGGAAAACTTCACCAGCCTAATGAATGAAAACCAAGCAAACCATCCAGGAGGCTGAAAGAACACCAGCACGACGGTACCCCAAGAAGAAATCACCAAGGAACATAATAGTTAAACTATCCAACTTTGAGGAAAAGGAGAAAATCATGAGAGCAGCTAGGGAAAAGCAAGCAATCACATATAAAGGTTCCCACATAAGGATATGCTCAGACCTATCAGCAGAAACTATGAAAAAAAGGAGAGAGTGGAGTAACATATTCCAAAAATTGAAAGAAAACAACGCAAATCCAAGAATACCCAGCCAAATTATCGATCAAGATCGATGGAGAAGTAAAAGTCTTCCCAGACAAGGAAAAACTAAAAAAATACGTTACAACAAACCCAGCCTTACAAAAGATCCTCACCGACTCAGTATGGGCAGAAGAGCAACACTCACCAAGCACAAATAAGAGACCAACACATAGAACAACCTCACCCAGAGCACAACAAATAGAAAACAGACCCCAAGATAGCAATGGCTTAAGGATGGAAAGAAGTCAAGAATGATACACACACAAAACACACACACTAATGAGAAAGGAAAGTAGGAAAACGCCCAACACAAAAGGTATAAAATGGCATCACAGAGTCCGCACATGAAGATAATAACCCTGAATATCAATGGTCTGAACTCAGGCATTAAAAGACTGAGACTAGCAGAATGGCTTAGAAAACACAACCCATCAATTTGCTGCCTACAGGAGACACATCTCAAGGCTACAGACAGAAATAGGCTGAGAATCAAAGGCTGGAGAAGGACCTACCAAGCAAACAGCAATACAAAAAAAGCAGGGGTTGCAATCCTTATCTCGGATAAAATAGACCTCAAAGTGCAAACCATAAAAAGAGATAAGGAGAGACACTATATAATGCTCAAAGGAATGATAGACAATGAACCACTAAGCATTGTAAACATATATTCTTCGAATGAGAGACCAGATCAATACGTCAACCAAACACTCCAAAAGATTAAGAAATTACAGACTCGACAATTATAGTGGGCGACTTCAACACACCACTCACTGAGAAAGATAGATCACAGGGAAAGAAACTCAACAAGGAGACTAGAGAGCTAAACTCCACAATTAGACAATTTGACCTAAATATTTACAGAGCTTTTCATCCAAATATAAAAAATTTCACATTCTTTTCAAGTCCCCATGGCACATATTTGAATATAGACCACATACTGGGGCATAAGGCAAATCTACATAAATTTAAGCACATTGAAATAATACAGACCTCTCTGACCACTGTGCCATAAGACTGGAAATCAACAAAAGGAAGACAAAGAAAATAAGAATAAATAATTGGAGGATGAGTAGAAACCAACGAAAATGAGCACACGACATACCAAAACTTATGGGACACAGCAAAGGCAGTCATCAGAGGAAGGTTCATAACAATACAAGCACACCTAAGAAAGGAAGAGAGACTCATGATGGATACACTGACACAAAATTTACAAAAACTAGAGCAGAGTCAGCAGGACAACACTACTAATAGCAAAAGAAAAGAAATTATAAAAATCAGGGCTGAGGTTCAGGAGAGGGAAAATAAAAAAACTATGGAAAAAATTAATATCGCTAAAAGTTGGTTCTTTGAAAAGATAAACAGGATCGATAGACCATTGGCAAACCTAACCAAAGAAAGGAGGGAACAAATCTCAATAGCAAGAATAAGGGATGAAAGAGGGTTCATTACAACAGACCCTAATGAAATCAAAAGGATAGTTACACAATACTATGAAGGATTGTACTCCAATGAATTCAACAATGTGGAAGACATGGACAAATTCCTGGAAAAACAATCCCTCCCTAGACTAACCTCGGTGGACATCAAGAATCTCAACAGACCCATAGCAATAGAAGAAATAGAAAAGGTTATCAAGGGATTACCTACAAAAAAATCCCCTGGACCAGATGGCTACACTGGAGAATTCTACCAAGCATTCAGGGAAGAATACCAATCCTACACAAACTTTTCCAGAACATAGAAAAAGATGGCAAACTCCCAAACTCCTTCTATGAAGCTAGTATAACTCTGATACCCAAACCGGGCAAGGATCCCACAAGAATCGAGAACTATAGACCAATATCCCTAATGAACATTGATGCAAAAATCCTTAACAAAATACTAGCCAACAGAATACAAAGGTATGTAAAACGAATAATTCACCATGACCAAGTGGGATTCGTACCAGGGATGCAGGGATGGTTCAACATACGAAAGACCATTAGTATTATTCATCACATTGACATGAAAAAGTATAAGAATCACATGATTATATCAATAGACGCAGAAAAAGCATTCAACCACATCCAACACCAATTCCTGTTTAAGACACTAGCGAAGATAGGAATGGAAGGAAAGTTCCTCAAGACAATACAAGCTATATATGAAAAACCAACAGCCAAAGTCGCAGTCAATGGAGAAAAGACTAACACAATCCCACTGAAAAAGGGGACTAGACAAGGATGCCCCTTGTCTCCACTCCTATTTAATATCGTGCTGGAGGTTTTAGCTAACAGCATAAGGCAAAGAAGTGACATCAAAGGTATTCATCTGGGGAAGGAAGAGGTGAAACTATCGTTATTTGCAGATGATATGATTTTATATATGGAAAATCCCAAAAGTTCCACAAGGGGAGTGCTTCTAGTAATAGAGGAGTTTGGCAGAGTGGCAGGATACAAGATCAACAAACAGAAGTCCATCGGACTGTTATACACATCAGATAAGACCACAGAAGAAGAGATCAAAAAGGTGGTACCCTTCACAATAGCCAAACACAAATTGAAATATCTAGGGATACACCTGACTGAAAACACAAAAGATCTATATAGGGAAAACTATAGAACACAATTACAAGAAACCAAGAGCGACCTCAACAAATGGAAGAATATTCCATGCTCTTGGATTGGGAGACTTAATATAGTTAAGATGTCAGTTCTGCCAAAAGCACTATATAAGTTTAATGCTATCCCAATATAATTACCATCATCTTTCTTCAAAGAAATGGAAAAACTCATTACCAACTTCATATGGAGAGGGAAGAAGCCCAGAATTAGCAGAGAACTCCTCAAGAAGAAGGACACCGTGGGAGGGCTTGCTTTACCTGACTTTGGCACATACTATGCAGCCACAGTTCTCAAAACTGCATGGTATTGGTACAATGACAGATACTCAGACCAATGGAAAAGAATTGAAAACCCAGAAATAAAAGCATCAGCATACACACAGCTGATCTTTGATAAGGGCCCAAAAAATATCAAATGGGAAGCCGATGCCCTCTTTAACAAAGTGGTGCTGGAAAAAATGGATATCAACATGCAGAAAAATGAAGCAAGACTCTTATCTCACTCCATGCACAAGAATAAACTCAAGGTGGATCACAGACCTTGAAGTTAAACCCCAAACTATTAGGGCCATCAATGAGGGAATTGGGACCAACTTGAGAACTTTGGCGCAGGGAATACACAGGCTATCAGAAATAGGGAAGGACACAAACACAGAGGAGGCAGAAATTGACAAATGGGATATACTGAAGATAAAACACTTGTGTACATCTAAAGAATTCACCAAGAGAGTAATAAGAGAGTCCACAGACTGGGAAAACATCTTTAGCAATGACACATCAGACAAAGGCCTTATTACTAAAATTTACAATACTCTGCTAGATTCCAAAAAGAAAAAAACCAATAGCCCACTTGAAAGGTGGGCAAAGGACTTGAACAGAAATTTTACAGGGACAGAAATCCGAATGGCCAACAAACATATGAGAAAATGTTCCCGATCTTTAGCCATAAGAGAAATGCAAATTAAAACAACAATGAGGTACCACCTGACACCCTCAAAGTTAGCCCAATTCAAAAAATCAGAAAGCAACAAGTGTTGGAGGGGCTGTGGGGAGACAGGAACTCTCATCCACTGCTGGTGGGACTGTAAGTACGTACAGCCACTATGGAAATCAATCTGGCGATACCTAAAACAGATGGAAATAGAGTTACCATATGACCCAGCAATCCCCCTACTGGGCATATACCCAGAAGAGTCAAGAAACAAACCAAGACCAGACATCTGTGCTCCAATGTTCATTGCGGCACAGTTCACAATTGCAATGAGTTGGAAGCAACCGAAATTTCCATCAACTTACGATTGGATTAAAAAACAGTGGTATATACATACAATGGAGTACTACGCATCACTAAAAAGCAGTGATGAACGTATGAGGCACATAGCGGCATGGGAAGAACTGGAGGAAATCATGCTAAGCGAGGTAAGTCAGGCACAAAAGGACAAGTACAACATGAGCCCGCTGAGGTAAGAATTAAAAATTTTTAGAAAAAAGCAAAAGTGGCATAGGGGTAAAAGCTACTGTATACAAACATTTGTGGGATGAAGACTGTAGTATGACAGAGATCTGACCAAAACCAGGGATGCACATGGTAGACAATGGTGGAGGAGGAGGGGAAAGGAAAACAAAAGGATGAATATAAGGAAGAAAAGGGTAGTGGGGGCATGGGGCACTAATCCACCCAAGGGGAGCGTATTGTTTATATCTCCACAGGGAAAGTGAGAGCACATTTCAACCCAGTGCCGCAAGGTGTGAATGCAATATCCCGGTGTGGAGTAGGGAACCAGTGGAGAGGTCTGGGAGGCTGGCCCCAGCACCATAAATTAAGTGGATTCCTGCCCCTCCCCCCAAAAGAATTTGTTCCAAAGGACGACATTGACTCTGCAGCTCCGGGAGATGGACATATCTGATCAGAGCACACGGGAGCAGATGAAGGGGCAGGAGGAGACAATGGAACACAGCCTGGCCCACCAGGCCGTGATGATGATGTTCCTAAGTAGAGCAGCCAGTCCACAGAGAGAACAACATGGCTGGCCCCACTATGAGAAATGATGTCCCTCAGTGGCTAAGGGCGATACAGGGGACAGCACCGGAGACAGTGTGGGAATTGCACCTGACCTGATCCCACCACACCGAGGCAAAGCACTGGGGGAGTGCAGTGGAACAGCAAGGGAATGGAGGGGCAAGGTCCCCAGGGAATGCTGAAAGTGGACTTTGGGGCCAGGGCATGGTGCCCCAACAGACTGGAAAACGCTCCTAAGGGCCAGCAAATGATCCCTGAACTAACTACAAGCTTTTCTCTTGTGAACTGTTTTGTTTTGTTCTTTGTCAGTGGTTCGTTTTTGTTGTTTTGTTGTCTGGTTGTATACTGTTGCTTTGTTTTCCTCTGTCTTGTTTTCGTGCATGTTAGTGTCTCCACAGGTCTGTCTGAATAGGACAGGCTGGATGAACTATCTGGAGGAAAAACAACGGGACCGACACTTCCGGGAGGACTTGGGGTGGGGGGTCGGGGGGGAAGGAAGTGGTGTTAACAAACACGGGACAAGGGAACAACATGGGACCCCAAATGGTAGAGAGGGCGGAGTGGCAGGTCTGGTGGGGAATGATCAAGGGTAAGGTTGCTTAGAGAAGAGGTATACTCTAGCCCAGGTGGCGACGAAGCATGGTAGTAGGGCAGGAGGAAAGTCAAGGGAGATGGAGGAAAGAGCTAGGAGTCAAAGGGCATTTATGGAGGTCTAGACAAAGACATGTACATGCAAATATATATAGGAGGATGGGGAAGTAGATTGATGTGTCTATATTTATAGGTCAAGTATTAAGGTGGCGGAAGGACCTTGGGCCTCTACTCAAACACTCCCTCAATGCATGAATACTTTCTTTTATTAAATTGGAACTCTATGATGCTCACTCTCCCGACGCAACGGCTGGAGCCAAAGTGGGTGAACAAGTAAATGCGGTGAAGAAAGCTGATGGTGCCCGGCTATCAAAAGAGATAGTGACTGGGGTCTTAAAGGCTTGAAGATAAACAAGCGGCCATCTAGCTCAGAAGCAACAAAGTCCACATGGAAGAACACACCAGCCTGTGTGATCAAGTGATCCCGAAGGGATCAGTTATCAGGCATCAAAGAACAAAAAAATCATATCATTAACTGCACACCTCCATGATAGGATCGCTGAAGACAAATGGGTGCATAAGCAAATGTGGTGAAGAAAGCTGATGGTGCCCGGCTATCAAAAGAGATAGTGTCTGGGGTCTTAAAGGCTTGAAGGTGAACAAGCGGCCATCTAGCTCAGAAGCAAAAAAGCCCACATGGAAGAAGCACACCGGCCAGTGCGATCACGAGGTGCCAAAGGGACCAGGTATAAAGGCATCATGCAAAAAAATATATATGTGTGTGTATATGTATATATATGCATGTATATATATATACCATATTGAATGAAGGGGGAAGTGCAGAGTGGAGACCCAAGGCCCAAGTGTCGGCCAATGGAGATCCCCTCACAGAGGGGTTCAGGAGAGGAGATGGGTCAATGAGGGTGCGAGGTAGTACCGATGAAGAACACAGCTTTCTCCCGGGTCCTGGATGCTTCCTCCCCCCAACTACCATGATCCGAATTCTACCTTGCAGGGCTGGATAGGGCAGAGGTTGTACACTGGTGCATATGGGGGCTGGAGGCACAGGGAATCCAGGGTGGATGATACCTTCAGGACCAGAGGTGTGAGGGTCGATGCTGGGAGAGTGGAGGGCGAGTGGGTTGGAAAGGGGGAACTGATTACAGGGTTCCACGTGTGACCTCCTCACTGGGAGAGGGACGGTAGAGAAGCGTGGGGAGGGAGACTCCGGATAGGGCAAGATATGACAAAATAACAATGTGTAAATTACCAAGGGCACATTGGGAGGAGGGAGCGGGGAGGGAGGGAAAAAAAAAAGAGGACCTGATGCAAAGGGCTTAAGTGGAGAGCGAATGCTTTGAGAATGATTGCGGCGTGGAATGTATGGATGTGCTTTATACAATTGATGTATGTATATGTATGGATTGTGATAGGAGTTGTGTGAGTCCCTAATAAAATGTAAAAAAAGAAGAAGAAAAAAAAAGCACACACTAAGAAAACTAAGGAACCAAGAGAAACGTAATGGAAGAAGGTCATTTTTCATGAATAGGAGAACAACTATGAAAATGTGAATATAAACAAAAGAATGTGAATATAACCTAAAGTAATCTGCAGATACAATATGATCCCAATTAATGAGATGGAAACACTGATCACTAGCTTTAGAAAGGGAAATGGACCCAGACACGGAAAGCACTGCTAAAGAGCAGAGAAAGAGGCCTCACACTCCCCTATCTTAAAACCTACTATATAGCCAGGGTAGTCAAAAACCCTGCCATGGGTAAAGGACAGGGATCTCTATCAATGGGACAGACTTGAGAACTCTAAGTAAAATACATTTTTTTATGAGCAGCTGATCTTTAACAAAAACAAAAAATCACTGCTATTGAGTCAATGTCAACTCATAGTGACTCTATAGGACAGGGTAGAACTGCCCCTGTGAGTTTCTGACACTAAATCTTTTTTTTTTCCGTTTGTAAACATTTTATTAGGGGCTCATACAACTCTTATCACAATTCATGCATATACATACATCAATTGTATAAAGCCCATCTGTACATACTTTGCCCTAATTATTTTCTTTTTTTTTCTTTTTTTACATTTTATTAGGGGCTCATACAACTCTTATCACAATCCACACATATACATACATCAATTGTATAAAGCACATCCGCACATTCTTTGCCCTAATCACTCTCAAAGCATTTGCTCTCCACTTAAGCCCTCTGCATCAGGTCCTCTTTTTTTTTTCACCTCACTCCCTCCCCCCTCCCTCATGAGCCCTTGATATTCCACAGATTGTTATTTTGTCATATCTTGCCCTATCCAGAGTCTCCCTTCCCCCTCTTCTCTGCCGTCCATCTCCCAGGGAGGAGGTCACATGTGGATCCTTTTAATCAGTTCCCCCTTTCCTACCCACTCACCCTCCACTCTCCCAGCCTCGCCCCTCACACACCTGGCCCTGAAGGTATCGTCCACCCTGGATTCCCTGTGCCTCCAGCTCCCATATGGACCAGTCTGACACTAAATCTTTAAGGGAATAGAAAGCCCCATCTTCAGCAAAGCAGCTGGTGGTTTTGAACTACAAACCTTGCATATTTCAGCCCAATATGTAACTACTACACCACCTGAGCTCCTTGGCAAAGGATAAAGACATTAAATAGGAAAGAGACATCTCTTTAGAAAATTATGCTGGCATGACAAAATAACAATTTATAAATTATCAAGGGCTCATGAGGGAGGGGGGAGCAGGGAGGGAGGGGAAAAAGAGGACTTAATGCAAAGGGCTTAAGTGGAGAGCAAATACTTTGAATATGATTAGGGAAAAGAATGTACAGATGTGCTTTATACAATTGCTATATGTGTATGTATGGGTTGTGATAATACTTTGATGAGTCCCTAATAAAATGCTTTTTAAAATAATTTATAAAAAGAAAATTTTAAAAAATGATGAGGGCAATGAAAGTACAGATGTGCTTTACACAATTGATGCATGTATGGATTGTGATAAGAGTTGTATGAGCCCCTAATAAAACGTTTTAAAAAAATTATGCTGACAAAACGATATCCATTGCAAAAAAAATAATGAAATAGTATCCGTATATCTTACCATATACAAAGCTATATGGATCAAAAAGACCTAAATGTCAAACTAAAACTATAAACATCATTTAAAAAATAGGGGCATCTTTTAGAGTTCCTAATATATAGGCTCCCAAACTCATTTGATCTACTGCCCCCTTTTTAGAGGGAAAAAATTTATTGCTCCCTGGCAATTAAAAACTTAGGTACTACCTGGTGCTCCAAGATAATGCAACATACCGGCATGAATCAGGGAACCAGGAGAGAGGTCTGAGGGGCCGGCCCTAATCCCAACTATGTGGACAGCCGCCCCTCCCCCTAGAAGAATTTACTTCAGAGGACAGTACTGAAGCTACCGCTCAAGGAGAGGGGCATGTCTGATCAGAGAACCTGGGAGCAAATGAAGGGGGAGGAAGAGAGAGTGAAGCACAACCTGGCCCACCAAGCCTTGAGGACAATATCCCTGCTCAGAATAGCCAATGCACCTAGGACCATATGGCCAACCCCACTATGAGACACGACATCCCTTACTGACCCACAGCCCTATGGGAGACAACTCTGGAGACACAGTGCCTGATTTGACCCCACCACATCAAGGCAAAACACAGGGCATGCAGCAGAACAGCAAGGGGAGCAGAGCACGGAAGTCCCCAGGAAATACCAAAAATAGACTTTGGGGCCAGGGTGTGGCACCCCATCAGACTCAACCAGAAAACACTCCTAAAGGCCAACAAACAGTCCTTGAACTAACTACAAGCTTTTTTTGTTATTTTGTCGTTGGCTTCTTGTTTTGTTTTCTTTTGTTGCTATGTTTTGCTCTGTTTTGTTTTTGCGCATGTTATTATCTCCACAGGTCTGTCTAAATAAGGTAGGCTGGATGAACAAGCTGGAGGAGAAAACAACATGACTGACGGTTCTGGGGGGATATAAGAGAGGGGAAGGTGCGGAGAAAGGAAGTGTTGTTAAGAAACCCAGGGACAGGGAACAAGTGATCCAAATGGGTGATGAGGGTGTAGGAGGCCTGGTAGGGTTTGATCAAGGATAATGTAACCAAGAGGAATTACTGAAACCCAAATGAAGGCTGAGCATGATGAGGGACAAGAGCAAAATAAAAGGAAATAGAGGGAAGGTGGAGAAGGGGGTGGGGGAAATGAGGAGCTGATACCAAGGGCTCAAGTAGGAAGAAAAAAATAGGAAATAGAGGAAAGAACTAGGAGCCAGAGGGCATTTATTTAGGTCTAAAAAAAGGCATGTACATATGTAAATATATATGTGAGGATGGGGAAGTAGATCTATGTGCATGTATTTATAGGTTTAGTATCAAGTAGCAGATGGACATTGGGCCTCCACTCAAGTACTGCCTCAATGCAAAAACACTTTGTTTTATTAAACTGCCATTCCATGATGCTCACCTTCTTGAGACAATCCTGAAGAAAAGTGGGTGCATAAACAAATGTGATGAAGAAAGCTGATGGTGCCCAGCTATCAAAAGATAAGGCATCTGGAGTCTTAAAGGCTTGAAGATAAACAACTGGCCATCTAGCTGAGAAGCAGCAAAGCCCACATGGAAGAAGCACACCAGCCTGTGTGATCACAAGGTGTAGAAAGAATCAGGTATCAGGCATCAAAAAACAAAACAAAAAATCATATCATGAATGAGGGCGAGTGCAGAGTGGGGACCCAAAGACCATCTGTAGGCAACTGTGCATCCCCTTACAGAAGAGTCGCAGGGAGGAGACGAGCCAGTCAGGGTGCAGTGTAGCAATGATGAAACATACAACTTTCCTCTAGTTCTTAAATGCTTCCCACCCACTATCATCATTCCAATTCTACCTTACAAATCCGGCTAGACCAGAGGATGTACACTGGTACAGATAGGAACTGGAAACACAGGGAATCCAGAATGGATGATCCCTTCAGGACCAGTGGTGAGAGTGACAATACCAAGAGGGTGGGGTAGTGAGTGGAAACCAATTATAAGGATCTACTTATAACCTCCTCCCTGGGGGACAGACAACATCAAAGTGGATGAAGGGAGACGTCGGACAGTGTAAGATATGACAAAATAATTTATAAATTATCAAGGGTTCATGAGGGAGGGGGCAGGAAGGAAGGAGGAAAAAATGAGCTGATACCAAGCACTCAAGTAGAAATCAAATGTTTTGAAAATGATGAGGGCAACAAATGTACGCATCCAGTAGTCATTTCTAAAGGAAACTTTTGCTTCTTGATTACTGAAATTTTGGTTCTTGCACTAAAAGGGCTGGTGAGACAACATTTCTGTCTTCAGTAAATCTCTGGGTGCCTCCAAAGACAAGGCTGCTGTTTGCTTATCCACCACAGAGGCACATTTTCATTAGGTTTGGGGAACAAAAAGACGTCTGAATTGGCAAGATCAGAGCTTTAAGGTGAATGAAGTAAGGTGTCCTACTGAGACTCTTATACGGCAGCCCTTGCTAGTCACCTCAAAGAGTGAGCGGGTGTATTTTAATAATGGAAGGGAGGGAAAATTCCTCAGTGAAATTTTACTGGATTTTTTCTTACCAAAGCAGTTTTTAGTGTTCTTAAAACTTCTTCCTAATAAACCCCAGTGTTCTTCCCCTGCCCATCGAGAAAGTCTATCAGGGTTGACCCTCTGGAGTCCAAATCAAAAGTCTCCATAACTTCTGAGTTGACCCTCTGCCTTGAATCTAGTCGGCCCAGCAGATCCCCTTGGAAGCCACTATTTTGATTGTGATGGCTCAGTATGAAAAAGAGAATCTCTATTCAGCAATACCTCTGCTAGGTATATACTTTAAAGAAGTAAAAGTCATAGCACCAATAGACACATACACACCCCTGTTCATTACAGCACTGTTCACAATAGCAAGAAGATACAACCAACCAATCAGAAGAAGATTGGATGAAGAAGCTTGGGTACATACACACAGTGGAGTACGATGCATCACATAAAAACAATGAAACCACAAAGCACCTCATAGCATGGGCGGACCTGAAGAATATTATGTTGAGTGAAAGTAGTCAATCACAAAGGTACAAATACTGCATAAGACCTTGTTAAAAGGGGGTCGGGGAGATGTTCATACTAAAGGGAACAGATTTTGGAGGTTACAAATGAGGAGAACTGGGGAGGGAACATGAAGCAATCAGCTAACCAGTTGACAGGTATTAACTTGAAAGGGAAGACAAAAATCCAAAAAAGAGAGAAGAGCTAGCAGAGGAAGTGGAGTAAGGTAATGAGGCTGATAAGTAGTTTTAACGGTTGAATACAAAATTGATTATCTAGAATGTGAAACCCTTACCTAACTCACAATTTTAAATTTTGTTATTAACAAAAGACTCTTGAGGCCCAGGAACTGAGAATGCAAGATTCTAAAATGTGAGATTCCAAAGAAGTTGGCCTTGAAGAAAAAGGGCTTGGCAATCGCTAATGCTTCTTTTCTCTTGTGATAATTTGCGACTGCTGAAGATACCCTTGTTAAATAAAATTAATCTAAATTGGGTTGAGCAAATTTCCTTTAATCCTTTTATGAGATCCAAATACCCCTGCCCTTGAAACTGGAATGTGTAAATGTGACTTCACTTTTGTAATACATGTAGAAACTATAATTTGCATATGCACCGAAGCTGGTATTTAGAGAAAACAGGCGATCTGTCTGTTTCTGTTTTTGCGATGGCTGTTTGCAAAAGCTCTCACTTTTCATTTTGTGTGGCTGAATTGGTTTTCCATTGCGCCAGATACAACCTGCATTGGAGTAAAATTGAACCCTGCTCTCTCTCATATTGCTAAATCCAAGCTCATCCCTAGTTATGATTAACCCCATACAGTTTTCTTCATCACCTTTGATCTCGCTTAAAAAATTGATGGAAAAACAAGCTCTTTGTTCTTCAGGTGCCTTCAGCACCCATTCAGCCAAAAACATACCAAAGTTGTAATCCATTTTGAAGGCCCGAAGTCTTTCATCTTCATCAGCAAGATCAAGTCCTCATTTTCAGCAAGCAAGGTTGTATCATCTGCATATCACAGATGATATATGAAATATATAAACAACAACAGCTGATTAAAACTGGAGGATTTTCCAAGACTATTGCATTGAGATACCCGAACCCTGTCAGAGGAAACCACCTCCAAAACCCAAAGGGCCAGTGGCCGCAATTGTAAGGCAATAATACATAAAGATGATAGTGAAGTCATGGAGGATAGGGGAGAGAACAAAATAAAGGAGTCGGACATGTTTTATGGTTCCATGCTCCCTCTGCTCTTCTTGATGGCCCACATGGAACCTGGAGAGGTGAGAGAGAACCTTTACTATCTTGGGACATTTATAGGTAGCCTTAAGACATTCACTAGTTACATGCTGCACAAGGTAGTGGTGTCTATATGAAGGTCCCTGAGATCACAGGTGAGGAAACGTAATACCTGTATTGGGGGAAGGTATGAGGACGTTTGGGGACACAAGAGGAAGAGAAAACAAAAGGATAATGTCAGTGTCTGTAGTAAAAGCTGCCGGCTACATCGCAATCAGCCATGTGCTTGTAAGAGGTAACTTTAAGGTAGCACTATTATGGGAGGATACAGTGGGGAACATATTCATTACGAGAATGTGATTGAGATTCAACTCCAACTCACAAGGGTGAAGGCTTCCCTCCACCTCAGAAATCCAGCCAGCCAGGCTTCTTAATAGATGAGAATAAATGATTCATCCATATATACTCTCTTCCCGTTCTCTGGTTCCCACAAAGCTTTGAATTGAAACTAATCACAGAAGTTATCTTGTAACTAAGAAACAAGCTGGCTAGAAAGAATAATAAATATCACCTGTATCATGAACCTTTTGAAAGATGTCATCATAGTAGAACTGGTGAAAAGGCGTAAACACATATGGTTTGTTTTGATGGTTCTTACATCGATTGTCTTGTGTCCATTAGAACCATTTTTGGCTCCAGAAAGACTTCAGCAGGGGAACCCAAAGGATGCTCTGCAGCCAGGTCAGAATTCAGTGGCAATTGATTAGGCCCTTTAGGGAATGTGCCACCATGCTGGTACTTGCCAATGAGTGTGGAGTCAACTGTTTCATGCTGGATCCGGCCATTGGAAAGATCGCTTTGATGAACAAAGATGTAAAGATCAAAAGAAAGATCATCTACCATCTCAATGAAGGCTATGCCAAGGACTTTGATCCTGCGCTCACTGACTACAGCCATAGAAAGACGTTTCCCCCAAGTAATTTGGCCCTTTGTGGAACCTGGTACATGGACTCCATGGTGGCTGATGTTTACTGGATACTGGTCTATGTAGGAATCTTTTTGTACCCTGCCTGATTGGACTAAATGGAAGCAGCCTGGGGCCCCACTTCCCTGCACGTTCCCAGAGGTCAGCAGCTGCCCCCCTGAAATGAGGAAACCAAAGAACAATTCCTGGAATGCCTGACTCCCTGAGAACCAGTCGGCCTGCCTGCCAGAACTGATCAACTACATCCTGGGCCATAAACCTTGCTGCTGCAGCACGAACCCCCCTCTCCCCACCTTCCTTTAAAGACCCCAGGCCCCAGGCGAGGCCCGTGATTCTCCTGGGCTACTTGCTGGACCATGGAGCTTCACCCGGGAGCTCCCCCCTAATAAAGCTATTTCTGTTTCTGCTCTCCCTTTGTCCTTTCACTTATCTTGGTCCGTCTCCATGTGCCTCAGTTTACCCCTCATTTGGAGCCAAAACCTGGGAGGGGTAGGGGCAAGGGGCTCCATGCTGGCCTGGCCCTGCTTCGCTAAAACATAACTCACCCCTCCTCTCCTCTCCAACTCCTGGTGCCTGCCTGGACGAGTGATTTCTGGATTTCTGTTGATAACAAGACTCCTAACACTGAGCCTGGCAGTCACTGTGCCTTCAGACTGGACTAAGGTACAAAAGTCATCTCTGAGTCTTTTTCTACTTATTTGTGTGCTTTGGGGCTGCAGCTCTGCGGTGCCTTCTCTGAAATCTTCTACTCCCCCTTTTTCTCACCCTGAACAAAGGCCTCTGACCAACCTCCATCTTACCAGCCATAAAGCCAGGCCCCCTCCCCGTCTTCGGCTTCCATTGTGTCTCTCTCTGATCCAAGGTCCCTGTCTGCTGGACGAAAGCTGCAGGCCTGTGCCAAGGAATCTTCCTGTTCCGGAGAGTCTAGGACTCTCCCCTGGATCCCTGACTCTGACCAGGTTGTCCTCGGGGTTACCATACTGCTTTCTGACTTGACAGATGTGAACAGGTACCAGGGGACGCCCTTCGCCTCTGTCCATACCCCCTGCAGTTTGAGACACCATGGGAACTCCTTTGTCCCAGGTCCCTAAGGACAGTCCTTTGGGGTGCCTACTGGTCAACCTTACTGAATAGGTTTGGCTCCTGATCCCCATCCGAAATGCCTGGTCTTTTTCTATAATCAAGTTTGGCCTCAATACCAATTGGACAGTAAGTCACGCTGGCCAGAAAACGGCACTGACTATTTTGACATCCTCCGTGACCTTGACAATTTTTGTCAGCAAACTCACAAGTGGTCTGAAGTCCCTTATATCCAGGTCTTTTTATTGCTTTGCTCCCGTCCCTACTACCTGTCACCCTGCTCAAGTTCTCTTAGCCAAACACTCTGTTGATCAGGCCTCTGACTATACTCCCCCTCATCTTTCTTCAAACCCCCTGACTCCTTGTCGGTGGCCCCAGTAAAGCCTCCTCCATATTCTGGGTGCCCCTCACCATTACCTCCCTCTGCTACCCTCTCAACTCCCAAAGGCTGAGGCAACTCCACCCCGGACACCTGACCCCTCCCTGGCGTCCTGATTCCCTGTAGTCTCTCTCTCTCCACCTTCCCAGCAATCTTCCTTGCTCAGCCTCATTTCAGGCAACACCCGCAGGCTGCCACACCCCACAGTCACCGTTACCTTACTCAGGATTACGACCTCACTCAACATGGTATTTAAACTAAAGTAGCTGGGAATGGCCCTCAGACCCCTATCTGTGATCTATCTGGTAAACATGGCATTTCAAGTTTTTTACACCAGAGAGGAACAGGCAGAAATGGAGCGCAATTCCAGGCTCGCCAGAGGCTAATTAGCAAACCCTAGCCTTGGCCACCACTCTGAAGCTGACAGGAGGGAAGGTCAGAAGATTCCAGGAAGTGTTGCCCTCGGCCAGAATCCTGCTTCAAATGCTGCTGGAGACCCCGACCACCCAGCAAGCCTTGCCCGGCAGCCAGTGGTCAACAGAACCACTGGAAAAGCGACTGCCCCACAGCACCTGGCCATGGAGAGTGAGTCCCTTCAAAGGACCTGCCATTGGCAGTGCTGAAACTAGAAACGGATGACAACTGAAGAAGGCCCTCACTTCGTGACCCCAGTGACACACACACACACTTCACCCCCACCCACCCTACCCACCGCCCACCAAGCCCAGGATGACAATCAGGGCAGCAGGTAAGCCGGTTCCCTTTTTGGTGAACTCAGGAACTGCCTTAAAAACAGTTCTAAGGCAAACAGAGCCCAACTCCTTTAATGTCTCTCTCCCTCCAAGGAATTCTGCTCTTATCTGTTTGGGCCTGCACCCCACCCCTACCACTCAGGGTTTAGTTCGAAATAAATGCCAGGTCATAAAAGACCTCCAACCACTGACTTTGCCTGAGCAAAAACTTTGCTTCCTTGACTGTGTAGATTTTTCAGACAATGGACCCCCAAATTCTCCCTTATAACTAAGCCATTAAATTCCCCACGGGTGGTCACAGCACCTTTATGCAATGCAGCAAAGGTGACTCCCAGAGGACCTTTAACACTTTGTTGACACTTAGTTTAGATGGAGACAGAAAGTTTCAGAAGGCCAGAATAAGCTGCAACTAGTCAGGGAAAAAGTTGACTTGAAAGTTTACAGAGAGCTGTTTGCCAAGAAACTGATGAGAAAGGAGAAGTGAATGTGTTCATTGTAAGAAAAAATTACGCTGTGAAAAATGTTAAAAAACATCACGCCGATAGTTCCCCGGTGACACAGGGAGGCAACGGAGCACTTGTCAGTGCCCATGTCCAGCCCCAGCTAGTCTGTTACTTCACAAATCAGAATGTGGATGGCTTTTCTCTGCAGAGAGTTTGCAAACATAATTGTTAATACTCAGATTTTCTCCAACCTGGACAATTCTTTCAATGCAATGAAACTGTACATTTTGGTACAGTGGAACTTTAAATATGTAAGTTTTTCTACAGCAAGACTTCCTAGTCCATTTCAGTCTCTCTAGCCTCCCTGCAAGGACAGCTCAGGTGCTGTTATAATGTTAACCACTCGACACCACACTCAGCTCCCAGTTGCCATAGTACCACCATTCACCAGGTGTAGACAGAGTTCGAATAGCTGTAAAATTTAAAAACCAGTTCTGTTCCCCGCAAGCACCACAAGACTGTATTCTTACCTGTTCTGGTGAGCCTTAGTTTTACTAGCAGCAGCATAAATTTCCAGCAGAGCATTAAAACACAGCATGCTCAAAACACAGAACTTTAACAGCTAGTCATGGACTCCACCTCGGAAGCAAGCTGCTTAGAAGGTATCTCCCTGAAGGCATCAGCCATCCAGAGCAATCAGACTACTGGCTGGACCACTGTAGGTGGGACTCACACCCTACTGATAAGGATAGTGACTGTTTCCTGAAGGAGAATCCAGAGTAAATGTCAACCCCACTCAAGGACAACTCAGGTAAGGCTGCCATCTTGAATCTAGGATACACCCATCTTGTCACATGTGTAACCCTAATCCCTCCTCTTACTATTGTGTGTACACCCCTAGATCATTGCCGTTCCCCACTCCCCCCACCACTTTATTATCAGACTGGTGTAGAAAAATGTCTTTTAGTGGGAGTTAGAGACTTAGGCTACCTGCACAGACCATGCACATTTTTGTTTCAACACATCCATTACAATCTCTTCAATGTATCATCCTTTAGGCCACTTCCTCTTTGTGCTTCCTTTTCCCACTCTGCCTTTTTAAATCATTTTATTGGGGGCTCATACAGCTATTATCACAAGTCATAAATACATCCATTGTGTCAAGCACTTTTGTATATTTGTTGCCATCATCATTCTCAAAACATTCTCTTTCTACTTGAGCCCTTGGTATCATCTCCTCATTTCCCCCCTCCCTCCCCTACTCTGCCTTTTTCCCTAACCCTCTGTACATGATGGGTAAGTAATGCCCTCTTTTATCTTAAGTGGTTGATTATTCTAGCACATGGGGAGTTCTTTTCCGGACCTAAAGTGTAACTACAGGCCATGGTGTTGGGGGGGGGGGGGGGTTCTACCAATCTCTATCAAGAGTAAGCCTGGCCTCTTTTGTGATTTGTGTATTTTTTCCCCATATTTTTCTCCCACTTTTTGCAGGGCTATGTATGTGATCCTTTTCATTCAGAGCAGTCTTTAGTAGTAGATGGGCACCATCTAGTTTTTCTGGTCTCTGTGGTGTGGAGACTGATGTTTGCATGGGATATTAGTTCATTGGGCTAATTATTTCCCTATGTCTTTCAGTTGTCATCATTCTTTACTATAAGTTTTTTGAAAGCCACGCTTTATCAGGTTAAAGAAAATCCCTTCTATTTCTAATTTCCATGACTTGGTTTATGCAAGGAGTAAGTATTGGATTACTATCCAGAAAGTCATATTTTTTCTCCCTTAAACTCTTGAGGTGAATTTCATATGACGATATTTACCCCCTCTGGTGAAACCACCCTTGAATAGTTCAGACAGAGCCCCCACCAAAATAGGAGCTTATTTTCTTTTTCATAATAATAGCACTAATGATGACATGCTGAGCACTTTTGATCACTTTGCACATATAAAAATAAATTAATATTTAGAACAACTCTGTTTGATATGTGCAAATACTCTCCCCATTTAGCAGATGAGAAAAACAGCAACAAGAGAGGTTAAATAACTTGCTTCATTGTTCCCCTAGCTCATCAGCAAAACAGAGCCAGTGTTATTAAATTTCAGAAAAGAACAAAGAAAGGGAAACAAAACCAAGTGAAAATATGGGATTCCATTTTTAAATCTACCATTGGAATTTTGGAATTTCCGAGTATCCTGGTAATTAAAAAGACATAGATGGAATTTTCCAAGACATAATCACAGAAAATTTCCCAGACTTGAATAAGAAACAAAGTTTGCAATCACAGAAAGCTATATGTACTCCAAACAGAAGAAATACAATAAGGATCACTCGAAGACATATTGTCATAAAATTATTGAAAACAAAAGACAAGGAGAGAAATCTGAAAGCAGCAAAAGAACTACAAGAAATAGTGTCGATTTCTCCCCAGACTTGAAGCTAGAAAACAGTGGAGTTACATATGTGAAAAACCAAAGGGAAGCAATTCCTAACCATGAATTATTTACCCAGAAAAGCTTCCACTCAAAACTGAAGAGGAAATCAAGACATTTCCAAATAAACAGAACCTCTGGGGATTTTCCACTATGGAACCAGTTCTGCAAGTATTACTGAAGGGAATTCTTCAACTGGAAAGAAAGAACATCAAACAACCACTCACGTCTACATGTAGAAAATTAAAACAATAATATTTAAAAAGAAAGGAAGAGATCACTTAAAGTCAGCAGAATTAGTACATAAAGGACTAATTATACAATATTTTCAAGTTTATAATAATTAGTACAAATTAAGCCTGTCATAGATCGAAATACAATGATGTCAATGTAGACTCAGCCGAAAACAGAAAAGAGGGATGGAGGAGCAGCACAGGAATAATGTAGTATGCTAACGGTGTTTGGTACTTGTTTATATCTTTTTTTTCATTATTTTTCTTTTTTTTGTTTATATCTTAAAAGTTATTGAATGACAAAATGTGGAAAGTAATATCGTCTTTGGTCTTCTTTTGATTTTCCTCTTCTATCTATTCTTTTTGTTGATTGTGTTATTAATTTTGGATCTTCTTTGTAAACGAGTTTCCCTTTGAGCACTATGTTTTAGCTGTGTCCCAAAACTTTGATATATTGCTTACATTTTATTTGACTCAATTTTTGTTTGTTTGTTTGTGGGTTTGGTTTTTTTTACTCTAAATATTTTTTAATTGACTTTCGGTTTCTTCTATGAACCAATCTTTTTCAGCAGAGCATTATTTAATTTCCAGGTGATTCCCTTTTTAGTCTTCCCGTTGTTAATTTCTAACTCCAAATATTATGATTAGAGAAGATACTTTTTAATGAGTTAAATCCTTTAAAACTTTGGAGATTTATTTTGTGGGCCTAGCATCTAATCTATTCTGGAAAATTACCCATACTCACTGGAAAATAATGCATATTGTTTGGATGATATAGGATGTGTTTTATATATGCCTAGGAGCCCTGGTGGTCTAGTGGGTTTGTGTTGGGCTGTGAACTGCTAGGTCAGCAGGTCAAAGCCACCAACTGCTCCACAGTAGAGAGATGAAACTTCTACTCCTCTAAAAAGTTACAGTCTTGGAAACCCACAGAAAGAGTTCTACTCTGTTCTATAGGGTCACTATGAGTCAGAATGGACTTGTGGCAGTGAGTTTAGTTTTTGGTTACATCAAATTGACTTATAGTTTTATTTAAGTTCTTGCTATCCTTAGTGAACTTCTTTTTAAATGTTCTGTCTAGAATTGAAAGTGGTGTATTAGGGTTGCCAACTATTGTGGGCCTGTCTATGCCTCCTCTTATATTAAGTCAATATCTGTTTCATCTGTTATGGAGCATTGCTATTAGGGGTATTTATAATTATTATGTCTTCTTGCTGGACTGATCCTTTAATTATTATATAATACTTTTATGTATCCGTAGCTACAGGTAATTTTATCTGACATCAGCATGATACCTGTGCTCTGTTTTGATTACTGGTTGTGTGGAAAATTTTTCCATCCTTTTATTTTCAGTTTGTGTCTTTATGTCAAATATATCAAACCTTTGGGACACAGCAAAAACATAGGGCTCAGAGGGCAGTTCATGGCAATAAGTGTCTACATTTATAAAGAAGATCCAAAATTAATAACATAAATCAACAAAGTGAATAGATAGAAAAGGAAGATCAAAAGAAGACAAAAATTTACTGTTACAAGAGCTGTAAGAGGCCCCAATAAAAACATTTTTAATAAAATGACTTTTTAATGAAAAAAAGATACCAAGAACTCAAGTAGAAAGAAAATACTGTGAAAACTATGATGGCAACATATGTACAATGTGCTTGAGACAATGGATGTATGTATGGATTATGATAAGAGTTGTATGTGCCCCCAATAAAATGATTTTTTTTAATTTAAGTGAAACTAAAAAACATCAGAAAAAGAATATAATAAATCTCAGAACAAAGATAAGCAAAATAGGAAATAGAAAAAAATCAACAAAACTAGAAGTCCTTTGAAAAAGTCAATAAAATTAGACAAATAACTCTAGACTGAACCAAGAAAAAAATGAGAAGCAAATAATCAAAATAAGAAAAGAAATTGGAAACTCCTAGAATATATTACCTACCTAAACTCGCTTAAATAAAGGTCGAAAAATGCAATAGGGCCTTTTGGCACTGCAGCTGCTCCCATGAATATGTTTGGATTTCAGAAGAGGCTTACCTCCAGCATCTTCCTCTGTGACAAGTAGAAAAGTCTGATTGGACCCCAGTGAGACCAATGAACTCACCAATGCCAACTCCTGTCAACAAATCTAGAAACTGATCAAAGATGGCTTTATCTGCCACAAGCCTGTGACCATCCATTCTTGGGTCTGGGCATATAGAAGTGAAAGGATACTGCCAATACTCAAATGCCCAAGAAGGTGACCTGGATAAGGAGGGTGAGGGTTCTACACCAACTGCTACGGAGATACTAGAGTTTAAGAAGATTGACCTATCACAGCCTGTACCTGAAGATGAAGGGGAGCGTGTTCAAGAACAAGCAGATTCTTATGGAACACATCCACAAACTGAAGGCAGACTAGACTCGAAAGAAGCTCCTGGCTGACCAGGTGGAGGCCCACAGCTCTGAGACCAAGGAAGCACACAAGCGCTGTGAGGAGCGACTCCAGGCCAAAATGAAGAGATCAAGACTGTTCAAGGAGGGAGAAGCAAGAAATGAACTCCCCCTCTCTTCTCTCTACATAGTAGCCTTGGAAGTTCTATAAAATATAATAATAAAACCAATCCTTATCAAAAATAGGTTCATAATAAAAGAAATGGACCATGTCATTAAAAAAAAATTTTTTTTAAACCTGTAATAACAACAGCAAAACCTCAGGACAGATTTCACCGGAGAATTTAACTAAAATTTCAGAGAACTTTTATAAAACACAGAAGAGAGAGGACTATCTCGTAACTCATTTTATAAATAAAGCAGACCACATGCAGACAGCAAATAAAAGAAAATTACTACCAAGGGCTCAAGTAGAAAGCAAATGTTTTGAGAATGAGGGCAACAAATGTACAAATGTGCTTGACATACAGTGGATGGATGGATGGATTGTACAAGCCCCCAATATAATGAATTTTTTTAATGAAAAACAATTACAGAGCAGTATCCCTCATGAGTATAGGTACAAAATTCTAACCAACGAAATTCAACAACATCCTTAAAAAATCATTTGCCGCAATTAAGTGGGATTCATAGCAAAGTGGCTCAACAATAAAAAATCAAGTAGCATCTTTCTCCACATAAATTAACAAAGGGAAAAATATATAGGATCATATCCCTTGATGAAGCATTTGATAAAATATAGTACCTTTTCTTGATAAAAGTTCTCAGTAAAGTAGGATTAGAAGGAAAAATTAATTAAGTGCATATGTAAAACCAACAGCCAAAATTGTTTTCAATAGAGAAATACTGAAAATCTTCCCTCTTAAATAATGGAAAAGAGGGGGAGGGTATTGTTTGTGTCCCCACAGAAATGGGAGTATGCATCCAAACCCCACCATGGGGTGCTACACCTTTAGGGCAACGTAACCACAGGGAGTAACTCATAAACAGAGTGGGCTACAGAGTCGGCCCTAATCAGAGCCAGGCCCCCGCGCTAGAAGCATGTGCTACAGAGGACAACACTAAACCTACGGGTTGGGGAGAGGAGCCAGCCTGCCACATGCCCAGCTGGAAGCAAACCAAGAAGGAAAAGGAGAGCTTGAGGGTCTACACCCCATATCTGCACCCCTGCGGATGATGTCCCAGCATGGAGTGGCTAAGGCACAGAGAGAACTGTAGGGCTGACAACAGCTCAAGACATGATGTCCCCTGACTGGAGAATACTCCAACAGAGGACAATACTGGGGACGCACGGTGGGGAGTGAATCTGATCTGAACCCCCCACAGTGAAGTGAACCAAGAAGGGAACATAACAGATCAGCAATGGGAGCAAAGCAATGCCACAAAGCCCCTGAGGAACCCCCAAAGTAGACTTATGACTAGGAAAACAGTTTCTGGAACCCCCCAGGACTGGTGGGGAGATAGTCATAAAGGTCAGTGGACAGACCTGGAATTATGTATGCTTTTCCTCTAGTTTTTTGTTGTTGTTTTTAATTCAATCTTTTGTTTTCTTTTTGTTTTGTCTTCGTTATTGTTGGTTTGCCTACTTATATTAAATAGACGTGGGAAGCAAGTCTGAGAGAAAACAATGGAACCAACGGTTTCAGAGGGACTTGGGGGGAGAAGGAGGTGGGGGAAGAAAGTAGATGGACATTGGGTCTCTGATCAAGCTCTTCCTCAATGCAAGAACACTTGGTTCTAACAACCTGACATTCTGTGATGCTCACCCTCCTGGCATAATCGCTGAAGACAAAATAAATGGGTGCACAAGCAAATATGGTGAAGAAAGTTGATGGTGCCTGGCTATCAAAAGATATAGAATCTGGGGTCTTAAAGGCTTGAAGTTAAGCAGCCATCTATCAGAGAAGCAACAAGCCCACATGGAAAAGCACACCAGTCTGCAATCATGAGGTGTCCACGGCATCAAGTAACAGGCATTAGGAGACCCAAAGCAAACAAACCAAAAAACATATTGTTGAGAAGGAGAGGGATCAGAGCAGAGACCCAAAACCCATCTGTAGACAATGGGACATCCCCTCACAGAAGGGTCACAAGAAAGGGATGAGTCAACCAAGGTACAGTATAGCACCCATGAAACAGAATATTCCTCTGGTTCCTGGAGGCTTCCTCACCCCCCACCCATTGTCATGACCCCACTCCTGCCTTCCACTTCAGACTAAACTGGAGCATGTACACTGGTACAGGTAAGAGCTCACCACACACAGAATCCAAGTCAGAAAAGCCCCTCAGGAACAGAAATAGGAGTATTGCAATGCCAGGACGGTAAGGGTAAGAGGGGCAAAGGAGAGGAGAAAGGGGAACTGATTGCAATGATCAACACATAACTACACACACACACACACACCTGAGGGAGACGAACAACAGAAACCATGGGGGAAGGGAGATAGTGGTTGGTTTAAGATATGAAAACAATTTATAATTTTTCAAGGGGTCACAAGCAGGGAGAGAAAAAAGAGGAGCTGATACCAAAGGCTCAAATGAAAAGTAAATGTTTCTATTTGGTGAAAATAATTATGGTAACATATGTACAAATATGCTTGATACAATTAATGTATGGATTGTTTTAAGAGTTGTAAGAGCCCCAATAAAATTATCTTTTTTTAAAATGATCTTAAAAGAAAATAGAAAAGAAAGAAGGATGCCCATTAGCATCCTTCTTAGTATTGTACTGGAAGTCCTAGTCAGACCAATGAGACAAAAAAGGAAGTAAAAGGTATCCATATCAGAAAATAAGAAGTAAAATTATTCCTATCCAGACCTCCTTAGCTCAATGTAAAGAAAATTAAAATCTGTGGGGGCAAGGCAAGCCCCCACAACTAATCACAGGTTCTATAGGTGCAATTGACAAAGTAATAATTTATAAATTATCAAGGGTTCATGAAGGAGTGGGGAGGGGTAGCGGGAAGGGAGGGGAAAAATGAGCTGATGCCAAGGGAATAATTGGAGAGCAAATGTTTTGAGAATGATGAGGGCAACGAATGGACAAATGTGCTTTACACAATTGATGTATGGATGGATTGTGATAAGAGTTCTATGAGCCCCCAATAAAATGATTTTTTTAAAGATTATAATAAAATCATAGAGAACATGAGAGATAGAAGAGAGACTGAAATAATGGAGTCAGACACATTTCGTGCTCGCATGCTCAGCTCAGCCCCTCTTGGTGGCCCCCGTGGAGATGGGAGACCAGAGGGCAAGAGAAAGTGGGAGGGGAAGGAGGACAAGGGGAGAGGGGACAGGAGAGCAAGGGATCGGGAACCAGAGGAGAGCTGGAGAGAGGAAGGGTATGAGGGAGAGAGATGGGAGAGCTAAGGTTCTTTATTGCTAACCAAGGCTTATATATCTTGGGGGGCATGCAAGCCCCCTAATTACAGGTAAAGACATACATCACAGGAAGGAGTTGCACTATAGATTATACAGCAATGAGAGGGGGACAATCTAGGGACATACACACAATAGGAAGAGGAGGGATGAGGGTACACATGTGAGAAGATGAGCAGATCCTAGATTCAGAATGTCACTGAGTATGTTTGACCTGTTCTCTGACTCTCCATGGAAACCATTAACAGTAGGGTGTGAACCCCACCTACAGGGACCAGACTAATGGTCCTTAGTCTTTAAGGAGAAGTAGGCCATTGTCCTTAACAGCAGGGAGCAGGGCTTACCTTGGTGGAACCAGACAGTAGTTTGGCATCTGACCTCCCACCATGTGCTGGCAAACAGCCTCTAATGTTTGGCATGTCTTTGCGGGAGACAACTCTGGAGAAAAAAGTCTCTTTATAATCCCACAATTCCTCTTTTGTTGTGTATATTAAATTTAAAAGAGCCACAGGACGAAGTGGTTATTTTCTATACATTGAAAGCTGTCGAGGCAGACTTAATGACCAAATTAGTATAGCCAAAAATGCAGGGTGATGGTAAATATTTTGAATCCAGGTATGGGGATAGAGTCTTCCCTGTGCCCCTCTGTTACTGGGAGAAGGTGTGAGAAGGGCTGGATGCAGCTGTCCCCTCTCCCCTTGCCTTCCTCCTCCCCCTCCTCTCTCTTGCCCTCTAGTCTCCCATCTCCACGTGGACCACCAAGCGGGGCTGAGGTGAGCATGCTACCATGAAATGTGTCTGACTCCTTTATTCCAATCTCTCTTCTATCTCTCATGCTCTCTATTAATTTATTATAATCTTCATATATATCAACCATACAATTGCACCTATCGAACATGGGACAGTGGGAAAAGAACTCTTTTGAGTTATACTTCATGTAACAATTGTACAGCCCAACCGGAATGTGCAGTGAATCAGAAAATTGTGTGAAGTGAGGATCCGGTGTTGGGATTGGCAGATAAGTAGTGGAAATAGTGAGTGAGTATTTTTAAGAGGACAATGGGGCAAGGTAAACGTAAACCTGAAATTTATGGCTCTACACTCATCCGCTTACTGAAAAGACAAGGTGTAAATGTAACAAAGAAAAAGATGCAATGTTTTATAAAAGTAGCAAAAAGGTACAATCCATGGTCCCCAGAGGAAGGAACTTTTGATCTAGAGACTTGGGATGAGGCTACTGTAAACTTAAAGAAAGCACACAGAGGTGGGGAGAATAGCCCCGTGGAGACATGGTCTCTGTGGGTTCAAGTTAAGATGGTCTTAGTACCTTTGCAGGAGGAAAAGAAAGAGGATTATCAGTCTAGTGAGAAGTCTTGTGTCCATCCAAATCTAAAAAAGCAAGCTAGAGTCTCTTTGCATGAGCCTGAGTTAGGTGATGAAGTTTTAGGAAAAACTGAAGAAGCAGGGATTTATTTGTTATGTAAGGCCTCCGATTCTAAACAAAACCTCATGGCCAAAGCCTCTATGTCCTCTGGGGACTGCAGACTCCAAAGGTCTAAAGGTGATAAAGCACTAGAGGAAGTGAATTCCAAGACCCAAAGTGAGGCTATTAAACAATCCCAGGAAGCTCCCTTGCTTTCAAAGATAGGGAAAGCAAAGAAACAAAACTGTTAGGTCTCTCTCTCTCCGGGACTAGATTTCAGCCTCGGTCTTTGGCTCCGCGCGAGAAAGACTTCACGCCGAAGCCCGGCTCATGATCCAAGTGAATTTAATGAGAGTTAAAAGAAGTTTCAGGGGGAAAAAAAGGGAAACCGGGCTGATTCCAGGAACCCAAGTGGAAGGTGAATTATGAGAGTGACGAGTGCAACGAATGTATAAGGGTGCTTTGCTCAATTGATGTATGTACAGATTGTGATAAAAGCCTTATGAGCCCCAATAAAAAGATTTAAAAAAAAAGAAAATGATTAGGGCAAAGAATGTACGGATGTGCTTTATACAATTGATGTATGTATATGTATATGTATGGATTGTGATAAGAGTTGTATGAGCCCCTAATAAAATGTAAAAAAATTAAAATAAATTAAAAAAAAAAAAAAAAAAGAAGTTTCAGGTTTTACGCGGCACCCATAGGATTCCTCTGACTGTGTGGCCTGGAAGAGACTGCTCAGGGTCCCGCAAGGATCTCTCTCCAACCATGAAGACGACCAGATCAGCCAAACAAGCCCCTCTCCCTTCCAGTCCCTGCCTTTTCAAGGGCTGGGGGGGGGGGGGGGTGGAGGCGTGGTGAACGACCCCAGGTCGCTCCCATAGGCTGAATTCCAATCACCTGACCCAGGTGGGCTGCTCTAGGTGTAACGCTCATTCGAGCCCACCGGCGGGAAAATCCAGCTTTGTCCTTTGCTGGCTCTCCTGGGCATGCGTAAATGGACTTCCCAATTCCCTAAGCTAAGCTGCCTAACATTAATATAGAAGATGAAATTCGGGAAGTGGAGTTTCAAGATATACTGGTTGAGAAGACCAGCTCAGAAAATAGAAGCAAAGAGGCAACGTATAGGAAAGTGCCTTTACTTTCAAGGGTCGAAAGAGGAATTGCAGAAGGCAATTTAGAATTTAGAATATCAATATCGTATCCTGTTCGAGTTGGTAACGGACAGCCTTACAGGGAACACCCACAAGGAATTCACAGTGCCTTCCCCTTTGAGTTGCTAAAAGATCTTAAGCAGGCAGTCCTTGATTATGGCCCAGACTCTCATTATGTAATTAGCATGAGAAGGTCTGAGCGCTGAACCCCTGCTGACTGGAGAGATTTGGCAAAAGTATGTCTTTACCCTTAAGAATTTTTACAATGTTGTATGTGGTGGGATTTTACAGCCCATTCGTAAGCTCGTAAAAATGCTGAGGATGGGATAGATATAGGAATTATCAATTGCTGGGGGATGAGAATTATGTCACAGTTGAGGCCCAACTACAATTTACTGAACAGACAATAGCACAGAGAAGTCTGCCTAAGGGCCTGGGAAAAGCTAATTCCATCGGAAGAGAGAAAGCCAAGTTACACGGTGGCTATAAGACAGCGGAATGATGAATCCTATGCTGACTTTGTGTCCCGTTTGGAAAATTCTATTTCCAACTGTATAAAAAATGTCCAGCCAGTAAAAGACCTACTGTATAAGCTAGCTTATGATTTCTCTATTAAACACTGTGGAAATGTCTTGTGTCCCTACAGGGAACAGAGCACACAGTTAGATTATCTTAAAATATGCTGGAATGTAGAGACAGATGAATACAAAGCCCATCTCATGACAGCTGCCTTGGCAAATTACACCAGACCGAGAAGTGCTTGAGTTGCAGAAAGACAGGTCATCTTCAAAGAGAGTGTAGGCAGCACAGGCAAATCAGCCTGGCCTCAGAAAGGGAGGGGCAGCCTGCCTCTGAGCATGAGCCAAGGCCATAGAGTTCACGTTTAAAGGAGCCTGAAGTTTGCCCCCACCGCAGGGAAGGAATTCACTGGGTGAGTCAATGTCACTCAAGATTCAACAGCAAAGGACTGTAAGATCTCTCTCTCTCTGGGCTAGGGTTACACCTCGGTCCTTGGCTCTGCACGAGAAAGAATTCACGCTGAAGCCTGGCTCGTGATCCAAGGGAATTTAATGAGAGTTAAAAGAAGCTTCAGGTTTTACGCGGCACCCATGGGATTCCTTTCGACCATGCAACCTGGCAGAGATTGCTTGGGGTCATGCAAAGATCTCTCTCCCAAGTTTTCCTCCAAAAAGAGACCCCTCTCCCTCTCGATTCCTGCCTTTTCAAGGATTCCCAGGGGAGGCGTGGTGAACGACCCCAGGTTGATCCCATTGGCTGAATTGCCATCACCTGGCCCAGGTGGGCTGCTCCAGGTTTAACGCCCATCCGTGCCCACCAGCGGGAAAACCTAGGCTTTTGTTCTATGCTTGGCTGTCCTGGGCATACGTCAATGGACACCCCATCCCTGCCTATCTGCCTAACAGGACTACCATTAGCAAAGACTTCCAGGAGGGAAACTAGAGAAAGAAGCTTGATTCAAACTCTGCCCAACAGAGCTCAGAAGGCAAAGCCTCTGCCTCACCCAGCAAAAGAATCTTTGAATGGCAGAGATCTCAGGTATCACATAATCTCACAGCAGGAGACCAAACCTAGGCAAACTTGCAAAAGCCCAGCCTCTGTTCTCCCTGCAGTGAGTTTAACTAACCAAGAAAAGGCTCAGCAACCCTCCCAGCAGTTTGCTGATTCTAAAAAGGAGCCTCTCATTGAAAGAGTAATACAGTTTTTATCAGGAAGATTTAACCTAAGTACTCAAGGAATTCAAATTAATACTGGAGTTGATCCGAATTGTGAGGAAAAGCCAAAAGCTGTGATTAAGTCAGAAATTATTAAGAGTGGTAATTGGGGTCTCCTACCTTAAAAGAACTATGGGACGTTTATTAGGAAAGTCCAAACTAAAGTCTCAAAATGTTCTGATGGTTACTGGAATTACTGATCAGGATTGTGAAGAAGAAATTAAGGCAGTGATAAAATCTGATGTACCATTGTTTATAAAGGCAGAAGATCACTTAAGCCAATATTTGCTTCCTTGCATTCTTAGAGTAAAAATTTATACCTATCAGGAAAGAGTACTTGAGAAGTCTGACCACCCTTTAAATCAAGGGGTCTTTTGGAATGCTATTGTAGGGAAACAACAGTGCCCCCACATGGAATTAGAAATTAGAGGAAAAGGGGTTTGTTTTTAATCATTTTATTGGGAGCTCATACAATTCTTATCACAATCCATACATACATACATACATTGTGTCAAGAACATATGTACATTTGTTGCCATCATCATTTTCAAAGCATTTGCCTTCTACTTGAGCCCTTAATATCTGTTGCTCATTTCCCCCCCTCTCACTACCCCCTACCTCATGAACCCTTCACCATTCATATATTATTATTATTTTGTCATATATTACACTGTCTGATATCTCCCCCTGCCCTCTTCCCTGCTGTCCCTCCTCCAGGGAGGAGGCTATACGTAGATTCCTGTAATCAGTTCCCCCTTTCTACCATACATTCTCTCCACCCTCCAGGCATTGCCACTCTCACCACCGGTCCTGGAGGAATCATCTGACCTGGGTTCCCTGTGTTTCCAGTTGCTATCTGTGCCAATGTACATCCTCTGGTCTAGCCAGATTTGCAAAGTAGAATTGGGATCATGATAGTGGCGGGGAGGAAGTCTTTAAGGACTAGAGGAAAGTTGTATGTTTCATCGTTGCTATCCTGCGCCCTGCCTGGTTCATCTCCTCCCCACAACCCTTCAGCAAGGGGTGTCCGGTTGGCTAGCATTGGGCTTTGAGTCTCCACTCTGCACTCACCCACATTTTCAATGATATGATTGAGGAAAAGGTTTTTAAACTCTGGATATCGGGTCATTTCCTTAGGGCAGTCACCAGGGCCTAAAACCCGCCCACTAACTTCCTCTAAATCCACCATGGAAGGAATGAGAGAAATTAACCAAGACAGAACATTGCAAGATTATAAAATCCTACAGTGTAAACTGGTAAACTTGAGGGGAAAAAAGTCTGTTTGGTAAGTTAGTTCAAAAACAGCTGGACAAATTTATTAAGAATTTTTTCAGTCTTTCAAATTATCCTGAGTGTGGTAAGAAGTTCTCACAATTAATTAGCTCTCTCAGTTCTCCGAGAGCTGGGAGCCAATATTTACATAACAGTGAACTCTATCTAAGTAGTTATACTGGTCTGAAACCTAGCAAGTTAACTGAGAATGCTAGCAATGCTTTGAGATCTACATTGTTAAAACAACAGGGGGAGGAGAGAAGTCTTATGTGTGACAAAGTTCATTTAGTTATTTAACCAAAAGTTCATTAGTTCATTTAACAAAAAAAATTTTCTCCTTACTGAAAGCTTGTAACAAAAATTAGGGCAGATAAACACATTTTCACTTCTACAAAGAAAGCTGATCCCAAGAAGTCCCAAGAAGATGGAAAACGTGTTTGGGATCCATGTCCATTTGTCACCTGGAGAAAGGGCCATACATTTATGTTTTTGCAGAATAAAGTCGATGGACTCCCCTTTAGTCCATCACCTTTGGAGAAAGATGAAGAACATGGGGAAGATGGAGAGACCACCCAATCTTAATCATGATCCTGTTTCCAAGTTGCTGACACCCCCAACGGAGGGTCTGTTTGTTTATATTTTCACAGGCAAAGGAAATAGGTAGATTTTTTTTCTTCAGCCAGCAAGGTCTAGAGAAAGGAGGAAAGCTGATGCGTGGCCTGACCCTGTCCTCTATTAAAGTTACTCAAAACGTCAAGAAGACTTCACAGATTCCTGAGAATGATGATCGCTGCCTGCTGAGACATTTTGTCCATTGCTGATGCTGTCTAAGAGACACCCCAGGACTCTATCAAAGCTGAATATTTCATACAATAGTGACTGGACTATTACAACACACTATTCTTTTGCTGAAAGATCAAGATTTTGGACTTGTCAATTAATGTTATAGTGTGGAATGTAATTAGAATATAATTTTTTATAACTCCTTACCCATATAAGGAGATATTACATGACTGGGATTTGATTAGAAAATATTTGCAAAAGTTTAAGGGAAACATTTTATTAGATGTTGATCAGCTTAAGAAGGATATTTCGTATACAATAAAAAAGAGACTCAAGGCGTCTCCTGGCTCTGATATAATTAAGCAATTGGTGGATAATGTGGAAGGATTGGATCCGCGAGCTTGGGTTCAAAGTATCTCTTCATAGCATGGGTTCCAGCCTAACAATGCTGTTCATAATCATAATTTTTGTCCAGGCTATTGTTAGCTCTATCTGGAGATAGAGTTGTACCTCGGTCCTTGGCTCCACGCGAGAAAGAATTCACACCGAAGCCTGGTTCGTGATCCAAGTGAGCTTTATGAGCGTTAGAAGAAGCTTCAGGTTTACACGGCACCTATAGGACTCCTCCCGACCGTGCAGCCTGGCAGAGGCTGTCTACCGTCACACAAAGATCTCTTTCTGCCTTAACTCTAGGCTCCTGCCTTTTCAAGGATTCCATGGGGAGGCATGGTGGACGACCCCTGATCGACCCCATTGGCTGAATTGAATTCACCTGGCCCAGGTGGGTCAATCCAGGTTTAGTGCCCACCCATGCCCACCGGCAAGAAATCTGAGCCTCTGAGCATGTGCAGTGCGCCGCTCTTTGTTCCCGTGCTTGGCTCTCTGGGCATGCGTTAACAGACATTCCCATCCCTGTGCTAGTGTGCCTAACATTTCCCCCTGAAGAGATATGGACCCAAATCTTTGGAGTACTGGACAACGACATCTCTAACTACTTCCTGCTGGCAAAGGGGGCGAAGTGGGGTTTTGGGTCCACACCCTTCCTACTCTGTTAGAAGAGGTTGTCCATTTAGGGCCCAAGATGGATAAGGTCGAGGTGGGTTTAGGAGACGGTGGTCCTGGAGCTGGCACAGTTAGTTCAGAGGCCTTGGTAACCTGAGAACTGGAAAAGAAACAAACAAACAACAGGTGAACAGCTTAAGTGAGACATGGGTAAGATTGGAAGGTGGCAGTACCCTTGAAGTTAGGTTAGTGTCACAGAGTTTGGTCACTGTAAACGCAGGAATGGAGGAAAGGTATTCATTGGCCTAAAGGCTGTGAGGGGTCTGATGTAGAATCATCTGTGTAGCCCTCATTTGTCCTGAGGTGGCAATAAAATATCATCCTAAGACCATCCAGTGGCTCACAGGAGTATTCGTCTGTTCCCATGGTTCCTGTGGGGGACTTTGAGGCTCCTCCACTGTGAGGAACAATTGGAAAGCTCTAGAGGGACAAGGATGAGGCCCGATGACTATGCAGGTGTGCAGCTTGGACAGCAGGTCTCAGCCTAGGAGAGGAGCTGGACATTCAGGGATCACTAAGAAGCTGTGAGAAAAATAGAAGTTATCCCAAAGACATCTGAGAGGTTCAGTAAAATGGTTAACTACATGTTTTCCTGACTCTCCCAGGATGGAGCAGGTGCAGGGTGCCAGGGGTCCAGGGAAGGAAATAAAGACAGAGGTGGCCCCAGTATTCAAAAGGAAGTTCACTGACCTTCCTGACACGTCGATGCCCACCCTAGGTTTCAGACCAGTAACAGTTACCTCTTGTTGCTGGACTGTCCAGACTGGGCGCCTTCAATCCTCTGCTTCCGTTACCAGCTGCCAGTTGGCCTGTGGGTGCCTCCCCTCCAGGTTTTGGGCCTTAGGACAGAGGCCAGCCCAGTGGCCAGTCTGCTTGCAATGGACGCATGGCATCTGAGGAGGCTTGTTCTGGTCAAGGCAGTTCCTAGCCCAATGACCTGGTCGCTGGCAAATGTAGCACTTGGTATCTGGGTCAAAGGTCTGGGTAACCTGGGAGGCATTTGATGGGCGTCTGCTATTGAGTGCAGCTAATACATGGGCATGCCTAATGTCCTTTCTTTTCTCCTTCTCCCGGGCTCGAACATCGCCTTCCTGCTCCCTATTGTAAAAGGCCGAAATGGCACAACCAACCATCTCTTCTAGGGTAGCTCCTTCAGGCTTTTGCACTAATTTTTGGACTTTCTTGTGAATATCCTGTGCGGTCTGTGTGAGAAACTTGTCCCTGAGCAAGACTTGTCCCTCATAGGATTCTATGTCTACAGCAGTATGATTCTTTAGGGCTTCCTTTATCCGCTCTAAAAAGCTTACAGGAGACTCAGTAGGTCCCTGGTGAATCGCTGTCACGTTGGCATAATTAATGGTCTTTTTCCTGCCTTCCTTTAGTCCACTTGTGATGCACACCAGGAAATGTTCCCGTGCCCACTTGTGCTGAGGCTCACTGTGATTCCAAGCAGGGTCTGTTAAAGGCACAGCAGCTTCCCCTACAGAGTACTTTTCATTCATCACATGTATACTCCTCTGCAAGCTTCCTAGCACCTTTGAGCACCCGCTCTTTCTCAAAGTCTGTCATGGTCTGTCCCAGTATGACCATTACATCTTTCCAGGTTAGATCACAGGCTCGGGTGAGGTGCTGGAAGTGTTCTGTGTGCTGTTCGGGTTTGTTAGAGTAACTGCCCAAGTCATTTTTACTTTGCTTGAGTTCAATTAGGGTGAAAGGCTTGTAAATTGCCCGGGAACCAAGTTCCCCTGCTGTCTCTACTACGGGTAGAATACTCTGGGCTGCTTCAGGGTTGGGGTAATAGTTGCCCTCTAGTCCAGGGTCCCTCAGGGGGTCCTGGGTGCACTGGGAATAAAGATCCCTGTTCTTCCTTCAAAGGAAGAACGCTCTAACATACGGCATCTCTCACCCCCTCTCCATCGTTCCACAGAAATGTTCTCGCTGTTGCAGGGTTGGAAGGGAAAGTACCATTGGCTGGCCATGGCTCCCCTTCCTCTAAAACATACTGTCGCCAAATAGAATTGCAACGCATAACCAGCTTCTGTTTGTCCAGCTTTTCTGGATAAAATCTTTCCCAATTGAACAGGATACATCCGAGGGGGTAATTCCTGGGTATCGAGCTGGTAAGTCCCATCTAGAATACAACCAACACGAAGGCAATTGAGAGCTAGCTACCTCAAGGTCAAATAACCTCAGATTCAGTGCCCACATCTGGAATAACGTGAATCTGAGGCCTCAGGCAGGTCCCCCGCCCAAAGGAGGGGTCGAAGACCAGTCGCTGCAGCGGACATTTTAGTCCAACCGTTTCCTAGACCACAAGCTTTGAGGGCCACTGTGTGGCATGGCCCCACGGCCTTCAAAGATGCCTGCTGGCAGGAGCAGACTCAAATCTCTGAAGGGAAGGGACGTCTATCCAGAAGCTCGGGGAACCTTTAAAGGATCTGAATTTCTGGCTGGAGCATCCTGGCGGTGGAGCTGTATTAAGAGCTGTCCCAGAAAATTCCGGAGGCAGCATCACTGGAAGGCGAAAGCTAACAGTAACTCTGGCTCAGCTTCCAAATGTCTTTGGCCTAGGCCTGGGCAACGGAAGTCCACCCGGCAGCAAGGAACAAACCCACACTGGTAGAACACCAAAGCCGCTTGTTTGGAAGACCAGAAGAAAGCTAAAGGGAATAGGGGGGCGGAGGGGAACATTTGGCTCCGGGACCAGAGCAGGGCCTAGATACCTAGGCACCGCCCTCCACATGGTTGGAGCGGTGGGCGCCATCTTGGCAGGGTCATGTGCTCCATTGCCCCGTAGCCAAAATGGCAGACACCAGGTGGTGCCATGCTGCCAGGGCGCAGCGATTCACGTGGTCTGGAAAACGGTGGCCGCATCTTGCGGCCTAGAGGGAAACCAGCATGGGGCCAGCCACCTGGGCCAGAGCACAAAACAGGCAATTGAGATGCAAAGAGGTTTTGAGAATGGCCTGCAGACTACAGTGTCCCAGTCCCCTCCCAGGAATCCATCTTGGGAAGACATACAAGCTCCCAGGAATCCATCTGGGGAAGACATGCAAGCTCCCAGGAATCCATCTGGGGAAGACATACAAGCTCCCAGGAATCCATCTGGGGAAGACATGCAAGCTCCCAGGAAGGCAAGCAAGGAAAGGCAGACAAATCCCGAACGCCAAAAGGATGGGGCTACGGCAATACATTACGTATGTCTCTATGAGTCGCATCGGGGAGCCATCCATCTCCCAGACATTGCTGGAGCAGTTCAGCCTGGCTCCTTTCCAGCTACGTGCAGTCTCCCAAGGGTGGTGAGGTGAAAAAAGTCCAGAAAATGCCCAAAACCAGTGAGACCAGGATGGGAAGGAGGGCCCACCCCCGCTCTTGGAGCCCGCTGTTACCTTATATATCCAAGTCACGGCACCACTTAATGTTATATCTCTCTGGAGATAGAGTTGTACCTCGGTCCTTGGCTCCACGCGAGAAAGTATTCATGCCGAAGCCTGGTTCGTGATCCAAGTGAGCTTTATTAGAGTTAGAAGAAATTTCAGGTAGGTTTACACGGCACCTATAGGACTTCTCTGGATCATGCAGCCTGGCAAAGGCTGCCTACCGTCACACAAAGATCTCTTTCTGCCTTAACTCTAGGCTCCTGCCTTTTCCAGGATTCCACGGGGAGGCGTGGTGGACGACCTCTGTTCGACCCCATTGGCTGAATTGAATTCACCTGGCCCAGGCGGACCAATCCAGGTTTAGTGCCCACCCATGCCCACCGGCAGGAAACCTGAGCCTCTGAGCATGTGCAGTGCACCGCTCCTTGTTCCCGCGCTTGGCTCTCTGGGCATGCGTTAATGGACATTCCCATCCCTGCGCTGGTCTGCCTAACACTATCATGTGCTGCTTCTATTGAAAGCTAAAGCATGTGAAGGAGAATCATACGGCCTCCATGCCTCTTTTGAACTTTGTGCATAAAGCAAACACTGTGAGGAGCAGAGAATGGGAAGAGAGTGTTTAAGGATCAATCCTTTATTTTCTCACAAAGAAGCCTGGCAGGCTAGTTTTCTAGAGGTGGAGGGGGACCTTCACCCTTGTGAGTTGTAGGTAAGTCCTAATCACATTCTCATGATATTGTTCCCCACTTTATCCTCATGTATGATGCTGATTTGTGGTTGTCTCTTACAAGGACATAACTGATGTCTGTGTGGCCGGCAGCTTTAACTATAGAAGCAGATATTCCTATTGGCTCTATTTCTTTCCACCGTGGTATCCAACCCCTCTCATACCGTCCTCCAATAGCAGATAGTCATAGGGAAGAGTCTATCCCCCGTGCCTGGATTCAAAATACTTACCATAAGCCTGAATATTGGGCTATATTAATTTGGTCATTAAATTTGCCTTGACAGCTTTCAATGTATAGAAAATAACCACTCTGCCCCTATGGTTCTTTTAAATTTTATATATAAAAGAAAAGGGGGAATTGTGGGAATATAAAGAGACTTTCCCCCAGTTCTGTCTCCCACAAAGTTATGCCAAACATTAGAGGCTGTTTGCCAGCACATGTGGGAGGTCAGATGCTTAGAGATCCTTCCTGAAGGCATTCAGTTGACAGACCACTGTCTGGTCCCACTCCCTGCTGCTAATGGCAATGGGCTACTTCTCCCTAAAGGCTTGTGGCCATCAGTGTGGCTCCCTCTCCTCTCCCCTCAGCTCTTCCTGTCCTCTATCCCCGGTCCTCACTCCCCTGTTCCCTTTCCCATTGTCCGCCTTCCCCTCCCCCTCTCTCTTGCCATCCAGTCTCCCATCTACCCTTGGACCACCAAGTGGGACTAAGGTGAACATGCTACCATGAAATGTGTCTGACTCCACTATTTCAATCTCTCTTCTGTCTCTTATGCTCTCTATGACTTTATTATAATCTTTATATATCTCAACCATACAATTGTGCCTATCGAACCCACAAATAGTTGTGGGGGGCCTGCCTTTCCCTCACAAAAATCCTCATACACAGCATCATAAGTAGAGAAAAGATTGAAGTTGTCAAGGATCTCATTTTGCTTGGATCTAAAATTAATGCTCAAGGAAGCAACAGTCAAAAATCAAATTATGATGGTGAGGAGGACATAGAATGCCGGGTGGGGCTTGATCAAGTGCATTGTAGCCAAAAGGAATTAATAAAACCCAGATGAAGGTTGACTATAGTAGTGGGAGAAGAGGAAAGTAAAAGGAAATAGAGGGAAGAACTAGGAGGCAAAGGATATTTATAGATTTATAAATACAGGCATGTGCATATGTAAATACATTTATATATAATGATAGGGTCATAGATCTATGTACACATATTTATAGGTTTAGTATTAAGGTAGCAGATGGATATTGAGCCTTTACTCGATTACTCCCTCAATGTAAGAACACTTTGTTTTAATAACCTGGCATTCTGTGATGTTCCCCTTCCCAACATGATCGCTGAAGACAAAATGGGTGCATAAGCAAATGTGCTGAAGAAAACTGATGGTTTCCGGCTATTTAAAGATATAGCATATGGGGTCTTAAAGGTTTGATGATAAACAAGTAGCCATCTAGCTGTAAAACAACAAAGTCCACATGCAAGAAGCACACCAGCCTGTGTGATCATCAAGTGTCAACAGGATCAGGTATCAAGCATCAGAAGATCCAAAACAAACAATCATATCAATGCAAATGGGAGGGGAGATGGAGTGGAGACCCAAAGCCCATCTGTAAACAATTGGACATTGCCACGCAGAAGGGTCAAAAGGAAGAGATGAGCCAGCCAGGGTGCAGTATAGCACCAATGAAACATACAGCATTCCTCTGGTTCTTTAATGCTTCCTCACCCCTACTATCATGGCCCCAGTTCTACCTAACAAATCTGCCTAGACCAGAGCACGTACAGTAAGAGTTCTTGACACACGGAAGGCAAGACACATGAACCCCTCAGGATCAGTAATGAGAGTAGTGATACCATGAGGGGAAGGGGAAGGTAGGGGGAGAAATGAGGAACTGATCGCAATGATCAACATATAACACCCCCACCACCACCACCATGGGTCGTGAACAGCAGAAACATGAGTGAAGGGAGACAGCGAACAGTGTAAGATATGAAAACAATAACATAATTTATCAAGGGTTCATGAGGATGGAAGGGTTAGGGAGGGAGGGAAAAATGAGTTGATACCAAGGGCTCATGTAGAGAGAAAACGTTTTGAAAAGGATGAGGGCAACATATGTACAGATGTGCTTGACACAATGAATGTATGGATTGTTATAAGCGCTGCAAGAGCCCCCAATGAAATGATTTAAAAAGAGAGGATCAAGTTACCTATGACATTGAGAACATTTGCTGTACAAGACCCCCTTAAAGAGCAAAGATGTTACTTTGAGGACTAAAGTGTGCCTGATCCATCAAGGTGTTTTCAAAATCCTCATAACCATGTGAAAGCTGGACAATAAACAATGAATAAGGAAGACTGTCGAAGAAGGGATGCAATTGAATTATGATGTCGAGGAAGAATATTGAAAGTGTGCACGGTGGACCGCCGGAAGAGCAAATCTGTCTTGGGAGAAGTATAACCAGAATGCGCCTTGGAAGCAAAAATGGAGAGACTTCCTCTTGCATATTGTGGACATGTTATCAGGAGACACTAGTCCCTCGCAAGCAACAACAGGCTTGGTGAAAGCTTTGAGAGAGGAGAGACAGAGACTTGAGGCAGAACATGGGTATTAACAAGTTTTAATTTGGGGTAATGGGACTTACAGAGATCCAAATAAGTGAGGTGAAAGGTATTAGCATAGTTGAGGAAGGTCAGAGCTGTGTGAAAAAAGGAGAGGGCTAACTTAAAAGCCCACAAGAACCTCCGCTGCAGAAGAGAGAAACAGGTTGCTTGTTTTAATCATTTTGTTGGGGGCTCTTATCGCAGTCCATACGTCCATCCTTTGGGTCAAGCATACTTGTACATATGCTGCCATCATTGAAAAACAGGTCTTAATACAAACCCACTAGCACACTACAAGAGGAAAGGCTTCAAGGCTCTGGTGCCACAGCCGCTGCCTTCAGTGCAGGGAGCTCGCAGTTGAAGAAACAGCGGGACAGAGGTCTGCGGGTAGAGCCGAGAGGCCACAAGCATTCCAGGAAGCCAGGGTCTCTCTGGTCAGGTCACCTAGCGTGGCTTACGGCACGTTGCCCCGAAATAGGATGTACTCTTCTGAGACTATCCAACCTGAAACTTCTGTCCTTGATTAAAACACACACACACACACACACACACACACACACACACACACACACACACACACACCATTTTCGGCGTGAATTCTTTCTCAAGCGGAGTCCAGAACCGAGGGCTTTCCTACCCGAGAAAGCTAACACTTGTGGTGCCGGTGTGACTTGGAAATAACTTTTGGACAACACTAAGTCAGACACAGCCGCCGATGTCCCCAGGACCTGTGGGAACCACCCCACCACCACCCCACCCCGCCTGTCTGCCTTCCCCTGTGGTATCCGCCTTCACGGTGGGCTGAGCGTCTGCCTTTCTGCCCTGCGAAGGCCTTGCTTGCTTCCTCCAGCCTCGCTTCCTGGGATGTAATCGAAACATTGCAGGCCGCAATGCTTGGGAATTTCGGTCCCAACAGCCTTTCTTGATTTTCAGTGGTCCACTCTGTGTTCTGGCCAGCAAAATGGCCACGTGCACAAGTATAAACTCTGTTGGTCTCTGAAGGATTCTGGTTCCCAGGCACCCCCACCTCCACCCCACCCGTTTATGGACAACCAAGTACGTGGCCTCCTGCTGACTTCTGCAAGATAGCACCCAGAGCTCCAACCATGTGGGCTGCTGGACTTAGTGGGCTGGCCCCACCCAATTCCCCCGGGGCTAGCCCTGCCTGGTCCCCAGGTGGTCAGCCTGGGTTGCCCCCACAGACTCCCCTTGCCCCTTGTTTTTTCCTGGTTTTACAACAAGCTGGTTGGTCCTGTTGGGTGTTCCTTTAGCTTCCAGCCTGTGTTTGGATTCAGTTGTTTTACTTTGTCAGAGCCTCGGCAAAAGGTATTCGAAAGCCAGGCCCCTGAGTAACTACTAACCTTTGTTTTCAATGGCTTTCAATCCCACCGCCTTAGGCCCCGGGCCATGCACAGTTCCACTGTGACAGTATGTGTCCAGCCAAAGATCCCATTTCCCTAAAATGTTCCCTGAGCCTATTGACAGGTTTCGCTCCCTGTCAAAGGTTGTGGAAGGCTGCTCATACCAGTGGTCGCCTTGGAAGGCTATTGGGAAACCATTCCAAGCAGTGGCCCACCTTGCTTGTGTTAGGTAGCTAGCAGAGGGATTGGGGCATCCATTGCGCATGCTCAGAGGTTTGAGCTTCTGGCCAGGAAGAGGTGGTGCACCTAGGTGGGTGTTACACCTGGATTGGCCTATCTAAGCCAGGTGAATTTGATTCAGCCAATGGGTTGACCAGTACTGTCAACGATACCTCCCAATGGGGCCCCTGAAAAGACAGAGGGTTTGCTCTGGGCTAGCTCTTTCCAAGCGGTTGCTACACAATATAGCACAGCTGGGCTGCGGTCCAGAGGGGCCAGGCCGCAGTCCCGCAGCTGTGCTGTGAACTCTGTCTGGCTTGTGTTCCATTTACTGTAGAACCTGAAACTGCTACTGTTCTCTGTAAACTCACTTGGATCCCAAACCAGGCTTCGGCGCGAATTCTTTCTTACGCGGAGCCAAGGACCAAGGTCTATCTCTCTGCCCTGAGAGATATAACACTTGCTGTCGAGAGAACGGTCAGGACCTAATTTGCTGGCAAAGACTGGGTCCTGGACCCCTCCCTCAGGCAAGGGGACCTCCCCCTGACTTCTTCACTGATTTTGTTTTCTAGATGGGTAATGCTGTCCCCAAGGGATCGGCGCTACACTGTATCCTGTCTAGCTGGGAGAAATTTGACCTGCAGATGCTGGAGAAACAGAAGCTAATCTTATTCTGCAACACCATCTGGCCTCAGTACATTCCAGGTGACAGGGAATCCTGGCCGAAGAACGGCACACGTTTCCATCCAACCCTGATTGGACTAAAATGTTTCTGTGGAAGGATAGGGAAGTGGGAGGGGATCCCTTGTGTTAAAAAAGAGCTTTTTTTTTTTTAGAAATGGTAAAAACCTTTGTTCCCCCTAAGGGGTCCTGAAGCTGACTGCTACTATATCCCCAGCCCAGCCTCACCACTCTCAGACCCTGAATCTGTAGAGGCTGGAGAAATAGGTGACCCTGCGAATGTTCTATCCTTAGTAGAGACCGCTGAGGGGTTTGGTCCACAGGCAATTCACAAGCCTTTTACCCTAATTGAACTTGGGCAGATTAAGAGTGCAGAAGCCTGCAGGAGTGACCCTCGAAGAGCTGGTCACTCGCGCCAATGAAGCTTTTTACAACAGGGACAAAGAGCAAAAGCCTTGGGCTCAAGAGAAGGACACAAGGAAAGATGTTGGACATGCAGGTACTGACCACCATAGCGAACCAACGCCAGTGCCCTGCCTCCCGGGTTTCAAGACCCCTGCACTGGATACACAGTCCCAGGTGTATGTTGGCATTTGTGCCACGGGGCAAAGGTTGCCCTAATGGAAACAGGCCTTCCTGAGGGCCATGCTATCAGTGCAAACAAACTGGCCCCTGACAGCGCTCTGCATATGGGGAAACTCAAGAGGAGAGCGATCTGCTGGCCAGTCTGCGCCTGCTACCTGGACGAAGCAGCCCAGCCGGACAGCCCAGCAGCAAAGGATTGCTGTCCCTGCTCTGGAACCCTGGTTGTGCATGGACGTTGGAGGTGGACCAATACATTTGCTCTTAGTTGGTGCTGTCTACTCTGCCCTTACCTCCTCCTCCAGACCCCTGGATCCACCATGCGTGAGTGAAACCATGGAAACCATTGTAACCAGGCCCCCAGAAGCGAAGCACACAGACAAGCACTCCTGAGCCGTTGGATGGTCTTAGGATGGTGTTTCACTGACACCCCGGGACAGATAAGTGCTCCATGGAAAACCCTACCTCACACCCACCACAGTCTCCAATTCTAGTGTTTAAAGTAAACCGGCACCCGTGCCTGTCAGTCCTAAGATTTCTTTTCTAAACTTCCCGTGACATTAACGCACACCTCCAGGGGCACTACTATCTCACAGCTTTGCCCCTGCCTTACCTAAACGGTTCACCTGCTCTGTTTCCCCTGCCTTACCTAAACAGTTCACCTGCTCTGCTTCTTCCAGAACTCATCAAGTTATCAATGTCTCTGAGTTAAGTGTGCCAACCCCAGGGTCACCAGCTCCAGGATCACCAGCTCCAGGATCACCTCAACCTCATCCATTGTGGGCCGAGTGGACAACCCATCTCAACAGAGTAGGAAGGGTGTGGACCCCAAAAGCCCCATGTCGTGTCTCTTTTGTTAGCAGAAGGCAGCCAGAGACATCCTTGCCCAGTACCCCGAAGATCTGAGTTCATACTACTTCAGTAGGGAAATATTAGGTAGTAGAATAGGGGCAGGATTGTCCCTCTCCATGCTTGAAGGTCTCCTACAGAAGGTTGGGAAGAAATCAGGAGAGTTTTAAATATCTATAAGGACCCTTTAATTGGGATGCTCAAATTCAGGACCCCTGAGCCAGGTAGGCTTGATTCCGCCAATGGAGTCAACCAATACCTTCAACCATGCCTCCCCAGCCAGAGGTTTCAAATACCTTGGCTGGGGGACCTCTGGGCTTTTTTTGCCCCGCTCTTCAGTCTTCTGCTCTCTCCCCTGGGACCTGGTTCCTGCCGCCGCTCAGTGTGCCGACTTCTCTCTGGCCTCAGTTATGCGTGTGCAGTGAGCAGTCCCCCAAGGTTGCCTGTATTCAGTGGTGAGCTCCAGCGCAGCTTTTGCACGGCTTGGCACGCTTCCCCCAATAACGTGTACTCTTCCGAGACTGTAAAACTTTCTTCTCTCCTTTATAAAAACCCACTTAAATCACAAACCAGCCTTCGGCATGAAATACCAAGGTATTTCCCACCCGAGAAATCTAACAAAAAGGGTACACGCTATTTCAGGGAAGCATGCCAAACTGCCTGAAAGCCACCCTGGGGCCCACCAACAAACAGGGACAAACTCATGGGACTGCTCACCCGCACGTAGTGACCTGAGGCCAGAGAGATGGAGGCACAGCCAAGCAGGCGCAGGATCAAGGTCAAGGGGAGAAGACCAAAGGGCCGAAGGGCCAGCTGTCCTGTCACTAAGATATTTAAACCTCTGGCCAGGGAGGTATGGTCGAAGGTATTGGTTGACCCATTGGCTAAATCAAGCCCACCTGGCGTGGGGTCTAAATTGGAGCATGACCAATTAAAGGGCCCATATAGGTGTTTAATGCTCACCTGATTCCCTCCAAGCCTCCTGTAGGGGCACTTCAGGCATGCAGAGGGGCAAACCCTGTCCCTATTCTGCTACCTCACAAAACCACCAGTGGAGTGATGTTTCACAGATGGGAAGAAACTATTGATTGACAGCATATGGGAAAAGAAAGAAGCCCCAAATAGCTAAAGCCCCACTGAAGAAGAACACAGTCAGAGGCTTCACACACTCAATGTCAAAACACACTGTTTAGTCATTGCAATAAAAACATGCTGACATAGGTTCAACAATAGACGCAGAGACCAATATAACAGAATTGAGAATCCAGGGATACATGCATGCTTTCATGAAGAACTGATTTTCCAATGTTGTCACCCAGTTTCCAAGTCGACCAGGACCACACCCTACCGATTGAATGACAAGTTTTATTGGAGCCAGCGGCTGGGAGTCAGCTATCGCTCAGTGTCTCTTGGGCCAGAATGCTACTCACACTTCAGTTTATAAAGCAATAAACCATAAGAGGGTGGGGTGACTTTTTGCATCCAATCACAACTGCACATGCTGACTAGGGGGATGAACAGTTAGGGAACGTCCAACTGGTATGCATTATGGGTGTGGGCGGCAGCCCCCCAAAATTTTGAATCCAGTGACTCTGGGTGGAAAACGAATGCGGAAGTAGCAAGCTTAAGCAATGGGAAAATACAGACGCAGGTTAGAGCCCTTCGCCACAGGAATCCATTCGATGGATAAGAAACTGTCTCTTCAACGGCGCTGACAAGACAAAATATCCGCTGGGGGAGCAGGGATAGGACTCCATGCCTCATAGCATGCATAAAAACGAACTCAAAAATTGACCAAAGGTAAAATGATAAAATCATGGACGAAAACTATGGGAGCTGGTTTTTTGTTTGTTTGTTTTAAGCAGGCTAATGCAGGGTCCAGCCCCACCAGTAGTGAACAGGGTCCTAAAGAGCTATCACACAATTATAGCACCAAGGAGACAGAGAAGCTGGGACATAGGGGGCTGATCTCCAGTCAAAGTCGCGAGTTTATTTTACAATGGGGTTACAGGGTAATGGGGCCTGCAAGCCTACAGTTAGCACACACACAATACAAAGGGCATGTGTGAGTCTTGGACATCCTGAGCTCCCCAGGGGATCCAGCATTTGAGGCAGACTAACAAAAGAAACTCCATTTGTGTAAGCTGCTAAGTAACTTGCCCCATTCCTCCCTCCCATCTCAGAAAGTTGGCTGATAGTTGACCTGCTTGTTCTCCCTTCCCTTATGGGAAAATCTCTGCTGGTGATTAATTTTAGAATGTACTCCGTGTTCCCAAGTTCTGGACACTACAATTAGTTCTGACTATTCTTCAATATATCATTTGTTCTGATTCAATATTGTTCCCTTTTTAAAAAAGATCATTTTATTGGGGCTCATACAACTATTATCACATTCCATACATACATCAATTGAGTAAGGTGCCATTATACATTCTTTGCCCTCATCATTCTCAAAATTCACCTTCCACTTGGGTTCCTGGAATCAGCTCACTTTTCTTTTATTCCCTCCTCCTCCCTCTGCTCCCCCCTCTCAACTATGATGTTGTCATCTGAATGGTTTAGTTAATCTTGTCGTGATAACTAGGATGTTACAATATAATTTTGTGATGGTAACCAGGATGTTATAGTCAATTTTGGTATTGTTTCTTTATGATAAGAAATGTACCTTGTTCAAAAAAAAAGAAAGAAATGTATCTTGTAATGCATGCTTACTCTTCTTGAAGTTACAATGAATCCATTAATTTTGCTTTCTGCTTCTGTTCATGCTTGCTTGCACCCTCAACGGGTGATGAATTGGTTTTTTGACCTTAAAAGATGAACTGAGACTCGGGACTGCAATCTAAGAATCACTTTTAGATTCTAGCAGTCCAGTTATAACTCTTCTAAGTTATCAGGGTATTGTACAGGCTGTCATTTATTCAAACCCACAGCATTTTGGTTCCCTGACCAGGACAGCCACTGTGTCTAGATGCCTCCATCAGCAGCTGCTCCTGGAAGTGTGGGACATCTAAGGGAGATGCCCCCAGGTTTCACCAGGACGCCAGACTCCTACCTTCCCAGTCGAGGGGCCTGAGGACACTGGAATTTTAGAATTTGGCCTGAGTCTCCTGTTCCTCCGGAGGTAAGTTGAACTGTGGGATCGGTCTTCTGGTTTGACTTGGGAAGGAGACTGGATGCGGTCTGAACTCTTCCCGGTCGCTTCTCACCAGGACGCTGGCTGAGGAGTCCGGTAACTTGTTGAGCTGGTGGCTTGGCTTTTCAGACCACCACTTAATAAGCTTGGCACCTCCAATTGGCAACTGGTTTGGTATGTTGTTGAATTGGCAACAAGTTTGGTAGCTTGTTAAGTTGGCAACTTTTCTTTTCAGTCACTTAACAAGCCTGCAACTCTGATATATATTTTCTTTTTTTCTTTCTTTCCTTCCTCCCAGTTGACTGGGTTGCTGGCTGTGCTCACAGTCACAGACCTGACAGACTGAATGTCTGGACAAACAACAATGACAGCAACCTTTTGGTTGTTATTTTTGAACTTTCTGTTGGCAAGTTCAAATTACTGGCTATAAGTAAATGAATTTAAACCAGGACCAAACAGTTTCTGTTTTACAAGTTTAAAACCTTTGTGTGGTATTGTTTTAAAGAACATGGAGTGGTTTTATCCACAAACCTGGGATTTGCACAGACTGAATGAATAGTAATCAAATCTGCCAGGGCCCTTGGAAAAAATTTAAGCCTTAGAAGGTAGGTTTCTTAGTGTTTGTAAAAATAAATAACAATTTTAAACCGCTTGGACAGAAAAAGGTCTGGTCTGATTTTCAGTTCTCCTGGTTTAATTTTTTCTACTGCCCTTTTCATGGGGCCTCGGAAGATCTTTTGTCTTTCTAAGGTTTTACCTGCTTGGCAATGCTGTTAAAGTAGACAACCTGCCGAGCTGCGTGTCTTTGTTGAAGGACTTGAAGCAGTTTCACCTGGAGTTTGGGGAGCCAGAATGTGTCTTTGGATGGATAATTAATCTGTGCATCCAAGAAACACTTTGTAAGTTCTGCCCATAAGGAGTCTTTCTTTACTTTATTTCCCTGGCAACTGTCTGTTTATATTTTCTCATCTTCAGGCGGGAATGCATGGTTTTTAATTAATCGATATTAATATATATGTAGGTGTGTGTTTGCATCTAATTAAAGCTCTCACGCTGGGTCAGGTGAGCACCTGGATGGTCTCACTTTAAGTGGAGCACCGCTCCTATTTGCATCGTACTGAGAGGGTTAAAAATAATCAGCTACCCCTTAAAGTGTTTTTCTCCTTCCCCATAGAATCCAGTCTCATTCACCTTTAGTTAATTCTCCTGTTATCGTTTGGGTTACACTTTTTGGCTGTTCAGTGTCTTTCATTTTCTGTACAAGAGCTTTCTGCCACTGCAAAACACTCTCTCTGCACTTGTCAGCTCAGGCTGTTCGAGGTAGCACCCCCGGTCCCACCTGTACTCCAACATCTCCTTGTACAATGGAAAATTACCTGCGGTGGCTCCCAGCCAAGCCCATCGACTGTGGCTTCTTGGACAAAGCACCCCCTGCCTCGCCTGAACCTGTTTGCTGTGGCCTCTGTCCCTGGTCCCCCACAGGTAGCAGTCACCCCGTTTCTCTCATCCGTGGAGAACAAAGAGCAATCACAGAGACTGACCGACTGCTCTCGCCTGTAAAGAGCAGAACGGGTCAGCAGATGTTGGCTCCCGGCTCTATAGCACTTTGGTAAGTGCCTGCTCTCACCCCACTTGAGATAACTACCAGCAGATAGTGGTGTGCTTCTCCTATCAAAGGAGCACAGATGTGTTCGCCACGAGCCCCCCCTCCTACCCCCCACCAAAGAAAAACTGTGTTGGGCTTCAGCCAGAGTGGGGCATGAAAGAAAACAGAAACAAATTTAATTTTTTAAAATCAGAATTAATAGAAATTGCTCAAAGGGTTTATAATGCCTAGAGAAACAAGCAAAAGGGCTGTAGCCCGAACTGAGGTAGCAACCCGGAGAGAAGCAGGTAGACTCCTGACGCCTGTAAAACCAAAGACAGAGTTCAGGTTCAGGACAGGTGACCCTTAGGACGAAGAAAAGCATTAAATAATAATTAAATATTAAAACATTTGCTCAACCGAGGGAAAAGTTGTGCTTGTATTTCAACAGATTTTTAAAAATGTATAAATTTCTCTTTGTCTCCAGAGATTCCTACAAGTACAGGAGACTAAGACTCCTGAATGCACGTTTCTGACCAAGCTGGCAGTACTTGTTACGTCATCTAAAGTAAGTGCTGATCGCTCTTACTGGGCTGACATTCCTCATACAAATTGATAAATAGCATTTGCCAGGACCTGTGTTTTCCACCAATGACACTCAATGAACTCCAGGACCATGGGAAGATGGGGGGAAAGTCACTTTCTCAACCAGAAAGAATGTGCCTTGAACTTAGGTTATAACACTTATCCGTGTGTGTGGAATCTGCCAAAGATTGTCTTAAAGCTAAGATGCAAGTGTAAATATCTTGAGTATGTGTTAATCAGGCTAGATTTTTCTCCTTAGCAGTTAGCTAAATATAAGAATAATACTGCACAGCCTAGCAAAGAAAATAATAAGTTTTGTAAAATTTTTAAATTGTATAAAAGGAGTGGAATTAATTACGATGTCAAAGGCATATGTATATGTAGTTAGTAATTTTGTTACTATTAATTAGTGTCCTCATAAAATTTGTTCTAAAGATATAAATGCAACTATTTGTAACTATGTAAGCAATGCTATTTGGAATTATACAGAATCTTTTTATTGGGATACCACTCCATCTTTTGCTTCCCTGAACAGTGAAACGTGTAAAAAGGCATGCAGCTACACAGCCAGAGGTCAGATAAGGCCATGCTGCTTACTCAATTGTGTTCTACAAAGAACATAGAAAGTTAAAGCTCTCATTCCTAAAAGTTATCTGTAGTTAATCCTGCCTAAGTTGGCTAAATAAATAAATGTAAGTTTAAACTAAGGGGACAAAAAGACCCCTTAAGCCTCTCTGGCGGAAGCCGTGCTACTTGATCAAGGTGTCTGACAGAAAGTCAAGGTGGCTAACAGAGGGCCTTTCCCTGGCTTAAATCAATCAAAAGCTTGAGGCCATATTTCTTGTCAATAAAGTGTTAAGTAAAAGTTAAAATAAAATAAATAAAAATCAAATTTGATTTAAAATTGAGTTTAAGGGGGGCGGGGAGGGAGCGGAAAAATGAGGAGCTGTTACCAAGGGCTCACGTAGAAAGAAAATGTTTTTGAGAATGATGATGGCAACAAATGTACAAATGTGCTTGACACAATGGATGGATGGATGGATGGAGTGTGATAAGAGTTGTATGAGCTCCCAATAAAATGATTTTTAATTGAATTTAAAATCAGGCTTTACTAGGTCTACACTGTTTTCTTTTCATTATTGTTGCTAATATAGTAATTGATAAAAATGATCATTCAAAAGGAAAAGAATAGACAGTTTGTAAGCCTATTTGCTTTCACTCATCAATTTGAATCTTTAAAATGAATATAGGTCATCCTTACAAAGAAGGTGTAAAGTTTGCCAAAAGAGACTGTGTCCCCTGACCCACTCCCTGAAACAAGGGCACCTGTTTGGGACTCAAGTTCCACAGCACCTTAGGTGTGGCGTGCACTGAGACTTCAATTATGAACCTGGGGCACCAGGCTCTCCTAACTTCTCTGTTGTTTTGTTTTCTAGATGGGCAATGAAGGATCTGTCCCCAAGGGATTGGCATTACATTGTATCCTGTCTAATTGGTATAGATTTGACCTGCAGATGCTAGAGAAACAGAAGCTAAATCTTTCTGGAACACATTCTGGCCTCAGTACATTCTAGGTGATGGGGAATCCTGGCTGAAGAATGGCACACTTTCCCTTCCAACACAGATTCAGCTAGGACATTTCTGCAAAGGGATGGGGAAGTGGATGGAGTTCCCTTATGTTAAAGCCTCCCAGGTTTCCAAGACCCCTGAACAAAGTACCAGGTGTCATGTGTGCCATTGCCCAGATCACTGGGAAGGAAATTCCCTAACCGGAATAGGCCTCCACCAGGGACCATGCTACCGCTGCAAACAAACTGGTCATTGGGCAGCACTCTGTCCTATGGGAGACAACCAGGAGGGGATGCACCCTTAGGCTAGTGTGCAGGTGCTAACTGAGGATTGAAACAGCCCGGCTGGATGGCCAAGCAGCAGGAGATAACTGTTACTGGTCTGGAACCTTGGGTAAGCATAGATGTGACAGGTAGGTCAGTAAACTTCTTCCTAGATACTGGGGCCACCTACTCTGTCTTTACCTCCTTCCCAAGACCCCTGGCACCATATAGTTGCACAACGGGAGTGTCAGGAATATCTATGGTCAAACACGTTATGGAACCCTTAAGGTGCTTCTCGGATAACCTTTCCTTAGAACAATTAAGGACAATTATGGAGCTGCCTGACCCAGAAATGTGGACACAGCTACAAGTGTTTCTAAGTTCTGTAGAATCTGGATTCCCAACTACAGACTCCTAGGGAAAACCCTACTGACAGCATGAAAGGGAGAAGTGACTTAGAACCACTCCTGTGGGGCACAGAGAAAAGGGATACAGGCTCCAGCACTGGGTCTCCCAGACCCAACCAAAAGGTTCCTCCTATATGCTCATGAGAGAAAGGGGGTAGCCCTAGGAATGGTAATCCAGAAGCTAGGATTCCAGCCTCCGTCTGTGGCATATTTATCAAAGAGGTTAGATCAGCAGTTCTCAACCTTCCTAATGCCGCGAACCTTTAATACAATTCCTCATGTTGTGGTGAACCCCCCAACCATAAAATTATTTTTGTTGCTATTTCATAACTATAATTTTGCTACTGTTATGAATTGGATGACCCCAGTGAAAGGGTCGTACGACCCCCAAAGGGGTCGTGATCCACAAGTTGAGAACTGTTGGGTTAGATCTTATTTCAGCTGGATGGTCACCTTGCCTATGAGCAATAGCTGCCATGGCCCTCTTAGTCCATGAAGTAGTTAAGATTGCCATAGGAGAAACTTTAGAGGTCCTGACTAACTATAGGATCTCTGGAGTGCTACAAGCTAAAGGCTATCACTGGCTTTCTGACAGCTGCCTATTACAGTACCAAATGCTTCTTACACAGAACCCTGATGTCACTGTCCAGACTTGTAGCAGCCTCAATCCAACTACATTACTCCCTGACCCTGGGGAGGTCTCTAAGCCCCTCCATTCCTGCTTTGAGTTACTGTCTACTAATGACCTGCCTCAGCTAGACTTTAAAGAACAACCGCTTTCTATAGCAGACTGTATCTAGTTCTCAGATGGTAGCAACTTTGTGATCAATGGAGTGTACAGGGCCAGTTGTGCCATTGTTTCCCGAGACCAAGTCATTGAAGCCAATCCCCTGCCCCCAGGTACTTCAGCCCAGCTGGCTGAAGTCATAGCTTTGTCATGAGGTCTTGAGCTAGCAGAAGGGAAGGAATTAATGCTGTATACTGATTCTAAATATGGAATTTTAGTTCTCAATACACACTCTTCAATCTGGCAGGGAAGTCCCATTGAGCATGGGGGGGCCAAATCAGAGCACTCTTAGAAGCTGTCCAAAAACCAGCCAGGCATCCCTGAGCACAACCCCTTAGGCTCCATAAATACCTTGATTCTTCCCAAACCAGCTTCCTTTTCCAGATTTTTCTCCAGAGGAAGTGGAAACAGGCTAAGGCTCGGGGATTCTGCCTTCGACCTGATGGATGGTGGGAGAAAAACAACAAACTCCTAGTGCCACAATGGCTACAATGGAAAGTTGTAAAAGCTTTCCATGATGCCACTCATCTTCGCCATAAACCCTCCTGAACCTGCTCACTCAACACTTCTGTGGGGCCAACTTAACCTTGACTATCAGGTTAGAAGAACTTAGAAGTCACCTTTCTCAGCCTGTCCAGCACAAGGGATCCTACCCTGGAGAACATTGGCAGATAGATTTTACCCAGGTTCCAGACGTCCAAGGATTTAAGTATCTTCTAGTGTTCATAGACACCTTTACTGGGTAGATTGAAGCATATCCCACCCACACTGAGAAGACTGACGAAGTGTCTCAAGGGTTACTTCAGGAAGTAATTCCTTGATTTGGGCTTTCCAGAGCAGGCCTGATTTCATCTCCCAAATCACTCAGGCAGTCTCTCAACACTTAGGAGTAGCCTATCATCTCCACTGTGCTTGGAGGCCGCAGTCCTCGGGGAAAGTCGAGAGAATTAACCAACACTTACAGCTAACCCGCAGGAAACTGACACAAGAAACTCAGCTGAATTGGAAAGATGAATTGCCACTATCCCTGCTACATCTCAGAATTGCCCCCACAGCAACCTACGTGCTTAAGCCCCTGTGCAGTTGTAGATGGGCGGAGCCAGCTATAGACTCTGAGGCAGCCTTCATAGAGCAACATGCCACAAGAGTAGCCCAATGTCGGGAGGCATTCCATCAGTGTGGGCTCATCCAGGCCCCAGGGGAGGAAACCCTAATACCCTTGTTCCTGCCAGGAGACCTAGTTCTTATAAAAACCCAGAAAAATGGGTCTACAATTTCCCAGCTCCAGCCAGTCTGGACGGGTCCCTTCCCAGTAATTCTCTCTACCCCCACTGCAGTTAAGGTTCCAGGCAAAGTGCTTGGATCCACCATTCATGGATGAGATCGTGGAAGCCATCGCAACCAGACCCCTCAGAAGCAGAGCAAACAAACAAGCACTCCCGTGAACCACTAGATGGCCTTAAGATGGTTTTTCACCAGCACTCTAAGACAGATAAATGCTCCTCAGAAAACCCTAACTCTGACCCACAGCAAGCTTTAAGCTAGTAAATGCTTTCACACAATTCTTGTGTTTAAAGTAAACTGGCACCCGTGCTTGCCAGGCCTAAGATTTCTTTTTCCAATCTCTCAGTGACACCCACACCTCCAAGGGCACTGCTACCTCACAGCGTTGCCCCTGCCTTTCCTAAATGGTTTACCTGCTCTGTTTCTTCCAGAAGTCAGGTTACCCATGACCCTAAGCCAAGTGTGCCAACCCCAGGATCACCATCTCCTTCATCACCCTAACTTCATCCATTGTGAGCCCCTAAGTGGACAACCCCTCCTAACAGAGTAGGAAGAGTGTAGACCAAAAAGCCCCTTTGTCAGCAGGAAGCAACCAGGGACATCCTTTTCAGTACCCCAAAATGTGGGTTCATACTCCTCCAGTAGGGAAATGTTAGGTATCTAGATTCAGGATCAGGGGGCTGTCCCCCCCCCATTCCTACAAAGGCCCTCATAAATGAAATTGGGAAGAACTCAAGCAACCATTAGACGATGATGAAGACCCCCAAACTGAGCATGCTCAAATTCAAGCCCCCAGCCAGGTGGGAGGTACACCTGGGCGGTTCAAACTAGGCTCAGGCTCATGGCATCACCCAGATGGGCTTAACCCAGCCAATGGGGTCAACCAGTACCATCAACTACACCTCCCCAGTCAGAGGCTTGAAATATCCTGGCTGTGGTCTCTTCTACCCTGCTCCTGGTCAGCTGTAGGTCAGAGGGTGAGGGTGCAAACAAACATGCATTCATCACCCAGGTGGGCACCCACAGGGCCTGCCCCAGGCCTGCTTGGGGCCCACGCTCTCACTCCTCTTGCTCCCTGGTTCCCATTCATGCCACAGCCTCTCTGGCCCCCATTCAACACATGGGGTTGCTCTTTTCAACATTACATTAGTCTGGGTACTTTAGAGAGACAAATCCACAGAAACTCATGTATAAGAGAGTTTTATATAAAGATTAAGTGCACATCAAGAAAACATCCCATCCCAGTGCTGCCCAAGCCCACAAGTCCAACATTAACCCATATGTCCAACACCCATCCACAAAGTCCTCCTCCATCTCACAAAACACACACTATGATGCCGACTTCAGGAGGAAAGCCGAGTCAGTGAACGTGTAAGCATCTCAGCACTGGCAGGGGTCTCCACACGGCTGCTCCAGCACCCAGGGCTGCATCGGGGTAGGTCCATGTGGCTTCTCCTCAGAAATGTCTTGCAGGGAGTGAGCCTTGCCAGCTGGAGTAGGGAACTGCCCAAGGCAGCTGCACCCTGGTCCGACCATCACAAAGCAAGAGACCCGAGAACTCAAAAGGTAAGGTTCACGAAGTCATTTATCTCTCCACTCTTCAAATAACCCCACATGTGTTTATCAGCCAGGTTGACACAATAAACTAACTAACTCAAATGTGTTTGTTTGTGCCCAGTTATTAACTGCCATGCAGCTTCCACGAGACTTGGCACACTTCCCAGCAGATGCCCTTTGAGAATGTAAAACCTGAAACTTGTCCTGTCCTGCATAAAAACCCAGTTGGATTACAAAATGGGTTTCTGTGTGAATTCTTTCATTTACCCATTCGAGAAACCTTATATAGTCATGTCATACAAATATGTAACAGGGAGTCTGACCCCAATCTCATATACTAAGTGGATACCTGACCCTCTCCCCAGAAGAAGTTATTTCAAAAGACGGCACTGAATGTGCAGCTCCGGGAGAGGGACATATCTGATCGGAGCACACGGGTACTGATGAAGGGGGAGGAGGAGAGAATGGAGCACATCCTGGCCCACCAGGCCTTGAGGACTATGATCCAATTAGAGCAGCCAGTCCACAGAGAGGACCACACTATGAGAACATGATGCCCCTCGCTGATCCATAGCCCTATGGGGGACAACACCGGAGACACAGTGTGGGAATTGCACCCAATCTGATCCCACCACAATGAGGCGAAGCACTGAGGGGGTGCAACAGAACAGCAAGGGTATAGAGCAGTGAGGTCCACAGGGAATGTTGAAGGTGGACTTTGGGGCCAGGGCGTGGTGCCCCAACAGACTGGACTGAAAAACACTACTAAAGGCCAACACACGACCCTTGAACTAACTACAAGCTTTTCTTTCTTGTTGTGTTTTGTTTGTCATTGGTTTGTTTTGTTGCATATTGTTGCTTGGTTTTGCTCTGTATTGTTTTTGTGCATGTTATTATCTCCGCAGGTCTGTCTAAAAAAGATAGGCTGGATGAACTATCTGGAGGCAAAACAACGGCACCAACAGTTCCTTGGGGACATGGGAAAGGGGGAAGGGGGGCAGAAGTGGTGTTAACAAACCCAGGGACAAGGGAACAACAAATGATCCAAATTGGTGGCGAGGAGGGTGTGCGAGGCCTGGTAGGGCATGACAAGGGTAATGTAACAAAGAGGAATTGCTGAAACCCTGGTGGGGACTGAGCATGATGGTGGGACAGGAGGAAAGTCAAGAGAAATAGAGGAAGATCTGGAGGCAAAGGGTATTTATATATGGGTGGAGAAATAGATCTGTGTGCATATATTTATAGGTTTAGTATTGAGGTAGCAGAAGGACATTGGGCCTCCACTCAGGTACTCCCTCAATGCAAGAATATTTTCTTCTATTAAATTGACATTCTATGATGCTCACCTTCCCTACACAATCGCTGAAGACAAAGCAGGTGAATAAGCAAATGTGGTGAAGAAAGCTGATGGTGCCCGGCTATCAAAAGAGATAGTGTCTGGGGTCTTAAAGGCTTGAAGGTAAACAAGCGGCCATCTAGCTCAGAAGAAACCAAGACCACATGGAAGAAGCACACCAGCCTCTGCGATCACGAGGTGCTGAAGGGATCAGATATCAGACATCACCAGAACAAAAAATCTTACCATAGTGAATGAGGTGGGGAGTGCGGAGTGGAGACTCAAAGCCCATTTGTAGGCCACTGAAGATCCCCTTGCAGAGGGGTCTCGGGAAGGAGATGAGACAGGGCGCGATGTAGCAATGATGAAAACTGCAACTTTCCTCTAGTTCCTCCCCCCGCCCACTATCAATATCTCAATTCTACCGTGCAAGTCTGTCTAGACCAGAGGATGTACACTGATACAGATAGGAACCAGAAACACAGGGAATCCAGGTTGGATGATACCTTCAGGACCAGTGATGTGAGTGGTGATACTGGGAGCAAAGAGCGAGGGTGGGTGGAAAGGGGGAATGGACTACAAAGATCTACATGTTGACCTCCTCCATGGGGGACGGACAACAGAAAAGTGGGTGAAGGGAGACATCGGACATGGCAAGATATGATAAAATAATAATTTATAAATTATCAAGGGTTCATGAGGGAGAGGGGAGCAGGGAGGGAGGGCAAAAACTCAGGACCTGAAGCCAGGGGCTTAAGTGGAGAGCAAATGTTTTGAGAATGAAGAGGGCAATGAATGTACAGATGTGCTTTACACAATTGATGTATGTATGGATTATGATAAGAGTTGTATGAGCCCCTAATAAAATGATTTTAAAAACAAATAAGTTTAACAGGCAGGGGTTGCAATAGAGGCAAACATGCAACAGGAAGAGGACGTGCTAGGGACATACACATAACAGAAAGATGCCTACATAACAAGATGGGCGCCCACTGGAGAGACACACGTGTGTGTGCAAACCACATCTTCCCTCAGGCTCGAAAAACCCTCCACACGGAAGATTCATGAGGGACGTCTTTATATTCTGTATAAAGAACAAAATCCAGTTTGTATACTAAAATCATTTGTCTAAGATTTTAGCTGGTTTTCCAATAAAAATGAAACCACATTTCTGATTTTTAAAATTATTAAGTTTCATCTTTAGTAAATGTCTTTTTAGATATAAGAAGAGCTTGCATAAAATTCATAGATAGTTTTCTTTATATTTTAATTCTATTTTTCCATAAATGTCTTGAACCCCCTTTGTAAAAGGGATTAAGTAATAACCAGAGAACAGAGATATCTTAGTAATACCAAGAAAGAAGAGGTCTAAAGACAGAGAATGTCCTTTAGAATCCGGGTCTTTCTGAGGCTCCCAGGCCCAGGGGAAGATCAAGATATAGAGATCATCAAGTAATACCAGGCCTACAAATGAATCTTCCCCCAAAACCAGTAGAGAGAGAAAGTTTTCAATTTGCCCTCAATTCAGATTTCTGGCCTCCTCAACTGGGAAAAATAAATTTCTGTTTGCAAAAGCCATCTGCTTGTGGTATTTCTGTTATAGCAGTTCTGAATAATTAAGATAGATGTATATATAATTTAAATTGTTGTATCTTCTATGGACTCTTTAATCATTCCATTATGTATTTAAACTAAAAGCCTATTACATCTTATACCTTATTTATCTCATTTCCCACATTTCTGTCATCTTCTATCTGAAGTAATTTTGTTATTTTTTTATTGAAATATTTTGTTTTTATCTCTTTTCCTTTTATGCATATTTTATTTACTTTCTTTGTGATGGCCATAAGAATTACATTTAATATCTTACATTAATAAAATCTGATTTATATTAACAATTTCAGTAACATACATAATCTATACTTCTACTCCAATCTTGTCTTTTCATTTATGTTGTTGCTATCATACATAACATTTTTATCCCTCATGGTAGGTGGTTCAAACACACCAGCCACTCCACAGGAGGAAGGCCGGGCTCTCAAAGAGAAATCTCAGAAGCCTTAAAGAGCAGTTCGGCTTTGTCCTACAAAGTAGCTATGAGTCAGCGTTGACTTGACAGTGATTAATTTGATTTGTGGTGTTTGTGGATTCACTTTTGTTGCTTTCACAATTCCTTACTACTCTTGGTTTTTTAAGAGTTGTATTGCAAGGTGTATTCATGTAGCTTTCTTGGGATTAATCCTACTTGGAGTTCATTGAGCTTCTTGGACATGTAACTTCATATCTTTTGTCAGATTGGAGATGTCTTCAGGCATCATATCTTCAAATAGTCTTTCTCCTCCTTCCTCTGTTTCTTTCTGAGTCTCCAATAACACAAATGCTAGTCTGATTGATGGTGTCCCATAAGTCCCTTCGACTTTAATTGTCTCTTTTGCTTTTCATTTTCAGACTCAATAATCTAAATTGTCCCAATTTCAAATTTGCTGATTCTTTCTTCTGCCACTTTGAGTCTACTGTTGAACTCCTCTAGTGATTTTTTTCATATTTTTATTGTTTCAATCTGTTTGGCTCTCTTTTTCTTAAATCATTTTATTGGGAGTTCTTCCAGATATTATAACACTCCAGAATTCAATTAGATCAAGCATAATTGTACAATTGCTTCCATTATCATTTTCAAAACATTTTATTCTTCTTGAACTCTTTGATATCAGCTTGTTTGGTTCTTTTAAAAATGTCTTTCTTTCTATTAGAGATTCTTGTTTTGTTCCTATATTATTTCTCTAATTTCCTCTAGCTCTTTTTCTGTTTTCCTTTAACTGTGTAAGCAAGCTAAATGCTATTGCTTACACATCTTTGCCCAGTAATTTCATGATCTATTTTTCCTTGTTTCTGTCCACTTGTTTTATCCTTTTGCATGGGGTAATTTTACTGCCTTTTCATAAGCCTTGTGATTATTTATTAAAGCTTATAAATATTATTTTATGGTAATTCTGGAAATTGTGTTTTCCTTTCTCTAGAATTTGAGCTTTTTTGTCTTAATTAGTGTGTTATTTTAAATTATTAAGGGTTGTCATTATTTGCTTTCATATTAGATTCCCTGAGTATGTGTACCTGTTGTCAGTTCTCTATTAACCCCCCTACCTTGGGGCCCTGACTGTTCTCACTTCCCCCCTACTGTCTCCATGTTGGAGGGCTGGTTCCTGATTTAGCATCTGACTTCATAGTATGGAGTACTTGGTGTGGCTGCCTCACCAACACACTATATGGATTAGTGATGCTGAACATGCTACCTCAGCACCCAATGTCTCTTCCATGGATGCTGACTATGCCTCGCAAGCACCAGTTCACTGTTTGGAATGACCAGTAGTTGCTGATTGCTTATTGCCTATCTTTTTCCTGTAGGCGCTGGCTGTCCAACTATGGCGCCAGAACTTCCACCCTGGAGCTGCACCTGTCAGAGACTCCCCTACCAGGACTACTGACTGTGCCGGACCAGCCAGATAGCCTCACCCTGTGCAGGACCAGCCAGATAGCCTCACCCTGGATGCAGCAGCTACTGCAGAAGCAGCACCTGACATCGCCCCAGCCCATGCTGACACTCACAATACTGGCCCGACAGAGCTTTCTGCCCATGAGCTCCAGACAATGTTGTGCTCTGTGTGACATATTCAGAAACCTTGGTTCAAATCATGCTTACGGGGCTGCTCTATCCTAGGGCTCACTTCTCAGGAATTCCAGCTCATGCTTTTCTCACTGTGTCGTTCCAACACAAAACTCTTTGCTCAGGAATTTCGATCAATCGTCTACCCTCCATACTGCTAGAAGCCAAGCTTCCCTGCTCAGAAATCCTGGCCCCCACCGTGCTCACTGTGATGGCCTTCGAATGCCAGCCCACACGGTGCTGCTTTGATGAGGGCTATACTGCTCAGAAACTCTGACTCCTAGTCTTTCCCGTGCTACTTTGTCCCAGGACTCACTGCTCAGGAACTCCAATGAGAACTCTCTGACCATGCTGTGAGCACCATGGCACCATGAGCTGGTGTCCACTGCTCAGGAACTCCAGCTGACATGATGTTCTCAGTTCTACACAAACCTGAGACACTCTGTTGTTGTTTCTTAGCTGCAACTACAAGGAACCGAGGACGACTATAGATGTGTGATACATCATTGCACTCCAACCATTTGTATGTTTTTCCCCCAATGATTGTGTTGTTTGTCCCTCCAACCCTTTAACTGATGTCCAGAGCACTGAGAGGGTCCAATTCATCCATTTTTGCTTGGTGTCTTTCAGCTTTATTGTAGGGAGATAGGAGCACATGGCCGTCTGTGCTCTTGCTCTTCCTAAAATCCCTACTAGGGATTTTACTCGAAAGTGTATTGCATTCATAAATAGATTTTAGGAGCATCAATAACTTTACCTTACTGACCTCTCTTTTCTTATATGTTCTATTGTTGTTAGTTACTGTCATTCTGACTCATGACAGTCCCTCCTGTGCAGAGTGGAGTCTTCAGGGTCATAGCATTTCTGCAGCAGATCGCCAGGCCTGTCGTCTAAGGAGCCTCTGGGTTTAAGCTATCAATCGTGTAGCTAGTAGTCAAATGCTTAAAAGTCTCACATCCAGGGAGCTTTCTATTCATACTGATTTTCTGAAATGTGTTTAGGTTAAGTTTTATCGTTTTCTCCATCGATAGTTGGTGTTAGGTGCCTGTGGTAGTTACGTAATTTCACGTCAACTTGAAGGGATAAAAGTGTAGGGGTGGAGTCTGGCCTATCAATCAGGTCACAGCCTGATGGTAACTCCTTGTGGGTGCTACCTTTTCAGAACAAGGTACCTTCTCTCTCTGCCCTCACCTTCCTGTTGAGGAGTCTCTCTGAGATCTGCACGAACACTGATTGGATCCACCAGACTTTGCACCCACGGGCCAGCGTTGTTCCTGAATGCTGCATCATGGCATGTGCCTTTGTAACTCTGAAGAGTGGGTTATGGACTAGTATCTGATTGATAGACTTGAGTTGGACTGGGCTGGGATGTTTTATTGATGCATAATGACTTCTTGATATAAAGCTCTCTCTTACACAGATATGAGCATCACTGGATTTGTTCTCTAGTCATCCCGGCCTAACACAGTGCTGTTGTGTTGGTTCCAAGTCATAACAACCCTCCGTCCAAAACACTGGTTCTGTGTCATCCTCACAATCCTTCCTACATTCTAGCTCATTGCTGCAGTCACCGTGTTGAGAATCTCAATCCATCGTGTTGAGAATCTTTCTCTTTCTCGCCGACCTTCTACTTTAGCAAGCATGATATCATTCACCAGGGACTGGTCCCTCCTTATATAACTTGTATGGTATCTCGAAAATCGTTCATGAGTCTTCCTCCAGTCCTGAAGCTACCTTCTTTTTCTCAGATTATATTCTCAGCCGACCCATCGAGTAAGTGTGGTGAAGGGTTACTACCGTGAAGACCTACATTTACCTGACTTTAAACCACACAATCCCCTTATTCTTTTCCAACTACCTCTTTATCTGTGTACAGATTCTGCGTGAACACAACTAAGTGTTCTGAAATTCCCATTCTTCACATATGATCCATAATCTGTATGGTCCACACAATCAAATGTCTTTGCATAGTCAGTAAAGCAGAGAGAAGCATTTTTTCTGATATTCTCTGCTTTTGGCTAAGATTCATCTACTACAAGCAATGAGATCCCTTGTTCTACGTCCTCTGCTGAATCTGGCTTGAATGTATTCATCCTGGTGTGCTCTATTTTGTGTCTCTTCAGCTCATCTTTATTCAGATGTGACAGAATCAACATGTTTATCTGGATGTTCTGCATTGCCTCTCCTTCATTTTCAGCTAAACTAGAATTTCAAAAATGTTTTCCCTCTGCTACTGTCTGCTTTTCCATTCTCATTGCCACTATTCTTTCACTAGCTTTATTTTGCCTGCATTCATTATTCTCTCAAGATTTTAACAACTTCAATCTGTTCTCCAATTTTATTGAGGGATCATACATTTCTTATCACAATCCATCCATACATACATTGTATCAAGCACATTTGTACATTCCTTGCCCTCATCATTCTCAAAACATTTGCTCTCCACTTAAGCCCCTGGCATCAGCTCCTCATTTTCCCCCTCCCTCCCTGCTTCTTCCTCCTTTATGAACACTTGATAATTTATAAATTATGATTTTGTCATATCTCACACTGTCTGATGTCTCCCTTCACCCACTTTTCTGTTGTCCGTCCCCCAGGAAGGAGGTAATATGTAGATCCCTGTAATTGGTTCCCCCTTTCCACCCCACCCTCCCTCCACCCTCCCAGTATCACCAATCTCACCACTGGTCCTGAAGGGAATCCATCCTGGATTCCCTGTTTCCAGTTGCTATCTGTACCAGTGCACATCCTCAGGTCTAGCCAGATTTGTAAGGTAGGATTGGGATCATGATAGTGGCAGGGGGATGAGGGGAAGCATTAAAGAACTGGAGGAAAGTTGTATGTTTCATCGTTGCTACACTGCACCCTGACTGGCTCATCTCCTCCCTGTGACCCTTTCCGTAAGGGGATGTCCAGTCGTCCACAGATGGACTTTGGGTCCCCACTCCGCACTCCCCCTCATTCACAATGATATGACTTTTTCATCTTTGATGCCTGATACCTGATCTCTTCGACGCCTTGTGATCGCACAGGCTGATGTGCTTCTTCCACGCGTGCTTTGTTGCTTCTGAGCTAGATGGTGACTTGTTTACCTTCAAGCCTTTAAGACCCTAGATGCTTTATCTTTTGATAGCAGGGCACCATCAGCTTTCTTCACCACATTTGCTTATGCACCCATTTGTCTTCAGTGATCGTATCAGGGAGGTGAGCACACTATGATATGATTTCTTATTCTTTGATGCCTGATAACTGATACCTTTAGCACCTTGTGATCACACAGGCTGGTGTGCTTCTTCCATCGGGGTTTTGTTGCTTCTCAGCTAGATGGCCTCTTCTTTACCTTCAAGTCTTTAAAACCCCAGATGCTATATTTCTTCATAGCCAGGCTCCATCAGCTTTCTTCACATTTGCTTATGCACCCGATTTGTCTTCAGCAATTGTGTCGAGCTGGTGAGCATTATGAAATGCCAGTTTATAGAACAAAGTATTCTTGCATTGAGGGAGTACTAGAGTCGAGGCCCAATGTCCATCTGCTACCTTACTACTAAACCTATAAATATATGCACATAGATCTATTTTCCCTATCCTCATATATAAATATATTTACATATGCGCATGCCTTTTTTTAGACCTCTCTAAATGCCCTTTGCCTCCTAGCTCTTTCCTCTATTTCCTTTTACTTTCCTCTTGTCTCATTATTATGCTCAGCCTTCATTTGGGTTTCAGTAATTCCTCAGTTACTTTACCCTTGACCATGCCCCACCAGGCCTCCTATAGCCTCCTCAGCACCGATTTGGATCACTTGTTCCCTTGTCCCTGGATTTGTTAACACCACTTCCTTTCCGCCCCCCTTCCACCTCCCCTTTTCTCATGTCTCCCAGGAACTGTCGGCCCGTTGTTTTCTCCTCCGGATTTTTCATCCTGCCTATCTTATTTAGACAGACCTGCAGAGATAACATGCACAAAAACAAAACAGAGCAAAACCAAGCAACAAAAGAAAACAAAGCAGCAAGAACAGCCAATGACAAAGCAAAAAAACACAGCACAACAACTTCAAAAAAGAAAAGCCTGTAGTTAGTTCAAGGAGCTTGTTGGCCTTTAGGAATGTTTTCTGGTCGAGTCTGAAGAGGCGCCAGCCCCAAAGTCTATTTTTGGTATTCCCTGGGGACTTCATTGCTCTGTTTGTTCCCCTTGCTGTTCTCTTCTTTGAATATAAGGTATTTATCCAGTGAGTACACATGGCTGTCTATCTGGAGGTCCAAAGGAGGTACTTGTGCTAATTGACTGTTCTATGTGATTTTGACCAAGGTGGACTTATTTTTATCTGTAGAAAGATAGGTTTTTATCACATTATCAGGGAAGAGGGTTGAATGCAATTGAGATCAGTGGATAGAACCTGGAGGAAAGGATGACCCTGAAACTTGCTTTTACGTCGTATAGTTGAGGCAGATCACAGCTTACAATCTTGAGAGATTTGGGACATCAAAGTTCATGGCAATTCATGTAATGTATGGGTTGACATAATTGAATCCATCACATATGTTTCTACAACCCCCAAGTCAATTAGCCCTCACTTCTGTGAGGAGATAGAAACTCCACTCTACAAGGGAAGCTCTGCACTGGTTCATTTGACATAATTCCCTTTCCACTGTTTTGTCAGTGAAAAATTGTATGCACTCTGTTATCTTCTCTTTATAGTACTGCTAGATTGTGATACAGTTGAAGTAAGACCTCATTTCATGTTAACATTGGCTTTGATGATTTATCCTTAAATGTTTGAGCAATCTATATATAATTAAGAGATCTCTGACATTTATTCTAGAATTCAGGCATTTTTACTTCTGTTGAGTTTCAGGTCTCTCTAAAGTTGCATGTAGATTTTGTTTGTGTGCATTAAAAAAATACTCATTTAGAAATTACCACACCCTAATAAAATGTAAAAAAAGAAAAGAGGAGAAAAAAATGATTAGGGCAAAGACTGTACAGATGTGCTTTATACAATTGATGTATGTATATGTATGAACTGTGATAAGAATTGTATGAGCCCCAATAAATTGTTAAAATTAAAAAATAAATAAATAAAATAAAATGTAAAAAAAAAAAAGAAATTACCACAACGTAAAAATGAGAGGAAACAAAAAAATTTTAGACATATTTTGATACATATTTTATTAGGTTTATTATTTAACCAATTTCTTTTCTTTTTTTAATTTAAATATTGGGAGCTCTTACACCTTGCCACAATCCATGCATATATCCATTTTGTCAAACACATTTGTGCATGTTGTCATCATATTTTTCAAAACATTTTCTTTCTACTTGAGCCCATGGCATCAGCTCCTCATTTATCCCCTCCCTCCCTGATGCCCGCTAAGTAATTTATAAATTCTTCTTCTTTTTTTCGGGGGGGGGGGTCTTACACCGACTGCTGTCTCATTTCACCCACTTTTCTGCTGTTCGTCCCCCTGGCATGGGAGCATACGTCAATCATTGTGATAGCTTCCCCCTTACTCCCCACCCCACCCCCAACACTTACCCTCTTAGTATTGATTCTCCCCTCTTTGATCCTGAGGGGTTTATCTGTTCTGGATTCCCTATGTTGCGAGCTCTTATCTGAACTAGTATACATGGTCTGGTCTAGCCAGATTTGTAAGATAGAATTGGGGTCATGGTAGGGGCACGGGTAAGCATTAAAGAACCGGAGGAAGGTTGTGTGTTTCGTCGGTGCTATACTGCACCCTGACTCGCTCTTCTCTTCCTTGTGGCCGTTCTGACGGGGGTGTCCAATTGACTACTGATGGGCTTTGGGTCTCTACTCAGCACTCTCCCTCATTCACAATGATTTTTTGTTCTTTGATGCCTGATTCCATCAACATCTCATGATCACACAGGCTAGTGTGCTTCTTCCATGTGGGCTTTGTTGCTTCTCAACTAGATGGCTGCTTGTTTATCTTCAAGCCTTTAAGACCCCATATGCTATATCTTTTGATTACAGGGCACATCAGCTTTCTTCACCACATTTGCTTATGCACCGGCTTTGTCTTTGGCAATCATGTCAGAGTTAGTGAACATCACAGAGTGCTGTGTTAGTAGAACAAAGAGTTCTTGCATTGAGGGAGTACTTGAGTGGAGGCCCAATGTCCATCTGCTACCATAATACTTTAAAAATAACTATATGTACATATCTCTATTTCCCTATCTTTGTATATAAATGTATATACATATATACATGTCTCTATTTAGACCTCTTTAAGTGTCCTATGCCTCCCAGTTCTTTCATATGTTTCCTTGTACTTCCCTCCCATCCCACTATCATGTTCGACCTTCATTTGGGTTTTAGTAATTCCTCTCAGCTACATTGCCCTTGATCAAGCGCCCCAAGCATCCTATGCCCTCCTTGTCATCAATTTTAGGTCATGTTTTCTTCCCTGGTCCCTGGGTTTGTTGTCACTCCCCATCTTTTCTGCCATCTCTTCCTTTCCCATGTATTTAACCAATTTCTAACACAGATTTTAATCAGTATTTGATTTAAAGAGAAGGAAGCACTTCATTAATGCTATATGGACTTTTTTTCTATTCCTTTCTTTTACATAATCAAGGTTGGAGCCACCAAAATTATATTTTTTATCATGGGGAAAAAAATTCAACTCCCAAGTCATAATGTTGAACTAGGATTATTCTCTTCAGAATTATTTAAAAGGCAATGAAACTTATAATAGAATGCACATATTTTATTTTCCTTCTCTGGAACATCATATATCAGTGTATTGGTGACAACTATAATATTTTTTAAAGGTATATTTTCACTATCAAAAAAAAGTCTTTCGGCAGAGAGGGGGGGGAGACTCTGGATAGGGCAAGATATGACAAAATAACAATGTATAA